>NC_090646.1:31548178-32193178 GCF_040937935.1 Hyperolius riggenbachi | reverse complement strand
GAAGCTGCCATTTCCATGCCCAGAAATTAACTCTTTCAGGCAGCAAATTAAAGCAAGTAAACCAGCCTGGTTAATAATGTTTAGCACTGTACATACCCATGTTTATCCCATCATGTATATACTATACATGACTTCATAGTAGAAAATAATCTTATTTCTCAGCATCAACATGGGTTTACTAAAGACAGGTCCTGTTTGACTAACATGCTCAGCTTTTATGAGGTAGTGAATGCTAATATGGATATTGGGAATGCTGTAGATGTGATATACTTGGACTTTGCAAAGGCCTTTGACACTGTTCCCCACAAAAGTCTGGTGCAAAAGTTGAGGATACAAGGACTGGGGAAGAGTCTGTGTGCATGGATAGGGAACTGGCTAATGGACAGAAAACAAAGAGTTGTGGTCAATGGATCGCACTCAAAATGGGAGACTGTTAGCAGTGGGGTCCCACAGGGGTCTGTACTGGGTCCAGTGCTCTTCAATTTATTTATTAATGACCTAGTAGATGCAGTAGTGAGCAATGTTGCTATTTTTGCAGATGATACAAAATTGTGCAGAATCATCAACTCTCAGGAAGATAGTGTCATATTGCATCAGGATCTGGATAGGATGGCTATATGGGCACATATATGGCAGATGAAATTCAATGTTGACAAATGTAAAGTCATGCATTTTGGTCGTACCAATGGTCTAGCACCATACAAAATAAATGGGATACAGTTGGGGACATCAAACTTGGAGAAGGACTTAGGAGTACTCATCGACAACAAGTTAAATAATCGTACTCAATGCCAAGCCGCTGCAGCTAAAGCTAACAAAATTTTGGGATGCATTAAAAGGGAAATAAAAACTTGACATGCTAGCATAATATTGCCTCTGTTTAACTCTCTAGTAAGGCCACATCTGGAATATGGAATTCAGTTCTGGGCACCACATTACAAAAAAGATATTGCAGTTTTAGAGCAGGTGCAGAGACGAGCAACAAAATTGATACGTGGGATGGAAGGTCTCACTTACCAAGAAAGGTTAGATAAACTGGATTTATTTAGTCTAGAGAAAAGACGCCTTAGAGGAGATCTAATTAACATGTATAAATACATCAGAGGGCAATATAATAGCTTGGCGGATGAGCTTTTTGTCCCTAGGCCTTCTCAAAGGACTAGAGGACATGATCTGCGCATGGAGGAAAAACGTTTTAGCCATTTATTTAGGAAAGGGTTCTTTACAGTAAGAGTGATTAGGATGTGGAATGCATTGCCACAGGAAGTCGTTATGGCAAACTCTATACCTGCATTTAGATGCTTTCCTTGCGTTGAAAGACATCCATGGCTACAATTACTAGGTAATGCCTAATGATGTTGATCCAGGGATTTTATCTGATTGCCATCTGGAGTTGGGAAGGAATTTTTCCCTTTTGGGGCTAATTGGACCATGCCTTGTGGGTTTTTTTTGCCTTCCTCTGGATCAACAGGGATATGTGAGGGAGCAGGCTGGAGTTGTACTTTATACTGGTTGAACTCGATGGACGTATGTCTTCTTTCAACCAAAATAACTATGTAACTCTGTAACTATGTCACGTATCACCTTGGGTACCACATGGCCTATTTATATAGAAGCAGAATCATTGATGTGGGAAGGGCAGGAATTAGCCTCATAGAGAAAGGGCCACTCTATAGACATAAAAACGCTGATTAATCAACTAAACAAATGGTAACCGCAGAGTATAGTACCAGATAATAGACACAATTATAGATTTATACAGAGCAGAATGATTCAGATTGCAAAATGTGACGCTTAGAGTAATGGAGCGCACACGCAGCCCAGGGGAGGCAGAGGCATCAGCGTGCTTCTGAGCCGATCGTTATGCGCTGGCCAGAAGTGAAGAGGGGATGACATACTGCGTGCAGAGGGCACAGTATGTCCGGGTGGGGGGGGGGTCAAGAGAGTCGCCAGACACCGGAAGGTATATTAGAAGAGCGTAGGCAGACGGAGGGGGGCACGAGGGGCTGAAGGTATTTACTTGGACTCCCCCACACACTGTTGCAATCTTAGTTTCAGTTGTGGTAGCCTTTAAAGAGAGTATGCAGCCTTCAAAAATACCTGTTTTTTTACTTGTCATTTCTCTTCAGCATTAATGCCATAGCTGAAATGCTGCATCCCTGCAGCTGTAAGTTCAGATAACACCCCCCCCCTTGAAATCCGTGGGGAAAATTTTGGGGCTCTTTCCTGGAAGAGGCAGAGCTTTGTGCAGTAGCTCTGCCTCTACTTGCGTCAATCTCTGTGGATCTCCACCTCCTCCCACCCCTCTCAGTCTTATTTGACTGAGACGGGCAGGGAGAGGCGGAGATCTGCAGAGATTGATGCAAATGGAAGCAGAGCTACAGCGCAAAGCTCTGCCTCCCCAGGGCAGCAAAATCCATGACCTGGAAAGTCGTGGAATTTTGCCCCAGGACTTTGGGGGTATTGACCTTCCTGGCGGTAAGCCTGAGCTGAGCCCGGGCTATGCCGCGCAGGAGGATTTCTCAGGCCCTGCTGGGCGGATTTGCATAATTTTTTGGGGTACATGCAGCTAGCACTTTGCTAGCTGTGTGTACTGCCCGATCGCCGCCGCTCCACGCCGATTCGCCGCTACCCACTGCGCCACGCCGCCCCCCCAGACCCCATGTGCTGCCTGGCCAATCAGTGCCAGGTAGCACTGAGGGGTGGATCGGGACTCCCTTTGAGGTCACAACATCGATGATGTCGGTGACGTCATCCCGCCCATCGCCATTGCGATGGGGAAAGCCCTAATGGAAATCCCGTTCAGAACGGCATTTCCGGAGGGCTTGATCCCCGGAGGCGATCAGAGAGGGTAGGGGTATGCCGCTGCACAATGGCTGTCATGTAGCTAGCGCTAGGCTAGCTACATGATTAAAAAAATAAAAAATAGTGCTGCGCTGCCCCCTGGCGGTTTTAATTGAGGTTAATTGAGCATTCAGCCGTGTGGATGCGGCGTTTCAGCATTAATGCTGAAGAGAAATGACAAGTAAAAAACAGTATTTTTGTAGGCTTCAGACTCTTTTTAAGTCAGCACAAAATTATGTAAAAATTACATTAACCATTGTAGCATTTTGGACATGACTGTCACATCCAAAAGGCTTCTGTCCCCGGTAGACAGACCGATGGCTTCTTTGAGAGGCCACAATCTTTCTGAAGAAAAAAAAAGTTTCCCATCCTCCTTATACTTCCTAGAAGTGGGAGTGCTCACTTCCAGGACTAAAACAAAGAAAAAAAATACTGCCATCTTGTTGCCAAATAGTAAAACATCTTCATACATTTTTTTTATTAAACAAATACACATTTTCACAATTAAACTTCACTGTTTACCTCCCACACCAAAAGTTACCCAAATAAAGTTTTTAATGAAAAAAAAAATACAATAAAAAAAACAAATAGTTACCGAAGGGTCTGAATTTTTTTTAAAATGCATGTGAAGAGGGTATATTACTAATGTTTTTTTTTTTTTTAATTATAAGCTCGTAAATAGTGATGGTCGCAAAACTGAAAAATGCACCTTTACCTCCAAATAAAATATTGGCGCCATACATTTTGATAGAGACATAATTTAAATGAGTTAATAACGGGACAAATGGGCAAATAAACTGCATAGGTTTTAATTATGGTAGCATGTATTATTTTAAAGCTATAATGGCTAAACCTGAGAAATAATGAATATATTTCAATTTTTACTTAATATTCCCATTTAAAATGCATTTAGAAAAAAATAATTCTTAGCAAAATGACCACCCAAAGAAAGCCTAATTGGTGGTGGAACAAAACAAGATAGAGATCAATTCATTGTGATAAGTAGTAGCAGTAGGGTATTGTACCGTGTTAGCCATCAGTAAAAGCAAGAAGTTTTAAATCAGGATGATACCATTTATTGGCTAACTACAAATGAATAAGAATAAACAAGCTTTCGGCCTTGCAGCCTTCGTCAGGTTTACATCCTGTTAGTTTGCAAGCTGGTGGTACAGACAGCTTATATACATGCAACATCAAAAGGGAAAACAGATATTTTTTTCAAGCATAAATACATCATTAAGATGCCTTAATACAAACAGACCATCTAAATGGGGTAAGATAAGGATCCTTGTTTACTTTATTGCTCACAGACCTGGTATTAGGATTGACCCAGAGGTATCGTAAATTCTTAGTTCACAAGTTCAGCTAGGGTGGCTGAGACAGTTCATATATCATCAATCTCATACCAATATAGAAAGTTGTTGTCCCTATTCAAACCCTTCTGCACAGCTTTGAACCAA
Organism: Hyperolius riggenbachi; assembly: GCF_040937935.1. Classification (NCBI taxonomy): domain Eukaryota; kingdom Metazoa; phylum Chordata; class Amphibia; order Anura; family Hyperoliidae; genus Hyperolius; species Hyperolius riggenbachi. The sequence continues at coordinate 32,188,874 of NC_090646.1, read as the reverse complement.
TTTATAAATTTTGTTTCTGCTATTAATCGGTCATTTGACGTTTTGAAGCCGCCCTTCAGGGCAGTGACACGAAGATCATCAATGCTGTGTCCGTTGGACCGAAAGTGTGTAGCAACTGGGAGTCCAGATTTGGTATCATTAATAGTGTGCCTGTGTCCATTCATACGTTTGCGCAGAGTTTGTCCAGTTTCTCCCACGTACATAACATTGGGGCATTTAGCACACATGATCAGATATACCAGATTGGTGGTTGTCATATCGGCAACCACACAATCTAAAACAGATGATTGTCAGGAGCTCTTTGAATAGGCCTCAACAAAACGGAACATCACCCTGCCGACAAAAAATATGTGGGACCTGCAGACACATTTACTCCACTGACAGGGTAACGATACCAGGTTCACAACAGGAGTACAGAGTACAAGGTAAATTTTCTTATGGGTCCACCAATCTGGTATATCTGATCATGTGTGCTAAATGCCCCAATGTTATGTACGTGGGAGAAACTGGACAAACTCTGCGCAAACGTATGAATGGACACAGGCACACTATTAATGATACCAAATCTGGACTCCCAGTTGCTACACACTTTCGGTCCAACGGACACAGCATGGATGATCTTCGTGTCACTGCCCTGAAGGGCGGCTTCAAAACGTCAAATGACCGATTAATAGCAGAAACAAAATTTATAAATTGGTTCAAAGCTGTGCAGAAGGGTTTGAATAAGGACAACAGCTTTCTATATTGGTATGAGATGGATGATATATGAACTGTCTCAGCCACCCTAGCTGAACTTGTGAACTAAGAATTTACGATACCTCTGGGTCAATCCTAATACCAGGTCTGTGAGCAATAAAGTAAACAAGGATCCTTATCTTACCCCATTTAGATGGTCTGTTTGTATTAAGGCATCTTAATGATGTATTTATGCTTGAAAAAAATATCTGTTTTCCCTTTTGATGTTGCATGTATATAAGCTGTCTGTACCACCAGCTTGCAAACTAACAGGATGTAAACCTGACGAAGGCTGCAAGGCCGAAAGCTTGTTTATTCTTATTCATTTGTAGTTAGCCAATAAATGGTATCATCCTGATTTAAAACTTCTTGTGATAAGTAGTGATAAAGTTATTGGTGAATGAATGGGAGGTGAAAATTGCTCCGAGGCAGAAGGTGAAAAACGACTGAAGGCTGAAGTGGTTTAAAATTATGCAAAACTATGAATGATTACAAGGTAATTATTTATGATTTTTTTAACCAAAATTTAACATCATAATTGCAAATTTCAATGCGATATTACATATATGCAAAATTTGTGCTCATCACACTAGTGCTGCATGAAATACAGTAAATCCAGGCAAAACAAAAATAAGCATAAAACAAAGAACAATATGTTTGCCTTTTAAAATAACAATAATAGAACTTACCACTTCCTTTACTCCGTACTTTCTAGATGCACTTGTCATAGAGTACGCTTTCCTTAGGGCTGTAACCAGCATATAGGCTGCAATAATTGTATAGAAAGACTTTCTCACCGTCATATCCAGTTTGGAGTAATGTGACCTAATATGACCATAATCAGCTTCAGTGCAGTTCACTCCAGAAATGTTATATATGTGCTTAAATATAACATTTTTCTTTACATTTGAAAAAAGACAATGAAATTTGCCAAACCAGATCTCATCCCGTATCGGGTCCGGTGGGTGGGTGGATGAGAGGACTTCTCCAATGAAAGCGTTTGTTTCAAGCCTATTGTGTGTATGCCTTACAAACATCAAGCTGCAGTTTATTGACTCATATGGAGCTTGGTCTCCAAGCAATACATGTGTCCAAGACTCGTGGAGAATTAAGGTGATATTCAAGCTAATATTGTTGATGTCCAACAGAAAAAAAAATGTTGATAGTGAGAAAATGCTGCATATGATTACAACCTTAGCTGTTTTTTTCTTGAAAATGCCAATACTAGTTTTAGTAGTTTTCAAGCAATCAATAATTGTCAGCACGTACTCGATGCAGATCCCATGAATGGTCATCATCTTGCTTAGTCCACGTAGCTCCATCTCATTAATGTTATCACTGGGTGCAACCATTCCAACCCAGTTCCATCCAAAATGTAGCAAACATTTTATCATAGCTGCATAATAGACTTGATGATCGTGCAACAGCCGGTATAAAGTTGGATACATTTTTCTATCATTCAGGAGAGGGTCCGATATTTCATAATTGATCTGGAGATAGAATGTTTACATAGTTCCATAGTTTGCTTGAAAAAAAGACATCCGTCCATAAGTCTAACCAGAGAAATAAAATAATCCTACTAATATAATAACTGGGAAAGTTCGGATGTTTGGATGTTTGTTACTCGATCACGCAAACATGGCTGAACGGATTTGAATGAAATTTGGCACACACATAGTACATTACCTGGAATAAAGTATAGGGTACTTTGTATTCCCATAACCAAAAAGGGGGCGGAGACAAATACTAATTTCACTGGAAAATGTAAACTGCAGCCATTCTAAAGGCTCATACACACATCAGACTATAGTCTTTGGAAAATGAAAGATCACAGACCAATCTTACCACCCTTCATGTAGTATGAGAGCCATACCTTCACAGTCTATTCTATGGAGCTGAACACCCCATCAGAAAAAAATATTTGCGAGATGCTGCACACACAGATTCTGTACAGACACAAAAGATCAATATCTGCAAAAGATCTGTTCCTGCCAAAGAACCGTTCCTGCAAATTGCATTCATAGTCTATGAGATCTGCAGATCATCATACACACCTTGTTTAACTGACATTCATCTGCAGATCAGACAATCATCTGCAGATCTAAAAAGCCATCCTGGTGGATCTGATCTGCAGATGAATGTCTGTTAAACAAGGTGTGTATGAGGATCTGCAGATATCATAGACTATGGGCCTGATTCACAAAGCGGTGCTAACAGTTAGCACCCTGGTGAAAAGCCCTTTATCACGCCTAAACTCAGTTTAGGGCCTCGATTCACCAAGCGGTGATAACTCAGTTATCACGCCTAAAGTACTTTAGGCGTGATAACCTTTTCACCACTGAGTTATCACCGCTTTTGCCTGCTCTTCGTGCGAAGTTACCGCGCGTACGCGCGTACGCGCGTAAGAGCGCGCGCTAAGTCCCATAGGGCTTAATGGGAGCTTCGCGCGAAGTGCCGGGTGCTGCGCGCGCTCTTACGCGCGTACGCGCGTACGCGCGGTAACTTCGCGCGAGTTTCTTCTTATCATGCCTAAAGTGACTTTAGGCGTGATAAGGGGCTTTTCACCGCGGTGCAAACACTTTGCACCGCTTGGTGAATCAAGCTCTAAGGGCCTGATTCACAAAGCGGTGCTAACAGTTAGCACGCTGGTGAAAAGCCCTTTATCATGCCTAAACTCAGTTTAGGCATGATAAGTTTAGGTGTGATAAGTTTAGGCATGATAAGTTTAGGTGTGATAAGTTTAGGCATGATAAGTTTAAGCACCAACTGCGTTAGCACCGCAGTGCACAGCTGATCAAAAGTTTTGCGCTAGCAAAGTCTGGTGCACTTCGCATAGAGTTTAATGGCGCTGCTTTGCGTGCGGGACTTTGCACGCTATCTACACTTATCTAAACTTAGCATGCCTAAACTTATCACACCTAAACTTATCACGCCTAAACTGGCTTTTCACCAGTGTGGTGCAAAGGTTATCATGCCTAAAGTCTTTTAGGCGTGATAACTGAGTTATCACCGCTTTGTGAATCAGGCCCTATGAATGCATTTTGCGGGAACGGATCTTTTGCAGGAACAGATCTTTTGCAGATACTGATCTTTTGAATGTCTACAGCATCTGTGTGTGCAGCATCTTGCAAAGATTTCTGATGGGGAGTTCAGCTCCATAGAATAGATTGTGTAGGTATGGTTCTCATACTACATGAAAGGGGGTAAAATTGGTCTGTGATCTTTCATTTTCCAAAGACTATGGTCTGATGTGTGTATGAGCCTTTACACTGTTAATGGTAGGGTTCTCAAACTTTGCACAGTTGGTCGCTGGGTGACTGGGATTAATATTCAGAAAAGTGGGTGGAGCCTATAAAAGCCAATAAAAATTCACCCATTTATTTTCAAAGGGAATATTTACATTGCTTCCATGCTTGCACTGTTAATTGCACAAGCCTCAAACCTGGTACAGTTGGTCATTGGGTGACTGGGGTTCAAATTCAGACAAGGGGCCTGATTTACAAAGCGGTGCTAACAGTTAGCACCCTGGTGAAAAGCCCTTTATCATGCCTAAACTCAGTTTAGGCATGATAAGTTTAGGTGTGATAAGTTTAGGTGTGATAAGTTTAGGCATGATAAGTTTAGGTGTGATAAGTTTAGGCATGATAAGTTTAAGCGCCAACTGCGTTAGCACCGCAGTGCACAGCTGATCAAAAGTTTTACGCTAGCAAAGACTGGTGCACTTTGTATAAAGTTTAATGGCGCTGCTTTGCGTGCGGGACTTTGCAAGCGATCTAAACTTATCTAAACTTAGCATGCCTAAACTTATCACACCTAAACTTATCACACCTAAACTTATCACGCCTAAACTGGCTTTTCACCAGCATGGTGCAATGGTTATCATGCCTAAAGTCTTTTAGGCATGCTAACTGGGTTAGCACCGCTTTGTGAATCGAGCCCAAAGAGCTCGATTCACCAAGCGGTGCAAAGTGTTTGCACGCTGGTGAAAAGGCCCTTATCACGCCTAAACTCACTTTAGGCATGATAAGAAGAAACTCGCGCGAAGTTACCGCGCGCGCAGCACCCGGCGCTTCGCGCGAAGCTCCCATTAAGCCCTATGGGACTTTGCGCGCGCGCTTACGCGCGTACGCGCGGTAACTTCGCGCGAAGAGCAGGAAAAAGCGGTGATAACTCAGTGGTGAAAAGGTTATCACGCCTAAAGTCTTTTAGGCATGATAACTGAGTTATCACCGCTTGGTGAATCGAGCTCAAAGAGTTGGAGCCAAAAACAGCCAATCAGATTTGTTTAATTTCAATGCAAATTATTGATGCCAAAGACCGCAAAGCTCACAAACTTGGTCATTGAGTAATTATGTGTTAGGTTTAAAAAAAGTAGGCGGAGCCAACACCAGCCAAATACATACCCATCAGGAAATCAGTGGGTGGAGAAAAATACAAATTGTATTGCAAAAATGTAAACTGCAGCCATTCTTACGCTGTTAACGGTAGGGTTCTCAAACTTTGCACAGTTGGTCATTAGGTGACTGAGATTAATATTCAGAAAAGTGGGTGGAGCGTACAAAAACTAACCAAAATCAATCTATTGATTTTTAAGGGGAATATTTAATTGCTGCCATTCTTGCACTATTAATGGCACAAGCCTCTTGCACTGTTAATCACCTGCACCTGGTACACTTGGCCATTGGGTGATTGGGGTTAAAATTCAGAAAAGGGGTGGAGCCACATACAATCAGATTGATTTTATTTCAATGCAAATTATTGATGCCAAAGACCGCAAAGCTCACACACTTGGTTATTAAGTAATTGAGTAATTGTGTGTTAGGGTTAGGAAAAGTGGGCGGAGCCAACACCGGCCAAATACATACCCGGGCAACGCCGGGCATCCAGCTAGTAATAAATAAATAAACACCATCCTGAACCTGCACATAGCCAAGTTGATCCAGGGGAAGGTGAAAAACCTTACAAGGCCTAGGCCAATTAGCCTTCACAGGGAAAAATTCCTTCCCAATTCCAGATGGCAGTCATATAAATCCCTGGATCAACTCTTCCAGGAATTACCTAATAATTATAGCTGTGGAGTTTTAAATGCAGATATAGAGTTTGCCATAACTACTTCCTGAGGTGAGATGTTGCAGATTTTCAGATCTCACTGTAAAGGACCCCTTTCTAAATAGATGGCAAAAACTTTTTTGCTCCATATGCAAATCATGTCCCCTTGTCCATTGTACAACCCTATAGATAAAAAGCTTTTGTATTGCCCTCTGATGTAGAGATGGCCCGAACCTCCGATTTTAGGTTTGCAAACGGGGTTCGCGAACTTCCGCAAAAGGTTCAGTTTGCGCAAACTTCCGTGAACCGCAATAGACTTCAATGGGTATGCGAACTTTGAAAACTAGAAACATTTATGCTGGCCACAAAAGTGATGGAAAAGATGTTTCAAGGGGTCTAACACCGGGAGGGGGGCATGGATGAGTGGGATAGATGCCAAAAGTTCCGGGAAAAAATCTGGATTTGACGCAAAGCAGCGTTTTAAGGGCAGAAATCACATTGAATCCTAAATTGCAGGACTAAACTGCTTTCAAACATCTTGCATGTGTATACATCAATCAGGGAGTGTAATTAGAGTACTGCTTCACACTGACACACCAAACTCACTGTGTAACGCACCGCAAACATCTGTTTGCGTAGTAGCGGCCGTGCTGGACTGGTGCGCAACATGGCCAGAGTGCAGGCCGTGGGGGTGTTCAAGCCCATATGGTCGCCAGGCTGTGGTAGCTCAATGATAGAACAACAGTGACTGTCCAGCTGATCAAATTTGGTCTGTCCACAATGAAGCAACGACCTCATTATCTTTGGTGTGCCATCCCCCCAAGAGACACACATATAGCCGGCGGTCATTGCTTCATTGTGATACGCAAGCCCCTTCACCGCGGCAAGGTAATGAAAACGAAGGGGGATGGGCACATGTACATGCCTTTTGTTTTGTTGTTGCAGCCGCAGTGCAGCCAGAAAAATTAGGCAGGCATGTACACGCACCAGAAAAATTGGTATAGCAGCCTTAAAAATTCAGGAATCCCCCTGGAGTCCTGGACCCTGTTGGTCGTGGCGGAGAAGGCAAGCGGCCTGCAGGCAGAGATGCTGTGTATGGGGACTGACTTAGTCTTCGGGTGGGCAGTAGCCCTCCGGGATCCATGCCTCATTCATTTTGATAAAGGTGAGGTACTGAACACTTTTGTGACTTCTCTTCTCAGTGACAATGCCTCCAGCTGCGCTGAAGGTCCTTTCTGACAGGACGCTTGAGGCAGAGTCAAGCCTGTGCAACCAGTAGTCCTAGGGTTCATCGCTGATCACAGTGTCTACATCCACACTTAAGGCCAGGTAGTCGGCTACCTGCCGGTCCAGGCGTTGGTGGAGGGTGGATCTGGAAGCGCTAAGGTGAGGCGTTGGACTAAAGAATGTCCGCATGTCCGAAATCACCATGAGATTGCTGAAGCGTCCTGTCCTTGCCTGCGTGGACATGGGAGAAGGATTACTGGCAGAGGCACCTTTATGCTGTTGTGCTGTGACATCACCCTTATACACATTGTAAAGCATACTTGTCAGCTTGTTCTGCATGTGCTGCATCCTTTCCGCCTTCAGGTGACTTGGTAACACTTTGTGCCTATACCGAGGGTCTAGTAGCGTGGCCACCCAGTACAGGTCATTCCCCCTGAGTTTTTTTTATACGGGGGTCCCTCAACAGGCTGGACATCATGAAAGACGCCATCTGCACAAACTTGGATCCAGACGTACTCTCCATCTCCTCTTGCTCTTCCTCAGTGACGTCAGGTAAGTCCTCCTCCTCCCAGCCACGAACAATATCATGGGACGTTGAGCAGCACAAGCCCCCTACGACGCCTGATGCAGTTGTTCTTCTCCCGCTGCCTCCTCCTCCTCCACAGAAACACATTCCTCATCATCCGAGTCTGACTCTTCTTCCCCACACGACTCTTCCTCCTTCTCCCCCCTCTGTGCTGCCGCAGATGTTGAGGAAACATCTGGTTCTGATGTAAATTGCTCCCACAACTGTTCCTGCCATAACTGTTCCTCTTCACGCTCCTCCACAGCTTCATCCACCACTCTACGCACGGCACGCTCCAGAAAGTAAGCGTAGGGGATCAAGTCGCTGATGGTGCTTTCACTGCGACTCACCAGGTTGGTCACCTACTCAAACGGCCGCATGAGCCTGCATGCATTTCGCATCAGTGTCCAGTTGTTGGTCCACAACATCCCCATCTCCCCGGATTGTGTCCTTCTACTGCAATTGTAGAGGTACTGCAATTGTAGAGGTACTGGGTGACGGCTTTCTCCTGTTCTAGCAGGCGAGAGAACATGACTAGGGTGGAATTCCAGTGAGTGGGCTATCACATATCACGCGTCTCACCGGCAAGTTGTTTCTACGCTGAATGTCCGCAATGCGTGCCATGGACGTGTAAGACCGCCTGAAATGCCCACACAACTTCCTGGCCTGCTTCAGTACGTCCTCTAAGCCTGGGTACTTTGACACAAATCTTTAAATTACTAGATTCAGCACATGTGCCATGCAGGGTACATGTGTCAGCTTTCCAAAATTTAAACCGGAAAGGAGATTGCTGCCGTTGTCACACACCACGTTGCCAATCTCCAGCTGGTGCGGGGTCAGCCACTGATCCACCTGTTTGTTAAGAGCAGCCAGGAGAGCTGCTCCAGTGTGACTTTCCGCTTTGAGGCAAGACATGTCTAAGATGGCGTGACACCGTCGTACCTGGAATGCAGCATAGGCCCTGGGGAGCTGGGGATGTGTAGCTGGAGAGGAGATCATGGCACCAGCCAAGGAGGAGGAGGATGATGACAGCGAAGATGATGTAGCAGGTGGAGAGGAGGTGGCAGGAGGCCTGCCTGCAAGCAATGGAGGTGTCACAAGTTGGTCCGCTGCGCAGCCACGTACTCTCTGCTTGTCGGTTGACCCAATGGGCTGTGTAATGTAGCGGCCCTGACCGTGCTTGGCAGACCAGGCATCCGTGTTCAGGTGGACCCTTGACCCAACGCTGTGTGCCAGAGATGACACCACTTGCCTCTCCACTTCACGGTGCAGTTTGGGTATCACCTTTTTAGAGAAATAATTGCGGCCTGGCATCTTCCACTGCGGTGTCCCAATGGCAACAAATTTACGGAAGGCCTCAGAGTCCAACAGCTGGTATGGCAAGGTGGAGTGGAGGAGGGTGGCTGTGAAGGTGAAAGGGAAAAAGCGGCTGAAGACGCTGCACCTGAAGGAGGAAGAGGAGAAGGAGGGTGGCTTTTCTTTTGTGTGATGCTTTTTTCTTAGGTGTTTTTCCCATTGCAGTTTGTGCCTTTTCTCCAGATGCCTTCGTAAGGTACTTGTCCCTACGTGAGTTTTGGCCTTTCCACAGCTCAGTTTTTGGAGGCAGAGAGAACAGATGGCTTTGCTCTGATCTGAGGCACCCACACTAAAAAATGCCCAAACCACTGAGCCCCCCTGGGGTGATGGCACTATGGTGGCCTCAGCAGCTGACGTTGAACGGCATGTTGGCTGGCTGTCCATAGGTGACGATACATGGCGCTGGATGCTGCCACCAGCTGTTTCTGATGTTGAGCTCCCTCTGCTTCTTTCAGAAACTCATCTCCTCCTACTCCTCTCTGACTCCCCCTCTGAACTGTCCCCCTTTTCATCTCCTCTATTGGGAACATACGTGGAATCCGTATCATCATCATCATCATAATCATCCTGCCCAGCTTCGCTTGCCGCTCAGACACCTCCAAAACTGCACCAACAGCAGGTACTTCATAATCCTCCTCCTCACACCTCATATGTGTCGCCTAACTCACACATATAAGGTGGTGTAATTTCCTTAGCGCCTTCATCTTGTTGTTGCAGTAGTGGCTGGGAATCAGTGATTTCACCACCAAATAACTCCTGCAAAGTGTCAAATGCAGTGGATATGGTGCTTGTAGTAGCTCTGGTGGCTGCGGGAGATGAGGTGTTCTGTGTTAAATAGTCAACCACGTCCTGACAATATTGGGAGTTGATGGCACGTGCCTTCTTCTGAGCACTGTACTTTGGGCCAGGGCCGCACGAAATCAACGAACCTCGCACAGACCTGCCGGTGCTGGGAGGCCTTCCTCAGGGTCTGCCTCTACCTCTTCCTCTACCTGGTTTGTCCGTTTTGTCCATCTCGGGGGGGATGCTAGGCATATGCTGTGATGAAGTGGGTTCACTGAACACAACAGCTAGGTATATGCTGTGATGAGGTGGGTTGACAGAACACAACAGCTAGGTATATGCAGTGAGGTGGGTTCACTGAACACAACAGCTAGGTATATGCATTGAGGTGGGTTCACTCAACACAAAAGGTAGGTACAGTGGGTTGCAAAAGTATTCAGCCCCCTTGCAGTTTTCCACATTTTGTCATATTATTGCCACAAACATGAATCAATTGTATTGGAATTCCACATGAAAGACCAACACAAAGTGGTGTACACATGAGAAGTGGAACGAAAATCATACATGATTCCAATTTTTTTTACAAATAAATAACTGCAAAGTGGTGTGTGCATAATTATTCGCCCCCTTTGATCTGAGTGCAGTCAGTTGCCTATAGACATTGCCTGATGAGTGCTAATGACTAAATTGAGTGCACCTGTGTGTAATCTAATGTCAGTACAAATACAGCTGCTCTGTGAGGGCCTCAGAGGTTGTCTAAGAGAATATTGGGAGCAACAATACCATGAAGTCCAAAGAACACACAAGACAGGTCAGGGATCAAGTTATTGAGAAATTTAAAGCAGGCTTAGGCTACAAAAAGATTTTCAAAGACTTGAACATCCCACGGAGCACTGTTCAAACGATCATTCAGAAATGGAAGGAGTATGGCACAACTGTACACCTACCAAGACAAGGCCGTCCACCTAAACTCACAGGCCGAACAAGAAGAGCGCTGATCAGAAATGCAGTCAAGAGGCCCATGGTGACTCTGGACGAGCTGCAGAGATCTACAGCTCAGGTGGGAGACTCTGTCCATAGGACAACTATTAGTCATGCACTGTACAAAGTTGGCCTTTATGGAAGAGTGGCAAGAAGAAAGGCATTGTTAACAGAAAGCATACGAAGTCCTGTTTGCTGTTTGCCACAAGCCATGTGGGGGACACAGCAACCATGTGGAAGAAGGTGCTCTGGTCAGATGAGACCAAAATGGAACTTTTTGGCCAAAATGCAAAACGCTATGTGTGTGTAATGATTAGTGTCAACACGCAGAGAGGATCTGATTATTGGTGATCTGCAGAGTCACCAGTAATGCAGATATACACCAGATTATGAATGATCTGCAGAATCACTAATAATCCAGGTATGTCTAACCTCTGGACACCTGAGATATGAGTGTACAGTGTAACAGTAACACTTTGAGAGAGAACCGCCAGAGGAACTGGAGGCAGGAAGAAGAAGGGAGTTCACCCCAGACTGTGGGTGAATCCCTTAGGCCAAAGGCTCCCTAGGAGAGGGGCCTAGGCCTGGTTGCAGGAAGCCCTGCTGCTAATAAGAACAGATTCGCCCATACTGGATATGAGATCCTATCTCTCTACACCCTAGTGGCGGGCTAAGGAAGTACAGGTACACAGTGCTAGTCTTGGGTGTGAGGTCCGTAGTCACGACACCCAGGAACTAGTCTATTACATAACATAGCATTGACACAGTTTCCTAAGCTTGGGTGTGAGTTCCGTAGTCACGACACCCTGGAACTAGTCTATAGCATAACATAGCATTGAGACAGTTTCCTCAGCTTGGGTGTGAGGTCCGTAGTCACGACACCCTGGAACTAGTCTATAGCATAACATAGCATTGAGACAGTTTCCTAAGCTTGGGTGTGAGGTCCGTAGTCACAACACCCCGGAACTAGTCTGTAGCATAACACAGCATTGAGACAGTTTCCTAAGCTTGGGTGTGAGGTCTATAGTCACAACACCCTGGAACTAGTCTATGGCATAACATAGCATAACATGAGAAGGTAATCTAGCTCAGTGTGAATTCCCAGGTCCTTCCTGGTTCAAACACACTGTTGGATCTGACTGAGGTCTGTGTGCTAACACATGAAGCATTTGCAACGGCAGACGATGTGAGACTGAGGGACGAGTGGTTATATAGTGCAGCGCTGGCCAGCGCCGCCCAGGCCCTTCCAGCCAATCCGCATACATCCTTGGATCAGCTGACCAAGGGAGTCAGCTGATCCCTCTCTGCTTCCCATGAAGCTTCTGTCTTGCCGCGCGCGTGCGTGTATTCCTCAGCCTATGTGCACAGGAAGGTTGTACCACATCAGACACATGCCGCCGCGCGTAAACCGCCGGACTGGACGCGGAAACGGCCGCCACGCCGTCAGAGCACGCGGCGGCCATTCCGCAATCCTTCACACCCAATATATGAGTATATGAGATAAGTGTATGTATTGTGGCAGGGTGTCACGTGTGTTTAAAAAACTGTTGTTGGATGGGGTCTATGTCGCACCTCGTTTCAGGTGCCTTGCCATATAAAGCTCCAGGAAAAAACAGAAAAAACAAAAACACAGTTGTTTCTGTGTTGATTCGGCTCTTATAAGAGCTGGCTGAAGGGTCCTGGAGCTGGTCAGAGGAAGAGTGGGAGGGTTCCCTGGCCACCTGGTCCAGTCCAGGTATTACCCGTGTGCAGGGTGTGGTGCACTCATGAATAAAGATGAGCTTGGCTGACCAGGAAGTAGCTCAGAGAGTTCCTACAGACTGAAGGGAACAGAGCTCTTCCCAGAGGCTTGGGGAAAAGGAACTTTTACTACAGACTGTTAAGTAAGTTGCCTATTTTTGAATGGACTATGACCTGCTGTACTGCTGTATAGTGAGTTAGGGAAGTTACAGTGAGATAGTTAGTTGCTCAGCTGAGCCATTGTTTTTTTGCCAACCATTATTTCTTTTGCCTTAATAAACCAGGCAGGGGCCTGACTTTCATAAAACTTTATTGCTGGCTGTCTCCTATCTCAACTGTCACACCCCAGTGTATCTGGGGCCCCACTACAGTTGGTGGAGGATGTGGGCATAAGAGACAGTGAAGACCACAGTTGATTTAAAGGGCCAGGGACCTGCTTGCCTAAATAATTGTTGCAAGCGCCCAGACATGGAGGAGGTTCTCATACAGCTGATGTTCTCCAAAGCCGCTCAGCAGCAGGCTAATGCAGCCCAGAGGGAGACCAATGCTCTGCTTGGTTGATGTCGCCAAGGCTGTTGAGTGACCGGAAGTCCCTCACAGAAGTGGTCCAGCGGTTGGTGGAGCAGCCTCGAGGGGAGTGCGCTGAGTTCCAGGCCTACACAGGTACAATCCGCGCTAGCCACTACCTCCAAAAGATGACCCCGCATGACGATGTGGAAGCATTCCTACATACGTTTGAGCGGTCTGCCGAGAGGGAGGCCTGGCCGGTGGCACAATGGGCTGGATTGGTTGCACCTTTCCTGATTGGCAATTCCAAGAAAGCCTATTATGACTTGGCCCCGGAAGATGCTAACAATTATACTAAACTGAAGGAAGAGATACTCTGGCGGTTAGGGGTCACACTGGCAGTGCGAGCCCAGTGGGTGCATAAGTGGACTTACCAACCAGAGAAGTCGCCCAGCTCGCAAATGCACGACTTGATTTATTTGGTGAAGAAATGGTTGCAGCTGGACGTCTTGACCGCCACCCAGATCGCGAAAGTGTTACTCTGGATCATTTTCTCCATTCGCTACCTTCCAAGCTGCGCAAGTGGGTGAGCCATGCGGATCCAAAATCGGCTGATGAGATGGTTGCACTGATGGAGCGGTTTCTCGCTGCCAAAGATTTCCTCTCCTCCTCTCCAATGAAGGAGGGAACCCGGCAGAGAAGTGTTTTCTCCCCTGTGACTGGTAAGAGGGGGTCTTCCCGGGGACCCGGAACTGAGAGGGAGGTTGTACCACGGTCCAAAGAGGACACCAGTATCCGCGCTCACCCTATGGTGTGGGGAAGTGGTCCCATCCAGTGCTGGAAGTGCAACGACTGGGGGCATATTGCTGCTCACTGTCCAGTAGAGGTGGGCGAACAGTTCGGCTGTGTTAGCCGAACTGTTCGGGCTGCCCAACCTGTCATTTAGCTATGTCTCTTACTACTTCCGGGTCGCAATGACCCGGAGTAGTACGTCTGCGCTGCCCGTTGGAGCGCGTCCTAGCGACGCGCTCCCGTTGCCTGGCACTTTCTGCGCATGTGCCTGACGTCACTCATGACGTCACGCACATGCGCAGAAAGTGCCCGGCAACGGAAGCGCGTCGCTAGGACGCGCTCCGCCGGCCAGCGCAGACGTACTACTCCGGGTCATTGCGACCCGGAAGTAGTAAGAGACATAGCTAAATGACAGGTTGGGCAGCCCGAACAGTTCGGCTAACACAGCCGAACTGTTCGCCCACCTCTACTGTCCAGCACCTGAGGACACAATGGAATGTGACTTTGCATGGAGAAGCTCACTTTTTGCCAGACCAGTATGTACTGCAAATCCAGAGCTACATATGGCGATGATAAAAATTAATGGAAAGTCTGTGCATGCATTGTTAGACTCTGGCAGTTTAGTGACTATGGTGCATGCCAAGTTAGTGTGCCCAGAGCTTTTGAATGAACCTCGTATTGGGGTCATCTGTATACATGGGGACACTAAGAGTTATCCCACAGCTTTAGTGACCATTGAGACTGACTTTGGAACTATGTGTCATGAAGTGGGGGTGTCATCTGTGTTGTTACATATGTCATATTCTAGGTTCTTCAAAGTAGCCACCTTTTGCTTTGATTACTGCTTTGCACACTCTTGGCATTCTCTTGATGAGCTTCAAGAGGTAGTCACCTGATATGGTTTTCACTTCACAGGTGTGCCCTGTCAGGTTTAATAAGTGGCATTTCTTGGCTTATAAATGGGGATGGGACCATCAGTTGTGTTGTGGAGAAGTCAGGTGGATACACAGCTGATAGTCCTATTGAATAGACTGCTAGAATTTGTATTATGACAAGAAAAAAGCAGCTAAGTAAAGAAAAACGAGTGGCCATCATTACTTTAAGAAATGAAGGTCAGTCAGTCCGAAAAATTGGGAAAACTTTGAAAGTGTCCCCAAGTGCAGTCTAAAAAACCATCAAACGCTACAAAGAAACTGGCTCACATGCGGAAAGGAAGTCCAAGAGCCACCTCTGCTGCGGAGGATAAGTTCATCCAAGTCACCAGCCTCAGAAATCGCAGGTTAACAGTAGCTCAGATTAGAGACCAGGTCAATGTCACACAGAGTTCTAGCAGCAGACACATCTCTAGAACAACTGTTAAGAGGAGACTGTGTGAATCAGGCCTTCGTGGTAGAATATCTGCTAGGAAGCCACTGCTTAGGACAGGCAACAAGCAGAAAAGACTTGTTTGGGCTAAAGAACACAAGGAATGGACATTAGACCAGTGGAAATTGGTGCTTTGGTCTGATGAGTCCAAATTTGAGATTTTTTGTTCCAACCATCATGTCTTTGTGTGACTTAGAAAAGGTGAACGGATGGTCTCTACATGCCTGGTTCCCACCGTGGAGCATGGGGGAGGAGGTGTGATGGTGTGGGGGTGCTTTGCTGGTGACACTGTTGGGGATTTATTCAAACTTGAAGGCATACTGAACCAGCATGGCCACCACAGCATCTTGCAGCGGCATGCTATTCCATCTGGTTTGCGTTTAGTTGTACCATCATTATTTTTCAACAGGAGAATGACCCCAAACACACCTCCAGGCTGTGTAAAGGATATTTGACCATGAAGGAGAGTGATGGGGTGCTGCGCCAGATGACCTGGCCTCCACAGTCACCAGACCTGAACCCAATCAAGATGGTTTGGGGTGGGCAGAGTGAAGGCAAAAGGGCCAACAAGTGCTAAGCATCTCTGGGAACTCATTTAAGACTATTGGAAGACCATTTCAGGTGACTACCTCTTGAAGCTCATCAAGAGAATGCCAAGAGTGTGCAAAGCAGTAATCAAAGAAAAAGGTGGCTACTTTGAAGAACCTAGAATATGACATATTTTCAGTTGTTTCACACTTTTTGGTTATGTACTATACTTCCACATGTGCTAATTCATAGTTCGGATGCCTTCAGTGTGAATCTACAATGTTCATAGTCATGAAAATAAAGAAAACTCTCCGAATGAGAAGGTGTGTCCAAACTTTTGGGCTGTACTGTATATATATATATATATATATATACTGTATATATATATTATTTTTGTTTTTTACAATATTTATTTCGTGTTTGCTCATTGCAAAATCTTTCCTTACCCTGAATTACAGTCTGCAATGTATCACAGGTGGTGACATGTTTAGTCCTGTCAGGTGCAGCTCAGCGGAATGTTTGTTTCTGAGAATTCCAATGCCAGTGATAGTAATTTCTGTTCTCCGAGAATGCTCTGGGAGGAGAAATCTGCATAGCTAAACAGCCTAGGCCCAGCATCACTGGGAAGGTGGGGCTACATACCAATATTCAGCAATATACAGACACAAGTGGGTATCCTGGAACGTTTACTGCATTCTGTGTTAGTGTATCAGATTTATAAAGTATATCAGTGATGACTTACGTGTGTGTAGCGATACAGGCTGAGCAGCTGAGCCAGGGCGTAGTTTGACTGGATATTGCCATCACCAACAAAACCAATCACTTCCCCGTGTTCTCTGCAGGAATAGTTGGGGGCCTTTGTCTTCTCACCAGACAGTATCTGCAGCACATAGCCCAGGGTGTGCCTTGGATTCCCACAAGGGTTGAATATATGATAACCAATAGTAACATTGGGCAGAGAATTAGGGATATCGGTCATTAGATAAATACCATAGATCAATCCTAAGATGCTAACGTATCCCTCAAAGTCAATACTGCAAGACACCAAGACAGACTTAGTCACTTCTAAGACTATAGAAAAGTCACAACACGAGCAAGCAAGCATTGTTTTGAGGAGCATCAATGATTTTATATGTTCATCATCATCATCATCTCTACCCAGGATGGTTACTGGTGGTGACATTGCCAAGGAAGAGAGATGCACCTGATAAAGAGCTCTCTATTTGGCCCTAATGCATCTCCAAAGCCACTTGGGCATAGTGGTCTCCAACTCTGCTACAGACTCCCTTGTAGGCTTATGGTAGAGTGGAATGATAAAATGAGGGGTTAATTTTTCCTTCACTCTACCATCAGCTCCTGTGCAGGTTGGAGTGGTCTTTCATCACCCAGACCACCATGCCTTGTGGAGACTAGAGATGTCGCGAACCTCCGATTTTCGGTTTGCGAACCCCGTTCGCGAACTTTCGCGGAAGGTTTAGTTCGCGCAAACTTTTGCGAGCCGCAATAGACTTCAATGGGGAGGCGAACTTAAAAATTTAGAAAAATGTCTGCTGGCTAGAAAAATGATAGAAAAGATGTTTCAAAGGGTGTAATACCTGGAGGAAGACATGGTTGAGTAAAATACACATCAAAAGTCCCAGAAAAAAATCTGGATTTGACTCAAAGCAGCGTTTTAAGGTCAGAAATCTTATTAAGGCAGGGAGCACACTTGACAGTTTTTGTACACGTTTTCTGCACAGAACAACTGAGAACTCATGTTAATCAATGTGCTAGTGCACACTTACTGTGTTGTTCGCACGCAGAAAAAAAACTGACATTATGCATGATGACTCTGCACATTTTGGCACTTTTCTCTATCAATTACATCAGCTGCTGTGAAAAACCGCACGCATTTTCCTGCATGGAAACACACTTGGTGTGCAGAAAAAGTATGCAGAAAAACGCGTGCGGAAAACTGAAAGTCAAGTGTGTTCCCTGCCTGAATGTTCAATTACAGGCCTACACTGCTTTACAACATCAGGAAGTGTGTTCCTTCTTCAGATGGTCTTGTCTTCCAGGGAATTGTAGGATTTCAAAAGCCAGCTTACATACCTTGGCCTGGGGATTGAAACCAGGTCTGAGTGCTGGTAGGTAGCTCACTTCACCACTATACCACCACCAACACTACATGCTTAAGCCAGCCTAGCATGTACCATTATGATATATCCAAGAGAAAAACGAGCTTGCTTAGATTTGCTTGGATTTGTAGTATGTGAAAAACCAACTCACATTGGCCAGGAATAGAACCCAGGCCTACTGCTCTGAGAGAGAGCGAGAGAGAGAGAGAGCGAGAGAGAGAGAGAGGGAGAGAGAGGGAGAGAGAGAGAGAGAGGGAGAGAGGGAGAGAGAGAGAGAGAGAGAGGGAGAGAGAGGGAGAGAGGGAGAGAGAGAAGGAGAGGGAGAGAGAGAGAGAGAGAGAGAGAGAGAGAGAGAGAGAGAGAGAGAGATGTATCTACATGGCTGTCTGGGGTTCTCTTCGGACAACTGTTGAACACAAAAGGCAAGACCATGCCTGGGTGGGCTTGCACCACCAACCTTTCAATTAACAGCCAAACACGCTAACCAATTGTGCCACAAAGACTGTGCATGCAGTTGCTGTTGAATGATTTTATGGGGATGTAGGTGTGTCTTTTGGAGGGAGGAAGTAAGTCTGCTCCAAGAAGTTTCAGCATGTAGTGTTGGTGGTATAATGGTGTGGATAGCAGCCCACTGAGTGGTAGGCCTGGGTTTGATTCCCAGCCAATGTATGTAAGCTGGCTTTTGAAATCCTAAATTTCACTAAGCAAGCCCATTTTTCTCTTGGATATATCACAATGGTACATGCTAGGCTGGCTTCAGCATGTAGCATTGTAGTGTGTTGTGTTGGGGGTATAATGGTTAGGATAGCAGCCTACAGAGCTGTAGTCCTGGGTTCTATTCCTGGCCAATGTGAGTTGGCTTTTGACATACTACAAATGCTTAAGTAAGCTCATTTTTCTCTTGGATATATAATGGTACATGCTAGGCTGGCTTCGGCATGTAGTGTTGGTGGTGGTATAGTGGTGAAGAGAGCTACCTACCACGCACTCAGACCTGGGTTCAATTCCTAGCCAAAGTATGTAATCTGGCTTTTGAAATCCTACAATTCCCTGGAAGACAAGACCCTCCTCCCTCCAGGAGAAGGGAGTGATAAAAGGAATAGCAATCAGCTAGGAACGAGCCTAACTAAGCTCTCCCTAGCAGAGTCTGTCAGCAACTGTCCCTTAACTAATTACTGTAGGCAGACGAGTGAGCAAAGCGAGAGGAGAACCTTGCCTTTTATAAGGGGGGGTGGGGCTCCAGGAGTGAGCGTAGTCTGATTGGCGACAATGTGCCTGCTGACTGTGATGTAGAGGGTTAAAGTTGTGCTCAATAGAGCATTATGGGGGCGAATCGAACTTCCGCAAAAGTTTGCCTTCGCCGGCGACCGCGAACCACCTAAAGTTCGCCTGGAACCAATCGGCGGGCGAACCGTTTGGTCCATCTCTAGTGGAGATAGAAAAAAGGGACACTAAGACCAGGGGTCATCCGGATTCCGGATATCCAGGTAACCCAGATATCCGACCATTTTTCAGCTATCCGACCTCTCATCCGGACTGCGGATACCTGGGCAAATCCGGATAGCTATCTGCGGATAGTTGGCTGGCCTATGCAGATATCCGCGGATAGCGCAGATATTCACAGATATCTGACCATTGAAATACTGTCAGAGATCTGGGATGTCCGGAGAGCCAATCAGAGGGCTCCCAGTAGTGTTGGGCGAATACCTGGATGTTCGGGTTCGCGAACGTTCGCCGAACATGGCCGCGATGTTCGGGTGTTCGCGCCGAACTCCGAACATAATGGAAGTCAATGGGGACCCGAACTTTCGTGCTTTGTAAAGCTTCCTTACATGCTACATACCCCAAATTTGCAGGGTATGTGCACCTTGGGAGTGGGTACAAGAGGAAAAAAAATATTTGAAAAAGAGCTTATAGTTTTTGAGAAAATTGATTGTAAAGTTTCAAAGGAAAAAATGTCTTTTAAATGCGGAAAATGTCATTTTTCTTTGCATAGGTAACATGCTTTTTGTCGCCATGCAGTCATAAATGTAATACAGATAAGAGGTTCCAGGAAAAGGGACCGGTAACGCTAACCCAGCAGCAGCACACGTAATGGAACAGGAGGAGGGCGGCGCAGGAGGAGAAGGCCACGCTTTGAGACACAACAACACAGGCCTTGCATGAGGACAAGAAGCGTGCGGATAGCAATGCATTTTGTCGCCATGCAGTCATAAATGTAATACAGATGAGAGGTTCAATAAACAGGGACCAGAAACGCTAACCCATCACAGATGTTCATTGTTCATGTTACTTGGTTGGGGTCCGGGAGAGTTGCGTAGTCGTTTCCAATCCAGGATTGATTCATTTTAATTTCAGTCAGACGGTCTGCATTTTCTGTGGAGAGGCGGATACTAGTGTTGGGCGAACAGTGTTCGCCACTGTTCGGGTTCTGCAGAACATCACCCTGTTCGGGTGATGTTCGAGTTCGGCAGAACACCTGATGGTGCTCGGCCAAACCGTTCGGCCGCATGGCCGAACTAAGAGCGCATGGCCGAACGTTCCCCGAACGTTCGGCTAGCGCTGTGATTGGCCGAACGGGTCACGTGGTTCGGACACGAACGCGCTCTGATTGGCCGAACGGTCACGTGGTTCGGGTAAATAAATACCCGAACCACGTCATATCTCCGCCATTTCACTGTGGGTTTAGCTTTGGGTAGGCAGGCAGGGTAGTTCGCTCTCCAGCCACGCTAGCCAGGGTCCCCCCCAGTCATTGTGTGTCGCTGCTGGGAACAGTAGTACACCGCTCGCTCAGCCACACTATATATAGCATTGGTTACTGCCACTGTGTACCTCGCTCAGCCACACTATATATAGCATTGTTTACTGCCACTCTGTGTACACGGCTCAGCCAGACTATATAGCATTGTGTGTACTGCCACTGTGTACCTCGCTCAGCCAGACTATATAGCATTGTTTACTGCCACTCTGTGTACCTCTCTCAGCCAGACTATATAGCATTGTGTGTACTGCCACTCTGTGTACACTGCTCAGCCAGACTATATAGCATTGTGTGTACTGCCACTCTGTGTACACCGCTCAGCCAGACTATATAGCATTGTGTGTACTGCCACTCTGTGTACACCGCTCAGCCACACTATATAGCATTGCGTACTCTGCCAGTCAGTGTGTATATTGCTGGGATCAGTAATACTCCACTCACCGCCAACCACTATATGAGCTCACCATGAGTTCCTCAGAGACCTCCGCTGTGAGCAGCACTCCCAACAACAGCAACAGCCAACGCCCCACGCAAGCTATAACATCCACCCCAGCAGCCAGTGGTCAGCAGCAGCCCTCCCCGGAGGAGAACGTTGTGTCCATCGGTCCGTCGCCAGAGCGATTAATGAGGGCTGCCATTGAGGAGATGATGGGGCCTGATGTGGAGGAGGAGGTCTGGCTCAGGCCAGCATCCCAAGTTAATGTTGAGGACGATGTGGGGTCTGTGTCTGGGGATGTTGGGGTGGCAGAGGTGGTGGGTGGGTCAGACTCAGGAGAAGAGTTGTATGATGAGGATGATGATCGGGACCATCTGTATGTGCCTCAGAGTCCGACCCCGGAAAACATGTTGTATCGTGTGTTTAGGTACTAAAATCTGCGTTCCCAGTACTGCCCGGGTCCACGGATCCATATATTTTTTTGGGCAGCACTATCAAACTGTGGTACTATGAGTGAGTTGCCATGGTCCTTCTGTGCTGTCACACTCACCGTCTGTCTGCAGATGGATTGTTCAACACAGCTACGCCATCTGACATGTAGACCTTGACCATCTTCTCCAGGCGATTGGTGTTGGAGGACGTGGAACTGCCCGATTGCTGTTCTGTGGGCTGCTGCATGGGTGTCAGAAAATGTTCCCACTCCAAGGACACTGCCAATACCATTCCCTTTTGGGCACTAGCAGCAGCTTGTGTTCTTTGCTGCCCTCCTGGTCCTCCTGGGTTTGCTGAAGTCAGTTTGTCGGCGTACAACTGGCTAGAGAAGGAGGAGGATGTCAATCTCCTCTCTAAAGTCTCCATCCTCAAGGGCCTGCTGGAATTGTTCCATTTTTGACCAGTCTGACACTTTCTTCAATCAGTTTTTTAACATTGTGTTTGTATAAACTGGGTATAAACCCAGTAAATGGTGTTGTCCAGAATAATGAATAATAATGATAATGAATAATAATGAATAGTGAATAATGCGCGGGCCGCGTTCAATGCAGTCTAGCATGAATTGAGCCATGTGTGCCAGAGAATCCTGCCAGACTCCTCTGTCTTCATGTTCTTGTGAGCGTTGTGATTGTTGTGATGCACCATATTCGTCACCAGCATCACTTTCTTCCTCTTCTGCTGTCCATTCCCGCTAAATTGTGGAAGTCCAACGTGCACCGCTCTGTCCCTCGGCAGTGGGGGCATCCAATTTCTGCTCCAACTCCAGCTGTTCCTCGTCCTGTTCTTTGTCATAGCTGGGACCAGCGTTTCCTGAGGCAGGTTGCCTGATGTTGGTATCATCACGCTGATCGTTTTCATCTTCAGATTCCCCCACTTGCATCATGCCAGCGGTTTCCATCTTCAACATTGATTTCTTCAGTAAACACAGCAGTGGTATTGTAATGCTGACTGTAGAGTTGTCACTGCTCAGTCACAAGCAACGTGGATTGCTCAAAATTTTGGAGGACTTGGCAGAGATCCAACATGGTGGCCCAATCAGATCCACAGAAGCTTGGTAGCTAGCTGCTGGAATGCGCCTCGGCACTGCGCAAAAGCGTGCTAGCATGTGCAGCGTAGAATTCCAGCGCGTAGGGAGGGACATCACCCAGCGAGCGATGGTGCGCTAGATTGAAGCGCTCCTGCGTCTCTTGGTGAGTCCTTCAGAAGCGGTACTGGACTTTTAAAAATGTTTTTTTTTTTTTCCTTCAACAGAAGATCTGCCACGTTGGAGTGAGGAGGACGCCGCCGACCCCGACGCCAAGCTGAACCCCGGCGAACTCCAAGCAGAGGATCTTCAGGAACCCTCAAGGCTTTGAGCAAGCTGAGGAGGATCAGCAGTCCCGACGAGACCTCTCCTCATATGTGACTGTGTGCAGTGGAGTAGAGCTCCCCAGAACAACCTCTCACTTGTCACTTTGTCAATTTGTCACTTGTCACTTTGTCACTTGTCACTTTGTCACTTGTCACTTGTCACTTTGTCACTTGTCACTTTGTCATTTTGTCACTTGTCACTTGTCACTTTGTCACTGGTCACTTTGTCATTTTGTCACTTGTCACTTGTCACTTTGTCACTGGTCACTTTGTCACTTTGTCACTTTGTCACTTGTCACTTTGTCACTTGTCACTTGTCACTTTGTCACTGGTCACTTTGTCACTTTGTCACTTTGTCACTTGTCACTTTGTCACTTGTCACTTGTCACTTTGTCACTTGTCACTTTGTCATTTTGTCACTTTGTCATTTTGTCACTTTGTCAGTCACTTTGTCACTTTGTCACTGGTCACTTTTCACTTTGTCACTTGTCACTTGGTCACTTGTCACTTGGTCACTTGGTCACTTGGTCACTTGTCCAGATGATCTCGGTACACCTCCTGCGATTCAAATTCCTGCACACATTGCTCTGGGATTTGGGTGTGATGAATGATGCATCTAACTGGCCACCGGAGGCAATTAAGGCCTTCAAAACATTGAAAGCAGCTTTCTGTTCTGCCCCCATTTTGCGTCATGTTGAGTTGTTGACGTCATGTTCATCCTCGGCCTCGCCTTGCATTTCAGTGCGAGGTGCATTTTCCACAGAAAAAGGTTGTGAATCCGGGCACAACATTTGTGGCTGTTCCATTGACCTTTCACAGGTAGAAGATTGTGGGGGTGGGAATAGCTCCTCCGAATAGCCCATTGTGTCCTGAAAACTACTCATTGCATTGCTTTGCGCACGCATTTTTTTGTCCTCATGCAAGGCCTGAGTTGCGCCTGAAAGCGTGGCCTTCTCCTCCTGCGCCTCCTCCTGTTCCATCACGTCTGCTGCTGCTGGGTTAGCGTTGCCGCGTGGTCCCTGTTTATTGAACCACTTATCTTTATTACATTTATGACTGCATGGCGGTACAAAGCATGCTATCCGCACGCTTCTTGTCCTCATGCAAGGCCTGGGTTGTTGTGTCTCAAAAAGCGTGGCCTTCTCCTCCTGCGCCTCCTCCTCCTGTTCCATCACGTGTGCTGCTGCTGGTGCTGGGTTAGTGTTACCAGTCCCTTTTCCTGGAACCTCTTCTCTGTATTACATTTATGACTGCATGGCGAAAAAAAGCATGTTACCTGTGCAAAGAAACATGACATTTTCCACATTTAAAAGACAGTTTTTCCTTTGAAACTTTACAATCAATTTTCTCAAAAACTATAAGCTCTTTTCCAAATATTTTTTTCCTCTTGTACCCACTCCCAAGGTGCACATACCCTGCTAATTTGGGGTATGTAGCATGTAAGGAAGCTTTACAAAGCACGAAAGTTCGGGTCCCCATTGACTTCCATTATGTTCGGAGTTCGGCGCGAACACCCGAACATCGCGGCGATGTTCGGCGAACGTTCGCGAACCCGAACATCTAGGTGTTCGTCCAACACTAGCGGATACGCCGATCTGTGACGATGCCTCCGGCAGCACTGAAACAGCGTTCCGACATAACACTGGCTGCCGGGCAAGCCAGCACCTCTATTGCGTACATTGCCAGTTTGTGCCAGGTGTCTAGCTTCGATACCCAATAGTTGAAGGGTGCAGATGGATTGTTCAACACAGCTACGCCATCTGACATGTAGTCCTTGACCATCTTCTCCAGGCGATCGGTGTTGGAGGTGGATCTGCACGCTTGCTGTTCTGTGGGCTGCTGCATGGGTGTCAGAAAATTTTCCCACTCCAAGGACACTGCCGATACCATTCCCTTTTGGGCACTAGCTGCGGCTTGTGTTGTTTGCTGCCCTCCTGGTCATGCTGGGTTTGCAGAAGTCAGTCTGTCGGTGTACAACTGGCTAGAGGAGGGGGAGGATGTCAATCTCCTCTCTAAAGTCTCCACAAGGGCCTGCTGGTATTCTTCCATTTTGACCTGTCTGACTCTTTCTTCAAGCAGTTTTGGAACATTGTGTTTGTACCGTGGATCCAGAAGGGTATAAACCCAGTCATTGGTGTTGTCCAGAATGCGCACAATGCGTGGGTCGCGTTCAATGCAGTCTAGCATGAATTGAGCCATGTGTGCCAGAGTCCTGCCAGAATCCTCATCATCCTCTTCTGAGCGTTGTGATAGTTGTGATGCATCATAGTCGTCACCTTCTTCCTGGTCTGCTTCTGCTGACCATTCGCGCTGAATTGTGGAAGTCCAACGTGCACCGCTCTGGCCCTCGTCAGTGGTGGCATGAAATTCCTGCTCCAACTCCAGCTGTTCCTCCTCCTCTTCTTCGTCATAGCTGTTGGGGCCAGCGTTTCCTGAGGCAGATGGCCTGATGTTGGTATCATCACGCTGATTGTTTTCTCCTTCAGATTCCCCCAGTTGCATCATGACAGCTGTTTCCTTGATTTTCAACATTGACTTCTTCAGTAAACACAGCAGTGGTATGGTAATGCTGACTGAAGAGTTGTCACTGCTCACAAGCAACGTGGATTGCTCACAATTTTGGAGGACTTGGCAGAGGTCCAACATGTTGGCCCAATCGGATCCAAAGAAGCTTGGCAGCTGTCCGGATGCGCCTCGGTACTGCGCCGTCATGTACTGGACCACTGCACTCTTCTGCTCGCAAAAGCGGGCTAGCATGTGCAGCGTAGAATTCCAGCGCGTAGGGACATCACACAGCAAGCGATGGTGGGGGAGATTGAAGCGCTCCTGCATCTTGGCGAGTGCCCCCGAAGCAGTACTGGAATTTCTACAATGTTTGGCCACTCGTCGCACCTTCAACAGTAGATCGGCCACGCCTGGGTATGTCCTCAGGAACCGCTGAACTACTAGGTTCATCACGTGCGCCAGGCAAGGGATGTGTGTCAGCTTAGCCAACCTTAAAGCGCGAATGAGATTACTCCCATTATCACACACAACCATGCCCGGTTTCAGGTCCAGCGGTGCCAGCCACAAATCCGTCTGTTCCTTTATTCCCCTCCAAATTTCCTCCCCTATGTGCTGCTTATCCCCAAGGCAGATCAGCTTCAGCAACGCTTGCTGACGCATGACAACAGCTGTGCTGCACTGCTTCCATGATCCTACTGCTGCTGGGTTAGCGTTTCCGGATGAGGTACAGCTTTGAGATGCATTGGAGGAGAAGGAGTCAGAGAGGTAGGTGCTGCTGTTGTTATCCAGTGGGAGGGACGGCGGTGCAGCTGTTTGCGGCGTTGGCAACACCCGCACCGTAGCAGGTGAGGAATCGCTGCCAGGCTCCACAAGGTTCACCCAGTGCGCGGTAAGGGAGATGTATTGACCCTGGCCGAACGCACTCGTCCAGGTGTCAGTGGTGAGGTGAACCTTGCAGGCAACGGCATTCTTCAAGCTTCGGGTTATTTTGCTGACCACGTGCTCATGCAACTCAGGCACTGCAGAGCGCGCAAAGTGGTAGCGGCTGGGAACCACGTAAAGTGGGATGGCCACTGACATCATGCCCTTGAAGCTGTTTGTCTCCACCACTCGATATGGCAGCATTTCACAGGCCAGAAGCTTGGCTATGCTGGCTGTTAGTGCCACGGCCCGGGGGTCATTTGCTGGCAATTTCCTCTTGCGCTCAAGCATCTCCGAGACAGACAACTGAACCGTAGGGCTGCACACTGAACGGCTGTTGGTTGTTGAGTTTGATAAAGACTGGGAGACCTCAAGAGCACTATTCCGGAAAGTGACAGTGTCAGCGACGTCTGATGTTTGTGAATGTTGTTGTGAACCACGCAATGGCTGGGCTACTGCTGCTGCTGAGGAGGGTCTGGTGGTGAGTCTGGTGACCCCAAGGGAGGCAGTGTTGCTGGTACCCTGTCCTGCCGCGTTTGCCCACAGAGTGGGATGTTTGGATACCATGTGGCGGGTCATGCTGGTGGTGGAGAGGTTGTTAATATTTTTCCCCCTGCTCAGGCGGGTCTTGCACACCTTGCAAATTACCATGGTACCATCCTCACTGCAGTCTTCAAAGAAAGGCCAGACTTTGGAGCACCTGCCTTGCTGGTGATTTCTGTTTGCGCCTCTTTTGCGTCTCACTTGAACTTCCACGCTTGTGGTGCCTGAAATTATGTGCCGTCTACCTTGTGGCACAAGGCGAACTCGTGCAGCAGTGGGTTCTTCAACAGACTCATCTGTGCTGCTACGACGGCGATGTTCTCCTTCACAAAATCTGGGTCTCTGTCCACATTGTCCATACCCTCCTCCTCTTCCATCTCCTCAAACTCGTCATATGTGATTGTGGGCCGCCGCCATGGAGTAGAGCTCCCCAGAACAACCTCTGCGCAGCTCACTCCAACGTCGTCTTCCAGATCTTCTCGGCCGACCTCCTGCAATTGAAACCCCTCCTGCCCAACTTGCTCTGGGATTTGGGTTTCAAAGTCCTCGGACTCGCCTTGCATTTCAGTGCGCGGTGCATTTCCCACAGTAAATGGTTGTGAATCCGGGCACAACATTTCTGGCTGTTCCAGTGACCTTTGAAAGGTGGAAGTTTGTTGGGCTGGGAATAGCTCCTGCGAATACCCCATTGTGTCCTGAGGAAATTCTTCGGACTGGTTATTTGGCAGTTGTGTGCATGGTGTCGCTGCCGGTTGTGTCAGCTTTGTGCCCACTGGCTCCTTGTAACTGGCTGAGGACTCGGACCTCGTGCGTGATGTGCTGGTGCTGCTTAACCCACTGCTGGACGCTTGAGAGGTCATCCAATTAATTATCTGGTCTTGTTCTTTTGGATTTGTGAGGGTTGATTTCCTGGACAACATGGGCGGTATTGAGTGGGTTTTCTTCGGTGCTCCACTGTGGCCTGTACGTGAACCGTCAGAGGAAACACCTCTTCCCTTGCCTCTCCCTCTTTCACAGGATTTCTTCTTCATTTCACTTATCCTTAAAGTACACGCTGACTGGCAGCAGTACAGTGGCAGTACAGAAATGCTATACAGTGGTGGGTGAGCGGTGTACTACTATTCCCAGCAGCGACACAGAGCACAATGCTATACAGTGGTGGGTGAGCGGTGTACTACTGTTCCCAGCAGCGACACAGAGCACAATGCTATACAGTGGTGGGTGAGCGGTGTACTACTATTCCCAGCAGCGACACAGAGCACAATGCTATACAGTGGTGGGTGAGCGGTGTACTACTATTCCCATCAGCGACACAGAGCACAATGCTATACAGTGGTGGGTGAGCGGTGTACTACTATTCCCAGCAGCGACACAGAGCACAATGCTATACAGTGGTGGGTGAGCGGTGTACTACTGTTCCCAGCAGCGACACAGAGCACAATGCTATACAGTGGTGGGTGAGCGGTGTACTACTGTTCCCAGCAGCGACACAGAGCACAATGCTATACAGTGGTGGGTGAGCGGTGTACTACTGTTCCCAGCAACGACACAGAGCACAATGCTATACAGTGGTGGGTGAGCGGTGTACTACTGTTCCCAGCAGCGACACAGAGCACAATGCTATACAGTGGTGGGTGAGCGGTGTACTACTGTTCCCAGCAGCGACACAGAGCACAATGCTATACAGTGGTGGGTGAGCGGTGTACTACTATTCCCAGCAGCGACACAGAACACAATGCTATACAGTGGTGGGTGAGCGGTGTACTACTATTCCCAGCAGCGACACAGAGCACAATGCTATACAGTGGTGGGTGAGCGGTGTACTACTGTTCCCAGCAGCGACACAGAGCACAATGCTATACAGTGGTGGGTGAGTGGTGTACTACTATTCCCAGCAGTGACACAGAGCACAATGCTATACAGTGGTGGGTGAGTGGTGTACTACTATTCCCAGCAGCGACACAGAGCACAATGCTATACAGTGGTGGGTGAGCGGTGTACTACTGTTCCCAGCAGCGACACAGAGCACAATGCTATACAGTGGTGGGTGAGTGGTGTACTACTATTCCCAGCAGCGACACAGAGCACAATGCTATACAGTGGTGGGTGAACGGTGTACTACTATTCCCAGCAGCGACACAGAGCACAATGCTATACAGTGGTGGGTGAGCGCGGTGTACTACTATTTCCAGCAGCGACACAGAGCACAATGCTATACAGTGGTGGGTGAGCGGTGTACTACTGTTCCCAGCAGCGACACAGAGCACAATGCTATACAGTGGTGGGTGAGCGGTGTACTACTGTTCCCAGCAGCGACACAGAGCACAATGCTATACAGTGGTGGGTGAGCGGTGTACTACTATTCCCAGCAGCGACACAGAGCACAATGCTATACAGTGGTGGGTGAGCGGTGTACTACTATTCCCAGCAGCGACACAGAGCACAATGCTATACAGTGGTGGGTGAGCGGTGTACTACTGTTCCCAGCAGCGACACAGAGCACAATGCTATACAGTGGTGGGTGAGCGGTGTACTACTATTCCCAGCAGCGACACAGAGCACAATGCTATACAGTGGTGGGTGAGCGGTGTACTACTGTTCCCAGCAGCGACACAGAGCACAATGCTATACAGTGGTGGGTGAGCGGTGTACTACTATTCCCAGCAGCGACACAGAGCACAATGCTATACAGTGGTGGGTGAGCGGTGTACTACTATTCCCAGCAGCGACACAGAGCACAATGCTATACAGTGGTGGGTGAGCGGTGTACTACTATTCCCAGCAGCGACACAGAGCACAATGCTATACAGTGGAAGGTGAGCGGTGTACTACTATTCCCAGCAGCGACACAGAGCACAATGCTATACAGTGGTGGGTGAGCGGTGTACTACTATTCCCAGCAGCGACACAGAGCACAATGCTATACAGTGGTGGGTGAGCGGTGTACTACTGTTCCCAGCAGCGACACAGAGCACAATGCTATACAGTGGTGGGTGAGCGGTGTACTACTGTTCCCAGCAGCGACACAGAGCACAATGCTATACAGTGGTGGGTGAGCGGTGTACTACTGTTCCCAGCAGCGACACAGAGCACAATGCTATACAGTGGTGGGTGAGCGGTGTACTACTGTTCCCAGCAGCGACACAGAGCACAATGCTATACAGTGGTGGGTGAGCGGTGTACTACTGTTCCCAGCAGCGACACAGAGCACAATGCTATACAGTGGTGGGTGAGCGGTGTACTACTGTTCCCAGCAGCGACACAGAGCACAATGCTATACAGTGGTGGGTGAGCGGTGTACTACTGTTCCCAGCAGCGACACAGAGCACAATGCTATACAGTGGTGGGTGAGCGGTGTACTACTATTCCCAGCAATGACACAGAGCACAATGCTATACAGTGGTGGGTGAGCGGTGTACTACTGTTCCCAGCAGCGACACAGAGCACAATGCTATACAGTGGTGGGTGAACGGTGTACTACTATTCCCAGCAGCGACACAGAGCACAATGCTATACAGTGGTGGGTGAGCGCGGTGTACTACTATTCCCAGCAGCGACACAGAGCACAATGCTATACAGTGGTGGGTGAGCGGTGTACTACTATTCCCAGCAGCGACACAGAGCACAATGCTATACAGTGGTGGGTGAGCGGTGTACTACTGTTCCCAGCAGCGACACAGAGCACAATGCTATACAGTGGTGGGTGAGTGGTGTACTACTATTCCCAGCAGCGACACAGAGCACAATGCTATACAGTGGCGGGTGAGTGGTGTACTACTGTTCCCAGCAGAGACACAGAGTGGCAGTAAACACAATGCTATACAGTGGTGGGTGAGCGGTGTACACAGAGTGGCAGTAAACACAATGCTATATAGTGTGGGTGAGCGGTGTACTACTGTTCCCAGCAGCGACACAATGACTGGGGGGACCCTGGCTAGCCTGGCTGGAGAGAGAACTACCCTGCCTGCCTACCCAAAGCTAAACCCACAGACAAATGGCGGAGAAATGACGTGGATCGGGTATTTATTTACCCGAACCACGTGACCCGTTTGGCCAATCAGAGCGCGTTCGGGTCCGAACCACGTGACCCGTTCGGCCAATCACAGCGCTAGCCGAACGTTCGGGGAACGTTCGGCCATGCGCTCTTAGTTCGGCCATATGGCCGAACGGTTTGGCCGAACACAATCAGGTGTTCGGTCGAACTCGAACATCACCCGAACAGGGTGATGTTCTGCAGAACCCGAACAGTGGCGAACACTGTTCGCCCAACACTAGCTCCCAGCAGAAGCCCCAGCAACCAATCACAGAGGGGAAACCTGCCCAGCCCCACCTGACCTCATTGAGCCAATCAGAGGGTTCACATCCTAAACCCTGGCACCCAATCACAGAAAGGAACACTGGCCAGCCCCCCTGTATAATAAGGAGGGCTGCCATGATGAGACATATCGTCCCTTGCTTGTGAATGTTTACTGAGAGACATGTTCCGGTGCTGCTGGCCTACAAAGGGTTGTACACAGTGATAAACCTAAGCTGTTCAATGATTAACCCCTTCACTATCACTACACTATTGTTAAATCATTAATTAATTGATTTCATTATGTGACAGACAGTCAGAGTGTGAGCTCCAATGCTGCTGCAGCTGCTATGTGTCTGTGTGTGTGTGCTGTGCACAGACCAGGCCAGCTGCTGCCTGCTGGCCAGCTATTAGCCTTAGCTAGCTACAGGTTAGGTTAGGTTAGGGATTAGGGAATAGAAACACGTGCAAAGTGCCACGTGCAAACACGTGCAAAGTGCAAAGTGTGAAGTGCCAAGTGCAAAGTGGAAAGTGCCACATGCAAACACCTGCAAAGTGCAAAGTGAGACGTGCAAAGTGCAAAGTGCTACATGCAAACACGTGCAAAGTGGCAAAGTGGCACTTTGTACATGGCATTTTGCAAGTGGCACTTTGCATTTTGCACGTGTTTGCACTTGGCACTTTGCACGTGGATCACAGGGAGTCCCGATCCACCCCATAGCGCAGCCTGGCGGCGATTGGCCAGGCTGCGCAATGGGTATGCAGGGGGGCCCTGTATCGCGGCAGGAAATGGCAAATCGGCAGCGAGCAGTGACGATTGGTAATCGCAAAGTGCTAGCTGCGTGTATTAAAAAAATTATCCAAATCGGCCCACCAGGGCCTGAGAAATCCACCGTGGCGTTACTGGATGAGACGTGAATTACAAGCATTTTTTCACTATTCGACATCGTGATCCGAATCCATAATCATTAAGCGATCACGGGTTTCGATCACGGTTTCGTCTATTGGTAAGAAAATGTTGGCGTGATCACAACATTGAATCAACGGAAATTACGTCACTGGGCCAATCATAGGCCCCCAGCCAGGCCCTAGCAACCAATCATAGGAGGGGAGGCTCTGCCCTCCCCTCCAGTATATAAAGTGGCGGCCATGTTGAGAGCGCTGTCCTTGCTAGACTGTGGCACTTAAAGCATCTCCAGGCCACTTGTTGCAAAGCAAGAGCATTTTGTGGTTAAAAAAAGCCATTGTCATTATTGCTCTCTTACTGTATTTGATACTTGTATTTAGCTAGACATCCTGTGATTTACTTCAGTTCTAGACAGTGTAGTCGTGACAGACAGTGCGCTGAGTGCTGTGCAGCTTAGTGCAGGGCTGCAGGCAGAGGCAGGGTCACTGATTTTAGTGCTGTTAGCTCTATTACTGTATTTGATACTTGTATATTTAACTAGCCAGCCAGCCAGCCAGTGAGCAACTTAAGTTACTTGTAGTCACTCAGTGTAGTCAGTGACATTGTACTGTGCCAGCGTGCAGCCAGTTACTTTCTTTTTACTGTGCTCTATTACTGTATTTGATACTTGTATATTTAGTTAGCCAGCCAGCCAGTGATCTACTGAAGTTAGTTGTAGTCACTCAGTGTAGTCAGTGACAGTGTACTGTGCCAGTGTGCAGTTACATTACTGTGCATAGTGCAGGCAGGCAGGTGTTCACTCATTTTACTGCTCTATTAATGTATTGAGTATTTGCGCTGTCTGCACACTTTTTTTTTCTCTTCTGTCTGTTTAAAAAATAAATTTAAAGCTAACTAGCCAGTGATTAAATAAAGTTGTGTGTAGTCACTAGAGGTGTAGCGAACGGTTCGCCGGCGAATGGTTCCAGGCGAACTTCGGGGGTTCGCGTTCGCCTACCAAACGCGAACTTTCCCGGAAGTTCGATTCGCCCCATAAAGCTCTATTGAGCAAAACTTTGACTCCTTATATTACAGCCAGCAGACACATTATTGCCATACACACTGCTCTCAATGCTGGAGGCCCACCCCCCCCTCCTCCTCCAAGTAAGGTCCTTATACTGCCTACACTCATTAGTTAAGGCACAGCTGCTACAAACTCTGCTAGGGAGATTTTAATTAGCCTGTTTGTGGGTACCTCCCTCCTCCCCTTCTTACCTTTTCCTTTCTACCAGAGGGAGGAGGGTCTCATCTGCCAGGGAATTCCAGTATTTCAAAATCCAGCTTATATACCATGATAGGG
The DNA here is from genome assembly GCF_040937935.1 of Hyperolius riggenbachi. Taxonomy (NCBI): domain Eukaryota; kingdom Metazoa; phylum Chordata; class Amphibia; order Anura; family Hyperoliidae; genus Hyperolius; species Hyperolius riggenbachi. Next base: position 32,155,581 of record NC_090646.1, on the reverse strand, counting down.
ATTTGAACCCAGGTCTCAGTGTATGGTAGGCAGCTAACATATCCATTGTACCACCAACACTAGTAGCTGAAAGTAGCTGAAAGTAGCTGAAAGTAGCTGAAAGTAGCCTAGCATGTACCATTTATGCTTAATGCAAGAGAAAAATTAGACAAGACAAATAACATTTATATCACACTTTTCTCCTGGCAGACTCAAAGCACCAGAGCTGCAGCCACTAGGGCACACTCTATAGGCAGTAGCACAGATATGTAGCCAGACATGGCCTTGTATTTTGTGTTCAACAGTTGTCAAGAGAAAAAGTAGACAAGATAGCAGTGTTAGGAAGACTTGCCTAAGGTCTCCTACTGAATTGGTGCTGGCTTACTGAACAGACAGAGACAAGATTTGAACTCTGGTCTCCTGTGTCAGAGGCAGAGCCATTCACCAATACACCATGCAGCCACTGCTTACAGACATGTAGCCAGACATGGCCTTGTATCTTGTGTTTAACAGTTGTCACGAGAAAAATTAGACAAGATAGCAGTGTTAGGAAGACTTGCCTAAGGTCTCCTACTGAATAGGTGCTGGCTTACTGAACAGACAGAGACGAGATTCAAACTCTGGTCTCCTGTGTCAGAGGCAGAGCCATTCACCATTACACCATGCAGCCACTGCCATGCAGCACATTTTCTAGCATTGTAGGAACTGTTAGGGGGATCATAACTGGTGAGTTTCGGGCCCCTAGGCCGAAGAGGTCATAGCCTAGGGTCACAAAAACCTGTTTATTTGGGCAATTTCAATGGTAGTGATGCTGACGTACATAAATCGCAGCCATGGCCGTTAGCAACGTCTGAATTTCACGAAATGTCTCATGCAGGTAGAAGACATATGGTTAGACTTGGATTCCAAAGATGGGATCCCTACATCTCTGCATTGATTTTACATTGCAGTAAAAATCCGCCGACTTTAGCGGTTAATAGCAAAGCCCCTGTAAGTCCTAGAAACACCAGATTTTCAGGGTTTATTAAACAGAATCTTCTGAACAAGATACAAAAAAAAAGGTTTTCAAAAAAGACCTTATAGTTTTTGAGAAAATCGATGTTAAAGTCGGGCAGAATTTCCGCGATTTCCGGCAGAAATTCCACTTTGGAATGCGGAAATTGGTAGCGGAAAGCAGAATCAGTAATTGGCAATGGCGGAATGCGGATTTACCGCGGAATCGGAAATTGGCATTCCGACCATCCCTATTGACCACGCCGTGGTCGAGCGGGTCCATATCACCATGGACTTGTGGAGCAGTCGATTTGGGACAGACCACTCCCTGTCCTTTACCGCGCTCTGGGTGACAGTGGTGGAAGGGGGTGAGAACACAGCAGCACCAGGCCAGCTGATGGTGCCACCACGTGGTATCAGGGGGATGCAGCAGGCTCCTCTGATCCCATTCCCTAAACACCCCGCAGCAAGGAAGCCTGCCTAAGCAGCAGCGCAAAGCCTCACCACTGCAAGGCTCTGCTGAAATTGGTCAGCCTGGGGAAGGAGAAACTGACGGCCGCCCACATCCTGGCCACCCTCAGGGAGAAGGAGCAGAGGTGGTTGACCCCCAAAGGCCTCAAAGTTGATTACGTGGCATCCGATAATAGGACAAACCTGGTGGCAAGCACTGCACCTGGGACACCTCAAGCACATACCCTGCTTGGTCCACACCCTGAATTTGGTGGTGCTGCTGGAAGATGCACTTAAGGTGGTGCTGCGCCATTTCCATTGCTCTGCCACTGCCTCTGCAACCCTGGCCCACCTGCAGCGGCGCAAGGGTCTGCCATCACACAGCCTGATCATAGATGTCCCAACTCACTGGAACTCAACCCTGGCAACATTAGATCGCCTGTGACAGCACAGGAGGGCACTTTGCAGGTACATATGTGAGGCAAACATCTATGACAGCACCACCAACCTGCAGGTGATCCCACAGCTCCATGTAAACACATGCAGCAAGTGTGCCTGGAACCAAGATGGTGAGCCGGGCTTGGGCATCCTTCTTTAAGTGGGTGCCCCTGGTTTGCATGCAGGACAGGGTGCTGTGTGATCTTATGGAAGAGGGGAGGCAGCCCTAAGCCAGCTGGATCAGGAGCAGTTGGCAGCACAATCCCAGTCCAGCTCACAGGAGGAAGAGAAGGACGAATACTTACAGCTAGCGGAGGAGGAGTTGGAGGTCCCTAAAATGGTTGCTGAGGGGGAGCAGCAGAGTGCTGCTGTCGTTGAACGGGGGTGGTGGTTTACGGAGGACACGGCGCAGGAAGAGGACAGGAATGCCCTCTTGGGGGACGACAATGATGTGGCTGCCAATTCCAGCCTGTTCCCCATGGCTGTGCATGTTGCGCTGCCTTCACAGGGACCCCCGAGAGATCCAGATGTGTGAAAGGGAGGACATCTGTATCACCTTGATGCTGGACCCGCATGTGAAGAGGAAGCTGGGACAGTTCATGCCGCCATCCAGCACCAAGCACCGTAGGAAGTCCTTGTGCGCAGATTACAGGAAGCATTCCCCCAGTCTTCCAACCCTACTGTTGCTGTTCTAACAATCCAGTGACAGGTGCCAGTGGCAAGCAGCAGCAGCCAGCACCCTGGAGACCTGCTGAGCCTAACAAAGAGCCTGTATGCAGTGGAGCTGCCAAGAGCAGAGGTGCCAGTCACTGCATCCTCCTCCAACCAGCAGCAACGACTGACCAGCTTGGTGTCTGACTACATGGGGTCATTCAGCGGGCTTGACCCAACAGCCCCCTGGACCCCATGGAGTACTGGGTCAAGGGACTAGAGATCTGGAAGAAGCTTGCCCAGTACACCCTGGAAGTCCTGTACTGCCCCCTTCCAGTGTCCTCTCCAAGAGATGCTTCAGTGTGGCCGGTGGCGTGGTCACCGAGAAGTGCTCTCAACTGTCCCACAACTCTGTGGACAAACTCACCTTCCTGAAATTAACCAGGCTTGGGTGGAAGATGAGTTCCTGGTTCCTGCTGTCGGTGACAGGAAGACATGAAGTGGCTGCCTGCCTGGGAATTTGAATAATGTCTGCCTTTCCTATGCAAGTTACAACCTAGTACTCCTAATTGGCCTGGTTCATTACATTTTTTGCTGTAGTGACACCTGTCATGTCCCATGCCCTCATATGCTGCTACTGCTGACACACGTTGCTCCTCCTGCTGCGGCATTTTCCCTACTGCAGTCTGTGTACCCACCACCAGGGTCCACGGATGGTGGAAGCATATCATTTTTGGGCAGCATTGTCATGCTGTGGTACCACCAGTGAGGTGCCATGCTTTTCTGTGCTGCTGCTGAGTGTCCTTAGTCCTCCTGTTTCTGCCTCTGATGTCGTATTTAACGACGGCAGTCTGCGTTCCCACCAACAGGGTCCATGGACAACTCTGCTGCCATGTCATTTATTGCTATCGTTGTACAAAAAAAACCCTCCCTGGGTGTTTTTGTGGTGTCGTCCACTCATCCAACTTTACGGTTACCTCTGCCAGGAGCCATTGGGACTATTCACCTGTCTGCATAGTTGTAGTTTACCAATTTTACCAATTAACAGCAGCATTTAAAGTGTTAATTTACCTTTAAAATCGATTTTGATCACAGATTCAAGTGGTAATCACAGCTAAAATCCGACTCGAATTCGGAAGTCCGTTTTAAATGCAGGTCACAATCACGGCTTATCCAGATTTTGGGACTGCTGGGGCCAGAATCTGTGATCGGGGGTATCTGGGCAACACTAAGTAGTACAACTAAAGTATCTCCACCCTACCGGTCAGTGGTGCTCACCGCCAGGTCGTGATCACGCTTACGCGTAGATTCACGACCATTTTGACGCATTCCGCCTCGGACACGCTAAGCCGTGAATAGATTTTCAACCATGAAAATCTGCTTCGGCTTCGCGTGAATGCGGACAGAAATCCGCATTCACGCTCGTGAAACCCGGCGCTGAAGTCGTGGTTAGCGGAAATGTGTCAAACTATGCGGAAGTGACACATTGCAGGCCAATCAGAGGGCCCCAGCCAGGCCCTAGCAACCAATCACAGGAGGGGAGCTATGCCCTCCCCTCCTGAATATAAAGCGGCGGCCATGATGGAAAAGCTCTGTCCTTGCTAGACTGTGGTGCTGAGAGGATTATCTCCAGGCCATTGTTGTTTGAGCAAGTGCATTTATTGTGTTAAAAACAAAGCGTTTTTTTTGCTAACACTGCTCTTATACTGTACACAGTTAGCTAGTCAGTGAGTGATTGCTGTAGTTAGTTGTAGTCAGTGTAGTGTAGTGGGAGTGTGGGAGTCTAGTGATTATTTAACTGTGTGTAGTGCAGGCAGGTTCAGTGCTGCAGTGTAGTCAGTGTAGTGGGAGTGGGGATTATCTGTGTGTAGTGCAGGCAGGCAGGTTAGTGCAGCTGCAGTGTTCTCTTGTATATTCCAGTGACAGTTATACACTTGTACTATTTGCAGGCAGCCAGTCACACCGCCGGCACCGCCACTCTCTGCCAGCGCTGTTCATTCATTCTGTCAGTGACCTTGTGCCGTGCCCAGTGCCCACTGCTCGCTCGCTGGCATATAAGCATCTCATTACACAGTGTGACATCCTTGTGTGCCCACTGCATCCTTCAGTGACCTAGTTGTATATCCAGTGCCCATTGCTGTGCCCACTGCATCCTTCAGTGACCTTGTACTGTGCCCACTGCATCCTTCAGTGACCTAGTTGTATATCCAGTGCCCACTGCTGTGCCCACTGCATCCTTCAGTGACCTTGTACTGTGCCCACTGCATCCTTCAGTGACCTAGTTGTATATCCAGTGCCCACTGCTGTGCCCACTGCATCCTTCAGTGACCTTGTACTGTGCCCACTGCATCCTTCAGTGACCTAGTTGTATATCCAGTGCCCACTGCTGTGCCCACTGCATCCTTCAGTGACCTTGTACTGTGCCCACTGCTGTGCCCGCTGCATCCTTCAGTGACCTTGTACTGTGCCCACTGCATCCTTCAGTGACCTAGTTGTATATCCAGTGCCCACTGCTGTGCCCACTGCATCCTTCAGTGACCTAGTTGTATATCCAGTGCCAACTGCTGTGCCCACTGCATCCTTCAGTGACCTTGTACTGTGCCCACTGCATCCTTCAGTGACCTAGTTGTATATCCAGTGCCCACTGCTGTGCCCACTGCATCCTTCAGTGACCTTGTACTGTGCCCAGTGCCCACTGCATCCTTCAGTGACCTAGTTGTATATCCAGTGCCCACTGCTGTGCCCACTGCATCTTTCAGTGACCTTGTACTGTGCCCACTGCATCCTTCAGTGACCTAGTTGTATATCCAGTGCCCACTGCTGTGCCCACTGCATCCTTCAGTGACCTTGTACTGTGCCCAGTGCCCACTGCATCCTTCAGTGACCTAGTTGTATATCCAGTGCCCACTGCTGTGCCCACTGCATCCTTCAGTGACCTTGTACTGTGCCCACTGCATCCTTCAGTGAACTAGTTGTATATCCAGTGCCCACTGCTGTGCCCACTGCATCCTTCAGTGACCTTGTACTGTGCCCACTGCATCCTTCAGTGACCTAGTTGTATATCCAGTGCCCACTGCTGTGCCCACTGCATCCTTCAGTGACCTTTTACTGTGCCCACTGCATCCTTCAGTGCAGTTGTACTGTGCCTGGTGCATCCTTCAGTGACCTTGTACTGTGCCCATTGCATCCAGTGATTCATTACTAGCAACATGTCTGGCAGGGTTTCGCGGGGTGAGAGGAAAGGGAGTTCAATTGCCTCAGCCACTTCTGGGACTGCTCCATGTCCAGGGAGAGGACGCCCAGCTGTACGTGGTCGTGATGCAGCAGAAAGGGGGGCAGCAAAGCCTGGGCCGAGTCAGCGGACGCCATTGTCCAAATATTTTAAAGTTTCTGGTCCCCGTGTGGTGGTTGAGCAAATGGAACCTGACGTACTCATGGACATCATGACTTCCTCCCAGACCTCTACTGTGAGCACCACTCCAAGCAGCAACAGCAGCAGCAGCCAACGTCCCACGCTTGTTGTGACATCCACCCCAGCACCCACTGGTCAGCAGCCCTCCCAAGATGACAGCGTTCTGTCCCTCAGTCTGGCATCTGGGAACCTGCTGATGCAAGAAGCTCAGGACTTACTGGGGACTGATGTGGCAGAGATTGAGATCGGGCCACAATCACAAGCGTTGTTGAGTTCTGGTGATGAAGAAGAGGGGTCTGTGTCTGGGGATGTAGGGACAGAAGAGGAGGCGGGGGAGTCAGAGGAAGAGCTGGATAATGATGATGGTGCTGATGATGACGACGTTGTGGACCCTAACTATGTGCAGCCTGCTGAGTCCGTGGAAGAATGGTCAGAAGCAGAGCAGGATGATGAGTCACCTCGGCCTAGGCAAGGATATCGCCATATGTCAGGCAGGGGCAGGGGCATCGGCAGCAGTGGGCGTGGAGGAAGTAGACAGGACACTGCTTCAGCCGGCACCACCCCCATGCAACCCCCGGCAACTACTACCACACATTGTTCCGCTGCACCCTCTGCTAGTGGGGGCCGCAGTAAATTAAAGTCACCAGTGTGGGATTGCTTTGACGAATGTACTGATGACAAAAGGTATGCGGTGTGCAGGTTATGCAGCAAAAGATTGAGCCGTGGGAAAAGTCTGAGCAAGATGGGTACCTCATCCCTCCAGGGCCACCTGAGAAGCCGCCACCGCCACTGCCGCGAGTATGCGGAGTTTAAGAGGAAGCAGGCACTTCTGGCAGGGGTTCCTGAGAGCAGAAGGCCCACCAGCGCAGCAGCATCATCCCTCCCTCAGGGTCGTGAATCCCCCACAGCAGCAGCAGTAGTAGCACGCAAGCGCTCTTCCACCTCGGCTACTCAGGACACAGACATTGAGGCTGGCAGCCAGTGGTCGTCTCTCTCCTCTGTCTCCCCTGCATCCCAGCGTCGTCAGACCCTGCTGAGCGACACCTTTCAGGGTCTGACCAAGCCTCTGCCTCCAAGCCACAGGCGGATCCGCAAACTAAATGGCTTGCTGGTCCGGGCCATGGCATCACAGCTGCTTCCCTACTCCCTGGTGCAGGAGGGAAGCGCCATGCGGACGCTGCTCCAATTTGGCATCCCCGAGTGGCAAGTCCCCAGTCACCACTATTTCAGCAGGAGCGCGATCCCAGCACTCCACAAGTTTGCGGTGGAAAACGTGGCCCGTTCCCTGGACTACTCTGTGGGCAAGCGGGTCCACGTGACCATGGACTCGTGGAGTAGCAGATTTGGGACAGGTCACTACCTGTCCTTTACGGCCCACTGGGTGACACTGATGGAAGGGAGGGAGGACAAGAGCGCATCAGCCCAGCTAGTAGTGCCACCATGCGGGATCAGGGGGGATGCAGAAGGGTCCTGTCATGACACTCCCTCTGCACCCAGAAAGCAAGCCCGCCTCGGCGGCAGCAGCAGCGCCAAGCCTCGGCACTGCCAAGCCCTTTTAAAATTGGTGACCCTGGGGAAGGAGAGGCTTACGGCCACCAACGTCCTGGCCGCCCTCAGGAAGCAGGAGCGGAGGTGGCTGACCCCCAGAGGCCTGGAAGTGGGGTATGTGGCAGCCGATAACGGGGCCAACCTGGTGGCAGCAGTGCAGCAGGGAAACCTCCAGCACATCCCCTGCTTGGCCCACGTGCTCAATCTTGTGGTGCAGCGCTTCTTGTACACCTACCAGGGGATGAGCGAGCTGCTGCAGGATGCCCGGGCGGTGGTACGCTTTTTCCGCCTGTCAGCCACTGCCTCTGCACTCTTGTCCACCTTACAGCAGCAGTATGGAAGGCCACAACACCGGCTGATCATCGACATGCCAGTTCGCTGGAATTCGACTCTGGCCATGTTGGAGCGGCTGTGTCAGCACAGGCTGGCTCTTAGGGTCTACATGCTAGACCCAAGTGTCCCCAGCAACCAGCAAGTCCCCATGATTACTGCCACTCAGTGGACACTGATGCAGCAAGTATGCCTGGTGCTGAGTCCCTTCCTGGAGGCAACCAAGATGGTCAGTGAGGAGCAGGCCTCTGTGTGCCAGTGGGTGCCCTTGGTTTGTCTACTGGAGCAGGCAATGGACAATTTAATTGAGCGTGGGGATGAAGCCCTGAGGCAGTTGGAAGAACAGGAGCAGATGGCAGCACAGTCCAGCTCAGAGGAGGGCTCACAGCAGGTAGTGGAAGAGTTGGAGGTCCCTAACCTGAATGAGGAGGAGGAGGAGGAGCAGAGTCCAGCAGGCGTTGTACGTGGATGGCGGTTTGAGGAGGACAACGACATGGCACAGGAAGAGGACAGGCATGCGTTATGGAACAATGGCGAGGACGAGGAAGATCTTGCTGGCAGGGCCCACTTGTTTCCCATGGCTGTGCACATGTTGCGCTGCCTTCGCAGGGACCCCCGGGTGATCCAGATGCGTTCAAGGGAGGACATCTGGATTACCTTGATGCTTGATCCCCGTCTGAAGGGGAAGCTGGGAGACTTAATGACGCCATCCACCACCGAGCAACGCACAAGGGAGTTGAAGGAGGCCCTTGTGCGCAGACTACTGGAAGCATTCCCCCAGCCTTCCACCCACACTGTAACTGCTCTGCCAAGCCAGCAAGAGGTGCCTGCCATTGCCACTAGCAGCACAACAACAACCACCAGCACCAGCAGCAGCAACTGGCGCCCCGGAGACCTGAAGAGCCTAAGCAAGAGCCTGTATGCAGTGCAGCAGCCCAGAACAGAGGTGCCCGCCACAGCATCCACCACCAACCAGCACAAGCAACGACTGACCACCATGGTGTCTGACTATATGGGGTCATCCAGCGGGCTCAATGACACCGACAGCGGAGTACTGGGTCAAGAGACTGGACATCTGGAGCGAGCTTTCCCAGTACGCCCTGGAACTCCTATCCTGCCCTCCTTCCAGTGTCCTCTCAGAGAGATGCTTTAGTGCGGCCGGTGGCGTGGTCACAGAGAAGCGCTCTCGGCTCTCCCACGCCTCTGTGGACAAACTCACCTTCCTGAAAATCAACCAGGCTTGGGTGGAAGGTGAGTTCCTGGCCCCTATTGTCGGACACAGGGGGACATGAAGTGGCTGCTGCATGTGCTGTTGTTAACTATGCCTGCCTTTATAAAGACAGTTACTACCTGCCTAGTGCCTACCTTGGTTAATTTTTTGGTGTTATGGTACTACTACCAGTAAGTTGCCATGGTCCTCCTTCTGAGCTGCTGAACTGACCGCCCGCTTTGTCCTCCTGACTCAGTCGCTACTACACTTTGCGTTCACACTGCCCGGGTCACTGGGTGCATTTAATTTTTTGGCCAGCACTATGACGCTGTGCTACCACTACTACCACCAGTATGTTGCCATGGTCCTTCTGTGCTGGTGAACTGACCGCCCGCATTGTCCTCCTCCTCCTGACTCAGTCGCTTCCACCAATGTACTCTGTCTGCGTTCACACTGCCCGGGTCACCGGGTGCATTTAATTTTTTGGCCAGCACTATGACGCTGTGCTGCTACTACTACCACCAGTATGTTGCCATGGTCCTTCTGTGCTGCTGCTGCTGCTGAACTGAACGCCCGCTTTGTCCTCCTCCTCCTGACTCAGTCGCTACCATGGTACCACCAATGCACTCTGTCTGCGTTCACACTGCCCGGGTAACCGGGTGCATTTAATTTTTTGGCCAGCACTATGACGCTGTGCTACTACTACTACCACCAGTATGTTGGCATGGTCCTTCTGTGCTGCTGCTGCTGAACTGACCGCCCGCATTGTCCTCCTCCTCCTGACTCAGTCGCTTCCACCAATGTACTCTGTCTGCGTTCACACTGCCCGGGTCACCGGGTGCATTTAATTTTTTGGCCAGCACTGTGACGCTGTGCTACTACTACTACCACCAGTATGTTGGCATGGTCCTTCTGTGCTGCTGCTGCTGAACTGACCGCCCGCATTGTCCTCCTCCTCCTGACTCAGTCGCTTCCCGCTGCTGCACTCTGCGTTCACACTGCCGGGGTCACTGGGTGCATTTAATTTTTTGGCCAGCACTATGACGCTGTGCTGCTACTACTACCACCAGTATGTTGCCATGGTCCTTCTGTGCTGCTGCTGCTGCTGAACTGAACGCCCGCTTTGTCCTCCTCCTCCTCCTGACTCAGTCGCTACCACGGTACCACCAATGCACTCTGTCTGCGTTATCACTGCCCGGGTCACCGGGTGCATTTAATTTTTTGGCCAGTACTATGACACTGTGCTACTACTACTACCACCAGTATGTTGGCATGGTCCTTCTGTGCTGCTGCTGCTGAACTGACCACCCGCATTGTCCTCCTCCTCCTGACTCAGTCGCTTCCCGCTGCTGCACTCTGCGTTCACACTGCCCGGGTCACTGGGTGCATTTAATTTTTTGGCCAGCACTATGACGCTGTGCTACTACTACTACTACCACCAGTATGTTGCCATGGTCCTTCTGTTCTTTGCTGCTGAACTGACCGCCCGCATTGTCCTCCTCCTCCTGACTCAATCGCTTCCACCAATGTACTCTGTCTGCGTTCACACTGCCCGGGTCACCGGGTGCATTTAATTTTTTGGCCAGCACTATGACGCTGTGCTGCTACTACTACCACCAGTATGTTGCCATGGTCCTTCTGTGCTGCTGCTGCTGAACTGACCGCCCTCATTGTCCTCCTCCTCCTGACTCAGTCGCTTCCCGCTGCTGCACTCTGCGTTCACACTGCCCGGGTCACTGGGTGCATTTAATTTTTTGGCCAGCACTATGACGCTGTGCTACTACTACTACTACCACCAGTATGTTGCCATGGTCCTTCTGTTCTTTGCTGCTGAACTGACCGCCCGCATTGTCCTCCTCCTCCTGACTCAATCGCTTCCACCAATGTACTCTGTCTGCGTTATCACTGCCCGGGTCACCGGGTGCATTTAGTTTTTTGGCCAGCACTATGATGCTGTGCTGCTACTACTACCACCAGTATGTTGCCATGGTCCTTCTGTGCTGCTGAATTGACCGCCCGCATTGTCCTCCTCCTCCTGACTCACTCGCTTCCACCAATGTACTCTGTCTGCGTTCACACTGCCCGGGTCACCGGGTGCATTTAATTTTTTGGCCAGCACTATGACGCTGTGCTGCTACTACTACTACCAGTATGTTGCCGTGGTCCTTCTGTGCTGCTGAACTGACCGCCCGCATAGTCCTTCTCCTGACTCAGTCGCTATCACCACTGCACTCTGCGTTCACACTGCCAGTGTCCACTGACAACTCTGCTGCAATGTCATTGCTAATTGCTGCAAAAAAAAAAAAAAAATTACAAAAACCTCTCTGGGGCCTTTTTGGCGTCAGCCACTCATCCTCCTCCAGCGGTACTTTCGCCGCCAAGTGCCATTGGAACTCGCCTTCACCTCTTTGATTGCTTAACGCGTATATCCCTTTTTAAAACCATGTATTACCAATTAATAGCCCCATTTACAGTGGTGATTTGTCTTTAAAAGCCATTAAAAAAAAAAAAAATTTGAATTTTTTATGTTGAAGTTATGTTGCCCCTTATCACCTCGATAATCCATGCAATTTGGGGGATTGTAGCATGTATGGGGGCTTTGTTATTAACGTTAAAAGAAAATCCGCCTCCGGGCGGGAATCCACGCGTGATTACGCCATTCACGGCAGAAAATCCGCGTGGTTGCGTGGACGCGGACGAAAATCCGCATGCGGCGGGGCCGAATGCGGATTTTTTTTTGCAACCAAGCGGATTGCCGAATTCGTTGATGAGGCACATCCGAGCATCCCTGCTACTGGTTTCATCATCAACGATAACTCATCAGGGGCTAAAATGCATTTAGGCATTGAAGCAACTTGAGAAAGGCCTTCTAGGCCGAAACAGCAAGCTGTCGTTGCTGTCATTTTTTATATGACTTAATAAAAGTATTTGTCATGATACAATACCCTACTGCTATTAATAAAAGTATTTGTCACGGTACAATACCCTACTGCTATTAATTAAAGTATTTGAGCTATACTTACTTCATGTGGTGCCGGACCTTTGGGAGTTTGAGCTATAAGTGACCCCTTGGTACAGGGGTGAAGACCTGGGCACACACATTTTTCACTGAGCCTAATGTTTGGGTGCGTCTGGATTCACATTTTTATTGTAAATGTTTCTGTGATCTGCAGACCTCTTTTTCCTTCTGTACCTCTGCTGGACTGTGGAATTTCGATGGGCCTTCCGCCACAGGATACGGCTCTGCCGGGACTGAGAGGGATTTCCTTACTACATGCTTAGATGAGGGCCCTCGATCAGCTCTCCATTAGTGATGAGTATGAACGTTGCATAATCATTCATTTACATTGTAATTTACAATTATGATGCAAAATCGTAACACAAAATATTGGGGAAAAATTGTAATTAATCGGAATCAGAAACCGTAATTTCTCAATTACGTTTAATTTGATGTCATTTTGTGCCAACTTTAGTGGTGAATAGCAAAGCCCCCATACATGCTAGTCTAATGATGGGCACAGATTTAACATAATCGTTATTTTGCATTGTTATTCACAATCACAATGGAAAACCTTAAGGCATCGTTTTGGGTAAAATTGTAACTAATGTTGTATGTAAATGTAATCAGGAACTGGAATTTTACAATTTTGCAAAATGTTTGTGTAATTTTATGGAAACTTTAGCCGTCAATAGCAAAGCCCCCATACATGCTATTGTTACCAATATTGCTATGTTTGTAAAGGGGAATAGTGGTAACAAGGCAAACAAATTCAAAAAGACCTTGTATTCTTTGAGAAAATGCAAAGGAAAAATGGTTTTTAAACTGTCATTTTTCTGAGTATAAAAACATTTTTTTCCTTTGCATTTTTAAAATCGATTTTCTCAAAGAATACAAGGTCTTTTTGAAAAATAATTTTTTGCTTTGTTTCCACCTTTGACTTTAACATAGCACATAGCAATTGGTGACAATACCATTTATGGGGGGTTTGGCACACAATAATGCAAAAATCATGCAAAGATTACGCAAAATTACAAATGGATTACACAAAATCAGTTGAATATTCAAATCATAATTACATATGCCCTAATTGCAAAAATGTATGCACAGTCTCACACATTCATAATAAGCTGATTATTACTACATGCTGCTGTTACCTACATTGCAAAATATGTTAAAGGACAACCGAAGTGAAAGAAATATGAAGGCAGCCATATTTATTTACTGTTAAGCACACTAGTTCCCTGGCAGCCCTGCTGGTCTGTTTGGCTGCAGTAGTGTCTGAGTAACACCAGAAACAGGCATGCAGCTAATCTTGTGTAACCAGAATGAAACAGGACTGAAAGGAGGAAATCAATCAGACACCGACACAGTCATTTAGAAAAAAGAAAATTTGTTTTATTAACCTCCCTGACGGTAAGCCCGAACTGAGTCCGGGCTAAGCCGCCGCGGAGGATTTCTCAGGCCCTGGTGGTCCGATTTGCATACATTTTTTTGGGTACACGTAGCTAGCACTTTGCACAAACAAATCGCCACCGCTCAGCGCCGATTCACTGCTACCCGCCGCGCCGTCCCCCGACCCCTTGCGCAGCCTGGCCTATCAGTGGCAGGCAGCGCTAAGGGGTGCATCGGGACTCCTCCGTGTGTCACGATGTAGATGACGTCGATGACGTCCTCCTGACGTCATCGACGTCGCCAAACGGGAGCCAAACAGGAGCCAAACAGAAAATCCCGTTCTGTATGGGATTTCCTGTTTGCTCTGATCGCCGGAGGCGATCGGAAGGGGACGGGGGATGCCGCTGCACAGCGGCTATCATGTACCTAGCGCTAGGCTAGCTACATGATTAAAACAAAATAAAAAATGCAATGTGCTGCGCTGCCCCCTGGCGGTTTTAATAGATTGCCAGGGAGGTTAATACAAAAAGAAAAAAAAATGAAGTTGACTAGATTACACTCTAAACTAGTGTTGATCGAACAGTGTTCGCCACTGTTCAGGATTTGGCAAATTTTGTGGTGTTCGAGTTCATGGCAAACACCAATCCGAACACCTTAGTGTCCGTGATGGATGCTCGGCCATGTGGCTCGAACTTGTCCTTGGCCGAACGTTCGGCCTAATGTGGCTGTACGTTCAGTCGAACGCGCGTCTTGCGCTGTGATTGGCCGAGCGGGTCACGTGTGTGGGTGCATAAATACCCGAACGCGCGTGATCGGCGCCATTTGCTTTGGGGTTTAGCTTTGGGTAGGTGGGGAGTTTAGCGTAGCGTACTGTCTGCCAGTGCCAGCCACAGGGCCCCAGCCTCCAGCCTCACAGCTGACAGCAGCTGACAGCAGCACCCACAGAGCCTCACTGCTAGCCAGGCCAGCCACAGGGCCCCAGCCTCACCGCTGACAGCAGCACCCACAGAGCCTCACTGCTAGCCAGGCCAGCCACAGGGCCCCAGCCTCACCGCTGACAGCAGCACCCACAGGGCCTCACTGACAGCCAGGCCAGCCACAGGGCCCCAGCCTCACCGCTAACAGCAGCACTCACAGAGCCTCAATGCCAGCCAGGCCAGCCACAGGGCCCCAGCCTCACCGCAGACAGCAGCTGCAGCACCCACCGGGCCTCACTGCCAGCCAGGCCAGCCACAGGGCCCCAGCCTCACCGCTAACAGCAGAACCCACAGGGCCTCACTGACAGCCAGGCCAGCCACAGGGCCTCAGCCTCACCGCTAACAGCAGCACTCACAGAGCCTCACTGCCAGCCAGGCCAGCCACAGGGCCCCAGCCTCACCGCAGACAGCAGCTGCAGCACCCACAGGGCCTCACTGCCAGCCAGGCCAGCCACAGGGCCCTAGCCTCACCGCTAACAGCAGAACCCACAGGGCCTCACTGCCAGCCAGGCCAGCCACAGGGCCCCAGCCTCACCGCTAACAGCAGAACCCACAGGGCCTCACTGCCAACCAGGCCAGCCACAGGGCCCCTGCCTCCAGCCTCACCACTGACAGCAGCACCCACAGAGCCTCACTGCTAGCCAGGCCAGCCACAGGGCCCCAGCCTCACCGCTAACAGCAGCACCCACAGAGCCTCACTGCCAGCCAGGCCAGCCACAGGGCCCCAGCCTCACCACTGACAGCAGCACCCACAGGGCCTTACTGCCAGCCAAGCCAGCCACAGGGCCCCAGCCTCCAGCCTCACTGCTGACAGCAGCACCCACAGAGCCTCACTGCTAGCCAGGCCAGCCACAGTGCCCCAGCCTCACCGCTGACAGCAGCACCCACAGGGCCTCACTGCTAGCCAGGCCAGCCACAGGGCCCCAGCCTCCATCCTCACCACTGACAGCAGCACCTACAGAGCCTCACTGCCAGCCAGGCCAGCCACAGGGCCCCAGCCTCACCACTGACAGCAGCTGCAGCACCCACAGGGCTGTTAAAAATCCACAAATATTTTCAGTGACTTTTGTAGCGTATTGTTTATTAAAAAAAACACCTTCAGTGCCGCCAAATGGGATCACTTGCGTACCACCAATCCACAAATATATTCTGTGACTTTTGCTGAGTATTGTTTATTAAAAAAACACTTTCAGTGCCTCCAAGGCGGATCACTTGCGTACCAACGATCCACACCGATCCACACGTATATTCAATGACTTTTGCTGAGTATTGTTTATTAAAAAAACACTTTCAGTGCCGCCAAGTGGGATCACTTGCGTAGTTGCGTACAACCAATCCACGCGTATTTTCAGTGACTTGCTGCATATTGTTTATTAAAAAAGCACCTTCAGTGCCGCCAGGTGGGATCACTTGCGTACCACCAATCTACACATATTTTCATGTGACTTTTGATGCATATTGTTTATTAAAAAAACACCTTCAGTGCCGCCAAGTGGGATCACTTGCGTACCACCAATCCACAACTATATTCTGTGACTTGTGCTGAGTATTGTTTATTAAAAAAAACACTTTCAGTGCCGCCAAGTGGGATCACTTGCGTACCACCAGGTGTGCAGAGGTTGTTCTGATGAGCTCTACTCCACCACACACATATGAGCCCACCATGAGTTCCTCACAGACCTCCGCTGTGAGCAGCACTCCCAACAACAGCAACAGCCAACCCCCCACGCAAGTCCGGTGCCAGGGCGATTATTCAGGGCTGCCATTGAGGAGATGATGGGGCCTGATGTGGAGGAGAAGGTTGGGCTCAGGCCAGCATCCCAAGTTAATGTTGAGAACGATGAGGGGTCTGTGTGGAGTGGCAGAGGTGGTGGGGGGGTCAGGAGAAGAGTTCTATGATGATGATGATGATGATCGGGACAATCTGTATGTGCCTCAAACCCTGGAAAACATGTTGTATCGTGTGTTTAGGTACTAAAATCTGCGTTCCCACTGCCCGGGTCCACGGATGCATATAATTTTTGGGCAGCACTATCAAACTGTGGTACTATCAGTGAGTTGCCATGGTCCTTCTGTGCTGCCGCACTGACCGTCCACTTTGTCCAGTGCCAGTATTACATGATCACGTGGTCGGCAAAATCACCCGAAGCCGGAAAAATGTTGTTGCCTGCAAGGTTCACCTCACCACTGACACCTGGACGAGTGCGTTTGGGTCGGTATATCTCCCTTACGTCGCACTGGGAGAACCTTGTGGAGCCTGGCAGCGACTCCTCACCCGCTACGGCACAGGTGTTGCCAACGCCGCAAATTGCCGGACCTGCTTCCCTGCGAGTCAATGACAACAGCGACCTCTCTGGCTCCTTCTACTCCACCGCCTCTCCAAGCTCTACCTCATCCGGCATCGCTAACCCAACAACAGGAGCGTGGAAGCGGTGCAGCACAGCTGTTGCCATGCGTCAGCAAGCCTCAAGCCTTACTGAAGCTGATCTGCATTGGAGATAAGCAGCACACAAGTGCAGAAATTTGGAAGGCAATCAAGGAACAGACCCAGTTGTGGCTGGCACCGCTGCACCTGGAACCAGGCATGGTTGTGTGTGATAATGGGAGCAATCTCATTTGCGCCTTACAGTTGGCAAAGCTGAGACACATCCCTTGCCTGGCCCACGTTCTGAACCTAGTTGTTCAGCGGTTCCTGTGGACATATCCAAATGTGGCAGATCTTCTGCTGAAGGTGCGGCAAGTGGCCAAACATTTCCGAAAGTCCAGTGCCACTTCGGCCGCACTCACCAAGTTGCAGCAGTGCTTCAGTTATGCCTGCAGTTTGTTGCCATGCCAGGCCTGGGTTGTGTCACAAAGCATGGTCTTGCTCTCCTGTAGTACCTCCTCTTCCACCGTGTGCTGGGTTAGCGTTGCCGCTGTCTTTTTAAGGAATATTTCATTATATTATATTTATCACTGCATGGCGACAAAATGCTTTGCTGTACGCATGCATTTTGTCGCCATGCCAGGCCTGGGTTGTGTCACAAAGCGTGGCCTTGCTCTCCTTCTCTTCAATCCTGTGTGATGCGGGGCTACCGTTGCCGGTCCCATTGGTAGTACTACGACAGCTTTCCTGGATCTCATTTGCCCCCCCCACCCCCCCCCCCCCCCCCACACACACACACACACACACACTATTCCCAAGAAATTTTGCAGAAGTTTCCCTCATTTTTTAAGGTTTTTCTGGCCTGCAAAGCAGAAATATTCGGGTCCCAATTGACTTGCATTGGGTTCGGAATTCAGCCTGAGCATGCCGAATATCGGGCGACGTTCGGCCAAACCGAACCCGAACATTTTTGTGTTCGATCAACACTACTCTAAACCAATATTAATACTTTTTGTGACTCCATCTGTTAACCACTTCGCCCTATCTGGACGGATATATCCGTCCAGATGGGCACTGCTGCTGCAGCCGTGTGGTGCGCGCGATCGGGCGCGCGCCCGCGCACGCTCCCGCTGCCTCCCACTGCCCCCCCCGATCAGTGAATGGGAATATAATTCCCATTCACCGATCTAAGTCTCCAGCAGAAATGCCGCCGCTTTCTCATCAGAGAGCGCGGTATTTCTGCCCCCAGGAAACATCACCTTCTTCTTATAATTCCTAGATGCGAGATCGTTTGCATCTAGGAATTTTTTGAATCTTGTGGCCAAATAGTAAACTGCACCCACATACCTAAATTACATAAAAAATACATTATATTACATCTAAAATTAGCTATTTACCTCCCAAACTAAAATTACCCAAATACATTTTTGTATTTAAAAAAAAATAAAAAAAATTACAATTCAAAAAAAAAAAAAAACTACATAAATAGTTACCTAAGGGTCGGAACTTTTTAAATATACATGTCAAGAGAGTATCTTATTAATTTTTTTTTAAATTATAAGCTTATAAATAGTGATGGACGCAAATTGAAAAAATGCACCTTTATTTCTAAATAAAATATCGGCGCCATAAATTATGATAGGGACGTAATTTAAACGGTGTAATAAGTGGGACAAATGGGCACATAAAATGCATGGGTTTTAATTACTGTAGCATGTATTAATTTTAGACTATAATGGCCAAAAACTGAGGAATAATGATTTTTTTCCATTTCTATCTTAATCTTCCTGTTAAAATGCATTTACAGTAAAGTGGCTCTTAGCAAAATGTACTACCCAAAGAAAGCCTAATTAGTGGCGGAAAAAACAAGATATAGATCAATGAATTGTGATAAGTAACGATAAAGTTATTGGTGAATGAATGGGAGGTGAGCATTGCTCGGATGCTTAAGATTTTCGACACTGTAGGCTGAAGTGGTTAAGTCTCACTATCAAGAGTCAATTTCTTAGACAACATGCATTGAGACTTCTAACCATTTATTTCTGGAACCTTAATATTTTCTTTGCTGATCAGCAAAACTCCATATATGGTACACTACCCTAGTGACTAAAGGATATTTCCTTATTAACCTGGTGGGGCGTTTTCCCCTTTTTCATACCTAGCCACTGACCAGGCCCAAACGTGGCATAGATAGATTCTTCCAACAAATAACTGTCACAGTTGTGTTACAGATGAGCAAATTAATATATTAATGAATTAATATATTAGTAAATAAAAAAAAATTCTTAATAAATATCCACACTAAAATTAATACATTAGTCAATTAATAAATTAAATAGATTAATAAATAAATAAATAAATAGTGTAGTTAATAAATTAGGAAGTTACTGAAGTCGGAAATAGAAGGAATTATGGTTATAAATAGATAAATTAGTTAATAGATAGAATAGGAAAGGGTTAATTAAATAAACAAAAAAAATTCTCTGTCTCCCTTTAAAATAATTAACTGTTATGTTTCCATTCTTCTTTAGGTGAAATTCCCCTAACCAAAATCTTTACGGAGATGGAAGAATGTAAAAAGAAGTATGTCAGGTGAGTTTTTCCTTTCTATTCCTTGGTTCACTCATGCAACTTCCTTTTTCCACAGGATGATCCAGTTACCAACCGACACAGTCTTTCCAAAGGTAATTAACCAATAACTTTCATTTAAACTGGTAACTTCCTTGTATTAATCTTCTCCCTTCCTTTCAGGCTCCTGGAACGTCGGACTCTAGGTAAGTATCTCTTTCTCTAAAACAACTGTTGACCTTTTTTTTTCTTTTTAAAGTAAGCAGTTCATGTATTTATTATACCTTAGTCGCTATATAAAGCAGTCGGCGGAGGCCTTTTCAGTCTATAGGAATATTGAGGCACAGCATTAAGGGTATTATCTCTTAGATGAACATAAAATAACTGGCTTTAGCAGGCAGTAATCTCAGTCCATATGCTTGAGCACCGTACCATATGCAGAATACAGGTTGCTATGGGTTACACAAAACACTTAAACCAATGTTGGGCATTGGGAATCAATAAGGGGGTGGGCCTCACTTAATTTAGGCATCTGATTTACATCTTCTCACTTCCCAACTGATGATGGATGGTGGCCAGAGAGCAATAAAAAAATACAGTTCTCAAATGGTAAATGAGCAAAAAAACAAAAATAAATAAAAAAAAAACAATCATTTGACAGACAGGCAGTAATAAAACTCAGGCTCAGCTCTTTCCTGCACCTTTCTCCACTGTCAGCTTAATTTTGCTATAAAGTACACTCCACGGATGCTGTTATACTGTTTTCTTCCCTATAGATTAGCTTGGTACAAATAGGGATTATACTCATCACTCCAGAGGCCGCAATGTGGACTCTCCATCCGCTGCCCTTCTTATCAGCCTCCTTACTGTAATTTTCTATCTCTCTCTAGGCTGCACAGATCCCCCTTGGATAGTATTTGGGGGCTGCAGGGAGATTCCTTTTGATGCCCCCTGGCTCCCCCGCTCCTTCCTGCTGCTGTCTCTGTCAGACAGTCTCAGCAGCCTCAGCCGTGTCCTCCCTCCTGTCTCTCTGCCGCCTAACTGCACCACCACACACAGGGAACTGGCCAAATCCAGTTCCCTCAACGGCTTCCCCACGCGCCGCTTAATCCCCTCTCCTCGCGCTCTCAGCGTGAGCACCCCCCTTGTCCCTCTGGCTTCACCGCGCTTGCTCCCCGCCGCACGTTCCCTGTTGCCTGGCAACCTGGAGGAATGCATGAGATGATACAGTTGTGTACACTCCCCTGCTCCTCTGCAGCCCAGCATCTGACCACCAGTCAGCAGCCAAAGAGTCAGCAGCCAAAGAGCTGCTGCTCAGGATACACTTGTCAGATCTGACAATAATGTCAGAAACACCTGATCTGCTGCATGCTAGTTCAGTGGCTATGGCTAAATGTATTAGAGGCAGAAGATCAGCAGGGCAGCCAGGTAACTGGTATTGCTTAAAAGTAAACAAATAGGACAGCCTCCATAGCAATCTTGTTTCAGTTGCCCTTTAAAGGGGAACTAAAGAGAGAGGTATACGGAGGCTGCCATGTTTATTTCCTTTTAAGCAATATCAGTTTCCTGGCAGCCCTGCTGATCCTCTGCCTCTAATACTATTAGCCATAGCCCCTGAACAAGCATGCAGCAGATCAGGTGTTTCAGACTTATAGCTGCATGCTTGTTTCTGGTGTTATTCAGATACTACTGCTGAGAAATAGACCAGCAGGGCTGCCAGGCAACTGGTATTAATTAAATGAAATAAATATGGCAGCCTCCGTATACCTCTTACTTCAGTTCCCCTTTACGGGCAATAGTTGGAATAAGTGGGAAAAATATATTTTTTTTTTTTCAAAAGGACCTTGTAGTTCCTTTTGTAGAAAATCAATTGTAAACATTTTTGAACAGAAAAGTATAATTTTTTAAAATGAATCAATATTTTTACTGTGAAGAATCGTGAAAAGCGTGACATTGCAGAACAATTATATTTTTTATGGCAATCGTTTTTACAGCAAAAATGCAAAAAATATATATTTATACTATGAAAATGTGAAAAAAGTGAAAAAAAAAATTGAAAACTAACTAAATTAATTTTCGACTGAATTTTTGCTAGATAATGAATTTAACATTTTTTGCAAAAATGAATGTGAAAAGAATATTGGCATTTCCAATCATCTTTTCTTGCAGGCTCTGTGTGTTTTCTTTGTCAAGAAACTATGACCTGGCCCCTGAGTAGGGGCGTAGCAATAGGGGTTGCAGAGGTTGCGACCGCATCGGGGCCCTTGGGCCAGAGGGGCCCTTCCCTCAACTACAGTATTAGCTCTCTATTGGCCCTGTGCTCATAATAATCACTTCTATAGATACTTTTGAATTGTGGTAATCATTAACAAGCTGCTCCCCATCCCTTTCTTGCACCTCTGACACTGTAGTTGGCATTGGGAGAATTTGGTGCACCATATCAATTGTTATGTATAGAGTGCTTGAGGGCCCTATTGTAAAATTTGCATCGGGGCCCACCGCTCCTTAGCTACGCCACTGCCCCTGAGAAAACAAAACAAAAAACAATAACAATAGTATTTTATGGGATCTATGGACAGAACACACATAGGTAGAATAAGCGGTATTTGTTCAGTGTCAGCTGACATGTCCATGTTTATATAGCAGCATTTACAAGGTGGCCTTCTGGAATTGAGCAAAAAGTCTGTCCTTCACCAGCTCCTCCTTGGTTCTGAATTGTGGTTTATCACTGAATGAATTCTTATAAAAAATGCACACAAAACAATGATTCGTTAGAGGTAGTAGTTGTGAATGTCTGAGTCATGTCATGACAAACATTGAAGCGGCCACCGATGAGAAGGTGGTCTAAAATTAGCTTTGCCCTCATGATGAACTCTGTTAAACATAATATTGTTCCTTAAAACTCAATGGACTTGATTCACAAAAGGGTGCTAACTTAGTTAGCATGCCTAAAAGCCCCATAGCACGCCTAAAGCCCTTTAGGACTCGCAAAGTTTTGCCTAAAACAACGCACCAGGAGCGCCCAAAACGTCACACGGTGCGACGTTTTAGCCACACCCGGTGTGACATTTTAGGCGCACCTGGTGTGCCGTTTTGATCATACCCGGTGCGACATTTCGTGCGCACCGCTAAACTTTCCGCGCGACCAATAAATGCTTTGGGCGTGCAAACTGCTTAGCACCGTAGTTAGCACGCCCAAAGCTTTTAGGTGTGCTAACTGAGTTAGCACACTTTTGTTAATCGAGCCCTATGGGTCTCTCCCGTTCTCTACGCCCTTTCCTTTCCAGCCTCCTGGAAGTTTCTCCTAGCATTTCCAAATGATTCTAAACAGATTGACATGTGACAATTGCACAGCACCACCTGGGGGAACTTTCAGTGATGTACTAGATGGAGAGATCCACTCATATGATTAGAGAACAAGGGACAGGTAATGGGAGGAACCCCATGAACAATGAGCAACATCTGGAGACTCAGAAGGAGGTACATTTATTTCACCCAATACAGTGGAGGTTGTACCCAAAATTATTGTTGGCACATACAGGGTCGGTAATGGTACAGTACACTCAGATGAAATGCAAAAACAAAAACAAAAAAAACAGTGGTAGTCGGAATGATGCAATAAGAGGTCACAGAGAACATAGGGGGCAAGTAGCCAAGTGAAAGAAGCTTGAGATTTATGGTTTTACAAGAAGTCCAGCAGATTTCAGCTGGTGCAGACCACAGACATCTTGACAGATTTCAAACACTTGTGTTTTCACATAGGTAACATTGTATAGAGAAGATACAAAGACATACTTACCTATGGCACAGGTAAACCGATTTAAACCATTTGCTGCCAAAGTCAAACTTACTGGTGCCAGAGTGAGCAGAGATCAATCCTGCTATTATGAAGTCTCCATCTTGATGATATTCATATTCAAACATAGGTTTTATGGCTTCAATCCTACAAGAAGAGGATAAAGTCTGGCTTCTCACTGCTCCATTGTATGTGACAGGGAGAGAAAGTGTCAGCAGGATAGAGGCAGAATGTAAAGGAGTCCAGCTCATGTCACCAGCAGATGTTGTCACACAGTCTTGTCACCAGCAGATGTTGTCACACAGTCCTGTCACTGGCAGCTCTGCACATCCTCAGCACAGGATGGGGACATACAGTCACCAGCACCTTATATACCTTATCTGTCACTGATTTACATCTACAGGTTCAGCTGCAGAACAAAGCACTAGCTTAATAATATCAGATATGAAAAATAAAGTCTACATGGACTGTAACTAATTTAACAACAGTTATCTTAGTTCCAGATGCTGCTTCTACCACAATCCAGACTTAACTGATAGAGATTTTAGCTTAATATGGCTCACCTCATAAAAATGTGTCCTTGCTGAGATATCATATTGGCAGTGGCACCTATTATTAAGCTGAGGTGGACCTAGAGGCAAAGTGGTCAATGACCTTGACTCAGCTAAAGCTGAAGGTAAATACTCCATTCTCCTCCTCCTTGACCTTTCAGCAGCTTTTGACACAGTAGATCATCCCCTACTCCTCCAGTCCCTCCAGTCCTTGGGCATTCACAATCTCGCCCTGTCCTGGCTTTCATCCTACCTCTCCAACCGCTCCTTCACGACCGCCTTCAATGAGTCCTCGTCCACCTCCAACCACCTCTCGGTGGGAGTCCCCCAAGGTTCGGTCCTTGGCCCCCTACTGTTCACCCTATACACATCCTCCATTGGCAAGGTTATCTCCTCCATGGGTTTTAACTATCATCTGTATGCAGATGACACCCAGATCTACCTCCACACCCCTGACATATCCACCACTACCATGGACAAGGTCATCTCCTGCCTATCAGCCATCTCCTCCTGGATGTCCGCTAGGTTCCTGAAACTAAATCTAGACAAAACGGAATTTATGATCTTCCCACCCCGGCCATCCACGAACCTCCCAGATGTGCATGTCACTGTTAACCACCCTACCATTCGCCCTACCTCTCAAGCCCGTTATCTGGGTGTCACCCTGGACTCCGCACTCTCCTTCACTTCCCACATCCAAATCCTCACAAAGTCTTGCAACTTCCACCTTCTTAACATCTGTAAGATTCGCCCTTTCCTGACCTTTGCCACCACCAAACTCCTCATCCATGCCCTCATAATTTCCCGCCTTGACTACTGCAATGCCCTGCTGTCTGGTCTCCCTATGACCCGAACAGCCCCACTGCAGTCCATCATGAATATGGCAGCCAGAATTATCCACTGCTCCCATCGCTCCACCACGGCAGATCCCCTCCTAGAATCCCTCCACTGGCATCCTATCCAGTCCAGAATCAAATTCAAGATACTGTGTCTGACCTACAAATCTGTCCACAAAACCTGTCCAACCTACATTTCCGATCTTACTCAGAGGTACACACCTAGCCGCTCACTCCGCTCTTCCAATGAACTTCGCCTAACCGCCCCCCGCATCACCCAGTCCCATGCACGCCTCCAGGACTTCTCAAGAGCTGCTCCAACACTATGGAACTCCCTACCTCCACCCATTAGGGCAGCCCCCTCCTTCAACATCTTCAAGAAAGCCCTCAAAACTCACCTTTTCACTCTGGCCTACTACCCCTCACAAGTGCTCTAAACCTACAGCTGAACTCTGGTCCCCTACCGTTCGTGTCCTTACCTCCCCCTCTAGATTGTAAGCCTTTGGGCAGGGTCCTCCTCCTTTTGTGTCCTACCTGATCATGCACCTCCATTACTGTGAACCCATGCTATGCATCTGAGTGAACCTAACTTGCCTAATCTCCATGCTCAATCCAGTGACTGACTAAGCATTACCTGGTACTCATACTGTGCTGTGTGATCTGATTTTCTATTATTCCTGTATTGTCATATTGCTGTATGTCACCCCTAAATATTGTCTGGAACCTAAATTAATGTTCAGCGCTGCGTAAAATGTTGGCGCTTTATAAATACAATAAATAATAATAATAATAATAATAATAGCTATAGGGGGACAAGAGGGGACATATGTCCCCAGGTGCAGCACTGTAAGGGCACCCCGATGTGCAGGACAGGGGCACCACCAGCATACAAGTGAGGCACACCCCTGCTTTAGGCCTCACTTTAGAGGGGGGGCCTTGCTTTGTTGCTGGAGGCCACCTTTCTGCCTCGTGCTGTGCGGCCTCCCAGTAACTTACATAACCCCATTCTAGCGCAGACTCCAGCCGCCGCTCTCTCCTCCTGTCTCTGCTCTCTTCTCCTGTCGCTGCCTCGCTTGGTTTACGTCCTGTCTCCTTGGTTACCACAGCAGCACCTCCTCCACAGTCAAGCCAGCACCATCCGTATTGTAGTAGCTCTTTTATTGGTTAAAATAGCATGACAGCCATCTTCACAACAACAGCAGCGCTGTTTCGATCCTCAGATCTTTATCAAGCTGTTTACAGCATTGTCACACTAAACAGACAAAAACTTGCCCTTAAATACCCCTTTAAAATCTCATCCACCAATCAGAGTCAGGCATCAACAGCCTATCAGCACGTAGAGGCAGCAAAACGGACCACAAAGAAAACTGCAGTCTCTAATATTCAAATTTGCCTATCCCATAATAATACCTGCAGAGTCCTTCAACCATCCGCGTCACACCAGCGGACGTAAAGGGAGACCACTCTTAACTTATGTAAATACTATGCGCAGCTGCGCATTCACTCTCACCTGGCCACCCCGCTATCGTATTGGCATGTAAGTCCCATAGAGGCCACTTCCTCAATAGGCGGTGTCTACATGACGTATAGTCATGTGACCTTCGTTGTCAGGGGGCGTTTACAACGCTCACTGCCTCACACCCAGTGCCGCCTCAAACAATGTCATCGTGACGCATAGTCACGTGACACATGTTGCCAGGGGGCGTATACAACGCACCGTTCATAGCAACCTAGCGGGTACAACTCCGCATACAGTGCGGAAGTTATCACCTAAACCCTCTAGGATAGATCCGTAATTCCCCCATCAAGGGAACCCTATAGAGCGCTCCCTGACGGACAAACTAAGCGCAACTCTATATATAATGTGGAGTCCACATCTCCAAAAAAGCATTCCGCACCTCCCCACACTACCGAGCTACCAAAGCTCCGGCAGTAGTGGGTTGTGTATAACTTCCCCTGGCAACCAAACAATACGCGTCCCTGTTGCGGGTTATTCTCCATGAGAACTATTTCCTTTTTGAGGGTCAGTTTTACGTACAGCGTAGAGGGACGGCGATGGGGTCGAATGTGGCCCCGTCCTATGCAAACCTATTTATGGGCCAATTTGAGGAGGCATTTGTGTATAATAGTGCCCTATTCCGCCAGCATGCGAAATGCTGGTGGAGGTATATAGATGACGTGTTTTGCGTGTGGGCGGGGCCCCATTCGACCCTTATCGATTTTATTATTGAATTGAGGGACAGGTGTCCATCTATTTCTCTGACCTCACATGTGGCTGCGGATGAGGTGTCCTTCTTGGACACTTTGGTGTACAGGTCTGGTGATCGGTTACTCACGGACCTGTACACCAAACCGACAGATCGGAATTCCTTACTTGAATACGATAGCTTCCATCCTAGGCACATTAAGGATAATATACCTGCCGGACAGATAGCTAGAGTTGAAAGACTAGTAGCAGATCCTCAGAAATGAGTAGAGAGGGTCAGGCAGATACAGGAGAAATTTGAGAGGAGGGGCTATCCAAGGGAGGTGCTCATGAGGCCGAGGCAGTCTAGATGTAGGGACCCGGTTGGTACTAGAATCCCTTTAGTGACTACATACAATAGTTGGAGTGATCGAATTGGGATGGCTGTTAAGAAACATTGGAAGATATTGCAGGAAGCCTTCCCACATATTGAGGAGTTTAGACATCCACCTTTATTATCTTATAGACGACCACCTACGATCAGGGATAAAGTTATGAGTACTTTTGAGCAGCCTAAGGAAGTGAGTGTCAGGAAGGGCACCTATCCGTGTTTACATTGTCACATGTGTGGGTCGGTTAGTAAAGGTGACTGCTTTACTCATCCCTCTAGTGGTAAGACATTTTTTATAAATGGGTATTATACCTGCGAATCTTCTTTCGTTGTCTATTTTCTTAAGTGCCCCTGTGGTTTGGGGTACGTGGGACAGACGACACAACCCCTTCGGGATCGGATTTCATCACATAAGAGTGCTATAAGAAAGGGGGATGAGGATCAAGCAGTCTCCTGCCACTTTAAACAATGTGGCCATTCAGTGGCCCAATTAAGGGTACAAGTAATAGATCATGTCCCTTTAAACCCTAGGAGGGGAGATCGACAGAGGATGTTACTCATGAGGGAGGCGGAGTGGATTCATAGGTTGGGGACGATGGGGAGGGGTGGCTTGAACAGAGAATACAATTTGTTACCATGCATATAGCTGTGAGGTTGTGATTTAAAATTGGTGATCTTTTCTCTGAGATATGTAGGATTTCTGTTTCTAATATTGTACTATAATGTTAACCTTGATTTTAATTTTTGATTTTGACCTTTTGATTTTTCATTTTTTCAGATGTCTGGATATCTGCAGCCGGGTGACTTGGAGGCAGCTTTACCAGTTTTTCCCATTTACTAAGGGTGAAGAGTGTTGGTGGGTGAGTTACCATTTTGGCCTCCTTCCTTTTATATGGATACGTGTTGCTGGCTTTGTTGCCAGGGACGCGTATTGTTTGGTTGCCAGGGGAAGTTATACACAACCCACTACTGCCGGAGCTTTGGTAGCTCGGTAGTGTGGGGAGGTGCGGAATGCTTTTTTGGAGATGTGGACTCCACATTATATATAGAGTTGCGCTTAGTTTGTCCGTCAGGGAGCGCTCTATAGGGTTCCCTTGATGGGGGAATTACGGATCTATCCTAGAGGGTTTAGGTGATAACTTCCGCACTGTATGCGGAGTTGTACCCGCTAGGTTGCTATGAACGGTGCGTTGTATACGCCCCCTGGCAACATGTGTCACGTGACTATGCGTCACGATGACATTGTTTGAGGCGGCACTGGGTGTGAGGCAGTGAGCGTTGTAAACACCCCCTGACAACGAAGGTCACATGACTATACGTCATGTAGACAACGCCTATTGAGGAAGTGGCCTCTATGGGACTTACATGCCAATACGATAGCGGGGTGGCCAGGTGAGAGTGAATGCGCAGCTGCGCATAGTATTTACATAAGTTAAGAGTGGTCTCCCTTTACGTCCGCTGGTGTGACGCGGATGGTTGAAGGACTCTGCAGGTATTATTATGGGATAGGCAAATTTGAATATTAGAGACTGCAGTTTTCTTTGTGGTCCGTTTTGCTGCCTCTACGTGCTGATAGGCTGTTGATGCCTGACTCTGATTGGTGGATGAGATTTTAAAGGGGTATTTAAGGGCAAGTTTTTGTCTGTTTAGTGTGACAATGCTGTAAACAGCTTGATAAAGATCTGAGGATCGAAACAGCGCTGCTGTTGTTGTGAAGATGGCTGTCATGCTATTTTAACCAATAAAAGAGCTACTACAATACGGATGGTGCTGGCTTGACTGTGGAGGAGCTGTTGAAAACGTCTGGAGTGCGGAGACGTTGCAAGCTTGAGCACATCCATTATTTCCTCTCCTTGGGTGCTTGCTTCACACTGACGTTTACCACAGCAGCACCTCTCATGATGTCAGAAGTCCTGCTGGAAGTAGCAATGGTGGTAGGACATGGCTAGGTGGTGAGAGGAGGGAAGTGCAGTGAGAAGAGTTGGCGCTGGAAGAGGGTTGTGTAAGTCTCCATTGGCAGTCGCTGGCCGATGCCTGGCTAACCTATATTGGGGCACCACCTTTACCTGGCTACCTATACTGTGGCACCTATAGCTCACTACCTATACTGGGGCACCTATAGCTTGCTACCTATACTGGGGGCACCTGTACCTGGCTAGCTAAACTGGGGCACCTATAGCTCGCTACCAATACTGTGGCAACTGTACCTGGCTTACCTATACTGGGGCACCACCTGTACCTGGCTACCTATACTGGAGCACCTATAGCTCACTACCTATACTGAGGTTATCTGTACCTGGTTAACCTATACTGGGGGCACCTTTACCTGGATACTTATACTGGGGTAACCTATGCCTGGATACCTACACTAGGGGCATCTATGCCTGGTTACCTATACTGGGGGCACCTATGCCTGGATACCTATACTGGGGGCACCTATGTCTGGCAATCTATACTTGGGGGATTTATACCTGGATACCTATATGGGAGGCACCTATACCTGGCTTAGACAGGACAGGGGGACAAGAACTGACACAGAGGGGGAGAAGAGGACACAGAGGAGGACCAAAGAGGGACAGGGGGAACAGAAAGGGGAACAGAGGAACAGGGGGAACAGAGGTGACACAGAGGTGGACAAAAGAGGCAAAGGACTAACAGAGGGGCATAAAAAAGGATGAATTCAGGTTGAAAACAGACCTACAGTCCCTATCTCATTTGTTACCTAGGAACTACCTTTATTTTGTGAGTATTTGGCTCCACCCACATCTTGACATGGCCACGCCCACTTTTACACTTTCTAGGGTGGCAGGCCACATCCATTTTTCATTGTGGCATGCTTCCCATGCCACACTCTTTGGGGGTGGGGAGCGGCTCATGTTATGGACTGCTTGGAGACCACAAAATCTTAGCTGCACACCTGTTGCACGAGAGGCGGATCACTCGCTGCCTGAAGTGCTCAATCACACAAAAACGGCTGAACGGATTTGAATGAAATTTGGCACACACATAGTACATTACCTGGAATAAAGTATAGGATACTTTTTATTCCTATAACCAAAAAATGGGTGGAGAAAAATGCAAATTTCACTGGGAAATGTAAACCGCAGCCATTCTTACACTGTTAATGGTAGGGTTCTCAAACTTTGCATAGTTTGTCACTGGGTAACTGGGATTAATATTCAGAAAAGTGGGAGGAGCCTACAAATGACAATTAAAATTCACCTATTGCTTTTCAAAGTGAAGGGTACAAGCCTTGAACCTGGTACAGTTGGTCATTGGGTGACTGGGGTTCATATTCAGAAAAGGGGGTGGAGCCTCAAACATCCAATTAGATTTGTTTCATTTCAATGCAAATTATTGATGCCAAAGACCGCAAAGCTCACAAACTTGGTCATTGAGCAATATACACATTAATGGAGCAATATTTTTATACAGGTGCTCACCGTTATGCATAGATAAATTTGGCCAACATCAATGAGTATGAAAACAGTATACATGTTTTGAAAAGCTACTGTAACTCTACATAAGAATCTAAAAACAACATGAGATGGCCATTCCCTCATGCTGGCACACACCACGCATACCCCCAGACATACCACTGGCCAGTATGATGGAAAAAACAAGGTGGTAAGTTCACAAAAGGATGTATGTGGTAGTACCGGGCAGTCCACACTGAGACCAGCTACAAAGACATGTGTCATTGGCAACAGCAAGAAAGTCCAGCAGCAGTAATATAGACAAAGCAGAGTGCAAAGCAGCACATGCAGACATGCGGAATTCAAATGCTGAAAAACCGGCTATGCTGACAGGGTCTCACATAAGACAATAGAGTTGCATAAGCAGCAGTATCTCACCACTCCACCGACATCAGGATGGGAGCTTGAATAGTCCACTGGTAATGGTTCAGGCCAGTAAGCCAGCTAAGGATGCAATCCGAGTTGTCTAAGCACCAGTCAGAGCTGGTAGGCAATGTCCAAGTGATCTGTTTCCATCTACCATGCAGAAGGTTGCAGGCTGCGGAGAATGGTGGCTAAGCCGCTGGATATGGAGCCAGTCACTGCGTGGGTTAACTGCGCGGAAGGGCAGCCGGTGGGTGCTGCGGGATGGGACGGCGTCTCATGCAGGCACATCCTTTACATGTTCCGCCGTTCTCACGGTGACATCAGAAGGCGTGCCTTGCAATACTGTGCGCCCATTCAAATAAGCAATTGCGGCCCACCGGAGCACAGCGGAAGTGCGCGTCATGGGCGGAAGTGACGTATGCGGTCCAAAGGAGAGGAAGAGTGGTGTCATCTCTCACCGTCGCGTCCCAGCAGCCACATGATGTATCACCGCAGCGCTACGGTGGCCCAGAGTTTCAATCACACAAATCACAATCACAACACACCAGTCACCCACAGCAATTGATAAAGTAAGTGTCTCAATCTGAAAAAAGAGAAAAGCATAAGTTAAAGTATGAGGTTTAAATGGGTACGCTGTTTAAGACTCATAGTGTCCCATCAGAATGGTGAGACTGTCATGATATACACATGTCCAGAGGATACCAGAAAAAAAAACATCATATGTTAACCAGCAGGAGGCACCATGGCTAATCCAGACAGCAAAAGTTGCCCACGGGGGACAGGGCGCAGGCCCCAGGGGGCGGGATTGAATTGCCCAGCAGGACAGCAGACCAGATTAACGGGGCAAAAAATGGGCAACACTGAATGTCTCATTCAGATCTGGAGGCTGGCATGCCTTTAAGTCATAAATCCATTTAGTTTCTCTTTAAAGGAGCAAACGGTCAAAGTCCCCCCCCCCCCCACACACACGTATGGTTCCATGAATTCCATCAAGTCCCACAAACCGTAAACCATTGATCGTTCATACTTGACACTGTGTTACCTGTCGGGCGATGGGAGTGAGGGATTCCTTATTACCCACATTCTGTATATGTTCTGATATCCACCTCCATAGAGGTATTTTAGTTTTGCCTATATAAAAGGACCCACAGGGGCACAATAGTAAACAGACCACGAGCTCGGTTTGGCAATTTACATAATGTTTTAGATGGAAGGTGCTACCATTGGGCAAGGGAGCAGCTCTACCTACTCATATGTACCTGCAATAGTGTAGGTTCCCAACACTATGCAGTGACACCTTGGGTTGACTCCAACAAAATGACTTTGCACCAGGTTATCGCACAGTGATTTCGCTCTTTTGAACGTAATGCGTGGTCGTTCTGGGACTACATGTCCAATAGCTGGGTCATTTTGAAGTAGATATCAATGCTTTTGTAGAATATGTCTAAGACTAGAGTGTTTGGCACAGTATCTTGTCACAAAATGCAGCTCAGAATTGCGTTGGGTGGTCTGACTATGATGACGCTGTCTTAGAAGACTAGATCAATCCCTCTTTCTGACTTTGTTAAACGCACGTCGAAGTACAACATCAGGGTAGCCCCTGTTACGGAAACGTGTACGCAAGATATCAGCTTGCATGCAGAAATCAGTCTCGGAGGAACAATTCCTCCTAACCCTCATGTATTGCCCAGTGGGGATACCCCTGCTGGTGTGAAAGGGGTGGAAGCTTGTCGCGTGTAGCAGGGCATTCGTTGCTGTGTCTTTTCTATATAAATCCGTGGCAATCTTGACACTCGTATCAATTGAGATTTTTATGTCTAGGAAAGGGATTGATCTGGAGTCACAAGACATTGTGAATGGTAAATTACGAGTGTTGTCACTGAGTTTGACAACAAATTCCAGCAATTCATCATGCGTGCCTGTCCACTGTACGGGGATGTCATCGATGTACCTGTGCCACGACAATATGTGGCACAGGTACATCGCAAGCCCCTTGTCTGCGAAGATGGAGCGCTCCCACTCCCCCAGGTACAGTTTGGCATACGATGGAACACAGGTTGTGCCCATTGCTGCCCCCTGCACCTGGAGGTAGTGGGCACCATCAAATACAAAGATATTGTTGGTGAGTAGCAGTCTCAAAAGGCCCAGAAGGAAAGTGTTATGTGATGTCTCCATGCAAGCGCGTTCCTTCAAGAAAGTGGCTACTGCCTTAATCCCTCTGTCGTGTGGTATGCTAGAGTAGAGAGCCCTCACATCCAGGGACACAAGGAGAATGCTGGGGGGTACACATAACCCATCCAGGACTCACAATAATTGAGTGGTGCCCTTAATATATGACAGGAGGCTCTGTACATGAGATTGAAGGTCCCTGTCAATGTATATGCTTACTTTCTTTGTGAAAGCACCCTTACTGGACATGATCGGCCTACCAGGTGGATCAGTCATCTGCTTATGTACTTTGGGTAATGCATAGAAGGTAGGGACAATAGGGTCCGTTACCTTCAAAAACGACCTTACTTGTTCATCAATAATGCCATCTTTCAGGGCTCCATCGACAAGCACCTCAAGCTCAGCTATAGCACATGTAAGCCTGGATGGGGAGACTCTCAAGTAGCATCCCGGGCGACTGAGGAGAACAAGGCACATTTTACGATAATTAAATGTGTTCATCAAGACCACATTCCCACCCTTATTGGATGGTTTAATGGTCCATTCAGTGCAGTCCTGTAACCAGGTAAGGGCCTCCCTTTCTTCACTAGTCAGATTGGAATCTGTCACCCCAGAGACGTCCAGCTGCAAAATGTTGCGTTCCACTGCTCTAATGAATGTTTTTAGACCAACATTCGTGGTCAGTTGTGGAAATTTCTGAGACTTACTGCGAAACTGTGAATTAAGATAAGTATAAGGGGCGAACTACAGGTCCATGATGTTGTATTGTATTCATAGAGGGATGATGAGCTCACAAAAGGATGTATGTGGTAGTACCGGGCAGTCCACACTGAGACCAGCTACAAAGACATGTGTTATTGGCAAAAGCAAGAAAGTCCAGCAGCAGTAATATAGACAAAGCAGAGTGCAAAGCAGCACATGCAGACATGCGGAATTCAAATGTTGGTAAACCGGCTATGCTGACAGGGTCTCACATAAGACAATAGAGTTGCATAAGCAGTAGTATCTCACCACTCCACCGACATCAGGATGGGAGCTTGAGTAGTCCACTGGTAATGGTTCAGGCCGGTAAGCCAGCTAAGGATGCAATCTGAGTTGTGTAAGCACCAGTCAGAGCTGGTAGGCAATGTCCAAGTGATCTGTTTCCATCTACTAATTAAAAGGTCGCAGGCTGCGGAGAATGGTGGCTAAGCCACTGGATATGGAGCCAGTCACTGCGTGGGTTAACTGCGCGGAAGGGCAGCGGGTGGGTGCTGCGGGATGGGACGGCGTCTCATGCAGGCACGTCCTTTACATGTTTCGCCATTCTCGTGGCGTCATCAGAAGGCATGCCTTGCAATACAGTGCGCCCATTCAAATAAGCAATTGCGGCCAACCGGAGCACGACGGAAGTGCACGTCATGGGCGGAAGTGACATGTGTGGTCCAAAGGAGAGGAGGAGTGGTGTCATCTCTCACCGTCGCGTCCCAGCAGCCACATGACGTATCACTGCAGCGCTATGGTGGCCCAGTGTTTCAATCACACAGATCACAATCACAACACACCGGTCACCCACAGCAATTGATAAATAGTAAGTGCTCAATCTGAAAAAAGAGAAAAGCATAAATTAAAGTTTGAGGTTTAAATGGGTACGCTGTTTAAGACTCATAGGGCTTGATTCACAAAAGAGTGCTAACTGTTAGCACGGCCGTTTTCGCGTGAATTTTCGCATAGCGCGCGATTGCGAACTTTCACGCGAAATGATAACGCTGTCGCGTGCAAACGCGAAATTTCGCGTGAAAACGATATCGATTTTGCGGGAAACCGTTATCATTTTGCGCAAAAAATCGCGAGCGCGCGCAATGCGAAAATTCACGCGAAAACGGGCGTGCTAACAGTTAGCATTCTTTTGTGAATCAAGCCCATAGTGTCCCATCAGAAAACAGAAAAAAAAAACATCATATGTTAACCAACAGGAGGCACCATGGCTAAGCCAGACAGCAAAAGTTGCCCACGGGGACAGGGCGCAGGCCCCAGGGGGTGGGATGGAATTGCCCAGCAGGACAGCAGACTAAATTAACGGGGCAAAAAATGGGCAAAACTGAATGTCTCATTCAGATCTGGAGGCTGGCATGCCTTTGAATTATAAATCCATCTAGTTTCTCTTTGGAGGAGCAAACGGTCAAGATCCCCCCCCCCCCCCCCCCCCCCCGGGATGGTTCCATGAATTCTATCAAGACCCACAAACCGTAAACCATTGATCATGCATACTTGACACTGTCTTACGTGTCGGGCGATGGGAGTGATGGATTTCTTATTACCCACATTCTGTATATGCGGTCATTGAGCAATTGTGTGTTGGGGTTAGGAAAAATTGGGCGCAGCCAACACCAGCCAAATACATACCTGGGCAATGCCGTGTCATCAGAGGGCAGAGATAAATACAAATTTCACTGGGAAAACGTAAACTGCAGCCAGTGTTACACTGTTAATGGTAGAAATGGCCCGAACCTCTGATTTTAGGTTCGTTAACCTCAAACGCAAACTTCCCAAAAAATTTGCATTTGCGCGAACCAGGCGAACTGCAATAGACTTCAATGGGCAGACGAACTTTTAAAACTACAAACACTAATTCTGGCCACAAAAGTGATGGAAAAGATGTTTCAAGGGGACTAACACCTTGAGGGGGGCATGGCGGAGTGGGATACACGCCAAAAGTCCTGGGAAAATTACGGATTTCATGCACAGCAGAGTTTTAAAGGCAGAAATCACATTGCATGCTAAAGTGGAGGCATAAAGTGCTTTAAAACATTTGCGTGTGTATACATCAATCAGGTAGAGTAATTAATGTACTGCTTCACACTGACAGACCAAACTCACTGTGTAACACACCGCAAACAGCTGTTTGTGTAGTGATGGCCGTGCTGGACTGGTGTGCACCATGGCGAGAGTGCAGGCGATGGCGGGCTGAGGTAGCTCAATGACAGAACAACAGTGACTGTCCAGCTGATCGAATTTGGTCTGTCTACAATTAAGCAACAACCTTATTATCTTGGGTGTGCCCAGAGCCGGAGCTACCATAGGAAAAAAATAGGCAATTGCCCCAGGGCCCCAGAGCCTGTAGGGGCCCCCAAGGTGTCCCTCCCCCATCTTAACTGCTGCTCCCCAGGGACTCTGCATAGTCTGTTAAATTGGGAGTTAATTGAGGGAGGGTCAGTAGCTAGTTCAGTGGCCCAGGAGGGAAATTTGGCTGCAACAAAGGGCCTCTAATGACGCTTTTTGGTCGGGGGTGTCTGTTGGGGGGCCCCCAGGCTAATTTTGCCCTAGGGCCCAATTGTTACTTGAATCGGCCCTGGGTGTGCCCCCCAACACACTCATATAGCCGGCAGTCATTGCTTCATTGTGATACGCAAGCCCCTTCACCGCAGCAAGGTAACGATCATGAAGGGGAATTGACACATGCACATGCCTTTTGTTTTAATGTTGCAGCTGCAGTGCAGCCAGAAAAATTAGACAAAAAAATATTCTTCTTCTTGTTAGCGGCCGCTGCCAGCAGTGACCTTAAAAATCCAGGAATCCACCTGGAATCCTGGACCCTGTTGGTGGTGGTGGAGAAGGCAGTCAAGCGTCCTGCAGGCAGAGATGCCGCGTGGGGACCAAATTAGTTTTGGGGCAGGCAGTCACACGGTGTGCAGGCAAAGATGCTGTGTGTGGGGACTGACTTAGTCTTCGGGCAGGCAGTAGCCCTACGGGATCCATGCCTCATTCATTTTGCTGGTATAACAATGTGCAGTCACACAGGTGCAGTGAAAGGTATGCAGTGACTGCTGGTATAACAATGTGCAGTCACACAGGTGCAGTGAAAGGTATGCAGTGACTGCTGGTATAACAACGTGCAGTCACACTGGTGCAGTGAAAAGGTATGCAGTGACTGCTGGTATAACAATGTGCAGTCACACAGGTGCAGTGAAAATGTATGCAGTGACTGCTGGTATAACAATGTGCGGTCACACAGGTGCAGTGAAAAAGTATGCACACTGACTGGTATATAAAACAGCGTGCGGTCACACAGATGCAGTGAAAGGTATGTAGTGACTGCTGGCATAACAATGTGCAGTGACACATATGCAGTGATAGGTATGTAGTGACTGGTATCATGATACACTAGCTGATTGCCCGGCATTGCCTGGGTATGCCTTTGACTTGGTGTTGGCTCTGCCCACTTTTCCACTTTTTTTAACCCTAAGGGCCTGTACTCACTGCTGCGCTTTTAAAATCGCATGCAATTTTTAAATCGCAAGCCTTCATGAGAATAGGAAAAGTGCATCGCAGCAGTGTGTACAGGTCTTCAAAATGTTCATTATATTTCAAAAGACCTTGCGATTAAAAAGCGCATGCGATCAGGGATGAGCAGAAACTACGCCAGTGTGAATTTACGCATCGTAGTTCGCATCTATGCATCGTAGTTCGTAGGTGAAGTTTCAAAACTACGCTTACAAATTTACGCGTAGCGAAGTACCGCTACGCATAGCTTATGTCCACTATTCCTAGTTAGCATGTGTATTACGTAGTGAGCTATGAATGCGTTACTCGCGTCTAATTTTCCGCGTGCGATTGTATGCTTACAAATTTACACATTGGAAAGGGGAATGTGCGCATAGAAGAGTTCCTGGTATAAGAATTAAAAAGAGTAATTGATGCGTAAAATGTTCTGCATATGGGCATAAGCATCCGCATACACTACGCGTCGCACCACAAGTAATTGCGTATTTTAACGCATAGTCTATGAAATGCGCACAAAGCGAATATTTGATTTTGAAGCCGTAATTTGGCAAAGTTTAATTGCATAAAACTACGCGTAGTTCCAGCACAGCAAAGTTGGCTGACTACGACCATCCCTGCATGCGATTTGAAAAACGCAGCAGTGTGTACAGGCCCTTACACACAATTACTCAATTACCTAGTTTGTGAGCTTTGCGGTCTTTAGCATCAATAATTTGCATTGAACTTAAACAAATTTGATGGGCTGTTTGTGGCTCCACCCCCTTTTTTAAATTTGAACACCAGTCACCCAATGACCAACTGTACCAGGTTTGAGGCTTGTGCCATTAACAGTACAAGAACCGCAGCAACTAAATCTTCCCCTAGAAAATCAATATGTGAATTTTGATTTGCTTTTGTAGCCTCCACTTACTTTTCTGAATGTTAATTCCAGTCACCCAGTGACCAACTGTGCAAAGTTTGAGAACACTGCCATTAACAGTGTAAGAATTGAGCAGTTTACATTTTCCCAGTAAAATTTGTATTTGTCTCCACCCACTGATGTCCCGGCGTTGCCCGGGTATGTATTTGGCTAGTGTTGGCTGTGGCCACTTTTTCTAACCCTAACACACAATTACTCAGTGACCAAGCTGTGAGCTTTGTGGTCTTTGGCATCAATAATTTGCATTGAAATGAAACAAATCTGATTGGCTCTGTGTGGCTCCACCCCTTTTTCTGAATTTGAACCCCAGTCACCCAATGACCAACTGTACCAGGTTTAAGGCTTGTGCCATTAACAGTGCAAGAATGGCAGCAATTACATATTCCCCTTGAAAATCAATATTTTTTGTCACAAAGTGTCATTTTCCGCTTACTTGTGACAAAAAATAATATCTTCTATGAACTCACTATGCCTCTCAGTGAATACTTTGGGATGTCTTCTTTCCAAAATGGGGTCATTTGGGGGGTATTTATACTATCCTGGAATTCTAGCCCCTCATGAAACATGACAGGGGGTCAGAAAAGTCATAGATGCTTGAAAATGGGAAAATTCACTTTTTGCACCATAGTTTGTAAACGCTATAACTTTTACCCAAACCAATAAATATACACTGAATGGTTTTTTTTTATCAAAAACATGTTTGTCCACATTTTTCGCGCTGCATGTATACAGAAATTTTACTTTATTTGAAAAATGTCAGCACAGAAAGTTAAAAAAATAATTTTTTTGCCAAAATTCATGTCTTTTTTGATGAATATAATAAAAAGTAAAAATCGCAGGAGCAATCAAATAGCACCAAAAGAAAGCTTTATTAGTGACAAGAAAAGGAGCCAAAATTGATTTAGGTGGTAGGTTGTATGAGCGAGCAATAAACCGTGAAAGCTGCAGTGGTCTGAATGGAAAAAAAGTGGCCGGTCCTTAAGGGGTAGAAAGCCCTAGGTCCTCAAGTGGTTAATAAAAGTATTTGAGCTATACTTACTTCATGTGGTGCTGGACCTTTGGGAGTGTGAGCTATAAGTGACCCCTTGGTACAGGGGTGAAGACCTGGGCACACACATTTTTCACTGAGCCTAATGTTTGGGTGCTTCTGAATTCACATTTTTATTGTAAATATTTCTGTGACCTGCAGACCTCTTTTTCCTTCTGTACCTCTGCTGGACTGTGGAATTTCGATGGGCCTTCTGCCACAGGATACGGCTCTGCCGGGACTGAGAGGGATTTCCTCACTACATGCTTAGATGAGGGCCCTCGATCAGCTCTCCATTCGTGATGAGTATGAACTTTGCATAATCATTAATTTACATTCTAATTTACAATTATGATGCAAAATCATAACACAAAATATTGGGGAAAAATTGTAATTAATCGGAATCAGAAACCGTAATTTCTCAATTACGTTTAAGTTGATGTCATTTTATGCCAACTTTAGTGGTGAATAGCAATGCCCCCATACATGCTAGTCTAATGATGGGCACAGATTTAGCATAATCGTTATTTTGCATTGTTATTCACAATCATAATGGAAAACCTTAAGGCATCGTTTTGGGTAAAATTGTAACTAATGTTGTATGTCAATGTAATCAGGAACTGGAATTTTACAATTTTGCAAAATGTTTGTGTAATTTTATGGAAACTTTAGCCGTCAATAGCAAAGCCCCCATACATGCTATTGTTACCAATATAGCTATGTTTGTAAAGGGGAATAGTGGTAACAAGGCAAACAAATTCAAAAAGACCTTGTATTCTTTGAGAAAATGCAAAGGAAAAATGTTTTTTAAACTGTCATTTTTCTGAGTATAAAAACATTTTTTTCCTTTGCATTTTTAAAATCGATTTTCTCAAAGAATACAAGGTCTTTTTGAAAAATACTTTTTTTTTGCTTTGTTTCCACCTTTGACTTTAACATAGCACATAGCAATTGGTGACAATACCATTTATGGGGGGGGGGTTGGCACAAAATTACGCAAAAATCATGCAAAGATTACGCAAAATTACAAATGGATTACACAAAATCAGTTGAATATTCAAATCATAATTACATATGTCCTAATTGCAAAAATGTATGCACAGTCTCACATATTCATAATAAGCTGATTATTACTACATGCTGCTGTTACCTACATTGCAAAATATGTTAAAGGACAACCGAAGTGAAAGAAATATGAAGGCAGCCATATTTATTTACTGTTAAGCACACCAGTTCCCTGGCAGCCCTGTTGATCTGTTTGGCTGCAGTAGTGTCTGAGTAACACCAGAAACAGGCATGCAGCTAATCTTGTGTAACCAGAATGAAACAGGACTGAAAGGAGGAAATCAATCAGACACCGACACAGTCATTTAGAAAAAAGAAAATTTGTTTTATTAACCTCCCTGACGGTAAGCCCGAACTGAGTCCGGGCTAAGCCGCCGCGGAGGATTTCTCAGGCCCTGGTGGTCCGATTTGCATAATTTTTTTTTGGTACACGTAGCTAGCACTTTGCACAAACCAATCGCCACCGCTCAGCGCCGATTCACCGCTACCCCGCCGCGCCGTCCCCCGACCCCCTTGCGCAGCCTGGCCTATCAGTGGCAGGCAGCGCTAAGGAGTGGATCGGGACTCCTCCGTGTGTCATGATGTAGATGACGTCGATGACGTCATCCTGACGTCATCGACGTCGACAAACGGGAGCCAAACAGGAGCCAAACAGGAAATCCCGTTCTGTATGGGATTTCCTGTTTGCTCTG
Organism: Hyperolius riggenbachi; assembly: GCF_040937935.1. Taxonomy (NCBI): domain Eukaryota; kingdom Metazoa; phylum Chordata; class Amphibia; order Anura; family Hyperoliidae; genus Hyperolius; species Hyperolius riggenbachi. The sequence continues at coordinate 32,114,531 of NC_090646.1, read as the reverse complement.
ATCGCCGGAGGCGATCGGAAGGGGACGGGGGATGCCGCTGCACAGCGGCTATCATGTACCTAGCGCTAGGCTAGCTACATGATTAAAACAAAATAAAAAATGTAATGTGCTGCGCTGCCCCCTGGCGGTTTTAATAGATTGCCAGGGAGGTTAATACAAAAAGAAAAAAAAATGAAGTTGACTAGATTACACTCTAAACTAGTGTTGATCGAACAGTGTTCGCCACTGTTCAGGATTTGGCAAATTTTGTGGTGTTCGAGTTCGCGGCAAACACCAATCCGAACACCTTAGTGTCCGTGATGGATGCTCGGCCATGTGGCTCGAACTTGTCCTTGGCCGAACGTTCGGCCTAATGTGGCTGTACGTTCAGTCGAACGCGCGTCTTGCGCTGTGATTGGCCGAGCGGGTCACGTGTTTGGGTGCGCAAATACCCGAACGCGCGTGATCGGCGCCATTTGCTTTGGGGTTTAGCTTTGGGTAGGTGGGGAGTTTAGCGTAGCGTACTGTCTGCCAGTGCCAGCCACAGGGCCCCAGCCTCCAGCCTCACAGCTGACAGCAGCACCCACAGAGCCTCACTGCTAGCCAGGCCAGCCACAGGGCCCCAGCCTCACCGCTGACAGCAGCACCCACAGAGCCTCACTGCTAGCCAGGCCAGCCACAGGGCCCCAGCCTCACCGCTGACAGCAGCACCCACAGGGCCTCACTGACAGCCAGGCCAGCCACAGGGCCCCAGCCTCACCGCTAACAGCAGCACTCACAGAGCCTCACTGCCAGCCAGGCCAGCCACAGGGCCCCAGCCTCACCGCAGACAGCAGCTGCAGCACCCACCGGGCCTCACTGCCAGCCAGGCCAGCCACAGGGCCCCAGCCTCACCGCTAACAGCAGAACCCACAGGGCCTCACTGACAGCCAGGCCAGCCACAGGGCCTCAGCCTCACCGCTAACAGCAGCACTCACAGAGCCTCACTGCCAGCCAGGCCAGCCACAGGGCCCCAGCCTCACCGCAGACAGCAGCTGCAGCACCCACAGGGCCTCACTGCCAGCCAGGCCAGCCACAGGGCCCCAGCCTCACCGCTAACAGCAGAACCCACAGGGCCTCACTGCCAGCCAGGCCAGCCACAGGGCCCCAGCCTCACCGCTAACAGCAGAACCCACAGGGCCTCACTGCCAGCCAGGCCAGCCACAGGGCCCCTGCCTCCAGCCTCACCACTGACAGCAGCACCCACAGAGCCTCACTGCCAGCCAGGCCAGCCACAGGGCCCCAGCCTCACCGCTAACAGCAGCACCCACAGAGCCTCACTGCCAGCCAGGCCAGCCACAGGGCCCCAGCCTCACCACTGACAGCAGCACCCACAGGGCCTTACTGCCAGCCAAGCCAGCCACAGGGCCCCAGCCTCCAGCCTCACTGCTGACAGCAGCACCCACAGAGCCTCACTGCTAGCCAGGCCAGCCACAGTGCCCCAGCCTCACCGCTGACAGCAGCACCCACAGGGCCTCACTGCTAGCCAGGCCAGCCACAGGGCCCCAGCCTCCATCCTCACCACTGACAGCAGCACCTACAGAGCCTCACTGCCAGCCAGGCCAGCCACAGGGCCCCAGCCTCACCACTGACAGCAGCTGCAGCACCCACAGGGCTGTTAAAAATCCACAAATATTTTCAGTGACTTTTGTAGCGTATTGTTTATTAAAAAAAACACCTTCAGTGCCGCCAAATGGGATCACTTGCGTACCACCAATCCACAAATATATTCTGTGACTTTTGCTGAGTATTGTTTATTAAAAAAACACTTTCAGTGCCTCCAAGGCGGATCACTTGCGTACCACCGATCCACACCGATCCACACGTATATTCAATGACTTTTGCTGAGTATTGTTTATTAAAAAAACACTTTCAGTGCCGCCAAGTGGGATCACTTGCGTAGTTGCGTACAACCAATCCACGCATATTTTCAGTGACTTGCTGCATATTGTTTATTAAAAAAGCACCTTCAGTGCCGCCAGGTGGGATCACTTGCGTACCACCAATCTACACATATTTTCATGTGACTTTTGATGCATATTGTTTATTAAAAAAACACCTTCAGTGCCGCCAAGTGGGATCACTTGCGTACCACCAATCCACAACTATATTCTGTGACTTTTGCTGAGTATTGTTTATTAAAAAAAACACTTTCAGTGCCGCCAAGTGGGATCACTTGCGTACCACCAGGTGTGCAGAGGTTGTTCTGATGAGCTCTACTCCACCACACACATATGAGCCCACCATGAGTTCCTCACAGACCTCCGCTGTGAGCAGCACTCCCAACAACAGCAACAGCCAACCCCCCATGCAAGTCCGGTGCCAGGGCGATTATTCAGGGCTGCCATTGAGGAGATGATGGGGCCTGATGTGGAGTAGGAGGTTGGGCTCAGGCCAGCATCCCAAGTTAATGTTGAGAACGATGAGGGGTCTGTGTGGAGTGGCAGAGGTGGTGGGGGGGTCAGGAGAAGAGTTCTATGATGATGATGATGATGATCGGGACAATCTGTATGTGCCTCAAACCCTGGAAAACATGTTGTATCGTGTGTTTAGGTACTAAAATCTGCGTTCCCACTGCCCGGGTCCACGGATGCATATAATTTTTGGGCAGCACTATCAAACTGTGGTACTATCAGTGAGTTGCCATGGTCCTTCTGTGCTGTCGCACTGACCGTCCACTTTGTCCAGTGCCAGTATTACATGATCACGTGGTCGGCAAAATCACCCGAAGCCGGAAAAATGTTGTTGCCTGCAAGGTTCACCTCACCACTGACACCTGGACGAGTGCGTTTGGGTCGGTATATCTCCCTTACGTCGCACTGGGAGAACCTTGTGGAGCCTGGCAGCGACTCCTCACCCGCTACGGCACAGGTGTTGCCAACGCCGCAAATTGCCGGACCTGCTTCCCTGCGAGTCAATGACAACAGCGACCTCTCTGGCTCCTTCTACTCCACCGCCTCTCCAAGCTCTACCTCATCCGGCATCTCTAACCCAACAACAGGAGCGTGGAAGCGGTGCAGCACAGCTGTTGCCATGCGTCAGCAAGCCTCAAGCCTTACTGAAGCTGATCTGCATTGGAGATAAGCAGCACACAGGTGCAGAAATTTGGAAGGCAATCAAGGAACAGACCCAGTTGTGGCTGGCACCGCTGCACCTGGAACCAGGCATGGTTGTGTGTGATAATGGGAGCAATCTCATTCGCGCCTTACAGTTGGCAAAGCTGAGACACATCCCTTGCCTGGCCCACGTTCTGAACCTAGTTGTTCAGCGGTTCCTGTGGACATATCCAAATGTGGCAGATATTCTGCTGAAGGTGCGGCAAGTGGCCAAACATTTCCGAAAGTCCAGTGCCACTTCGGCCGCACTCACCAAGTTGCAGCAGTGCTTCAGTTATGCCTGCAGTTTGTTGCCATGCCAGGCCTGGGTTGTGTCACAAAGCATGGTCTTGCTCTCCTGTAGTACCTCCTCTTACACCGTGTGCTGGGTTAGCGTTGCCGCTGTCTTTTTAAGGAATATCTCATTATATTATATTTATCACTGCATGGCGACAAAATGCTTTGCTGTACGCATGCATTTTGTCACCATGCCAGGCCTGGGTTGTGTCACAAAGCATGGCCTTGCTCTCCTTCTCTTCAATCCTGTGTGATGCGGGGCTACCGTTGCCGGTCCCATTGGTAGTACTACGACAGCTTTCCTGGATCTCATTTGCCCCCCCCCCACACACACACACACACACACACACACTATTCCCAAGAAATTTTGCAGAAGTTTCCCTCATTTTTTAAGGTTTTTCTGGCCTGCAAAGCAGAAATATTCGGGTCCCAATTGACTTGCATTGGGTTCGGAATTCAGCCTGAGCATGCCGAATATCGGGCGACGTTCGGCCAAACCGAACCCGAACATTTTTGTGTTCGATCAACACTACTCTAAACCAATATTAATACTTTTTGTGACTCCATCTGTTAACCACTTCGCCCTATCTGGACGGATATATCCGTCCAGATGGGCACTGCTGCTGCAGCCGTGTGGTGCGCGTGATCGGGCACGCGCCCGCGCACGCTCCCGCTGCCTCCCACTGCCCCCCCGATCAGTGAATGGGAATATAATTCCCATTCACCGGTCTAAGTCTCCAGCAGAAATGCCACCGCTTTCTCATCAGAGAGCGCGGTATTTCTGCCCCCAGGAAACATCACCTTTTTCTTATATTTCCTAGATGCGAGATCGTTCGCATCTAGGAATTTTTTGAATCTTGTGGCCAAATAGTAAACTGCACCCACATACCTAAATTACATAAAAAATACATTATATTACATCTAAAATTAGCTATTTACCTCCCAAACTAAAATTACCCAAATACATTTTTGTATATAAAAAAAAATAAAAAAAATTACAATTAAAAAAAAAAAACTACATAAATAGTTACCTAAGGGTCGGAACTTTTTAAATATACATGTCAAGAGAGTATCTTATTAATTTTTTTTAAATTATAAGCTTATAAATAGTGATGGACGCAAATTGAAAAAATGCACCTTTATTTCTAAATAAAATATCGGCGCCATAAATTATGATAGGGACGTAATTTAAACGGTGTAATAAGTGGGACAAATGGGCACATACAATGCATTGGTTTTAATTACTGTAGCATGTATTAATTTTAAACTATACTGGCCAAAAACGGAGGAATAATGATTTTTTTCCATTTCTATCTTAATCTTCCTGTTAAAATGCATTTACAGTAAAGTGGCTCTTAGCAAAATGTACTACCCAAAGAAAGCCTAATTAGTGGCGGAAAAAACAAGATATAGATCAATTAATTGTGATAAGTAACGATAAAGTTATTGGCGAATGAATGGGAGGTGAGCATTGCTCGGATGCTTAAGATTTTCGACACTGTAGGCTGAAGTGGTTAAGTCTCACTATCAAGAGTCAATTTCTTAGACAACATGCATTGAGACTTCTAACCATTTATTTCTGGAACCTTAATATTTTCTTTGCTGATCAGCAAAACTCCATATATGGTACACTACCCTAGTGACTAAAGGATATTTCCATATTAACCTGGTGGGGCGTTTTCCCCTTTTTCATACCTAGCCACTGACCAGACCCAAACGTGGCGTAGATAGATTCTTCCAACAAATAACTGTCACAGTTGTGTTACAGATTAGCAAATTAATATATTAATGAATTAATATATTAGTAAATAAAAAAAAATTCTTAATAAATATCCACACTAAAATTAATACATTAGTCAATTAATAAATTAAATAGATTAATAAATAAATAAATAGTGTAGTTAATAAATTAGGAAGTTACTGAAGTCGGAAATAGAAGGAATTATGGTTATAAATAGATAAATTAGTTAATAGATAGAATAGGAAAGGGTTAATTAAATAAACAAAAAAAAATTCTCTGTCTTCCTTTAAAATAATTAACTGTTATGTTTCCATTCTTCTTTAGGTGAATTTTCCCTAACCAAAATCTTTACGGAGATGGAAGAATGAAAAAAGAAGTATGTCAGGTGAGTTTTTCCTTTCTATTCCTTGGTTCACTCATGCAACTTCCTTTTTCCACAGGATGATCCAGTTACCAACCGACACAGTCTTTCCAAAGGTAATTAACCAATAACTTTCATTTAAACTGGTAACTTCCTTGTATTAATCTTCTCCCTTCCTTTCTGGCTCCTGGAACGTCGGACTCTAGGTAAGTATCTCTTTCTCTAAAACAACTGTTGACCTTTTTTTTTTCTTTTTAAAGTAAGCAGTTCATGTATTTATTATACCTTAGTCGCTATATAAAGCAGTCGGCGGAGGCCTTTTCAGTCTATAGGAATATTGAGGCACAGCATTAAGGATATTATCTCTTAGATGAACATAAAAAAAAACTGGCTTTAGCAGGCAGTAATCTCAGTCCATATGCTTGAGCACAGTAACCATATGGAAAATACAGGTTGCTATGGGTTACACAAAACACTTAAACCAATGTTGGGCATTGGGAATCAATAAGGGGGTGGGCCTCACTTAATTTAGGCATCTGATTTACATCTTCTCACTTCCCAACTGATGATGGATGGTGGCCAGAGAGCAATAAAAAAAATACAGTTCTCAAATGGTAAATGAGCAAAAAAACAAAAATAAATAAAAAAAAACAATCATTTGACAGACAGGCAGTAATAAAACTCAGGCTCAGCTCTTTCCTGCACCTTTCTCCACTGTCAGCTTCATTTTGCTATAAAGTACACTCCACGGATGCTGTTATACTGTTTTCTTCCCTATAGATTAGCTTGGTACAAATAGGGATTATACTCATCACTCCGGAGGCCGCAATGTGGACTCTCCATCCGCTGCCCTTGTTACCAGCCTCCTTACTGTAATTTTCTATCTCTCTCTAGGCTGCACAGATCCCCCTTGGATAGCATTTGGGGGCTGCAGGAAGATTCCTTTTGATGCCCCCTGGCTCCCCCGCTCCTTCCTGCTGCTGTCTCTGTCAGACAGTCTCAGCAGCCTCAGCCGTGTCCTCCCTCCTGTCTCTCTGCCGCCTAACTGTGCCACCACACAGAGGGAACTGGCTAAATTCAGTACCCTCAACTGCTTCCCCGCGCGCCGCTCAATCCCCTCTCCTCGCGCTCTCAGCGTGAGCACCCCCCTTGTCCCTCTGGCTTCACCGCGCTTGCTCCCCGCCGCACGTTCCCTGTTGCCTGGCAACCGGAGGAATGCATGAGATGATACAGTTGTGTGCACTCCCCTGCTCCTCCGCAGCCCAGCATCTGACCACCAGTCAGCAGCCAAAGAGTCAGCAGCCAAAGAGCTGCTGCTCAGGATACACTTGTCAGATCTGACAATAATGTCAGAAACACCTGATCTGCTGCATGCTAGTTCAGGGGCTATGGCTAAATGTATTAGAGGCAGAAGATCAGCAGGATCAGGTAACTGGTATTGCTTAAAAGTAAACAAATAGGACAGCCTCCATAGCACTCTTGTTTCAGTTGCCCTTTAAAGGGGAACTGAAGAGAGAGGTATACGGAGGCTGCCATGTTTATTTCCTTTTAAGCAATATCAGTTTCCTGGCAGCCCTGCTGATCCTCTGCCTCTAATACTATTAGCCATAGCCCCTGAACAAGCATGCAGCAGATCAGGTGTTTCAGACTTATAGCTGCATGCTTGTTTCTGGTGTTATTCAGATACTACTGCTGAGAAATAGACCAGCAGGGCTGCCAGGCAACTGGTATTAATTAAAGGAAATAAATATGGCAGCCTCCGTATACCTCTTACTTCAGTTCCCCTTTAAGGGCAATAGTTGGAATAAGTGGGAAAAATATATATTTTTTTTTTCAAAAGGACCTTGTAGTTCCTTTTGTAGAAAATCAATTGTAAACCTTTTTGAACAGAAAAGTATAATTTTTTAAAATGAATCAATATTTTTACTGTGAAGAATCGTGAAAAGCGTGACATTGCAGAACAATTATATATTTTTTATGGCAATCGTTTTTACAGCAAAAATGCAAAAAATATATATTTATACTATGAAAATGTGAAAAAATTGAAAAAAAAATTGAAAACTAACAAAATTAATTTTCGACTGAATTTTTGCTAGATAATGAATTTAACATTTTTTGCAAAAATGAATGTGAAAAGAATATTGGCATTTCCAATCATCTTTTCTTGCATGCTCTGTGTGTTTTCTTTGTCAAGAAACTATGACCTGGCCCCTGAGCAGGGGCGTAGCAATAGGGGTTGCAGAGGTTGCGACCGCATCGGGGCCCTTGGGCCAGAGGGGCCCTTCCCTCAACTACAGAATTAGCTCTCTATTGGCCCTGTGCTCATAATAATCACTTCTATAGATACTTTTGAATTGTGGTAATCATTAACAAGCTGCTCCCCATCCCTTTCTTGCACCTCTGACACTGTAGTTGGCATTGGGAGAATTTGGTGCACCATATCAATTGTTATGTATAGAGTGCTTAAGGGCCCTATTGTAAAATTTGCATCGGGGCCCACCGCTCCCTAGCTACGCCACTGCCCCTGAGAAAACAAAACAAAAAACAATAACAATAGTATTTTATGGGATCTATGGACAGAACACACATAGGTAGAATAAGCGGTATTTGTTCAGTGTCAGCTGACATGTCCATGTTTATATAGCAGCATTTACAAGGTGGCTTCCTGGAATTGTGCAAAAAGTCTTTCCTTCACCAGCTCCTCCCTGGTTCTGAATTGTGGTTTATCACTGAATGAATTCTTATAAAAAATGCACACAATACAATGATTCGTTAGAGGTAGTAGTTGTGAATGTCTGAGTCATGTCATGACAAACATTGAAGCGGCCACCGATGAGAAGGTGGTCTAAAATTAGCTTTGCCCTCATGATGAACTCTGTTAAACATAATATTGTTCCTTAAAACTCAATGGTCTTGATTCACAAAAGGGTGCTAACTTAGTTAGCACGCCTAAAGCCCTTTAGGACTCGCAAAGTTTTGCCTAAAACAACGCACCAGGAGCGCCCGAAACGTCACACGGTGCGACGTTTTAGCCACACCCGGTGTGACATTTTAGGCGCACCTGGTGTGCTGTTTTGATCATACCCGGTGCGACATTTCGTGCGCACCGCTAAACTTTCCGCGCGACCAATAAATGCTTTGGGCGTGCAAACTGCTTAGCACCGTAGTTAGCACGCCCAAAGCTTTTAGGTGTGCTAACTGAGTTAGCACACTTTTGTTAATCGAGCCCTATGTGTCTCTCCCGTTCTCTACGCCCTTTCCTTTCCAGCCTCCTGGAAGTTTCTCCTAGCATTTCCAAATGATTCTAAACAGATTGACATGTGACAATTGCACAGCACCACCTGGGGGAACTTTCAGTGATGTATTAGATGGAGAGATCCACTCATATGATTAGAGAACAAGGGACAGGTAATGGGAGGAACCCCATGAACAATGAGCAACATCTGGAGACTCAGAAGGAGGTACATTTATTTCACCCAATACAGTGGAGGTTGTACTCAAAATTATTGTTGGCACATACAGGGTCGGTAATGGTACAGTACACTCAGATGAAATGCAAAAACAAAAACAAAAAAAACAGTGGTAGTCGGAATGATGCAATAAGAGGTCACAGAGAACATAGGGGGCAAGTAGCCAAGTGAAAGAAGCTTGAGATTTATGGTTTTACAAGAAGTCCAGCAGATTTCAGCTGGTGCAGACCACAGACATCTTGACAGATTTCAAACACTTGTGTTTTCACATAGGTAACATTGTATAGAGAAGATACAAAGACATACTTACCTATGGCACAGGTAAACCGATTTAAACCATTTGCTGCCAAAGTCAAACTTACTGGTGCCAGAGTGAGCAGAGATCAATCCTGCTATTATGAAGTCTCCATCTTGATGATATTCATATTCAAACATAGGTTTTATGGCTTCAATCCTACAAGAAGAGGATAAAGTCTGGCTTCTCACTGCTCCATTGTATGTGACAGGGAGAGAAAGTGTCAGCAGGATAGAGGCAGAATGTAAAGGAGTCCAGCTCATGTCACCAGCAGATGTTGTCACACAGTCTTGTCACCAGCAGATGTTGTCACACAGTCCTGTCACTGGCAGCTCTGCACATCCTCAGCACAGGATGGGGACATACAGTCACCAGCACCTTATATACCTTATCTGTCACTGATTTACATCTACAGGTTCAGCTGCAGAACAAAGCACTAGCTTAATAATATCAGATATGAAAAATAAAGTCTACATGGACTGTAACTAATTTAACAACAGTTATCTTAGTTTCAGATGCTGCTTCTACCACAATCCAGACTTAACTGATAGAGATTTTAGCTTAATATGGCTCACCTCATAAAAATGTGTCCTTGCTGAGATATCATATTGGCAGTGGCACCTATTATTAAGCTGAGGTGGACCTAGAGGCAAAGTGGTCAATGACCTTGACTCAGCTAAAGCTGAAGGTAAATACTCCATTCTCCTCCTCCTTGACCTTTCAGCAGCTTTTGACACAGTAGATCATCCCCTACTCCTCCAGTCCCTCCAGTCCTTGGGCATTCACAATCTCGCCCTGTCCTGGCTTTCACCCTACCTCTCCAACCGCTCCTTCACGACCGCCTTCAATGAGTCCTCGTCCACAGGGCCGGCCCTAGACTTTTTGCCGCCTGAGGCAAAATTAGAAAAAAATTGCTGCCCCCCCCCCCCCTCGCCTGGGTCCCCCGATCTGCTCTCCTCCTCCAGCGTTAAGTACCAGCGTGCGTATGATTAAGAGGCAACGGGCGGGGGAATCACTCACCTCTTCCGCGTTCCATCGTGTGCTCCACTGATGTCACTTCCTGCAACGCGTCCACTTACAATACAGTGGGCGGCGTTGCAGGAAGTGACATCAGTGGAGCACACGCTGGAACGTGGAAGAGGTGAGTGATTCCTCCGCCTGTTGCTTCTTAATCATACGCACGCTGGTACTTAACGCTGGAGGAGGAGCGCAGATCGGGGGACCCAGGCGAGGGAGGGGGGGTTTGACCCCCCTCCACACCGCTAGGCCCAATACCCCCTTTCTGCCCGCTACCCCTCCAGCTCGGCGGGCGGCCCCCCAGCATCAATGGACAGGTGGTGCCGCACCCCCAGATGTGCCACCTGAGGCAAGTGTTTCACCCCGCCTCATGAGCGGACCGGCTCTGCTCGTCCACCTCCAACCACCTCTCGGTGGGAGTCCCCCAAGGTTCGGTCCTTGGCCCCCTACTGTTCACCCTATACACATCCTCCATTGGCAAGGTTATCTCCTCCATGGGTTTTAACTATCATCTGTATGCAGATGACACCCAGATCTACCTCCACACCCCTGACATATCCACCACTACCATGGACAAGGTCATCTCCTGCCTATCAGCCATCTCCTCCTGGATGTCTGCTAGGTTCCTGAAACTAAATCTAGACAAAACGGAATTTATGATCTTCCCACCCCGGCCATCCACGAACCTCCCAGATGTGCATGTCACTGTTAACCACCCTACCATTCGCCCTACCTCTCAAGCCCGTTATCTGGGTGTCACCCTGGACTCCGCACTCTCCTTCACTTCCAACATCCAAATCCTCACAAAGTCTTGCAACTTCCACCTTCTTAACATCTGTAAGATTCGCCCTTTCCTGACCTTTGCCACCACCAAACTCCTCATCCATGCCCTCAAAATTTCCCGCCTTGACTACTGCAATGCCCTGCTGTCTGGTCTCCCTATGACCCGAACAGCCCCACTGCAGTCCATCATGAATGTGGCAGCCAGAATTATCCACTGCTCCCATCGCTCCACCACGGCAGATCCCCTCCTAGAATCCCTCCACTGGCATCCTATCCAGTCCAGAATCAAATTCAAGATACTGTGTCTGACCTACAAATCTGTCCACAAAACCTGTCCAACCTACATTTCCGATCTTACTCAGAGGTACACACCTAGCCGCTCACTCCGCTCTTCCAATGAACTTCGCCTAACCGCCCCCCGCATCACCCAGTCCCATGCACGCCTCCAGGACTTCTCAAGAGCTGCTCCAACACTATGGAACTCCCTACCTCCACCCATTAGGGCAGCCCCCTCCTTCAACATCTTCAAGAAAGCCCTCAAAACTCACCTTTTCACTCTGGCCTACTACCCCTCACAAGTGCTCTAAACCTACAGCTGAACTCTGGTCCCCTACCGTTCGTGTCCTTACCTCCCCCTCTAGATTGTAAGCCTTTGGGCAGGGTCCTCCTCCTTTTGTGTCCTACCTGATCATGCACCTCCATTACTGTGAACCCATGCTATGCATCTGAGTGAACCTAACTTGCCTAATCTCCATGCTCAATCCAGTGACTGACTAAGCATTACCTGGTACTCATACTGTGCTGTGTGATCTGATTTTCTATTATTCCTGTATTGTCATATTGCTGTATGTCACCCCTAAATATTGTCTGGAACCTAAATTAATGTTCAGCGCTGCGTAATATGTTGGCGCTTTATAAATACAATAAATAATAATAATAATAATAATAATAGCTATAGGGGGACAAGAGGGGACATATGTCCCCAGGTGCAGCACTGTAAGGGCACCCCGATGTGCAGGACAGGGGCACCACCAGCATACAAGTGAGGCACACCCCTGCTTTGGGCCTCACTTTAGAGGGGGGGCCTGGCTTTGTTGCTGGAGGCCACCTTTCTGCCTCGTGCTGTGCGGCCTCCCAGTAACTTACATAACCCCACTCTAGCGCAGACTCCAGCCGCCGCTCTCTCCTCCTGTCTCTGCTCTCTTCTCCTGTCGCTGCCTCGCTTGGTTTACGTCCTGTCTCCTTGGTTACCACAGCAGCACCTCTCATGATGTCAGAAGTCCTGCTGGAAGTAGCAATGGTGGTAGGACATGGCTAGGTGGTGAGAGGAGGGAAGTGCAGTGAGAAGAGTTGGCGCTGGAAGAGGGTTGTGTAAGTCTCCATTGGCAGTCGCTGGCCGATGCCTGGCTAACCTATATTGGGGCACCACCTTTACCTGGCTACCTATACTGTGGCACCTATAGCTCACTACCTATACTGGGGCACCTATAGCTTGCTACCTATACTGGGGGCACCTTTACCTGGATACTTATACTGGGGTAACCTATGCCTGGATACCTACACTAGGGGCATCTATGCCTGGTTACCTATACTGGGGGCACCTATGCCTGGATACCTATACTGGGGGTACCTATGTCTGGCAATCTATACTTGGGGGATTTATACCTGGATACCTATATGGGAGGCACCTATACCTGGCTTAGACAGGACAGGGGGACAAGAACTGACACAGAGGGGGAGAAGAGGACACAGAGGAGGACCAAAGAGGGACAGGGGGAACAGAAAGGGGAACAGAGGAACAGGGGGAACAGAGGTGACACAGAGGTGGACAAAAAAGGCAAAGGACTAACAGAGGGGCATAAAAAAGGATGAATTCAGGTTGAAAACAGACCTACAGTCCCTATCTCATTTGTTACCTGGGAACTACCTTTATTTTGTGAGTATTTGGCTCCACCCACATCTTGACATGGCCACGCCCACTTTTACACTTTCTATGGTGGCAGGCCACATCCATTTTTCATTGTGGCATGCTTCCCATGCCACACTCTTTGGGGGTGGGGAGGGGCTCATGTTATGGACTGCTTGGAGACCACAAAATCTTAGCTGCACACCTGTTGCACGAGAGGCGGATCACTCGCTGCCTGAAGTGCTCCATCACACAAAAACGGCTGAACGGATTTGAATGAAATTTGGCACACACATAGTACATTACCTGGAATAAAGTATAGGATACTTTTTATTCCTATAACCAAAAAATGGGTGGAGAAAAATGCAAATTTCACTGGGAAATGTAAACCGCAGCCATTCTTACACTGTTAATGGTAGGGTTCTCAAACTTTGCATAGTTTGTCACTGGGTAACTGGGATTAATATTCAGAAAATAGGGAGGAGCCTACAAATGACAATTAAAATTCACCTATTGCTTTTCAAAGTGAAGGGTACAAGCCTTGAACCTGGTACAGTTGGTCATTGGGTGACTGGGGTTCATATTCAGAAAAGGGGGTGGAGCCACAAACATCCAATTAGATTTGTTTCATTTCAATGCAAATTATTGATGCCAAAGACCGCAAAGCTCACAAACTTGGTCATTGAGCAATATACACATTAATGGAGCAATATTTTTATACAGGTGCTCACCGTTATGCATAGATAAATTTGGCCAACATCAATGAGTATGAAAACAGTATACATGTATTGAAAAGCTACTGTAACTCTACATAAGAATCTAAAAACAACATGAGATGGCCATTCCCTCATGCTGGCACACACCACGCATACCCCCAGACATACCACTGGCCAGTATGATGGAAAAAACAAGGTGGTGAGTTCACAAAAGGATGTATGTGGTAGTACCGGGCAGTCCACACTGAGACCAGCTACAAAGACATGTGTTATTGGCAAAAGCAAGAAAGTCCAGCAGCAGTAATATAGACAAAGCAGAGTGCAAAGCAGCACATGCAGACATGCGGAATTCAAATGCTGGTAAACCGGCTATGCTGACAGGGTCTCACATAAGACAATAGAGTTGCATAAGCAGCAGTATCTCACCACTCCACCGACATCAGGATGGGAGCTTGAATAGTCCACTGGTAATGGTTCAGGCCAGTAAGCCAGCTAAGGATGCAATCCGAGTTGTGTAAGCACCAGTCAGAGCTGGTAGGCAATGTCCAAGTGATCTGTTTCCATCTACCATGCAGAAGGTTGCAGGCTGCGGAGAATGGTGGCTAAGCCGCTGGATATGGAGCCAGTCACTGCATGGGTTAACTGCGCGGAAAGGGCAGCCGGTGGGTGCTGCGGGATGAGACGGCGTCTCATGCAGGCACATCCTTTACATGTTCCGCCGTTCTCACGGTGACATCAGAAGGCGTGCCTTGCAATACTGTGCGCCCATTCAAATAAGCAATTGCGGCCAACCGGAGCACAGCGGAAGTGCGCGTCATGGGCGGAAGTGACGTATGCGGTCCAAAGGAGAGGAAGAGTGGTGTCATCTCTCACCGTCGCGTCCCAGCAGCCACATGATGTATCACCGCAGCGCTACGGCGGCCCAGAGTTTCAATCACACAGATCACAATCACAACACACCAGTCACCCACAGCAATTGATAAATAGTAAGTGACTCAATCTGAAAAAAGAGAAAAGCATAAGTTAAAGTATGAGGTTTAAATGGGTACGCTGTTTAAGACTCATAGTGTCCCATCAGAATGGTGAGACTGTCATGATATACACATGTCCAGAGGATACCAGGAAAAAAAAACATCATATGTTAACCAGCAGGAGGCACCATGGCTAATCCAGACAGCAAAAGTTGCCCACGGGGGACAGGGCGCAGGCCCCAGGGGGCGGGATTGAATTGCCCAGCAGGACAGCAGACCAGATTAACGGGGCAAAAAATGGGCAAAACTGAATGTCTCATTCAGACCTGGAGGCTGGCATGCCTTTAAGTTATAAATCCATTTAGTTTCTCTTTAAAGGAGCAAACGGTCAAAGTCCCCCCCCCCCACACACGTATGGTTCCATGAATTCCATCAAGTCCCACAAACCGTAAACCATTGATCGTTCATACTTGACACTGTCTTACCTGTCGGGCGATGGGAGTGAGGGATTCCTTATTACCCACATTCTGTATATGTTCTGATATCCACCTCCATAGAGGTATTTTAGTTTTGCCTATATAAAAGGACCCACAGGGGCACAATAGTAAACAGACCACGAGCTCGGTTTGGCAATTTACATAATGTTTTAGATGGAAGGTGCTACCATTGGGCAAGGGAGCAGCTCTACCTACTCATATGTACCTGCAATAGGGGCAACCCCCACATGTGTAGGTTCCCAACACTATGCAGTGACACCTTGGGTTGACTCCAACAAAATGACTTTGCACCAGGTTATCACACAGTGATTTCGCTCTTTTGAACGTAACGCGTGGTCGTTCTGGGACTACATGTCCAATAGCTGGGTCATTTTGAAGTAGATATCAATGCTTTTGTAGAATATGTCTAAGACTAGAGTGTTTGGCACAGTATCTTGTCATAAAATGCAGCTCAGAATTGCGTTGGGTGGTCTGACTATGATGACGCTGTCTTAGAAGACTCAATCGATCCCTCTTTCTGACTTTGTTAAACGCACGTCGAAGTACAGCATCAGGGTAGCCCCTGTTACGGAAACGTGTACGCAAGATATCAGCTTGCATGCAGAAATCAGTCTCGGAGGAACCATTCCTCCTAACCCTCATGTATTGCCCAGTGTGGATACCCCTGCTGGTGTGTAAGGGGTGGAAGCTTGTCGCGTGTAGCAGGACATTCGTTGCTGTGTCTTTTCTATATAAATCCGTGGCAATCTGGACACTCGTATCAATTGAGATTTTTATGTCTAGGAAAGGGATTTATCTGGAGTCACAAGACATTGTGAATGGTAAATTATGAGTGTTGTCACTGAGTTTGACAACAAATTCCAGCAATTCATCATGCGTGCCTGTCCACTGTACGGGGATGTCATCGATGTACCTGTGCCACGACAATATGTGGCACAGGTACATCGCAAGCCCCTTGTCTGCGAAGATGGAGCACTCCCACTCCCCCAGGTACAGGTTGGCATTCGATGGAACACAGGTTCTGCCCATTGCCGCCCCCTGCACCTGGAGGTAGTGGGCACCATCAAATACAAAGATATTGTTGGTGAGTAGCAGTCTCAAAAGGCCCAGAAGGAAAGTGTTATGTGATGTCTCCATGCAAGCGTGTTCCTTCAAGAAAGTGGCTACTGCCTTAATCCCTCTGTTGTGCGGTATGCTATAGTAGAGAGCCCTCACTTCCAGGGACACAAGGAGAGTGCTGGAGGGTACACATAACCCATCCAGGACTCACAATAATTGAGTGGTGCCCTTAATGTATGACAGGAGGCTCTGTACATGAGATTGAAGGTCCCTATCAATGTATATGCTTACTTTCTCTGTGAAAGCACCCTTACTGGACACGATCGGCCTACCAGGTGGATCAGTCATCTGCTTATGTACTTTGGGTAATGCGTAGAAGGTAGGGACAATAGGGTCCGTTACCTTCAAAAACGACCTTACTTGTTCATCAATAATGCCATCTTTCAGGGCTCCATCGACAAGCACCTCAAGCTCAGCTATAGCACATGTAAGCCTGGATGGGGAGACTCTCAAGTAGCATCCCGGGCGACTGAGGAGATCAAGGCACATTTTACGATAATTAAATGTGGTCATCAAGACCACATTCCCACCCTTATTGGATGGTTTAATGGTCCATTCAGTGCAGTCCTGTAACCAGGTAAGGGCCTCCCTTTCTTCACTAGTCAGATTGGAATCTGTCACCCCAGAGACATCCAGCTGCATAATGTCGCGTTCCACTGCTCTAATGAATGATTTTAGACCAACATTCGTGGTCATTTGTGGAAATTTCTGAGACTTACTGCAAAACTGTAAATTAAGATAAGTATAAGGGTCGAACTACAGGTCCATGATGTTGTATTGTATTCATAGAGTGGTGATGAGCTCACAAAAGGATGTATGTGGTAGTACCGGGCAGTCCACACTGAGACCAGCTACAATGACATGCGTCGTTGGCAACAGCAAGAAAGTCCAGCAGCAGTAATATAGACAAAGCAGAGTGCAAAGCAGCACATGCAGACATGCGGAATTCAAATGTTGGTAAACCGGCTATGCTGACAGGGTCTCACATAAGACAATAGAGTTGCATAAGCAGTAGTATCTCACCACTCCACCGACATCAGGATGGGAGCTTGAATAGTCCACTGGTAATGGTTCAGGCCGGTAAGCCAGCTAAGGATGCAATCTGAGTTGTGTAAGCGCCAGTCAGAGCTGGTAGGCAATGTCCAAGTGATCTGTTTCCATCTACTATGCAGAAGGTCGCAGGCTGTGAAGGATGGTGGCTAAGCCACTGGATATGGAGCCAGTCACTGCGTGGGTTAACTGCGCGGAAGGGCAGCGGGTGGGTGCTGCGGGATGGGACGGCGTCTCATGCAGGCACGTCCTATACATGTTTCGCCATTCTCACGGTGACATCAGAAGGCGTGCCTTGCAATACTGTGCGCCCATTCAAATAATCAATTGCGGCCAACCGGAGCACGACGGAAGTGCACGTCATGGGCGGAAGTGGTGCGTGCGGTCCAAAGGAGAGGAAGAGTGGTGTCATCTCTCACCGTCGCGTCCCAGCAGCCGCATGACGTATCACCGCAGCGCTATGGTGGCCCAGTGTTTCAATCACACAGATCACAATCACAACACACCGGTCACCCACAGCAATTGATAAATAGTAAGTGACTCAATCTGAAAAAAAGAGAAAAGCATAAATTAAAGTATGAGGTTCAAATGGGTACGCTGTATAAGACTCATAGTGTCCCATCAGAAAACAGAAAAAAAACATCATATGTTAACCAGCAGGAGGCACCATGGCTAAGCCAGACAGCAAAAGTTGCCCACGGGGGACAGGGCACAGGCCCCAGGGGGCGGGATGGAATTGCCCAGCAGGACAGCAGACTAAATTAATGGGGCAAAAAATGGGCAAAACTGAATGTCTCATTCAGATCTGGAGGCTGGCATGCCTTTAAATTATAAATCCATCTAGTTTATCTTTGGAGGAGCAAACGGTCAAAGTCCCCGTTTCCCCCTCCCCCCCCCCCGGATGGTTCCATGAATTTTATCAAGACCCACAAACTGTAAACCATTGATCATGCATACTTGACACTGTCTTACGTGTCGAGCGATGGGAGTGATGGATTTCTTATTACCCACATTCTGTATATGTTGGTCATTGAGCAATTGTGTGTTGGGGTTAGGAAAAATTGGGCGCAGCCAACAACACCAGCCAAATACATACCTGGGCAATGCCGTGTCATCAGAGGGCAGAAATAAATACAAATTTCACTGGGAAAACGTAAACTGCAGCCAGTGTTACACTGTTAATGGTAGAAATGGCTCGAACCTCTGATTTTAGGTTTGTTAACCTCAAACGCAAACTTCCCAAAAATGTGCATTTGCGTGAACCAGGCGAACTGCAATAGACTTCAATGGGCAGACGAACTTTTAAAACTACAAACACTAATTCTGGCCACAAAAGTGATGGAAAAGATGTTTCAAGGGGACTAACACCTAGAAGGGGGCATGGCGGAGTGGGATACACGCCAAAAGTCCTGGGAAAATTACGGATTTCATGCACAGCAGCGTTTTAAAGGCAGAAATCACATTGCATGCTAAATTGGAGGCATAAAGTGCTTTAAAACATTTGCGTGTGTATACATCAATCAGGTAGAGTAATTAATGTACTGCTTCACACTGACAGACCAAACTCACTGTGTAACACACCGCAAACAGCTGTTTGTGTAGTGATGGCCGTGCTGGACTGGTGCGCACCATGGCGAGAGTGCAGGCGATGGCGGTTTTTGAAGCCCATATGGTCACCGGGCTGAGGTAGCTCAATAACAGAACAACAGTGACTGTCCAGCTGATCGAATTTGGTCTGTCTACAATTAAGCAACAGCCTTATTATCTTGGGTGTGCCCCCCAACACACTCATATAGCCGGCGGTCATTGCTTCATTGTGATATGCAAGCCCCTTCACCGCAGCAAGGTAACAATCTTGAAGGGGAATTGACACATGCACATGCCTTTTGTTTTAATGTTGCAGCAGCAGTGCAGCCAGAAAAAATAGACAAAAAAATATTCTTCTTCTTGTTAGCGGCCGCTGCCAGCAGTGACCTTAAAAATCCAGGAATCCACCTGGAATCCTGGACCCTGTTGGTGGTGGTGGAGAAGGCAGTCAAGCGTCCTGCAGGCAGAGATGCCGCGTGGGGACCGACTTAGTTTTGGGGCAGGCAGTCACATGGCATGCAGGCAAAGATGCTGTGTGTGTGGACTGACTTAGTCTTCGGGCAGGCAGTAGCCCTCCGGGATCCATGCCTCATTCATTTTGCTGGTATAACAATGTGCAGTCACACAGGTGCAGTGAAAGGTATGCAGTGACTGCTGGTATAACAATGTGCAGTCACACAGCTGCAGTGAAAGGTATGCAGTGACTGCTGGTATAACAATGTGCAGTCACACTGGTGCAGTGAAAAGGTATGCAGTGACTGCTGGTATAACAATGTGCAGTCACACAGGTGCAGTGAAAATGTATACAGTGACTGCTGGTATAACAATGTGCGGTCACACAGGTGCAGTGAAAAAGTATGCACACTGACTGGTATATAAAACAGCGTGCGGTCACACAGATGCAGTGAAAGGTATGTAGTGACTGGTATCATAATACACTAGCTGATTGCCCGGCATTGCCTGGGTATGCCTTTGACTTGGTGTTGGCTCTGCCCACTTTTCCACTTTTTTTAACCCTAAGGGCCTGTACTCACTGCTGCGCTTTTGAAATCGCATGCAATTTTTAAATCGCAAGCCTTCATGAGAATAGGAAAAGCGCATCGCACCAGTGTGTACAGGTGTACAGCGCATGCGATCAGGGATGAGCAGAAACTATGCCAGTGTGAATTTACGCATTGTAGTTTGCATCTATGCATTCGTAGGGGAAGTTTCAAAACTACGCTTACAAATGTACGCGTAGCGAAGTACCGCTACGCATAGCTTATGTCCACTATTCCTAGTTGGCATGTGTATTACATAGTGAACTACGAATGCGTTACTCGCGTCTAATTTCCGCGTGTGATTGTATGCTTACAAATTTACGCATTGGAAAGTGGAATGTGTGCATAGAAGAGTTCCTGGTATAAGAATTAAAAAGAGTAATTGATGCGTAAAATGTTCTGCATATGGGCATAAGCATCCGCATACACTACGCTTCGCACCACATGTAATTGCGTATTTTAACGAATAGTCTATGAAATGCGTCCGAAGCGAATATTTGATTTCGAAGCTGTAATTTGGCAAAGTGTAATTGCGTAAAACTACGCGTAGTTCCAGCGCAGCGAAGTTGGTTTAAATTTGAACCAATCACTCAATGACCAACTGTACCAGGTTTGAAGCTTGTGCCATTAACAGTGCAAGAACCGCAGCAACTAAATATTGCCCTTGAAAATCAATATGTAAATTTTGATTTGCTTTTGTAGGCTCCACTTACTTTTCTGAATGTTAATTCCAGTCACCCAGTGACCAACTGTGCAAAGTTTGAGAACTCTACCATTAACAGTGTAAGAATGGCTGCAGTTTATATTTTCCCAGTAAAATTTGTATTTGTCTCCACCCACTTTTTGGTTATGGGAATAAAAAGTATCCTATATGTTATTCCAGGTAATGTACTATGTGTGTTCCAAATTTCATTCAATTATTTTCAGCCATTTTTGTGTGATCTAGTAACAAACATTCAAACATCCAAACATCCAAACTTTCCCATTTATAATACTAGCTGGTCGCCCGGCGTTGCCTGGGTATGTATTTGGCCGCTGTTGGCTCCGCCCACTTGTCCTAACCCTAACACACAATTACTTAATGACTAAGTTTGTGAGCTTTGCGGTCTTTAGCATCAATAATTTGCATTGAAATAAAATAAATCTGATTGGATGTGGCTCCACCCCTTTTCTGAATTTCAACCCCAATCACCCAATGGCCAACTGTACCAGGTACAGGTGATTAGCAGTGCAAGAGGCTTGTGCCATTAACAGTGCAAGAATGGCATCAATTAAATATTCCCCTTAAAGATTAATAGGTGGATTTTGATTGGCTTTTGTAGGCTCCACCCACTCTTCTGGATATTAATCTCAGTCACCCAGTGACCAACTGTGCAAAGTTTGAGAACCCTACCATTAATAGTGTAAGAATTGCTGCAGTTTACATTTTCTCAGTGAAATTTGTATTTGTCTCCTCCTACTGATGACCCGGCATTGCCCGATTATGTATTTGGCTGGAGTTGGCTGCGCCCACTTTTCCTAACCCTAACACACAATTAATCAATTACTCAATGACCAAGTTTGTGAGCTTTGCGGTCTTTGGCATCGATAACCTGCATTAAAAAGAAACAAATCAGATTGGCTGTTTGGGGCTCCACCCCCTTATATAAATTTAAACCCCAGTCACGCAATGATCAACTGTACCAGGTTTGAGCCTTGTGCCATTAACAGTGCAAGAATGGCAGCAATGAAATATTCCCCTTTAAAATCAATAGGTAATTTTTGATTGGCTTTTGTAGGCCCCACCCACTTTTCTGAATATTAATCCCAGTCACCCAGTAACCAACTGTGCAAAGTTTGAGAACCCTACAATTAACAGTTTAAGAATGGCTGCTGTTTACATTTTCCCAGTTAAATTTGTATTTGTCTCCGCCCACTTATGACCCCGTGTTGCCCACTTATGTATTTGGCTGGTGTTGTTGGCTGTGCCCACTTTTTTAACCCTAACACACAATTAATCAATTACTCAATTACCAAGTTTGCGAGCTTTGCAGTGTTTGACATCAATAATTTGCATTGGAATGAAACAAATCTGATTAGCTGTTTTTGGCTCCACCCCCTTTTTGGAATTGAACCCCAGTGTAATGGTATTGTGTAGCGACTCAAATGTCTGATTATATGGTGATCTGCAGAATCACCAATAATGCAGACTCTATACCAGATTATATGGTGACCTGCAGAATCACCAATAATACTAGTATAGCAGAGGAATGCAACAATGTGGTGTTTGGTGCAACAGTAGTACTGATAGGCTTGGCAGTACCTCTCCAGAGGAGCTGGAGGGCCCTAACAGTACAGAGCCCCTCACCAGAGACAAGGGCCCTCTGGTGAGAGTAGAGGAGTCAGAGTAATCGAGTTGGCAACAGACAGTTAAGTATCAATACAAAATCGTTAGGCAAGAGAGTAGTCGGTAATCAGGCAGAAGGTTCAGCAACAGAGAGGTAAGTATCGGTACAAAATCGCAAGGCAAGAGAGTAGTCGGTAATCAGGCAAAAGGTTCAGCAACAGTTAAGGCAGATAGGCAGAAGTACAGAGCCAGAAAGCAGGATCAGAGTCAGAGTTAGCCAAGAATCATACACAGGAAATCAAATACAATATCAGCAATGTCCCAATCTTGGTGTGAATTGAAATCCTTAGCATCAACACCAGGGATCTAGTCTAAGGTCTGAGCGCTAGCACACGAGGTATTCACGACAGCAGATGAGGAGCAACCGACAGACAGCTCCTTTTTTGCTGGGAGCGCTTCTGCAGTGCCACCCAGCCGCCCAGCCAATCCGGCAGCTAGCTGGAGTCAGCTGACCGGCGAGTCAGCTGACTCTCCGTCTAGCTGCATAAAGGTCCTGCCACCAGGCGCGCGCACGCGTAGCCTGTGCCCTATGTGCGGCCGAAGGACCTGTCTGAGAGAGCGAGGTGGGGATCGCCGCTGGCTGAGATGCTGAGACGGCTGACATGCCGCTCTCCGCCGCGGCGGCATCCCCGCCGCATGTTACAGTACCCCACCCTTGAGGAGTGGACTCCGGACACTTCCTACAAGGCTTCTCGGGATGGGCCTTATGAAAGTCTTGTCTTAACTCCTCAGCATGGAGACGATGACTCGGCACCCAAGATCTTTCCCCTGGCCCATAACTCTTCCAATGAACTAGGTATTGTACAGAATTCTGTACGAAACGAGAATCCAAAATTCTTTCAATCTCGTATTCTGGCTGGTCATCGACCATCACCGGGAGGGGGGAGAGGAATTTACATGCACTGCAGGTTTCAGTAAAGAAACATGAAACGTCCTTACCCCTCTCATACTAGCAGGGAGGGCCAATTACATATGTGACTGCGTTGATCTTTCTGGACACTGGGTATGGGCCAATAAATCGGGGACCCAACTTCGGTGATGGTTGCTTCAGGGCTAAATACCGAGTGGACACCCAAACCATGTCCCCTGGTGAAAAGTTCCACTCTATAGATCGCCTCTTGTCTGCCTGTTTCTTTTGTGTCTGAAATGCCCTACCCAGGTTGTCTTTGACCAACCACCAAATCTCCTTTAAGGCCTTTTGCCAATCTTCCAAGGCCGGAAAAGGAGTTGAAACCACGGGTAGTGGAGCAAACTTAGGAGATTTTCCTGACACTACCTGAAACGGAGAAAACCCAGTGGAAGAGCTTTTCAGGTTATTGTGTGCAAATTCTGCAAACGGCAAGAATTTCACCCAATCTGACTGAGCGTCGGCCACATAACACCTGAGGAATTGCTCCAAGGACTGGTTGACTCTCTCTGTCTGCCCATTGGTCTGTGGGTGGTAGCCCGATGAGAAAAAAAGGTTCATGCCCAACTGGTGACAAAAAGCCCTCCAAAACTTTGAAACAAACTGGACTCCCCTATCTGACACCACATTTTCCGGAATGCCATGGAGACGGAAAACGTGCTGAACAAAGAGATCAGCCAACTCTTTAGCTGAGGGGAGTCCTTTCAACGGAATAAAATGAGCCATTTTACTGAACCTATCTACTATCACCCAAATGACCGTTTTCCTCTCTGACCTAGGGAGTTCACCCACAAAATCCATGAACAAGTGGGTCCAAGGTTCGTTTGGAATTGGCAGGGGTTGTAGTGTACCCACTGATGCCTGACGAGAGGGCTTACTTTTGGCACAAATATCACACTCCCTTACAAACTCCTTACAATCCAATGCCAGGGAAGGCCACCACACACACCTGGCAAGCAAATCCTGAGTTCGGGCAGCCCCAGGATGCCCAGCATTCTTATGGGAGTGAAAGAGTTGGAGGCGAAAAGGAAGCGGTACAAACATAACCCCTGCAGGTTTCCCTTCAGGGATATCTTGTTGATAATCATTCAGAATAGTGGGCCAGTTGTCCCAAGTGTCAGTAACTGCTAACACCACCTTTTGAGGTCGGATGGTCTCTGAAGTTTAATGTTCCACTATCTCGGGTTCGAAGCATCTAGACAAGACATCAGCCTTGACGTTCTTGCTGTATGACATATAGGTAATAATAAATTTGAACCTAGAGAAAAATAAAGACCAGCTGGCCTGTCGGGAACTGAGCCTCTTGGCCCCTTCAATGTACTCTAAGTTATTGTGGTCTGTGTAAACCGTGACAATATGTTCTACCCCTTCCAGCCAGTGACGCCACTCTTCAAAGGCCAACTTAATAGCCAGCAGCTCCCGGTTGCCAATATCGTAGTTTCTCTCCGCAGGAGAGAATCTATGGGAGAAAAAGGAACATGGGTGCAGCTTACCCTGTGAACCTGAACGCTGAGACAATACAGCTCCTACCCCAATCTCTGATGCATCCACCTCCAGAATGAAAGGAAGGGTGACATCTACATATCTCAGGATTGGTGCAGAACAAAACAATTTTTTGGCAAAGGCCACCTGTGCCTCCGGCATCCAAAGGTGTGGATCAGCCCCCTTTTTGGTAAGACTTGTAAGGGGAGCTACTATCGAGGAAAATCCTTTGAAAAATTTTCTATAGCAGTTGGCAAAACCAAGTAGTGTTGGGCGAACAGTGTTCGCCACTGTTCGGGTTCTGCAGAACATCACCCTGTTCGGGTGATGTTCGAGTTCGGCCGAACACCTGACGGTGCTCGGCCAAACCGTTCGGCCATATGGCCGAACTAAGAGCGCATGGCCGAACGTTCCCCGAACGTTCGGCTAGCGCTGTGATTGGCCGAACGGGTCACGTGGTTCGGACCCGAACGCGCTCTGATTGGCCGAACTGTCACGTGGTTCGGGTAAATAAATACCCGAACCACGTCATATCTCCGCCATTTGTCTGTGGGTTTAGCTTTGGGTAGGCAGGCAGGGTAGTTCGCGCTCCAGCCACGCTAGCCAGGGTCCCCCCCAGTCATTGTGTGTCGCTGTTGGGAACAGTAGTACACCGCTCGTTCAGCCACACTATATAGCATTCTGTGTACTGTTCTGTGTCTGCTGGGAACAGTAGTACACCGCTCGTTCAGCCACACTATATAGCATTCTGTGTACTGTTCTGTGTCTGCTGGGAACAGTAGTACACCGCTCGTTCAGCCACACTATATAGCATTCTGTGTACTGTTCTGTGTCTGCTGGGAACAGTAGTACACCGCTCGTTCAGCCACACTATATAGCATTCTGTGTACTGTTCTGTGTCTGCTGGGAACAGTAGTACACCGCTCGTTCAGCCACACTATATAGCATTCTGTGTACTGTTCTGTGTCTGCTGGGAACAGTAGTACACCGCTCGTTCAGCCACACTATATAGCATTCTGTGTACTGTTCTGTGTCTGCTGGGAACAGTAGTACACCGCTCGTTCAGCCACACTATATAGCATTCTGTGTACTGTTCTGTGTCTGCTGGGAACAGTAGTACACCGCTCGTTCAGCCACACTATATAGCATTCTGTGTACTGTTCTGTGTCTGCTGGGAACAGTAGTACACCGCTCGTTCAGCCACACTATATAGCATTCTGTGTACTGTTCTGTGTCTGCTGGGAACAGTAGTACACCGCTCGTTCAGCCACACTATATAGCATTCTGTGTACTGTTCTGTGTCTGCTGGGAACAGTAGTACACCGCTCGTTCAGCCACACTATATAGCATTCTGTGTACTGTTCTGTGTCTGCTGGGAACAGTAGTACACCGCTCGTTCAGCCACACTATATAGCATTCTGTGTACTGTTCTGTGTCTGCTGGGAACAGTAGTACACCGCTCGTTCAGCCACACTATATAGCATTCTGTGTACTGTTCTGTGTCTGCTGGGAACAGTAATACACCGCTCGTTCAGCCACACTATATAGCATTCTGTGTACTGTTCTGTGTCTGCTGGGAACAGTGGTACACCGCTCGTTCAGCCACACTATATAGCATTCTGTGTACTGTTCTGTGTCTGCTGGGAACAGTAGTACACCGCTCGTTCAGCCACACTATATAGCATTCTGTGTACTGTTCTGTGTCTGCTGGGAATAGTGGTACACCGCTCGTTCAGCCACACTATATAGCATTCTGTGTACTGTTCTGTGTCTGCTGGGAACAGTAGTACACCGCTCGTTCAGCCACACTATATAGCATTCTGTGTACTGTTCTGTGTCTGCTGGGAATAGTGGTACACCGCTCGTTCAGCCACACTATATAGCATTCTGTGTACTGTTCTGTGTCTGCTGGGAACAGTAGTACACCGCTCGTTCAGCCACACTATATAGCATTCTGTGTACTGTTCTGTGTCTGCTGGGAATAGTGGTACACCGCTCGTTCAGCCACACTATATAGCATTCTGTGTACTGTTCTGTGTCTGCTGGGAACAGTAGTACACCGCTCGTTCAGCCACACTATATAGCATTCTGTGTACTGTTCTGTGTCTGCTGGGAACAGTAGTACACCGCTCGTTCAGCCACACTATATAGCATTCTGTGTACTGTTCTGTGTCTGCTGGGAACAGTAGTACACCGCTCGTTCAGCCACACTATATAGCATTCTGTGTACTGTTCTGTGTCTGCTGGGAATAGTGGTACACCGCTCGTTCAGCCACACTATATAGCATTCTGTGTACTGTTCTGTGTCTGCTGGGAACAGTAGTACACCGCTCGTTCAGCCACACTATATAGCATTCTGTGTACTGTTCTGTGTCTGCTGGGAACAGTAGTACACCGCTCGTTCAGCCACACTATATAGCATTCTGTGTACTGTTCTGTGTCTGCTGGGAATAGTGGTACACCGCTCGTTCAGCCACACTATATAGCATTCTGTGTACTGTTCTGTGTCTGCTGGGAATAGTGGTACACCGCTCACCCGTCACTGTATAGCATTGTGCTCTGTGTCGCTGCTGGGAATAGTGGTACTGTATAGCATTTCTGTACTGCCACTGTACTGCTGCCAGTCAGCGTGTACTGTAAGGATAAGTGAAATGAGGAAGAAATCCGGTGAAAGAGGGAGGGGCAAGGGAAGAGGTGTTTCCCCTGACGGTTCACGTACAGGCCACAGGGGAGCACCCAAGAAAACCCACTCAATACCGCCCATGTTGTCCAGGACAACAACCCTCACAAATCCAAAAGAACAGGACCAGATAATTACTTGGATGACCTCTCAAGCGTCCAGCAGTGGGTTAAGCAGCACCAGCACATCACGCACGAGGTCCGAGTCCTCAGCCAGTTACAAGGAGCCAGTGGGCACAAAGCTGACACAACCGGCAGCGACACCACGCACACAACTGCCAGATAACCAGTCCGATGAATTACCTCAGGACACAATGGGGTATTCGCAGGAGCTATTCCCAGCCCAACAAACTTCCACCTTTCAAAGGTCAATGGAGGAACAGCCAGAAATGTTGTGCCTGGATTCACAACCGTTAACTGTGGGAAATGCACCGCGCACTGAAATACAAGGCGAGTCCGAAGAGGACTCGGAAACCCAAATCCCAGAGCAATTTGGGCAGGAGGGGTTGCAATTGCAGGAGGTCGGCCGACAAGATCTGGAAGACGACGTTGGAGTGTGCTGCGCAGAGGTTGTTGTGGGGAGCTCTACTCCACGGCGGTGGCCCACAATGACATATGACGAGTTTGAGGAGATGGAAGAGGAGGGTATGGACAATGTGGACAGAGACCCAGATTTTGTTTGTGAACGAGAACATCGCCGTCGTAGCAGCAGCACAGATGAGTCTGTTGAAGAACACACTGCTGCACGAGTTCGCCTTGTGCCACAAGGTAGGCGGCGCGCAATTTCAGGCACCACAAGCGTGGAAGTTCAAGTGAGAGGCAAAAGAGGAGCAAACAGAAATCGCCAGCAAGGAGGCAGGTGCTCCAAAGTCTGGGCTTTCTTTGAAGACTGCACTGAGGATGTTACCATGGCGATTTGCAAGGTGTGCAAGACCCGCCTGAGCAGGGGGAAAAATATTAACAACCTCTCCACCACCAGCATGAGCCGTCACATGCTATCCAAACATCCCACTCTTTGGGCAAACGCGTCAGGACAGGGTACCAGAAACAACACTGCCTCCCTTGGGTTCACCAGACCCGCCTCAGCAGCAGCAGTAGCCCAGCCATTGCGTGGTTCACAACATTCACAAACATCAGACGACGCTGACACTGTCACTTTCCGGAGTAGTGCTCTTGAGGTCTCCCAGTGTTCATCAAACACAACAACCAACAGCCCTTCCGTGTGCAGCGCTACGGTTCAGTTGTCTGTGTCGGAGATGTTTGAGCGCAAGAGGAAATTGCCAGCAAATGACCCCCGGGCCGTGGCAGTAACAGCCAGCATAGCCAAGCTTCTGGCCTGCGAAATGCTGCCATATCGATTGGTGGAGACAAACAGCTTCAAGGGCATGATGTCAGTGGCCATCCCACGTTACGTGGTTCCCAGCCGCTACCACTTTGCACGCTCTGCAGTGCCTGAGTTGCATGAGCACGTGGTCAGCAAAATAACCCGAAGCTTGAAGAATGCCGTTGCCTGCAAGGTTCACCTCACCACTGACACCTGGACGAGTGCGTTCGGCCAGGGTCGATACATCTCCCTTACCGCGCACTGGGTGAACCTTGTGGAGCCTGGCAGCGATTCCTCACCTGCTACGGCACGGGTGTTGCCCACGCCACAAACAGCTGCACCGCCGTCCCTCCCACTGGATAACAACAGCAGCACCTACCTCTCTGACTCCTTCTCCTCCAACGCATCTCAAAGCTGTACCTCATCCGGAAACGCTAACCCAGCAGCAGTAGGATCGTGGAAGCAGTGCAGCACAGCTGTTGGCATGCGTCAGCAAGCGTTGCTGAAGCTAATCTGCCTTGGGGATAAGCAGCACACAGGGGAGGAAATTTGGAGGGGAATAAAGGAACAGACGGATTTGTGGCTGGCACCGCTGGACCTGAAACCGGGCATGGTTGTGT
The DNA here is from genome assembly GCF_040937935.1 of Hyperolius riggenbachi. Classification (NCBI taxonomy): domain Eukaryota; kingdom Metazoa; phylum Chordata; class Amphibia; order Anura; family Hyperoliidae; genus Hyperolius; species Hyperolius riggenbachi. The sequence continues at coordinate 32,085,170 of NC_090646.1, read as the reverse complement.
GTGATAATGGGAGTAATCTCATTCGCGCTTTAAGGTTGGCTAAGCTGACACACATCCCTTGCCTGGCGCACGTGATGAACCTAGTAGTTCAGCGGTTCCTGAGGACATACCCAGGCGTGCCCGATCTGCTGTTGAAGGTGCGTCGAGTGTCCAAACATTGTAGAAATTCCAGTACTGCTTCGGGGGCACTCGCCAAGATGCAGGAGCGCTTCAATCTCCCCCACCATCGCTTGCTGTGTGATGTCCCTACGCGCTGGAATTCTACGCTGCACATGCTAGCCCGCTTTTGCGAGCAGAAGAGTGCAGTGGTCCAGTACATGACGGCGCAGTACCGAGGCGCATCCGGCCAGCTGCCAAGCTTCTGTGGATCCGATTGGGCCAACATGTTGGACCTCTGCCAAGTCCTCCAAAATTTTGAGCAATCCACGTTGCTTGTGAGCAGTGACAACTCTTCAGTCAGCATTACCATACCACTGCTGTGTTTACTGAAGAGGTCGATGTTAAAAATCAAGGAAACAGCTGTCATGATGCAACTGGGGGAATCTGAAGGAGAAAACGATCAGCGTGATGGTACCAACATCAGGCCATCCGCCTCAGGGAACGCTGGCCCCAGCAGCTATGACGAAGAAGAGGAGGAGGAACAGCTGGAGTTGGAGCAGGAATTTCATGCCACCACTGACGAGGGCCAGAGCGGTGCACGTTGGACTTCCACAATTCAACGCGAATGGTCAGCAGAAGCAGACCAGGAGGAAGGTGACGACTATGATGCATCACAACAACTATCACAACGCTCACAAGAGGATGATGAGGATTCTGGTAGGACTCTGGCACACATGGCTCAATTCATGCTAGACTGCATTGAACGTGACCCACGCATTGTGCGCATTCTGGACAACACCAATTACTGGGTTTATACCCTTCTGGATCCACGGTACAAACACAATGTTCCAAAACTGCTTGAAGAAAGAGTCAGACAGGTCAAAATGGAAGAATACCAGCAGGCCCTTGTGGAGACTTTAGAGAGGAGATTGACATCCTCCCCCTCCTCTAGCCAGTTGTACGCAGACAGACTGACTTCCGCAAACCCAGGACGACCAGGAGGGCAGCAAACAACGCAAGCCGCAGCTAGTACCCAAAAGGGAATGGTATCGGCAGTGTCCTTGGAGTGGGAAAATTTTCTGACACCCATGCAGCCGCAGCCCACTGAACAGCAAGCGTGCAGATCCACCTCCAACACCGATCGCCTGGAGAAGATGGTCAAGGACTACATGTCAGATGGCGTAGCTGTGTCGAACCATCCATCTGCACCCTTCAACTATTGGGTATCGAAGCTAGACACCTGGCACGAACTGGCAATGTACGCAATAGAGGTGCTGGCTTGCCCGGCAGCCAGCGTTATGTCGGAACGCTGTTTCAGTGCTGCCGGAGGCATCGTCACAGATCGGCGTATCCGCCTCTCTACAGAAAATGCAGACCGTCTGACTCAAATTAAAATGAATCAATCCTGGATTGGAAATGACTACGCAACACTCCAGGACCCCAACCAAGTAACATGACCAATGAACATCTGGGATGGTGTTGCGTTTCCGGGCCCTGTTTATTGAACCTCTCATCTGTATTACATTTATGACTGCATGGCGGCAAAAAGCATTGCTGCTATATCCGCACGCTTTTTGTCCACATGCAAGGCCTGGGTTGTTGTGTCTCACAAAGCGTGGCCTTCTCCTCCTGCGCCTGCTCCTGTTCCATCACGTCTGCTGCTGCTGGGTTAGCGTTGCCGCGTGGTCCCTGTTTATTGAACCACTTATCTTTATTACATTTATGACTGCATGGCGGTACAAAGCCTGCTATCCGCACGCTTCTTGCCCTCATGCAAGGCCGGGGTTGTTGTGTCTCACAAAGCGTGGCCTTCTTCTCCTCCTGCGCCACCCTCCTCCTGTTCCATCACGTGTGCTGCTGCTGGGTTAGCGTTACCGGTCCCTTTTCCTGGAACCTCTTATATGTATTACATTTATGACTGCATGCCGACAAAAAACATGTTACCTGTGCAAAGAAAACAGACATTTCCCGCATTTAAAAGACAGTTTTCCCTTTGAAACTTTAAAATCGATTTTCTCAAAAACTATAAGCTCTTTTTGCTAATTTTTTTTTCCTCTTGTACCCACTCCCAAGGTGCACATACCCTGTAAATTTGGGGTATGTGGCATGTAAGGAGGCTTTACAAACCACAAAAGTTCGGGTCCCCATTGACTTCCATTATGTTCGGAGTTCGGGTCGAACACCCGAACATCGCGGCCATGTTCGGCCTGTTCGGCCCGAACCCGAACATCTAGATGTTCGCCCAACACTAAAACCAAGAAATCTTTGGAGTGCCTTTAGACCAACAGGTTGAGGCCACTCCAAGACGGCTGAGACCTTTTCTGGATCCATCGAGAGACCAGTAGTGGAAATAATGTAACACAGAAAAGCAACCTTACTGACCTCGAATAGGCATTTCTCAAGTTTCGCGTACAGTGAATTCTGGCTCAGTTTCCTGAACACGAATTTGACATGTTTACGATGCTCAGTAAGGTTTGGAGAAAAGATCAAAATGTCGTCAAGATAAACCAAGACGAATTTTCCCAATACCTCCCTAAAAACCTCGTTAGTCAATTCTTGGAAGACAGCAGGGGCGTTACACAACTCGAAGGCCATAACCAAATATTCATAATGCCCGTCGGGCGTGTTGAAGGCTGTCTTCCACTCATCACCATCCTTGATGCGTACCAGGTTGTATGCCCCACGTAAATCTAATTTGGAGAAAATACTGGCATTGGTTATTTGAGAGAACAGATCGTCTATCAGAGGCAAAGGATAGCGGTTCTTGATTGTGATCTTGTTTAGACCTCGATAATCAATACAAGGCCTAAGACCACCATCCTTTTTTTGCACAAAAGAGAACCCAGCCCCGGCCGGTGACTGGGAAGGACGGATGAAACCTTTGGCTAAGTGTTCCTTTATGTACTCCTGCATGGCCAGCTTTTCAGGTCCAGATAAATTATAAAGATGACCTCTGGGGGGCATACAACCAGATCTTAAATCTATGGGGCAATCAAAACTCCGATGAGGTGGGAGTTTATCCGCGGACTTGGGACAGGCCACGTCAGCGAACTCTGCGTATTGCATAGGTACTCCTTTAACCTCTACCTTGGTGGCACGAATAGCAACCCTCTCTAAACAATGATGATGGCAGTGAGTTGACCAGCTCAGTAGCTGACCTGAGGCCCAGTCTATCTGAGGTGAGTGGAGTTGCAACCAGGGCATCCCGAGAATAATGGTAGAGGTTGCCATTCACAGTACAAGGAACTGTAATTTTTCCCTATGTAGAACCCCTATAGTACATAACAATACCGGAGTCTGTGAGAGGGATTGTCTGTATTGCAATGGAGAGTCATTAACTGCAGTGACTACTACTTGTCGGTCTAACGAATGTAACGGAATTCCCAATCTTTTTACGAACTCGTAGTCAATAAAATTGGACGCCGAGCCAGAGTCCACGAAGGCCTCAGTGCACGCGGCCCAGTCTTCCCAAGAAATAGAACAAGGTAGGAGTAAACGATTATTGTTTAGAGGTAAAGTCTGCTCGCCTAGGGTACTACCTCCAACTACTTCTAGGCGGCAGAGTTTCCCGACTTCTTGGGGCAATTTTGTACAATGTGACCCTCCTCTGCACAATACAGACAAAGCTTCTCAGACCTTCTGCGATCATTCTCTGCTTGTGACAAGCGGGAATGTCCGATCTGCATCGGCTCATCTGTTGATGTGGAAGGGGAGGAGGAAGCGTAAGAAACAGACCTTACTGCATTCTTCCCACGGGTTTGTCGCTGATAGCGTAGCCGGCGGCCAACCCGCACAGCCAGCAAAATAGCATCATCGATTGATTTAGGTTCATGGTGTTCCAACATTAGCTCAGAGACTGCATCTGATAGGCGAGAAAGGAAGCAATCTAATAAAGCATAAGACCCCCACCTAGCCGACACAGCCCACCTTCTAAATTCAGCTGCATAAATCTCTACCGAATTCCGTCCCTGCTTCAGAGCCCTGAGTTTCCTCTCAGCAGTGATCGAAACTTCTGGGTCATCATATATGATGGCCATTGCTTTGAAGAATTCCTCAACTGAGGACAGAGCCTCATCTCCAGGAGGAAGGCTATATGCCCAAGTTTGCGAGTCTCCTGATAACAAGGTCTTTATAAAAGTCACCCTTGGTTGCTCTGAACCTGAAAAATTAGGCCTTAACTCGAAATAGGACAGGTCTCAATTTCGAAAGTTTTGGAAATCAGAGCTGTACCCTGAAAATTTCTTGGGTACCCACATGTGAAGGTCTATGGCTGAGGGGGATCGCACTGTGTCGACGGCCATCTGGAGGGCCTGTACTGACCCAGACAATTGAGCGATCTGGGTCTGTTGCGTATTAACCACCCCAATGAGGTTATTTACTGAAGTGGCTAAGGCCTCCACCTGGCTGCGTAGTGCGTCCATAATGTTGGTCTGCTGTTCTGTAACGGTATTGTGTAGCGACTCAAATGTCTGATTATATGGTGATCTGCAGAATCACCAATAATGCAGACTCTATCTATACCAGATTATGTGGTGACCTGCAGAATCACCAATAATACTAGTATAGCAGAGGAATGCAACAATGTGGTGTTTGGTGCAACAGTAGTACTGATAGGCTTGGCAGTACCTCTCCAGAGGAGCTGGAGGGCCCTAACAGTAAAGAGCCTCTCACCAGAGACAAGGGCCCTCTGGTGAGAGTAGAGGAGTCAGAGTAATCGAGTTGGCAACAGAGAGTTAAGTATTAATACAAAATCGTTAGGCAAGAGAGTAGTCGGTAATCAGGCAGACAGTTCAGCAACAGAGAGGTAAGTAGCGGTACAAAATCGTAAGGCAAGAGAGTAGTCGATAATCAGGCAAAAGGTTCAGCAACAGTTAAGGCAGATAGGCAGAAGTACAGAGTCAGAAAGCAGGATCAGAGTCAGAGTTAGCCAAGAATCATACACAGGAAATCAAATACAATATCAGCAATGTCCTAATCTTGGTGTGAAATCCTTACCATCAACACCAGGGATCTAGTCTAAGGTCTGAGCGCTAGCACACGAGGTATTCACGACAGCAGACGAGGAGCAACTGACAGACAGCTCCTTTTATGCTGGGACCACTTCTGCAGTGCCACCCAGCCGCCCAGCCAATCCGGCAGCTAGCTGGAGTTGGCTGACCGGCGAGTCAGCTGACTCTCCGTCTAGCTGCATAAAGGTCCTGCCGCCGAGCGCGCGCACGCGTAGCCTGTGCCCTATGTGCGGCCGATGGACCTGTCTGAGAAAGCGAGGCGAGGATCGCCGCCGGCTGAGATGCGGAGATGGCTGACATGCCGCTCTCCGCCGCGGCGGCATCCCCGCCGTATGTTACACCCAGTCACCTAATGATCAACTGTATCAGGTTTGAGGCTTGTGCCATTAACAGTGCAAGAATGGCAGCAATTACATATTCCCTTTGAAAATCAATAGGTGAATTTTGATAGGCTTTTATAGGCTCCACCCACTTTTCTGAATATTAATCCCAGTCACCCAGCAACCAACTGTGCAAAGTTTGAGAACCCTACCATTAACAGTGTAAGAATGGCTGCAGTTTCAATTTTCCCAGTGACATTTATATTTGTCTCCGCCCCCTTTTTGGTTATGGGAATAAAAAGTATCCTATACTTTATTCCAGGTAATGTACTATGTGTGTGCCAAATTTCATTCAAATCCGTTCAGCTATTTTTGCGTGATCGAGTAACAAACATCCAAACATCCAAACATCCAAACTTTCCCTTTTATTATATTAAAGAGTAACTGTTAGCCCCCAAATTGAAATTTAAATCTGTATTGCAATGTTTTATTTAGTATTTAAGTGAACCAAAAAGCCAATGCAGAACTTTAAAATCAATCTAATTTTTTTACAATGTAACCTTTTTCCCCGCTCCGGACGCAAAGCCGCATATCTGATCCTGCTTAGCATGCAGAGCATGCCTATGTCTGCCCGACCCCCCTCTCCCCACCAGGACCAGGTGCCAATATATTCTCCCCACCAAACAGCTGACCGCTCTGACACGGAGAGAGAGCGGCAGCACTTCCAGCACCGTCACCTGGTCCTGGTGGGGAGAGGGGGGTCGGGCAGACATAGGCATGCACTGAAATACTAAATAAAACATTGCAATACAGATTTAAATTTCAATTTGGGGGCTAACAGTTACTCTTTAAGTAAGATTATACACTAACCGAATACAATGAGTACCAGGGAATAAATTGTTGCAAACACTCAAGTCCAGAAGGACATAGCCCTATAGGTACAACTCTAAAAGCGTATAACTTTAATTTATAGCTACATAAAATAGTAGTAAAAGTTGAGGTTCCACTGTTGTGGATACTCTCTTGTGGGGGTATCAAATGATTCACCACGTCAGATTGGGGGGGTCTTTGCTTATCCCCCTGGACACAGGAAACTACTGCCAGTTCCAGGTGTAGCTATCCCCCAGCTAGACTGATGCCTCCACAATGTGCATGGATGTGCAGTGAGGACTGGTTGAACACTACCCACTGTTCAATGTGTCAGAACAGAATGGTGTGGACACCTAAAGTCTAGTCCCCCTGCAATCCCTTATATGATGGGTGGGTGTTACATAGAGAAATTAGTGTGCGGTGCTGTACATAGACTTTAACATGAGCATGTTTCACCCAAAGGCTTCATCAGAAAGTGCATAATACATATATACAGTGGCTTAACGAACCAAACACCACATATTTACAAAGATATATACAAAAAAAACCCCATCATAAATAGCCCCAGTCAGAGCTGAAGTGCCATGTTTGGCACAGCCATATATAGATGGAGGAGGGGGAGGAATGAAAGAGGACAGGGGGTTGGTGGGAGTGTGTCAGCCACCTCCCACCTATATTCATTACCATGTTTCAGGGTTACCCTATCCAAAGTATATAGAAGGTAATGTGTCCTACCTATATAGATGCAACAGTGGCCATCATTAGAGTTGGGCCGAACCTCCGATTTTCGGTTCGCGAACCGGGTTCGCGAACTTTCGCGAAAGGTTCGGTTCGCGTTAAAGTTCACGAACCGCAATAGACTTCAATGGGGATGCGAACTTTGAAAAAAAAAATAATTATGCTGGCCACAAAAGTGATGGAAAAGATGTTTCAAGGGGTCTAACACCTGGAGGGGGGGATGGCGGAGTGGGATACATGCCAAAAGTCCCCGGGAAAAATCTGGATTTGACGCAAAGCAGCGTTTTAAGGGCAGAAATCACATTGAATGTTAAATGACAGGCCTAAAGTGCTTTCAAACATCTTGCATGTGTATACATCAATCAGGTAGTGTAATTAAGGTACTGCTTCACACTGACACACCAAACTCATCGTGTAACGCACCGCAAACAGCTGTTTGTGTAGTGACGGCCGTGCTGGACTGGTGCGCACCATGGCGAGAGTGCAGGTTTTGGTGGCTTTACAGCCCATATGGTCACCTGGCTGATGTAGCTGAATGACAGAACAGTGACTGTCCAGCTGATCAAATTTGGTCTGACCACAATGAGGCAACGACCTTATTATCGTGGGTGTGCCCCCCGAGACACTCATCTAGGCGCCGGTCATTGCTCCATTGTGATACGCAAGCCCCTTCACCACGGCAAGGTAATGATCACGAAGGGGAATGGGCGCATGTACATGCCTTTTCTTTTGTTGTTGCAGCTGCCCGCAGTGCAGCCAGAAAAATTAGGCAGTCATGTACACGCACCAGAAAAATTATTACAGCGGCCGCTGCTAGCAGCGGCCTAAAAAATTCAGCAATCCGCCTGGAGTCCCGGACCCTGTTGGTGGTGGCGGAGAAGGTAGTGAAGCGGCCTGCAGGCAGACATGCTGTGTGGAGGGACTGGGAGCGACTTAGTCTTCTTGGGGCAGGCCAGGCAGCCAGTCACACGGCGTGCAGGCAGAGATGCTGTATGTGCGGGGACTGACTTAGTCTTGGGGCGGGCAGCAGCCCTCCGGGATCCATGCCTCATTCATTTTGATAAAGGTGAGGTACTTAACACTTTTGTGACTTAGGCGACTTCTCTTCTCTGTGACAATGCCTCCAGCTGCGCTGAATGTCCTTTCTGAGAGGACGCTTGCGGCAGGGCAGGAGAGAAGTTGGATGGCAAATTGGGACAGCTCTGGCCACAGGTCAAGCCTGCGCACCCAGTAGTTCAAGGGTTCCTCATCGCTGTTCACAGCAGTGTCTACATCCACACTTAAGGCCAGGTAGTCGGCTACCTGCCGTTCCAGGCGTTGGTGGAGGGTGGATCCGGAAGGGCTACGGCGAGGCGTTGGACTAAAGAACGTCCGCATGTCCGACATCACCATGAGATCGCTGGAGCGTCCTGTCTTTGACTGCGTGGACACGGGAGGAGGATTAGTGGCAGTGGTACCTTGCTGGCGTTGTGCCGTCACATCACCCTTAAAGGCATTGTAAAGCATAGTTGACAGCTGGTTCTGCATGTGCTGCATCCTTTCCACCTTCCGGTGAGTTGGTAACAGGTCCGCCACTTTGTGCCTGTACCGAGGGTCTAGTAGTGTGGCCACCCAGTACAGCTCATTCCCCTTGAGGTTTTTTATACGGGGGTCCCTCAACAGGCAGGACAGCATAAAAGACGACATCTGCACAAAGTCGGATCCAGTACCCTCCATCTCCTCTTGCTCTTCCTCAGTGACGTCAGGTAAGTCAACCTCCTCCCCCCAGCCGCGAACAATACCACGGGAAGGTTGAGCAGCACAAGCCCCTTGCGATGCCTGCTGAGGTTGTTCTCCTGCCGCTGTCCCCTCCTCCTCCTCCTCCTCCCCCAAAGAAACACCTTGCTCATCATCCTCTGAGTCTGATTCGTCTTCTGCACACGACTTCTCTTCTTCCTCCTCCTCCCCCCTCTGTGCTGCCGCAGGTGTTGAGGAAACAGCTGGGTCTGATGAAAATTGGTCCCATGCCTGTTCCTGCCGTAACGGTTCCTGGTCACGCTCATTCACAGCTTCATCCGCCACTCTACGCACAGCACGCTCCAAGAAGTAAGCGTAGGGTATTAAGTCGCTGATGGTGCCCTCACTGCGGCTCACCAGGTTGGTCACCTCCTCAAACGGCCGCATGAGCCTGCATGCATTCTCCATCAGTGTCCAGTTGTCGGGCCAGAACATCCCCATCTTCCCAGACTGTTTCATTCTACTGTAGTTGTAGAGGTAGTGGGTCACGGCTTTCTTCTGTTCTAGCAGGCGGGAGAACATGAGCAGGGTCGAGTTCCAGCGAGTGGGGCTATCGCAAATGAGGCGTCTCACCGGCATGTTGTTTTTGCGCTGAATTTCCGCAAAGCGTGCCATGGCTGTGTAAGACCGCCTCAAATGCCCACAGAACTTCCTGGCCTGCTTCAGGACATTCGCTAAGCCAGGGTACTTTGCCACAAATCTTTGAACCACTAGATTCATGACATGTGCCATGCAGGGTATGTGTGTCAGCTTCCCCATATGCAAAGCGGCAAGCAGATTGCTGCCGTTGTCGCACACCACGTTGCCTATCTCCAGGTGGTGCGGGGTCAGCCACTCATCCACCTGTTTCTTAAGAGCTGCCAGGAGAGCTGCTCCAGTGTGACTCTCCGCTTTGAGACAAGCCATGTCTAAGATGGCGTGACACCGTCGTACCTGGCATGCAGCATAGGCCCTGCGGAGCTGGGGCTGTGTAGCTGGAGAGGAGAACTGCCACTCAGCCAAGGAGGAGGAGGACAGCGAAGAGCATGTAGCAGGAGGAGAGGAGGTGGCAGGAGGCCTGCCTGCAAGCCGTGGAGGTGTCACAATTTGGTCCGCTGCGCCCTGCTTGCCATCGTTCACCACCAGGTTCACCCAATGGGCTGTGTAGGTAATGTAGCGGCCCTGCCCGTGCTTGGCAGACCAGGCATCCGTGGTCAGGTGTACCCTTGACCCAACGCTCTTCGCAAGAGATGACACCACTTGCCTCTCAACTTCACGGTGCAGTTGGGGTATGGCCTTTCTGGAAAAATAAGTGCGGCCTGGCATCTTCCACTGCTGTGTTCCGATGGCCACAAATTTACGGAAGGCCTCAGAGTCCACCAGCCGGTATGGTAACAGCTGCCGAGCTAACAGTTCCGCCATGCCAGCTGTCAGACGCCGGGCAAGGGGGTGACTGGCCGAAATTGGCTTCTTCCGCTCAAACATTTCCTTCACGGACACCTGACTGCTGCTGTGGGCAGAGGAGCAGGAACCGCTCAAGGGCAGAGGCGGAGTGGAGGAGGGTGCCTGTGAAGGTGGAAGGGAGAAAGCGGCAGAAGCAGATAATGCACCTGATGGAGGAGGAAGAGGAGAAGGAGGGTGGCTTTGCTTTTGTGTGCTGCTGCTGCTTTTGCTCAGGTGGCCATCCCATTGCTGTTTGTGCCTTTTCTCCAGGTGCCTTCGTAAGGCACTTGTCCCTACGTGAGTGTTGGCCTTTCCACGGCTCAATTTTTGTTGGCAGAGCGAACAGATGGCTTTGGTCCGATCTGAGGCACACACATTAAAAAATTTCCACACCGCTGAGCCACCCTGGGATGTGGGCACTATGGGGACCTCAGCAGCTGATGCTGAAGGGCAAGTTGGCTGGCTGTACATAGGTGGCGATACATGGTGCCGGACACTGCCACCAGCTGTTTCTGACGAAGAGCTGCCCCAGCTTCTTTCAGCAACTTCTCTCCTTCTCCTACTCTCTGACTCCCCCTCTGAACTGTCCCCCTCTTCATCTCCTCTATTGGGTACATACAGAGGATCCCTATCATCGTCATCATCGTAATCATCCTGCCCAGCTTCGCTTGCCTCAGACAAATCCAAACATGCACCAACATCAGTAGGTCCTTCATCCTCCTTACACGTTACATCCATAATGTTGCCGCGTAACTCAGACATATGAGCTGGTGAAAATTCATCTGGCTGTAACAACAATGGCTGTGCATCAGTGATTTCACCACTAAATAATTCTTGCGAAGTGTCAAATGCAGCGGAAGTGGTGCTAGTAGTAGCACTGGTGGCTGAGCAAGATGAGGTGTTCTGTGTCGCTAAATACTCAACCACGTCCTGACAATCTTGGGAGGTGATGGGACGTGCCTTCTTCCGAGCACTGTACTGTGGGCCAGGTCCACACGAAATTACATTTACACGACCTCGCGCAGACCTGCCGGGTGGCCTTCCTCTGCCTCTGCCACTACCTCTTCCTCTACCTGTTTTGTCCATATCGGGTATGCACGGAGTGGTATATCACACTGCGTGCACTCACGTAGGTAGGTGGGTTCACTTAACTGCACAGGTATGCGCACTGATGCGGTGGGTTCACTGAACAGAACAGGTATACAGTGGCGGGTTCACAGAACAGGTATGCAGTGGCGGGTCCACTGAACAGAACAGGTATGCAGTGGCGGGTTCACTTAACTGCACAGGTATGCGCACTGATGCGGTGGGTTCACTGAACAGAACAGGTATGCAGTGGCGGGTTCACTAAACAGAACAGGTATGCAGTGGCGGGTTCACTAAACAGAACAGGTATGCAGTGGCGGGTCCACTGAACAGAACAGGTATGCAGTGGCGGGTTCACTAAACAGAACAGGTATACAGTGGCGGTTCACTAAACAGAACAGGTATGCAGTGGCGGGTCCACTGAACAGAACAGGTATACAGTGGCGGGTTCACTTAACTGCACAGGTATGCGCACTGATGCGGTGGGTTCACTGAACAGAACAGGTATGCAGTGGCGGGTTCACTAAACAGAACAGGTATACAGTGGCGGGTTCACTAAACTGAACAGGTATGCAGTGGCGGGTCCACTGAACAGAACAGGTATGCAGTGGCGGGTTCAATAAACAGAACAGGTATACAGTGGCGGGTTCACTAAACAGAACAGGTATGCAGTGGCGGGTCCACTGAACAGAACAGGTATGCAGTGGCGGGTTCACTAAACAGAACAGGTATACAGTGGCGGTTCACTAAACAGAACAGGTATGCAGTGGCGGGTCCACTGAACAGAACAGGTATGCAGTGGCGGGTTCACTAAACAGAACAGGTATACAGTGGCGGTTCACTAAACAGAACAGGTATGCAGTGGCGGGTCCACTGAACAGAACAGGTATGCAGTGGCGGGTTCACTAAACAGAACAGGTATACAGTGGCGGTTCACTAAACAGAACAGGTATGCAGTGGCGGGTCCACTGAACAGAACAGGTATGCAGTGGTGGGTTCACAGCACAGGTATGCAGTGGTGGGTTCACAGCACAGGTATGCAGTGGTGGGTTCACAGCACAGGTATGCAGTGGTGGGTTCACAGCACAGGTATGCAGTGGTGGGTTCACAGCACAGGTATGCAGTGGTGGGTTCAATGAACAGGTATACAGTGGCGGGTCCACTGAACAGAACAGGTATGCAGTGGTGGGTTCACAGCACAGGTATGCAGTGGTGGGTTCACAGCACAGGTATGCAGTGGTGGGTTCACAGCACAGGTATGCAGTGGTGGGTTCAATGAACAGGTATACAGTGGCGGGTCCACTGAACAGAACAGGTATGCAGTGGTGGGTTCACAGCACAGGTATGCAGTGGTGGGTTCACAGCACAGGTATGCAGTGGTGGGTTAACAGCACAGGTATGCAGCCAGGGACAGGGAGACAAGCTAAGCCTAACTAATCTTTAACTGAGAGACAGTCTGCAGCAGCTCGCCCTACTCTGACTAATGCAGGCACACGAGTGGCCGTAATGGCCGCCGCTGCCTGCCTTATATAAGGGGGGGTGGGGCTCCAGGGGCTAGTGTAGCCTAATTGGCTACACTGGGCCTGCTGACTGTGATGTAGAGGGTCAAAGTTGACCCTCCATGTGCATTATGGGGCGAACCGAACTTCCGCAAAGGTTCGCCTGCGGGACGCGAACGCGAACCACTAAAGTTCGCATGGAACCGTTCGCAGGCGAACCGTTCGGCCCAACTCTAGCCATCATCTGTATATGTAGTTTCCATGTATGAATGAATGTCGCCGCCCATGGATGTTGCACCATACAGGATTGTGGGCAGAAGTGAAGGGGGTGGGGAGTGGGGACATACCCGCCCTCATGTTTTGGATTGGTTCCCCCTTGTTCAAACGACCGGCATACTTTACCGGTAAACTGATTGCTGGGCTACTTGAGCGGGGATGACGTCACATCCTCCCTCTCCGCCCATCCTCTTCCTGTGTAAGCGGCTGGGACACAGCTTGCGTCCCACGCCTCGTAGGGCTTAGGTGCACTAGCGCGGCTTCTCCAATCGGAGGCAATGTCCTGTGACGACGCTGCTGGGTTGCTAGGCGACCCTGTCTGTATACAAACAGTGTGTAGACGGAATCTCTTTCAGTATCAAAGCGGCAAAGGTTGCATTCTCAAAGCCTCATTTGTAGGGACAGTGTGGATGCGCAGATAAAGATCCACACGCTGCTGAATTCTACGCATGTATAAAGTGTGATAAAGTTTGAGCCCCTCATCATGTAAAATGAAAGGTCATAATCACCTAAATGCTGTTAGTGCACTAGACAGATATTCTTGTGCATTGCCCCAAACAAGGGGTAGTGGCATAAAGTACACATATAACCAAGAGATGAAAAAATACATTTTAATATGTTATTCCCAACAAAAACCCGTGTGTCCACTGGTATAACCAGATGTATATGACACACTCTCATGAATATATGTGGCATGTCTGTATGGTGATTGGTCGCCCACCTAAAAATGAGAACTGGGTATGGATGTATAATGAACTTGATGATGATACACATATGGATTATAAAATACCTGCCCTAATAACCACAGATGTGGGGTAGGGTCACATAGGTTCCTATAGGGGTCACACAGGTCAGAGAAAACACGCCAAATTGAAGTCCTCGTTTAGACCCCTTGGAGCAATTGTGTCCAGTCTGAAGATCCATTGTGATTCAATTTGGGTAAGTTTACGATCGAAATCTCCGCCCCTGATCCCTTTCTTCCAGCACTGAATGCTCCAGAAAGAGATGTTGAATCTTTCAGTAGCATGAATATTATTCATATGCTTCGCTATAGATGTCTCTCTCCTGTGCTTTATATCTCTAAAGTGTTCCAGTACCCGATCTTTCAATTGTCTCGTGGTTTTACCCACATACCAGAGGTTGCACGGACACCTAGCTCCATACACTACACCTCGCGTATCACAATTGATAAATGATCTAATGTCAAAAATACGACCGTTATGAGGTGCCATAAATTGTTTCACTGTGGGCATATATCTGCAGGCCTTGCATTTCCCACATCTAAAGGATCCATTTGGTTTACTCGGTAACCAGGTTTTTATAGAGGTAGAACTTTTTGTAAAGGTACTGTGTACAAGTAGATCTCTAAGGTTAGGAGATCTTCTATAGGTAATTGCTGGATTAGTGGGTAGGATTCTCGCAAGATCCTTGTCTTTCTGTAGGATTGGCCAATAGTGTCGCACAATCTCGAATACAGTGTGCGATTGGTCAGTGAAGGTGCCAATCAATCTCGGGATTGGTTTATCCCTATCTTTTTTGGGTTTTTCCCGGAGGGTCTCAATTCTTGGTGTTTCCAGGGCTCTCTTATGTGCCTGTTCTATCACTTGGTCAGGGAATCCCCTTTGTTTAAAACGTTTAGTCAATAATTGGCATTCTTCACTGAATGCTATTTCTGTCGAGCAATTCCTTCTTGCCCTTAAAAATTGTCTCACTGGGATACTCTTCCTCAAAGATCTTGGATGAGAACTATCCCATTTTAATAAGGCATTTGTAGATGTGGGTTTGCGGTATATGTCAGTACTCAATTTACCATCCTCACCGATCGTGATGGTGAGATCCAGAAAATTGATCGACGATTGGTGGATCTCGTGTGTAAATCTCATACCAATCTTGTTGTTATTGAGAATAGACACAAAGTCATTGAAGAGCTCAATTGAGCCCTCCCACGGGACCACCACATCATCTATGAATCGACCCCAATACAGTATGTGTGATGTAAAAAATAGGAGATCCTCTGAAAACACGTGGGTATCTTCCCACCAGCCCAGGAACAGATTGACATACGATGGGGCACAAGCTGTCCCCATCGCACTGCCCCTGAGCTGCTGGTACATCCGGCCACCAAAAAGGAACACATTGTGTGTCAGAATAAATTCCAAAAGACGTATTAGGAATCTATTGTGTTCCTCCAGTTGTCTACCTCTAGTTTTAAGGAAGTGGCTCACTGCACGAATCCCCAACTCGTGTTGGATATTACTGTAGAGTGACTCAACATCTAAACTTGCCAGGAACGTGGTGGGTGGTACCTCTAGATCATGAAGATGTACCAACACATCTTTTGTATCTTTAAAATAAGATGGTAAAGCCTCGACAAAAGGTCTCAAGAACTTGTCTATGTATTGGCTGACTGCATCAGTTAGATTGTCTCGACCTGAGACGATTGGTCTGCCTGGAGGGGGAAGAGTACCCTTATGTATTTTAGGTAGGGCGTAAAAAACTGATGTCATCGGATGTTCTGTAGATCTTTTCAGATGTATATAATCATCAGGGTCTAAACATCCTTTATCTAAACCCTCTTTCAGAAGAAGTTGAAGTTCAGTACAATGTGACTGGATGGGATTGGATCTAATGATTGCATATTGTTGTTCGTTACTCAAAATCGATAAACAAATCTGCTCATAATTACCCTTATCCATCACTACTACATTCCCCCCTTTATCTGCCGGCTTAATGACAATATGTTCGTTCTTTTTCAATGCATCGAGAGCCACCCTCTCTTCCCTGTTTAGGTTATCTTGTATCGGAACACCTACAGTGTCAACCTTCAATTTCCTAAATACCCATGTGATCATATCCACGAACGTGTGAATCTGTGGATATTGGGAGATAGCAGGACAATATACACTCTTGGGTCTTGTTCCACTCGGTGGGGCTAGGGGGTGAATTTCGTCTGAATTTTCATTGAGGAGTTCTTGTAATGCCAGTAAGGCCTCATGTTCATTTTTATGGGTTTTCCTATCTTTGGCGTCTTTACTCTCAAACATTTTGAACAGTGCCAATTTTCTGGCGAAAAGATTTAAATCCTTTACCCATTCAAAGGCATTGTATCTGTTAGCTGGAACAAATGACAATCCCTTAGTAAGAAGATCTATCTGTGTATTACTCAAAGTGTACGAAGACAAGTTCACCACTCTTAGTGTGTCCTGTGGGTCGTCAACTGTATCTGTTGACCTTACCATTGATGGGTATAATTCCGCCCCCTGCGCTGTCCTCTATATCCCCATTCCTTTCGGTCTCTCAGAGTCTGCTGTCCTGATTTTATCTGTTTGTCTTGTGTTTCTACACATTGTGAATTCGGTCTGTTGGGAGATTGGTCTAAAAAACCTGTCTGTCTTTTTTTGTGTGATTGTGGTTTATGGGGTCTCTTCGGTAGGGGCTTCTTTTTCTGTCGAGATATCGGTGAGGTACGTTTTGTCGAGGTGTTAGACTCACTACCAGATTGAGTTTCTAGTTCTGATGTTATGTCCCCCTGTTTTGGGGTTTTTGCTTGTGGGTCTTTCTCGGCCCAGTTATACACTCTGTTATTTTTGAAGTCCTGACTGTCCCTCAAAAACTTTTTCTGTTTTCTTTGTTTAACTTCCTCTGTGTATGCGTCAACTTTGCGTTGTAATTTGGTCTCAAATTTCTCAAAATCAGGGTGCCCCGATAGTTCAAGTAGCACTTTCTGTTCACTCAGCAGTTTGGCTCTCACCCTCTCAGTGTATTTAAGTTCGTAATCGTGCAGATATTGCATCTGTTCTAGACTCTGTCTGGTTTTGAGTTCCTCCCACCCTCTCATGAACTGTGTGTCTTCAGTGTGTGAGTGAGGTTTAATAAGATTGCGTAAACCCCTCACTGTAATTTTTTCTTTCAAATATATGCTGAAGGATGCTACCTCCCACGAAGATCTGGTAAATTCCTTGTAAGTTTTGAAAATATCTACAAACACTGGTTCTACATCTGTACCATAGCTTAGTGTGTCTGTCTCAACCCCTCCTCCCTCAGTGATGGCTTCAAAGTAGTGTTGGGCGAACACCTGGATGTTCGGGTTCGGGAACGTTCGCCGAACATGGCCGCGATGTTCGGCATGTTCGGGCCGAACCCCGAACTCCCCGAACATCCCGCTTTTGGGGGCCCTATGGGGTCGCAGGCATAAGGGGGGAGCATGCCCCGATCGCGGGGGGGGGGGGCGGAAATTCCCCCCACCCCCTCCGCTAGCGCTCCCCCCTCTGCCCGCTTCCCCATACAAAAGTTTGACGAAAGTAAAATAGTACCGGTGGTGGTGGCTGGCTGCTGCAGTGGCTGGCTGGCACTATGAAGTGACTGAGGAGGAGGAGTCGGAGTAGGACGCGTTGAGGGAGGCCGGGCAGCGGGCGGTTCAGCGGTAGTACCCTTGTGGTACTTCTGCCCTTTCTCTGACCTCACGTCCTCTGCATACGAGGGTACGCGTCACGCGTACCCTCGTATGCGTCATCACGCAGAGGACGTGAGGTCAGAGAAAGGGCGGAAGTACCACAAGGGTACTGCCACTGAACCGCCCGCTGCCCGGCCTCCCTCAACGCGTCCTACTCCTCCTCCTCCTCCTCAGTCACTTCATAGTGCCAGCCAGCCACTGCAGCAGCCAGCCACCACCACCGGTACTATTTTACTTTCGTCAAACTTTTGTATGGGGAAGCGGGCAGAGGGGGGAGCGCTAGCGGAGGGGGTGGGGGGAATTTCCGACCCCCCCCTCCCCGCGATCGGGGCATGCTCCCCCCTTATGCCTTCGACCCCATAGGGGGGCCGTATTCGGCCGAACAGGGCCCTGTTCGGCCGGGCATTCAGCAGTTCGGGCGAACCCGAACAGTTTGGCCGAACACCACCAGGTGTTCGGCCGAACTCGAACATCACCCGAACAGGGTGATGTTCTGCAGAACCCGAACAGTGGCGAACACTGTTCGCCCAACACTACTTCAAAGGACTGTCTCACTTCCTTTGTAAGTGATTCAATAGAAGGGAGGTCTGTGGATAAATATGCCATTCCCTTCCTAAGTGACGGTGTTCGGTACACCAATGAAATAACAATGACCATACACTAACCGAATACAATGAGTACCAGGGAATAAATTGTTGCAAACACTCAAGTCCAGAAGGACATAGCCCTATAGGTACAACTCTAAAAGCGTATAACTTTAATTTATAGCTACATAAAATAGTAGTAAAAGTTGAGGTTCCACTGTTGTGGATACTCTCTTGTGGGGGTATCAAATGATTCACCACGTCAGATTGGGGGGGTCGTTGCTTATCCCCCTGGACACAGGAAACTACTGCCAGTTCCAGGTGTAGCTATCCCCCAGCTAGACTGATGCCTCCACAATGTGCATGGATGTGCAGTGAGGACTGGTTGAACACTACCCACTGTTCAATGTGTCAGAACAGAATGGTGTGGACACCTAAAGTCTAGTCCCCCTGCAATCCCTTATATGATGGGTGGGTGTTACATAGAGAAATTAGTGCGCGGTGCTGTACATAGACTTTAACATGAGCATGTTTCACCCAAAGGCTTCATCAGAAAGTGCATACTACATATATACAGTGGCTTAACGAACCAAACACCACATATTTACAAAGATATATACAAAAAACCCCATCATAAATAGCCCCAGTCAGAGCTGAAGTGCCATGTTTGGCACAGCCATATATAGATGGAGGAGGGGGAGGGATGAAAGAGGACAGGGGGTTGGTGGGGGTGTGTCAGCCACCTCCCACCTATATTCATAAACATGT
The DNA here is from genome assembly GCF_040937935.1 of Hyperolius riggenbachi. Taxonomy (NCBI): domain Eukaryota; kingdom Metazoa; phylum Chordata; class Amphibia; order Anura; family Hyperoliidae; genus Hyperolius; species Hyperolius riggenbachi. Next base: position 32,066,270 of record NC_090646.1, on the reverse strand, counting down.
TTCAGGGTTACCCTATCCAAAGTATATAGAAGGTAATGTGTCCTACCTATATAGATGCAACAGTGGCCATCATCTGTATATGGAGTTTCCATGTATTAATGAATGTCGCCGCCCATGGATGTTGCACCATACAGGATTGTGGGCAGAAGTGAAGGGGGTGGGGACATACCCGCCCTCATGTTTTGCATTGGTTCCCCCTTGTTCAAACGACCGGCATACTTTACCGGTAAACTGATTGCTGGGCTACTTGAGCGGGGATGACGTCACATCCTCCCGCTCCGCCCATCCTCTTCCTGTGTAAGCGGCTGGGACGCAGCTTGTGTCCCACGCCTCGTAGGGCTTAGGTGCACTAGCGCGGCTTCTCCAATCGGAGGCAATGTCCTGTGACGACACTGCTGGGTTGCTAGGCGACCCTGTCTGTATACAAACAGTGTGTAGACGGAATCTCTTTCAGTATCAAAGCGGCAAAGGTGGCATTCTCAAAGCCTCATTTGTAGGGACAGTGTGGATGCGCAGATAAAGATCCACACGCTGCTGAATTCTACGCACGTATAAAGTGTGATAAAGTTTGAGCCCCTCATCATGTAAAATGAAAGGTCATAATCACCTAAATGCTGTTAGTGCGCTAGACAGATATTCTTGTGCATTGCCCCAAACAAGGGGTAGTGGCATGAAGTACACATATAACCAAGAGATGAAAAAATACATTTTAATATGTTATTCCCAACAAAATTGCCCTTGTTTGGGGCAATGCACAAGAATATCTGTCTAGTGCACTAACAGCATTTAGGTGATTATGACCTTTCATTTTACATGATGAGGGGCTCACACTTTATCACACTTTATACATGCGTAGAATTCAGCAGCGTGTGGATCTTTATCTGCGCATCCACACTGTCCCTACAAATGAGGCTTTGAGAATGCCACCTTTGCCGCTTTGATACTGAAAGAGATTCCGTCTACACACTGTTTGTATACAGACAGGGTCGCCTAGCAACCCAGCAGCATCGTCACAGGACATTGCCTGCGATTGGAGAAGCCGCGCTAGTGCACCTAAGCCCTACGAGGCGTGGGACGCAAGCTGCGTCCCAGCCGCTTACACAGGAAGAGGATGGGCGGAGAGGGAGGATGTGACGTCATCCCCGCTCAAGTAGCCCAGCAATCAGTTTACCGGTAAAGTATGCCGGTCGTTTGAACAAGGGGGAACCAATCCAAAACATGAGGGCCGGTATGTCCCCACCCCCTTCACTTCTGCCCACAATCCTGTATGGTGCAACATCCATGGGCGGCGACATTCATTCATACATGGAAACTACATATACAGATGACGGCCACTGTTGCATCTATATAGGTAGGACACATTACCTTCTATATACTTTGGATAGGGTAACCCTGAAACATGTTAATGAATATAGGTGGGAGGTGGCTGACACACTCCCACCAACCCCCTGTCCTCTTTCATCCCTCCCCCTCCTCCATCTATATATGGCTGTGCCAAACATGGCACTTCAGCTCTGACTGGGGCTATTTATGATGGGGTTTTTTTTTGTATATATCTTTGTAAATATGTGGTGTTTGGTTCGTTAAGCCACTGTATATATGTATTATGCACTTTCTGATGAAGCCTTTGGGTGAAACATGCTCATGTTAAAGTCTATGTACAGCACCGCGCACTAATTTCTCTATGTAACACCCACCCATCATATAAGGGATTGCAGGGGGACTAGACTTTAGGTGTCCACACCATTCTGTTCTGACACATTGAACAGTGGGTAGTGTTCAACCAGTCCTCACTGCACATCCATGCACATTGTGGAGGCATCAGTCTAGCTGGGGGATAGCCACACCTGGAACTGGCAGTAGTTTCCTGTGTCTAGGGGGATAAGCAACGACCCCCCCAATCTGACGTGGTGAATCATTTGATACCCCCACAAGAGAGTATCCACAACAGTGGAACCTCAACTCTTACTACTATTTTATGTAGCTATAAATTAAAGTTATACGCTTTTAGAGTTGTACCTATAGGGCTATGTCCTTCTGGACTTGAGTGTTTGCAATTAAGTAAGATTAGTAGGATGTGCAGTAGAGATAACCCAAACCTCAGATTTTAAGTTCGCGAACCCCGTTTGCAAACTTTTGCGGAAGGTTCGGTTCGCGCAAACTTTTGCGAACCGCAATAGACTTCAATGGGGAGGCGAACTTAAAAATTTGGAAAATTTTCTGCTGACTAGAAAAATGATAGAAAAGATGTTTCAAGGTGTCTAATACCTGGAGGAAGACATGGTTGAGTGAAATACACATCAAAAGTCCCACGAAAAATTCTAGATTTGACACATAGCAGTGTTCTAAGGTCAGAAATCTCATTGAATGTTCAATTGCAGGCCTACACTACTTTTATAACTTCAGGAAGTGTACTTCCTTGTATTCCAGGGAATTGTAGTATTTCAAAAGCCAGCTTATATACCTTGGCTGGGAATTGAACCCAGGGCTGAGTGCGTGGTAGATAGCTCTCTTCACCACTATACCACCATCAACACTACATGCTGAAGTCAGCCTAGCATGTACCATTATGATATATATGTTACGGCCAGAACCCGAAGTTTGGCCACTTCTAGTTCTAGCCGGCCACTTCGGGTTCTGGATGGCCAATGTGCGAACTGGCCGCTGCGCTGCGGCCAATGTGAGAAATGGAATAATTCCTGTAACTTTAATGTATCTTCTGCCCGCAGCGCAGCGGGCAAATGTATCACAACTGAGTTAATGTTATGAAATTAAGCCGGCGGCAATGTAACAGAAGAAGCCGCCTGCTTTTTCTCTGCCTCTCTCTCCTCCGCCTATCTCTCCTTCTCTAATGGCCAGCCGGGGGGGACAAGCGTGTCCCCCCAGAGTCGTTCGTAGCGGCAGGGAATCCTTCCGTTCTTGCAGAGCGGGTGCTGGCAGAATCAATGTCTGCAGCCTCCCTGCTCTGCTCTCCTGCCGCTACGAACGACTCTGGAGGGGACACGCGTTTCCCCCCCCCCCCCACACACCCGGCTGCCCATAAGAGAAGAAGAGAGAGGTGGTGGGAGGAGAGAGAGGCAGAGCAAAAGCCGGCAGCTTCATCTGTTACATTGCCGCTGGCTTAATTTCATTATATTAACTAAGAGGTGATACATTTGCCCGCTGCACTGCGGCCAGAAGTTACATTAACGTTACAGGAATTATTCCATTTTTCACATTGGCCGCAGCGCAGCGGCCAGTTCTCACATTGGCCGGCCAGAACCCGAAGTGGCCGGCCAGAACTAGAAGTGGCCAAACTTCGGGTTCTGGCCGTAACATATCCAAGAGAAAAATTAGCTTGCTTAAGGATTTGTAGTATGTCCAAAGCAACTCACATTGGCCAGGAATCGAACCCAGGGCTACCGCTCTGTAGGCTGCTATCCTAACTATTATACCACCAACACAACACACTACAATGCTGCATGCTAAAGCCAGCCTAGCATGTACCATTATGATAAACCCAAGAGAAAAATGAGCTTGCTTAAGGATTTGTAGTATGTCAAAAGCCAACTCACATTGACCAGGTATAGAACCCAAGCCTACCGCTCTGTAGGCTGCTATCCTAACCATTATACCACCAACACAACACACTACAATGCTACATGCTGAAGCCAGCCTAGCATGTACCATTGTGATATACCCAAGAGAAAAATGAGCTCTCTCTCTCTCTAGGACTTGATGCCATTGAAGTGAATTTTTAGCTTAAAACCATCAATGGATACCGGCAGAATTTCACAGGCAATTTCGGAATTCTGCCGGATTGAAAAAGCAATTCCGTTCCGACCAAATGGAATGGAATGACCAATTTCTGCCCAAAATTGCGGAAAATACAATTCCGCGGAAACCAGTGACCATCCCTACGAGAGAGAGAGAGAGAGAGAGAGAGAGAGAGAGATATAAATCTACATGGCTATCTGGGGTTCTCTTTGGACAACTGTTGAACACAAAAGGCAAGGCCATGCCTGGGCTTGAACCACCAACCTTTCAGTTAACACCCAAACACGCTAACCAATTGTGCCACAAAGACTGTGTACCACAAAGACTGTGCACGCAGTTGCTGTTGAATGATTTTATGGGGATGTGTGTGTGTCTTTTGGAGGGAGGAAGTAAGTCTGCTCCAAGAAGTTTCAGCATTTAGGCTGTAGCAGCCTACAGAGCGGTGGGCTTGAGTTCTATTCCCGGCCAATGTGAGTTAGCTTTTGTCATACTACAACTCCTTACGCAATTTTATCTTGGATATATTATAATGGTACATGCTAAGCTGGCTTCAGCATGTAGCATTGCAGTGTGTTGCTCCTGGCTGATTGTTTTCCAGGGATTTGTAGGATGTCAAAAGCCAGCGAACATACATTGGCCGGGAATCAAACCCAGGGCAACTGCTTTGAAGGCAGCTATGCTCACCACTATACCACCACCAACACTACATGTTGAAGCCAGCCTAGCATGTACCATTGTGATATATCCAAGAGAAAAATGAGCTTGCTGAGGGATTTGTAAGATGTCAAAAGCACCCTCGCATACATTGGCCAGGAATCAAACCCAGGTCAACTGCTTTGAAGGCAGCTATGCTCACCACTATACCACCAACACTTCATGCTGAAGCAAGCCTAGCATGTACCATTATTTACCGTATATACTCGCAAGCAAGCCGAATTTTTGACCCCCCAAAAGTGGGCCAAAAGTTGGGGGGTCGGCTTGCTTGCGAGTCATGTGTGGGTGGGTGGGTAGGTGCTGTCCCTCCCCGCTCCCCCTGCGGCCGCCGCTGCTGCTATTACCTCAGGCGGCGCCGCTTCCTCTATCCCCGTCCTCCTCCGGTAGTAACTCATTCACAGCAGCGCGCCCCCCGCTGCTGTGATGACGCAGGAAACCATAGAGAGCGGTTCCCATAGTAACGGCATCGCGCTACAGGAAGCCGCTCTCTATGGTTTCCTCGTCATCACAGCAGCGAGAGGCGCGCTGCTGTGAATGAGTTACTACCGGAGGAGGACGGGGATAGAGGAAGCGGCGCCGCCTGAGGTAATAGCAGCAGCGGCGGCCGCAGGGGGAGCGGGGAGGGACAGCACCTACCCACCCACCCATACTGGGGCACTATGCTAGCTATATGGGGCACTATACTAGCTATAATGGGGCACTATACTAGCTATACTGGGGGCACTATACTAGCTATACTGGGGGCACTATACTAGCTATACTGGGGGCACTATACTAGCTATACTGGGGGCACTATACTAGCTATACTGGGGGCACTATACTAGCTATAATGGGGCACTATACTAGCTATACTGGGCACTATACTAGCTAAACTGGGGCACTTCACTAGCTATACTGAGCACTATACTAGCTATACTGAGCACTATACTGAGCACTATACTAGCTATACTGGGGCATTTTACTAGCTATACTGAGCACTACCTACCTATACTGAGCACTATACTAGCTATACTGAGCACTATACTAGCTATACTGTGGCATTTTACTAGCTATACTGAGCACTACCTACCTATACTGAGCACTATACTAGCTAAACTGGGGCACTTCACTAGCTATAATGAGCACTATACTAGCTATACTGAGCACTATACTAGCTATAATGAGCACTATACTAGCTATACTGGGGCATTTTACTTGCTATACTGAGCACTACCTACCTATACTGGGCACTATACTAGCTATACTGGGACATACTGGGGGGATCACGCGGCCAGCGTTTCCTACCCCCGGCTTACATGAGGGTCAATCATTTTTTCCTGTTTTTTGGGGTAAAAGTGGGGGGGTCGGCTTACATGCGGGTCGGCTTGCTTGCGAGTATATACGGTATATACCGAAGAGAAAAATGAGCTTGCTTATTTGCCTTATTTGGTAGATGAAAGCAATGGGACACATGGTGATACTGCTTACAGGCTTCAATTCAAGACTTCAGAAAGATCATGTGCCCCCCTGGATGATGCTGGTGTAACACACACAGCAAAGGACAGCAATTTGAAGTCTGGAAGATTCCAGGGCAAGAATGGGAAGGATGAAAATCTAGGTGGCCATGCAACTATTCCTGCTAACCTAAAGCTTACTTGTGTCTTATAACACCTTGATTTAAGACTTTACCAAATCCAATGCTCCAATATGGGGAAGCTTTGCGGTTTGCTGTTTTTTTTTTTTTTTAAGTGTGGTGTCACAGTTCACTCATCTCTTCAACTACAAGAAAGGCCCAGGAGTAGTCTTAGCTACCGTAATATCTATGTTATGGCAGGGCCCTTATTACACTTTCTCTTACAGGCTATGGAAACCATTTTGCCCATGCGACAAAGGGAGGTGCAAAAATGAAATCATGCCTAGCAAAGGATGGTTTAAATCCATCAACCTCTGGGTTATGAGCCCAGCACACTTCTGCTGCACCACTCTACTGCCACACAGTGAATGCTTCATTGTAGAAAAAAGTGGTGTTAAACTTCTTGGACCAGACTTACTTCCTCCCTCCAAAAGACACACATACATCCCCATAAAATCATTTAGCAGCAACTGCATACACATTCTCTGTGGCGCAATCAGTTAGCACATTCGGCTGTTAACCAAAAGGTTGGCTTCAGCCTGTAATGTTAGTTGACCTGGGTTTGCTTCCCGGCCATTGGTGGTATAGTAGTAAGCATAGCTGCCTTCCAAGCAGTTGACCTGGGTTCAATTCTTGGCCAATGTATGTGAGCTTGCTTTTGACAGTCTACAAATCCCTGGAAAAGACAAAATCAGAGAGAGAGAGAGAGAGAGAGAGAGGGAGGAGGGATTACACATGCAGTAGTTTAGGCCAGCAATTTAGCATAGAATGTGATTTCTGCCCTTAAAACAGTGCTTTGCATGAAAACTAAAACATTTTCCGGGACTTTTGACGTCTATCCCACCCAACCATGTCTCCCTCCAGGTGTTAGATGCCTTGAAACATCTTTTCCAACACTTTTCTGGCCAGCATAATTTTTTCTAATTTTTCAAGTTCGCCTCCCCATTGAAGTCTATGGCGGTTCGCGAACGTTCGCAAGTTCACAAACTTTTGCGGAGGTTCGTGAACCTAAAATCGGAGGTTCGGGCCATCTCTAGTGACTAACCGTGCAACATTTAAGAGCCCTACCATTAACAGTGTAAGAATGTGTGAGAAAATGTGGAAAAGCCGCCGCATGTGCTCAGAACAAGGCGGCTGATTCCGCATCCAACGCGGCGGCTTGCACGCATAGGCCTACATCTGTCAGTATGGCCAAACGCGGAGAAACCGCCACATGCCCTGATAGCGGTGCGGCTGGTTCCGCGTCCAGCGCGGCGGGTGGTACACAACATATGTCCGGTGTGGCTGGGACTGATAGTCCACACAGGTTCAGAAGGACGCGCACGCGCTGAGAGGCAGAACTTTTATGACAACCAAAAGGGAATCAGCTGACCAGGCCGGTCAGCTGACGCTTGCACCAGTTCCCATTGGTCCAGCACTTAGGGGAGGCGCTGGAGAGTGCTGTGCTATATATACTGGGTGCTGGTCATTCTTTGGTTGTCTGCTGTTGCGATCACTATGTGGAAGCACTCAGACCTTTTGTCAGAATCTGTATTTACCATTCTGTTATACTTCAGACTAGTTCCAGGGTGTTGATGATCACGGAACTCACACCCAAGACTAGGGATTTGTGTTACCATCCTGTTATATGTCAGACTAGTTCCAGGGTGTTGATGATCACGGAGCTCACACCCAAGACTAGGGATTTGTGTTACCATCCTGTTATTTGTCAGACTAGTTCCAGGGTGTTGATGATCACGGAACTCACACCCAAGAGTAGGGATTTGTGTTACCATCCTGTTATATGTCAGACTAGTTCCAGGGTATTGATGATCACGGAGCTCACACCCAAGACTAGGCATTGTATATTATCTGTTATGACCTTCTGCTTTCCTGACCAATCTTCTGATCACTGATTCGGTACTTCGCTAAACTGATACTCTGTTGCCAAACCCTGCGTGCTTTAGGATTACCGAATCAGCCTCCTGTCTTTGTACTTTATCTTACTGTGTGTTGCCGACCTGGCTTGCCCGACCTCGAGAGCTATCTCCCCAGTTTAGAGATAGCTCCCAGATCAGTCAGTGACATCCACCCATTGGTGTCACTCACTCTCTGGTCCTTCCTACTCCCAGCCTGACTCCTCCCCCCGGGAGATTCTCAGGCTACTGGAAGGTCCTTGGTTCTCTAGTGCAGTATTCCTTTCTGCCTTTGTACCTGCTCTCCAGGTGCTTTCCTCAAAGTATTACTGTTGCACCAAACACTCATATCACTCAGGTGTCCAGAGGTTAGTGATATATCTGTATTATCGGTGATTCTGCAGATCATCAATGATCAGGTATATATCTGTATTTTTGGTGATACTGCAGATCACCAATAATCAGATTCTCACTGTGTTACACCGATCGTTACAGAACGGCAGACCACCGAGCCTGTCGGGGACTCAATCTCTTAGCCCCCTCGATGTATTCCAGATTTTTGTGATCAGTGTAAACTGTAATCGTATGTTCTGCTCCTTCTAGCCAATGACGCCATTCTTCAAAGGCCAATTTAATGGCTAAGAGCTCCCTGTTGCCTATATCGTAGTTTTTTTCTGCGGGTGAAAATCTACGGGAGAAATAGGCACACGGGTGTAACCTTCCCTGCAACCCAGAACGCTGAGACAACACAGCCCCTACCCCAACCTCCGAGGCATCTACCTCCACAATAAAGGGATAGGTGATGTCAACGTGTCTCAAAATGGGTGCAGTACAAAACAATTCCTTCAGGGTGGAGAAAGCAGCATGAGCTTCGGGGTACCAGTGGTTAGTATCTGCCCCTTTCTTAGTGAGGCTGGTGAGGGGTGCGATGACTGTGGAGTATCCCTTTATGAACCTTCTATAGTAATTAACGAACCCTAAGAATCTCTGGAGAGCCTTCAGTCCCACTGGCTGAGGCCACTCCAGAACAGCTGAAACTTTAGCAGGGTCCATAGAAAGGCCCGAGGTTGAAATTATGTACCCCAGAAAGGCGACAGATGTTACCTCAAAAATGCATTTCTCCAACTTGGCATATAACATATTTTGTCTTAGCTTGCGCAACACAAACTTGACATGATCCCTATGCTCTGAGAGGTTGGATGAGAAAATTAGTATATCATCCAAATATACCAGGACAAATTTGCCCCAAACCTCTCTGAACACCTCATTAATGAGCTCCTGAAAGACGGCCGGGGCGTTACACAACCCGAAGGGCATCACCAGGTACTCGTAATGCCCATCGGGTGTGTTAAAGGCCGTCTTCCATTCATCGCCCTCTCTGATCCGCACCAGGTTGTATGCACCCCGCAAATCCAATTTTGAGAAAACCTTAGCATTGGTGACCTGAGTAAACAAATCGTCTATCAAAGGTAATGGATAGCGATTTTTTACTGTGATTTTATTCAGGCCCCGATAATCAATGCACGGCCAAAGGCGTCCGTCTTTTTTCTTTACAAAAAAGAAACCTGCTCCAGCAGGCGACCGGGAAGGGCGAATGAACCCTTTAGCTAAGTTTTCACGGATGTATTCCTGCATGGCCAACTTTTCAGGCCCAGATAATATGTAGAGATGACCTCGAGGGGGCATACAACCAGACCGGAGATCAATAGGACAATCGAAAGGGCGGTGTGGAGGGAGCTTATCGGCGGACTTAGGACAACGTGAATCTTGGTCTCACCCAAGGTTACCTTCACTAAACAATGATGAAAACAATGGGAAGACCAGCTCGTTAGCTGACCAATGGCCCAATTGATCTGAGGTGAGTGACGTACTAACCAAGGCATGCCAAGAATGATCGTGGAGGTTGTCATTCATAACACGAAAAAATGTAATTTTTCTCTATGCAACACCCCGATAGTGACCCCTACTTCTGGAGTCTGTGACAGAGGACTGTTACCCTGCAGAGGGGAATCATCTACTGCAGTAACCTGAATCTGTGGGTTTATCGGTGTGACCGGAATACCCAACTTTTTTGCAAATTCGTAATCCATAAAATTAGCCACTGAACCCGAGTCAATGAAGGCTTCAGTGACTTCAGACCTATCTTCCCATGAAATAGTACAAGGAAGAAGCAAACGTTTATCATCTAGGGGTAAAGATTGTATGCCTAGGGTATTACCCCCGACTACACCTAGGCAGTAGCGTTTCCCGACTTCTTAGGGCAATTCCGCACTCAATGCCCCCACTCTGCACAATAAAGACAGAGCTGCTCTGATACCCTGCGTCTCCGCTCCACTTGAGACAACTTTGACCGACCAATCTGCATTGGTTCAGGTGGAGGTGAAGCGGGTGGAGGTGGAATCACTGGGGGCGCAGTGTGAGACACCATTCTCACGTGGTTTTTACCCCGGGTCTGCCTCTGATAGCGCAGCCGGCGATCTATCCTGATGGCCGATGAAATGGCCTCATCAATGGACTTAGGTTCGGGCTGGCTTAACATAAGATCAGAGACTCCGTCTGACAACCCTGACAGAAAACAATCTAAAAGGGCAAATGTGTCCCACCTGGCCGATACTGACCATCTCCGAAATTCAGCATAATCTTCAACCGGACTCTTGCCTGGACGTAAAAGTTTGAGCTTCCACTCAGAAGTCGAGGCAATGTCTGGGTCATCGTAAATTATAGCCTGAAATATAAATATTGTGGGATCTGAAAGATCGTTCTTTTAAAAACAAAGTCCTCAGGAGATGGTAAAATGTGGAAGTGGATTTTAATTAATCATTATTGATCTTGTAAATATTCAATAATCAATAAGGCACCGTTCTTTGGTACATAAAAAATTAGTTACAAAAGATATAAAACCAGAATGAATAAATAGCTGTAAAGTCTGTATACGGAATCTATTATTTGTAGTAGTAAATGAATGTGTGTGTGTATGAGTGAGTGAGAGATTAAGTGAGCTCTTGTCCAGACCTTCCTGCTAGTTCTTATACACATCTTAGGCCTCAGGGTACGTTTCCACTAGTGCGTTGCGGAATTGCCGCGAATTCCCCACGGACGAATTCACATGCAGGAGCGAAATCGCATGCGGTTGTATGCGAATTTTACAGCGAATTCGCATACGATTTCGCATGGATGACGCTGTGTGCGAATTTAACCATGGCAGTGCCTGTGTGCTTTTTCATTGATTCCATGCGAAATCGTATGCGAATTCGCATGAAAATTCGCATTAAAAAACACCATGCGAATTCCCTATTAAATACATTGTATGCGAATCGCATGCGTGTGTGCGGTGTCCGAATTCGGATGGCTCTGCTGAGCAGATTTTTCCTGCACAAGAAAACGCTCCGTTTTCCTGACAAGTGGACACAGGCTCATTCACTTTTATTGGTTATGCGAATTTGCATGCGGGGAACGCATGCGAATTCGCGTTAGTGGAAACGCACCCTCAGTCTTCTACCACTTTGCCTTTCTGATTGGACCAACAATAACGCTGCTACATATGGTGTGAAACCTCTTTTGCTAACTCAGGACTAATGTATTTTGAATCTTCTAACACTTAACTTAGAATAACTTAGGGTGGAGTTACGTCTCCAACATCCACCACCTGTCAATCAAAGTCAGGGTGAGAATTCCTGCAACCTGAAGTTTGCTGGCCAGAAATCTATTCTGGAATAACCTTGTGACCTCAAATTCCACGAGAAAAGGACACATGCTAAGCTAAGCTCAGCTAACTACTGAAAATGCATTTTAAAACCAAGCAATATACTCACTGTATATCTGTTAACCAATATTGTAAAGGTATCACTATATTAAACAATAGCTGTGATATCTCAATCTCATGACATCGTATACCAATAACTTAATTCTGTAAATGGCAGGGCCCTTAGCCAAGTGCAGAAATCAAGTCATCAAATATTTTATATCATTTAATTAAAATCTCAAAACATTCAATTTATAACATATCCCCCTGTTTATAGAAGTTAAATAATGTATTAAAATGACTTTCACTTCTATAAATATATTTTTTTATAATTTTATCACTATCAAAAAATTTAAATTAAAAATTTTATAAAATTATATTTTATCATATCTTACTGATAATTATATCTAAATGTTGCTACCTCTTGTTTTTAGATAAGCTAATAACAATTTCTTATTAATTCTAATAATTGTAATTTTTTTTTCACCCATTTTTGGAAAATTTATTAATTTATGTATAACAATATATTATAGAGAGAAACTGTTACCTTTATTTAAACTACTTGCATTTATATACTTCTCTATGTAATATAACTTCTCTTTTGTGAATGAATTCAAAGATGAGAAAAAAACTTAACTACTCCCTTGCTAGATCCTATTTAACAGCAACTGTTCTTAGTTTCTCATGTGTCAGTGTGCATGTTAACCCTTTTAGTAGTGATGCTCAGATACCCCTTTTTATTATTCGAGTTTGGTCGAATTCGAATAGTAAATTATTCGAATTTGGTCGAATATTCGAGTCGAATATTTTTTACTATTCGATTCGACCTCGGACTTCGAGCTCACTATTCGAGTCGGTATTCGAGCTCATTATTCGAGCTGACTATTCGAATTGGCCTTAAATAGCTTCCAACACTTGTTTTGAGGGTGAATGATGCAAGAAACATCTTTTTTCCCAAGTAACAACAGCAAGTGATTATGTGGGGATGTTCCTTTAAAAAAAAAAAGGTGGAAAGAGAAGAGAAGTTGTGTCCAAAATTCTGTTCAGTAGTGTATATACTTCTTCTTCATCTTCTATATCTTCTTCTTCTTCTTCTTCTTCTATATCTTCTTCTTCTTCTATATCTTCTTCTTCTTCGTCTATATCTTCTTCTTCTATATCTTCTTCTTCTTCTTCTTCTTCTTCTTCTTCTTCTTCTTCATCTTCTTCTTCATCTTCTTCTTCTTCTTCTTCATCTTCTTCTTCTTCTTCATCTTCTTCTTCATCTTCTTCTTCTTCTTCTTCATCTTCTTCTTCTTCATCTTCTTCTTCTTCTTCATCTTCTTCTTCATCATCTTCTTCTTCTTCTTCATCTTCTTCTTCTTCTTCTTCTTCTTCTTCTTCTTCTTCTTCTTCTTCTTCATGTTCTTCTTCTTCATCTTCTTCATCATCTTCTTCTTCATCGTCTTCTTCTTCATCTTCATCCTCTTCATCTTCTTCTTCATCTTCTTCATCTTCATCTTCTTCATCTTCTTCTTCATCTTCTTCATCTTCTTCTTCTTCTTCTTCTTCTTCTATATCTTCTTTTTCTATATCTTCTTTTTCTATATCCTCTTCTTATTATTATTTTTCTATTTCGTCTTCTTCTTTTTCTATATCTTCTTCTTCTTATATATCGTGTTCTTCTTCTTCACTTATTTCTCTTTTATATATTTTTTTTTAAAGAAATGCAGCTATTTTTGAGCGTAATAAATAGCTGGTGGCGCACGCATGTTGGAAGCGCCATTGTATGTGCTCCCTGGCAGTGGAAACACACAGACAGCAGGAGGTAAATTCAGCAGCAGGAGGAGGAGGATGAGTGTGTGGCAGCAGGCAGTCAGGTAGGTAGGCAGAGTGACATAATAGCCCTGGTACCTAGCGTTGATACCAGGGCTGTAAATAAACACAACAGGAGGTCCCAGACAGCGGTTGTGCAGCCCACATCGTGTCCAATACACAACTGGGACAACACAGTTTTCAACCGGGGCACCTCAGAAAAATTAAACCTTTTTTTTTTTTTTAATGGTTTACTGTTTTTTTTTTTTTCACAGCAAATTACACAGATATAGCTATTGTTGGACGTAATAGCTGGTGGCAGAGTGGCAGCAGAAGGTAATTCTGTGTACCCTGGCAGTGGGAAACACAGACAGACAGCAGCAGCAGCAGGAGGAATGGAGGAGTAATGAGAGTAGCTATTGTTGGACGTAATAGCTTGTGGCAGAGTGGCAGCAGAAGGTAATTCTGTGTACCCTGGCAGTGGGAAACACAGACAGACAGCAGCAGCAGCAGGAGGAATGGAGGAGTAATGAGAGTAGCTATTGTTGGACGTAATAGCTGGTGGCAGAGTGGCAGCAGAAGGTAAAATCTGTGTACCCTTGGCAGTGGGAAACACAGACAGGCAGCAGCAGCAGCAGGAGGAATGGAGGAGTAGTGTGAGTGTGGCAGCAGGTAGGTAGGCAGCGTGACATAATAGCCCTGGTACCTAGTGTTGATACCAGGGCTGTAAATAAACACAACAGGAGGTCCCAGACAGCGGTCGTGCAGCCCACATCATGTCCAATACACAACTGGGACAACACAGTTTTCAACCCGGGCAACTCAGAAAAATTAAACCTTTTTTTTTTTTTTTTTTTTTTTTTTTAATGGTTTACTTTTTTTTTTTTTTTTTTTTTTACAGCAAATTACACAGATATAGCTATTGTTGGACGTAATAGCTGGTGGCAGAGTGGCAGCAGAAGGTAATTCTGTGTACCCTGGCAGTGGGAAACACAGACAGACAGCAGCAGCAGCAGGAGGAATGGAGGAGTAATGAGAGTAGCTATTGTTGGACGTAATAGCTGGTGGCAGAGTGGCAGCAGAAGGTAATTCTGTGTACCCTGGCAGTGGGAAACACAGAAAGACAGCAGCAGCAGCAGGAGGAATGGAGGAGTAATGAGAGTAGCTATTGTTGGACGTAATAGCTGGTGGCAGAGTGGCAGCAGAAGGTAATTCTGTGTACCCTGGCAGTGGGAAACACAGACAGGCAGCAGCAGCAGCAGGAGGAATGGAGGAGAGTAGTGTGAGTGTGGCAGCAGGTAGGTAGGCAGCGTGACATAATAGCCCTGGTACCTAGCGTTGATACCAGGCCGTAAATGAACACAACAGGAGGTCCCAGACAGCGGTCGTGCAGCCCACATCGTGTCCAATACACAACTGGGACAACACAGTTTTCAACCCGGGCACCTCAGAACAATTAAACCTTTTTTTTTTTTTTTTATGGTTTTTTGGTTTTGTTTGTAAAACAAATTACACAGATATATAGCTATTGTTTGACGTAATAGCTGGTGGCAGAGTGGCAGCAGAAGGTAAATCTGTGTACCCTGGCAGTGGGAAACACAGACAGACAGCAGAAGGGCAGTACACAGCAGCCCACTGTAGGTGTAAAATGTGTGGCTGCAGGCGACGTAATAGTCAAAGTGAACCAGGCTGGCTTAGTGAGCAGGAGCCAGGAGGATGTAAAGGGTGGTAAGGCACATTAACGATGGTTCTTCCGGCAGCCAGTTCATGTCCCCCTCTCGCCGACAACAGGGGCCAGGAACTCGCCTTCCACCCACGCCTGGTTCATCTTGAGAAACATCAGTCTGTCCACAGACTTGTGAGACAGACGTGAGCGTTTCTCGGTGACCACGCCACCAGCTGCACTGTAGCAGCGCTCGGACAGCACGCTGGAAGGGGGGCAGGACAGCACTTCCAGGGCGTACTGCGCCAGCTCGCTCCAGATCTCCAGGCGCTTGACCCAATACTCCATGGGATCAACAGGGGCATCGCTGTCAAGCCCGCTGTAGGACCCCATGTAGTCAGCCACCATGCGGGTCAGGCGCTGGCTGTGACCGGAGGAGGATGCTGCTGCATGCACCTCCTCTCTAGTCACTGCTGCCGGAGCCTCTACAGTCCTGTAGAGCTCGTTGATGAGAGACAGCAGGTCTGTGGGGCGCTTGCTGCTGGATGCAGGCACCTTCTGCTGCCTCTGTGCTGGCTGGACAGTGGGGGTGGAAGGCTGGGGGAAGGCTTCCTCCAAGCGCTCAACAAGGGCCTGCTGCAAGCTCCTTATTTGTTGCGCTGGGTCTCCTCCTGCAGGCGGCAGGAACTGGCTCAACTTCCCCTTGAGGCGTGGGTCCAACATCATACTGATCCAGATGTCCTCCCTCTGCTTCATCTGGATCACCCTGGGGTCCTTGCGCAGGCACGTCAGCATGTGCGCTGCCATTGGGAAGAGGCGGGCCACGTGTGCTGGCACATCGACGGCAGTGCTGTCCTTATCCTCCTCCTCTGCCACCTCATCCTCTCTCCACCCCCGCACCAACTCAGCTGCGCTGTGCTGATCCCCCTCATCAGCAGCAAGGTCAGGGACCTCCACCAAGTCCTCCTCCTCCTCCCCCTCAGAGGTGGACTGTGCAGCTGCTTGCCGCTCCTGCTGGTCCAAGGCTGCCGCTCCCTGTTCCAGCAAAGCATCAAGGGCCCTGTTCAGCAGACAAACCAGGGGCACCCACTCGCAGACCATAGCATGGTCCCTGCTCACCATGTTAGTGGGGAGCCAGCACTAAGCACACCTGCTGCATGTGCCTCCAGTCATCATCGGGGACGATGGACGGGATGTTGCTGGTCTTGTCCCTTCTCTGAGCGGCAAAAACAGTGGCCTGGGCAAGGTACTGGTTGACAGCCTGCTTCTGTTCAACCAGACGCTCCAACATCGCCAGGGTGGAGTTCCAGCGAGTTGGAATGTCAAGGATCAGCCGATGGCGTGGCAGCTCCAGCTCCTTTTGCACGTCTTCCAGGCTCGCAAAGGCTGCAGCCAAGCGCCAGAAGTGACGCACAACGTTCCTTGCCATTTCCAGCAGTTCGCCCATCCCCTGGTAGGTGCGCAAGAACTTCTGCACCACCAGGTTCAGCACGTGGGCAAGACAGGGGATGTGGGTCAGGTTTCCCCTGTCAATTGCGGCAACCAGATTGGCCCCATTGTCGGCCACCACCTCTCAGACTCTGAGGCCTCTGGGGGTCAGCCAAATCCTCTCCTGCTCCTGGAGTTTGGCCAACACATGGGTTGCCGTCAGCTTGGTCTTCCCAAGGCTGACCAAGTGCAGCAGCGCTTGGCAGTGGCGGGCCTTCACGCTGCTGCTGAGGCGGGGGGTTTGGCCAGGTGTGCCGGAGGATGGCAGAGGATCAGAGGAACCTGCTGCAGTTCCCCTGACCCTGCGGGGTGGCACCACCCACTGTGTTGCTGCTGCTGCTGTGCCCGCTGCTGCTCTCCCATCCTCACCCCCTTCCACCAAGCTGACCCAGTGGACAGTGAAGGACAGGTAGCGGCCTGTCCCGAAGCGGCTGCTCCAGGAGTCCATGGTGACGTGGACCCTTTCACCAACCGCGTGCTCCAGCCCTCGCTCCACATTGGCCATCACAAAGCGGTGCAGTGCAGGAATGGCCTTGCGGGCAAAAAAGTGTCTGCTGGGGAGCTGCCAGTCTGGGGCTGCACAAGCACGCATGTCGCTCCCCTCCTGCACGAGCGTGTACGGCAGGAGTTGGGAGCACATGGCCCGTGCCAGCAAGCCGTTCAGCTGACGCACGCGACGGCTGCTGGGAGGCAGAGCCCTAACCACCCCCTGGAAGGACTCGCTCAAAAGGCTCTGGCGTGGCCTTTTGCTGGCACGGGAATCAGCGGACACAGCAGAGGAGGCCACTGAGGACTGGCTGCCAGAACAGGCCTCAGTGTCGGCGGCAAGAGTTGCAGAGGGGGGAGGAGCAGTGCGTTTCCGCACTCCTGCTGGTGCTGCTGGAGGAGCAGGAGGGCGGGTGGCTGCTGTTGCTGCTGCTGCTGCTGAAGGCTGTGCAGTGATGGGTGTGGTGCCACTGCCAGCACCAGATGCCTTCAGCCTCTGGAACTCCTCATGCTGGGGGAAATGTTTCGCAGCAAGGTGGTTGATGAGCGAGCTGGTGCTGAACTTTAAGGGGTCTGCACCTCTGCTCAACTTCCGCTGACAGTGGTTGCAAGTGGCGTACTTACTGTACACTGTGGGCATGGTGAAAAATCGCCAGATTGGTGACAAAAACAACCCCCTACGGCCTGGAGCCGCTGCTGCCTGTCTCCCTGTGGTGGTTGGGACGGGGGCTTGGGTGCGGCTGGTGGTGGTACTGGCAGATGCTGCTGCTGCTGCTGCTGCTGAGCCTGAGACACCAGCAGGCTGTGGGACCTGCCTACTGCTGCCGATGCTTGCAATGATGCGCCTCCTTGCAAGGCCCACAAGCGCATCCTCCTCCTCCTCCTCAGAGCTGCTAATGACGACATCCCCTGGAGCTGGTGGCACCCAGTCTTTGTCTGTCACCGTGTCATCATCATCATCCCCCTCCTGAAACATGTCCTGCTGGGATGATGACCCCCCAAACTCCTCTCCTGATGCATGGATGGGCTGCTTGACTGTCGCCACAGTCTTGCTGTCCAATCCCTCCTCCCCCAAAGTGCCCATCAGCATCTCCTCCTCCAAATCGCCAACAACAGCAGACAATACCCTGATGGTGCCTGGGGTAAAAATACTGCTGAGTGACAGGTCGGCGACTGACGGTGAACTGGCCTCCTCCCCAGGCCCTGCTGGGCGGCTGCTGCGAACAGGGGTGGTGGTGGTGGTGGTGAGGGTGGAGGCCTCGGATGCAGAGCTGATGGCGGGCTGCTCATCCTCCGTCATCAGTTGCACCACAGTGTCTGCATCCTTTTCCTCAATGGGACGTTTCCGACCCGGCTGGAGGAAAATAGGAGCAGGTACTACATGCTGCTGCTGCTGCTGTGTCTCTGCAGCGTGAGTTGCTCCTGCTGGGCGGCGCCCAAGGCGTCCACGGCCAGTGGCTATAGGAGGAATGTTAGCCACTGACGCAGCTGCTGCTGCTGCGGAACTGTGCATGGTGTCGCGGCCGCGGCTTGCCACAATGCTGCTGCCTCTCCTCTTGATTCCCTTGCTGCCCTTCCCCTTGCCCAAACCGCGCTGGCTGCCACTTCCAGACATCTTTGATGCTTTGGGCGTAAACAAAAAAGTTTTTTAAAAGGGCGTGTGAAAAAGTGGGGTACTTTAATAGAGTGGGTTGGTGGGTGAGGTGACACTAATCACTAAGTGATTCGATCGCTAAGTGATTACTAGTACAGTACTAATACAAAATACAATAATTCAGTAATCAGTATAAGTGTGAACAGTGAACAGTGAGTGTGTCCCCTAGTACACTAACTAGAAAATACAATAATCAGTAGTAATCAGATTAAGTAGAAGGAAATAGAGTGTGTGTGTGTACTGAGTGCACGCACACACACACGCAGGAGCTAGCCTATGAACAGTGACTGAGTGTCCCAAGTAGTAAGTAGTAAGTAAGTGTACAACTAGAAATTACAATAATCAGTAGTAATCAGAAGGAAATAGAGTGTGTGTACTGACAGTGCACGCACACACACACGCAGCGCAGGAGCTAGCCTATGAACAGTGACTGAGTGTCCCTAGTAGTAAGTAGTTAGTAAGTACAACTAGAAATTACAATAACCAATAGTAATCAGAAGGAAATAGAGTGTGTGTACTGTGCACGCACACACGCAGGAGCTATGAACAAACAGTGACAGTGAGTGTCCTAGTACAGTTACTACAAAATACAATCACTCAGTAGTAAAGGTAGGACAGCAGAAACACTGGTATAATAAACTAACAGAGGACAGTCACAGGAGGACAGCTGCCCACACAGGCAAGGCCCTGGGGCCTAAAGCAGTGTAAGCTTGCCTGCAGCAGCTGTGTCTGTCTCTATGTAACACACAAGCTACTAACTAAAATACAATGTCTATCTAACTAACAACAATATAGGTGTGTATAGGAGGTGTATGTGAGCAAAAACGCTAGATAGTTGACCACAATAAAGCTCTTGCTAAGCCAAAGCACAAAGGAGCAGATCTCTCTCTGTACAAAGTCAGGCAAGGACGGAAAAACGGAACATGGCGGCCGCTATTTATAGGGTAGGGGCTGGCCAGGGTCCCCCTCTGTGATTGGCTGCCGTCAGAGGGCCTGGGAGCCCTCTGATTGGCTCTAAGGACATCAATCTGGGCTATGACGCTATTCGAGCTCGGTATTCGAGCTCGAATAGCGCTATTAGCTCAAATAGCTCGAATAGTGAATGGGCTATTCAAGTTCACTCGAATAGCCCATTCGAGTAGCTGCAGCTATTCGAGCTCGGTATTCGAGCTCGAATAGCTGAATAAAGAGCTCGGTATTCGAGCTCGAATAGCTGAATAAAGAGCTCGAATATTCGAGCTACTCGAATATTCAAGCTCTGCTGAGCACCACTGCCTTTTAGTTAGTGTACAGAAATCTTCACATTAGACAAAAATGATAGACCCTTTAAAACCAAATCAATATCCTTGGACTAAACATGCAAGCATGATGACAAATCTAAACTTTGAATTTTATAACTTTTTCATCCATTGTAAAATTATCATAAAATCTTTGATAAATTAATAATAATAATGAATATACTTCATTGGATCACCGTAATAACATTAGATACTAAAATGTATTGCCTTCCAGCTACTGATATCATTAATATGCTATATATTCTTTTTGATAGTATTCATATAATTTATCTATCCCAAATCTATATGATAAAATGTATATCTTTGTATTTTTTTCCTTATCATGTTATATCTCCTTAAAAAAATTGTATTATTGTTTGGAAATTTGTAATATTTTCAGATTGAACTCTCAAACATATATTTGACAATTATGTTTTTGTTCACCATTGATCAAAATTAAAAAATATAATAAAAAATGTATCATTAAAGTACATGATCCTGATGCCATTTGTATCATAATACTTTCACATCATCTGATTTTAAATTGACATAATTATGTTAACTATCTAGCTATTTGATTTTTGTTAAGGCCTTTGCCTTTAGATCAGATTTCAAAATTTCTGAATAAAAACCATTCATTATAGAATCAATAATTTTACACGATCTAAAACTTGTTCATTAATGATTCCATCAAACTTGCAAAATAACTTTGCATACAAAATATATTATGGAAATGTTCTCCATCAAAATATTCCATTTCCAAACAATAATCATAAATTTGCCTTAATTAAAAATGATTGGATCTAAATGTTAATAAATTAAAAAAAAACTATCCTTAAAAATGTTCACTATGAACCTTGTTCACTAACAAACACAAAAACAATTGGACAAAAAAAAACATCAAAACAACAATTCTTCTTCATATGTGTCAAGTCAATTGTATGTATGTAGAGATATTAAATTTTACTTCTCCAGTTCAGTTCATCTTCAATGTATAAATTATGTAAAAACTTAATGTAACTCAGTTCATGAGGGAAAGTTCATGAGGGAAAAGAAAAAAAAAACTTTTCAAAGTTCTTCAGGCCTAAGTGTAACGATTGTGGAACTTTCTCCGTGATCAGCGCACAACGCGTGCGCTGACACGGCGGAAATCCTCCACAAGCGTATATTTGCAGGCACCCAGCAAAAGGTGCTACGCACCTGTAGAGGGAAATTCCTGTCGGCAGATGGCGCTGGGGAGTGCAGAGGAACCAATCCTCTGTACCTCCTTTGTGCCAGACAGGAATTGTACGAAGCGCAGAACGCAATCGCAAGAGAGGCGATTGCGAATGAGATCGAGCATAGGGACAGGTTGTATGTGTGTGCGCCAATCCAGTCGCCACCCCGCGACCGCACACACACAACAGCAGATATGAAATAGGAACGCGATCGCGAGAGGTGCGATCGCCAGACGTGACACAAGGCAGATCAGGACAGAATACGAGGTTAGCAAAGGCACAGCAAATAATACAATGAGGAGATACGGAAAATAACAAACGCTAGCTAACCGCGAACACCGCACTCATTCGCAACAGTGCACGCGGTTATGCGCGGTCTCCACGTGATAAGCACAATAGAGACAAGCACGCCTAACTAACCATTAACAGACAAACATGAAACAGAGGACACGAGCGCTTGCTTAACGGTTACCTCACCGAGCCTCCAGCAAGCATAGCAGACAAGACAGACACATGAAAACAGGGACAAGCGAGAGATAGGATCCACAGCACTAGTGAAAAGTGGCTAGCGCGATCCAAGTACAGAGTAGCAGAACAGAAGGATCCCCAGCGCTAGCGAAAAGTGGCTAGCGCGATCCCAGGAGACAGAACAGAAGGATCCCCAGCGCTAGCGAAAAGTAGCTAGCGCGATCCCAGGAGACAGAACAGAAGGATCCCCAGCGCTAGCGAAAAAGTAGCTAGCGCGATCCCAGGAGACAGAACAGAAGAGATAGCTGGTAGCAACCGCTGCACCAGCTATACTCCAAGAACAGAGATCAGAACCATTTCCTGTCGACCACCATAGGGACAGGACAATGGCAACAGGCAAGACAAGACAGAACAGGCAATACAGATAATACAATCCTAACTGCACTAGGGAAATCTGCCTAGCGCAGATTCATGAATTACTCTAAGCTGATGTTCAAACAGAGAGCAAGGCTGACACCCCACCAGGAGTGTTACATAGGACGAAATCCTTATGACCAGTGAAGCATTGTGGGAAAGACATAGTACTTATAGTACACGCCTCCAATGAATGTGGCCAGGCAATTTGCATGACAACGTATGCAAATTCCTCTGCAAGCACAAGCTGCAAAACTGACAGAAGCTCTTCTTTCCAGAGTCCTGCAGCATGCAAACCTACACAATAGTCAAAGGGCTGCCTGCCTGCACAGGCAGCTGAGCAAATCATCACAGTACCCCCCCTCCAGGGTCGAATTCCAGACGACCCTCAAAACTGCTATTAGCAACAGACTCAAACTGAAGACTCATGAAGGTCGGGGCAGCCCGACAAGGTCCAATTCCAGAGTCAGTCCACCCGAAACCGACCTCATCGGAAACAGAAGCCAACGAAACATGCCCATCAGTACTACCAGTCTCAGTATAACACCCATCAGGACTGTGAACGCCAGAGAAGAAGCCATCGACACCCTCCAGACAATACCCACCACCTTCCAAGGAGCGTCCGAAAATACCAAACCTGCCACAATACCTGTTTGAAGTGTCCCTTACAACACAAAAGCCACCGTTGATCTTATCCAGTGTACCAAGCAAAATTTCTCCTGGAATCTCCCAGAACCTTTTGAAGCTCCACAGAGATCCCAAGAGGGCAGAACAATCACTAGGCTCACATGGAGAATTACCAAGAACCCCCATGGAACCAATGACAATTCCGGATTCAGAATTACGAGGACACCTATCAAGATCAAGACTTTCAGGGACCACTTCTGGGCATGCGACCAGGCAGGCCATATCAGAGCATGTCTCCACCGAGGAAGCATCTGAGTACGCTGGTAACCGAGGCACACTTGGGCTTTCTGGGTCACAGAGCACACTGGGGTACACCAGCACAGGAGAAACCTCAGGACATGTCGGGGAACTGCCAACCTCAGAGTCCGACACGAGGAAACCAAAACCAGGACCGGGCAGAGAATCATCACGAGCAATGGTCTCAAGCACTGGACTTTCAAAAGAAGACTCGGACTCAAATTCAGAAATTTCTGTGACTGCAATATCATCATTGACTACATATGAGTGAAGCTCCACCAGAGCTGCAAAGGTAGTCAGCACAACAGCAATGCCTACTGAAGTGGGCAACACCTCAGAAGGACTTGGGGGGCAGGAGACATCTCCTACAAGTTCTGATCCCTTTGGGAGGAACTCGGAGACCTCCAGAACATCAGACAAAACTTCAGGAACATAATTTTTCAAGTTTTCTGAGAAGGATTCTGAACTATCCATGTTACAGGGCAAAACTAGAACTTTATTTTGTGGACAGGGCAAATGTCCCAGGGAAGGTTCCACTATAAACTGAGACTGGATCTCATCATCATGAGCGGAATGTACAGGAATATCTACTAGAACACACACTGACTCCCCAACTTTAATCTCACTGCACCCCGAATTCTGCGTAGCAGTCAAACTAGCTTGCAACTCCAAAACTGCAGAAAAACAGGTGAGTATAGCAGCAATTCCTAGACGAGCCTCTAGGGGCACTGCAGGAGACATTGTACAAGGCCATATTAACTCATCCAGAGTACAGGGTGCAGAATCAGCATTTTTCTCAAAACAAGAAAGGGACTCACAAATGTCAGTGCAAGTGGAGATCATGTTTTTATTCATGGTACAGGGCAGATTCAGAGAAAGCGTCTCTGAACAAGGCAAAGAAGGTTCAGCATCAGATTCGCAAAACCGAAGCGCTGTCTCACTCTTAGATTCAGCTAACAATGTCGAATCCGAGGAATCAGAACGCAAAACCTGCGAATCAAAATTCACTTTAGGTTGTGAAACTGACGCTTCTATAGCGCAAACCTCAGCGATCTGCGGAGCAGACAGCAAGGCATCTAGGACCGAAACGCTGGAGCAACTGTCCCCAGGCAACGGGCCCTTACAGGTGTGAACAGGGTGAGACAGAGACTCATTTGCAGAAGAAATGGCGACATCAACAGGATAAACTTTATTAGGCATAAAAATTTTACTTTTGACGCTGCATAGTCGAGAAATTTTCCCCATAGCAGGGTCACAGATGGAAGATCTCAAAGATCTGTTTCTAACTGACAAAGGATCCCACACATCCTTGAGGAAACCGGCAGACTCATGCCGATCACAATCTGCAGGAACATCCGAGAAACAGGCATCAGATCGCACAGATTCAAACTGCACACTGTCAGAAGCGAATCCTTCAGGATTCGCACAGGAATCAACCACAGCGGCACACTCATTCATTTCAGATTGCACAAAGTCAAGACTCTCATGCTTTACCCCAGAAAGGCAGGAACAATCATCCGACAACGATGTCTCTTTATTGGAATCAATTGGTTGGTGTGTGTGCAACTCATCCAAAATCGTTTGCCATACATAGATCACCAGATCCACATCATCCTTGTCACATTCATCGGAATCAATCAGAAGGTACATAGAATCGAGACAAGCATTCAAGACATCTTCGCTTTTTGCGATGTAAAAATCGCAAAAGGCTTTCCAATCAAAATCGAATTCTTCCAGCAAGGCCCCAACATCCCAGGAAGCAAATGGAGGTTCAAACAGGCCAGTATCCAAATAATCTCCATAGGGGTGGAGTTCAGGAACAAGAACAGATTTTTTAACTGCTTTAATGTAGTGTGCGATCCTACCTATAGCAGGATCCACATAAGCTTTGGATTGGGGCAAAAAACCTGGAAACTGATCAGCAGATGCATTATAAACATCATTATCATACTGCATGGTTTTGCCCATTTCAGACTTGACAGAAATAGCCTCTTTATTTGTGGTTGCTAGGGGCAACGGATCTTTCCGCTGGGAAGCCTTCCTAGATCTTTTACGTTTAGACTTAGAGGCTTTGGATGGCTGCTTTATGGATGAAAGAGTAGATGGAACAGCTGATTGAGCTGCTGACAACAACTCGTTAAGGGGGTATGGTAATTGAGGTAATCTCAGCCAATTGTGAATTAAAAAGGCCAAGAATTCCAGGGGTCTTTGACTCAGGGTGGTATGATCTAACACATCATAAGCCCACATTGACATTTCGCCCCCCAACAGAATGTAAACCATTTGGGGGGCCCAGGTAGACACTGGGGTGCATTGGAATTCAGGGTTCGCTAACAGTTTTGTACACTCAGACAAAAATTTGTCTGCTGATTCAGGTTCAAGTTTTTTAAATCTCTTAAAGGTACAAGAGCCATATTCGACAAAATCGTACAAATCGGAAATTCCGTCTACACTGGGGTTTTGGGTTTGGCTGGTCATACTGTAACAATTGTGGAACTTTCTCCGTGATCAGCGCACAACGCGTGCGCTGACACGGTGGAAATCCTCCACAAGCGTATATTTGCAAGCACCCAGCAAAAGGTGCTACGCACCTGTAGAGGGTAATTCCTGTCGGCAGATGGCGCTGGGGAGTGCAGAGGAACCAATCCTCTGTACCTCCACAAGTGCCAGACAGGAATTGTACGAAGCGCAGAACGCAATCGCAAGAGAGGCGATTGCGAATGAGATCGAGCATAGGGACAGGTTGTATGTGTGTGCGCCAATCCAGTCGCCACCCCGCGACCGCGCACACACAACAGCAGATATGAAATAGGAACGCGATCGCGAGAGGTGCGATCGCCAGACGTGACACAAGGCAGATCAGGACAGAATACGAGGTTAGCAAAGGCACAGCAAATAATACAATGAGGAGATACGGAAAATAACAAACGCTAGCTAACCGCGAACACCGCACTCATTCGCAACAGTGCACGCGGTTATGCGCGGTCTCCACGTGATAAGCACAATAGAGACAAGCACGCCTAACTAACCATTAACAGACAAACATGAAACAGAGGACGCGAGCGCTTGCTTAATGGTTACCTCACCGAGCCTCCAGCAAGCGTAGCAGACAAGACAGACACACGAAAACAGGGACAAGCGAGAGATAGGATCCACAGCACTAGCGAAAAGTGGCTAGCGCGATCCAAGTACAGAGTAGCAGAACAGAAGGATCCCCAGCGCTAGCGAAAAGTGGCTAGCGCGATCCCAGGAGACAGAACAGAAGGATCCCCAGCGCTAGCGAAAAGTAGCTAGCGCGATCCCAGGAGACAGAACAGAAGGATCCCCAGCGCTAGCGAAAAAGTAGCTAGCGCGATCCCAGGAGACAGAACAGAAGAGATAGCTGGTAGCAACTGCTGCTCCAGCTATACTCCAAGAACAGAGATCAGAACCATTTCCTGTCGACCACCATAGGGACAGGACAATGGCAACAGGCAAGACAAGACAAAACAGGCAATACAGATAATACAATCCTAACTGCACTAGGGAAATCTGCCTAGCGCAGATTCAGGAATTACTCTAAGCTGATGTTCAAACAGAGAGCAAGGCTGACACCCCACCAGAAGTGTTACATAGGACGAAATCCTTATGACCAGCGAAGCATTGTGGGAAAGACATAGTACTTATAGTACACGCCTCCAATGAATGTGGCCAGGCAATTTGCATGACAACGTATGCAAATTCCTCTGCAAGCACAAGCTGCAAAACTGACAGAAGCTCTTCTTTCCAGAGTCCTGCAGCATGCAAACCTACACAATAGTCAAAGGGCTGCCTGCCTGCACAGGCAGCTGAGCAAATCATCACACTAAGCCCTTCTGTTCCTTGCGAACCTCAGAAATGCCATTCATTCATCTCAAATGGCTCTTTAGTTTGTGTCATGTGACTTTGCCACCTCTGCATGTCATCTCCAACCATGCCTGGATCGTTAAAATCTATAACAAGAAAATGCAGTATCATAACTCTTGTAAAACTTTGTTCCATTTTTGAACAAACAAAATATTGAACTCCAATGACATTGTCTTCAACTACAATTGTCATCTTAAATCATCTCTCACATCTTACTGTAAGGACAACAAAGTTATATTTCATAACTTCATAATATTCTGTTTTATGTAAATGTTTAATAACATGTTAGTTTGTGTGTGCGTTTACATAACATGCTAATCTCATGTGTACTTGTATTTTCAATATCAAGTGTGATTACATCTTCTGTGTTTCTTACAGCATTACAGCATTAATCTTTTGTGTGTATTCTCGTTTCTTTTATCAGTTAATTTACTTGCTGTGTGTGAGTGCAGATTGCAAGTAAACTATGTGTAACTCCTCTGCCATAAAAATGACAATTGTTCTTAAACTGCATTGTACCATTACAAATTAGATGACAACAGCTCAGATGACAGAACTACAGCTGTCCCTTTAAATATACCTCATGACACTCCCCAGACTCCTTTACAACTGGGCGTTACTAAAGAACATAGCAACTGGATGTATTCAATTGCTAGTATCCAACATAAACTCAATAAAACATGAAATCAACTTCTATGTAAACAACTGATACTCTATGTGAGGAAACGCGGAAGACCCGCCGCCATGAGCCAGCGGTAGGCGGCTCTTTCCGTGCACGAGGGCATCACACACGGAGAGGCAGCCGCCTCCTCTCAGCATGAGGCGGCTGTCTCCGTGCAGGGACCTACAGAGCGCGGTTAGCGCCCATACCTCCGCTGCGGAGACACCGCCGAGCGGGGCTGCTGTGGCTGGGACTCGTAGTCCCTCTGGTGTTAGAGTGACGCACGCGCGCGCACTCAGGCAGAAGATTTATGGCAGCCAGAAAGGAGTCAGCTGACCAAGCTGGTCAGCTGACTCTGGCCCCACTCGTCATTGGGCCAGCACTTAGGGAGGTGCTGGGGGGACATCGGTGTATATATACTGCTACCTGGTCATTCCTCTGGTGTCTGGTGTTGCGATCACACATGTGGGAGCACCCAGATCCGTAGTCAGATCCGCAAGTGTGCCGGGACCAGCTGGAGCTGTAATCCTACACTTAGCTAGATTCTGTTGATAGCTTAAAGTACTAGTTTGATTGTGATTATCTGTTATGACTTTTTGCCTGCCTGACTATCCTCCTGAACTTTGATCCTGTACCTCGATATTTCTGATAACCTGTTGCCGAACCCCGGCTCGTCCTAGACTCTGCTTCTGCCTCTTGATCCTGTACCTTGATATTTCTGATTACCTGTTGCCGAACCCTGCCTGTACCTTGACCCCGCCTTTGCCTTACGATACTGTACTTTATCTGTCTGTGTGTGTACGACCTGGCTTGTCCGACCTCGAGAGCCGACTTTACTGTTAGAGGCGGTTCCCTGTCCAGGTAGTGACACTTTCCCCAGAGTGTCATTCTCTGATATCCTTCCTTCGCTCAGCCTGACTCCTCCTGTCTCGGAGAGTCCAGGCCTCGGAAGGAATCTTTGCAGTACGCCTTACTGCTTTGAGGCCTAGTCCTCTAAGTGTTACTGTTACACCAAAACACTACACTCTACTCAGGTGAACAGAGGTTAGCTAGTATATCGGATTATCGGTGATACTGCAGATCACTTATAATCTGGTATACATCTGCATTCCCCGTGATACTGCAGATCACCGGTAAT
This sequence comes from Hyperolius riggenbachi, assembly GCF_040937935.1. Taxonomy (NCBI): domain Eukaryota; kingdom Metazoa; phylum Chordata; class Amphibia; order Anura; family Hyperoliidae; genus Hyperolius; species Hyperolius riggenbachi. Next base: position 32,037,482 of record NC_090646.1, on the reverse strand, counting down.
CAGATCCTCTCTGTGCTTCACCGATCGTTACACTCTAATTATTTTACTGTCCCAACTTAATTACTATCGTACCTTAGACTTCATCAAAAAAGGGGGTAGAATCACCACTACCTTTGATCTTCACATATTTCTCAAGAAATAAAATTTAACCAATAAGGAGATAAAATGCACGTATACAATAAATCATAAGTGAAAATAAATATGTTATCATTTAAGCACATATAAACAATTACTTTTTTTTCAGAGGTTTACTCTAATATGCTGTCCTTTTAACTTAATTATATTGTGTACAGTCTAGGATATCAGTGCATACATTACTGTATTGACAACTTACAGCAATGATCAAAGTATACAATTTTAATCCAGATATCTGATCCATTAGCACAATGTCCCACTGTATCGTGTTACTAATTTTATTACCACAGAAATCAAATTATGTTTTTTTCTGTCATTCAAGCAATTTCTGTGTTCTATTTTCCAATTCTTCTAAATATGCTGCTAAAATATCGCAGTTAGGACAAACCTCTGACCCCTGCTGAACCGTACAGATCTGAGATGCAGATTGCACTTCAGTTACACAACAGCTGATACAAAATCCAGCTTCTCCCTATCTTTCTGCACAAAAGGTCAGATTCTTCTTACTGAAATGTACAGTGCTCGACTCAAGTCACAAGGGGGCAGGGATTCTCTGAGCAGGATCTTCTGAAACCTCTTTTAAGATTACAACTAGGACATGTAAACCTATACACATATATCCATATATTCGACTTGACCATTAATTACGGTAACAAACACTTTATTATTGATTGATGGATCCATATCAATCAAGATCTTTATCGAATATATCCATATATACATACATTAACCATATAACATATGTCCCCTTTATTGAAATAAATTAATATTTCAATAATACAACATTCATTCCTCATTCATATCACAATCATATCTCAATTATTCTGGTTTCAAGAGATTAGTCAAAGATATATTTCCCTCCTCAGTACTTCCGTTGACACTAATCAATTTATAAAATTTCTTAATCTTAAATGCCAAGACTTACTACATTAATATCCCCTTTCTGTACAATATAGACCTCTAACTAAATTTCTGAGTGAACACAAGACTTGAAATACCCTTTAACCATTTCCTCACTGGACATTACTTGGAAGCAAACATTTTTTTCTTCCTCTACATGTGTCAACAACTTATGGGACTGTGCAATCAGCATATCATAATCTGGTTACATTAATCAAATTAATCACTGATAAAATTAGACTGAACACACATATATTGATTTTCAAAAAAATATTTTACCTTATAAAGTATCATAAATCATTTCAACTCTATAATGCATTTGATAAACAAGTTTATAACTATAGTCATGTGTTGCTAAATTTACCTAACACCTTATTCTTTTTGAATCTAATTATTGTGCCAATCAAGATTGGTGAAATCGTTATTTGCAACAATTCAAATTTATTTAGTCTAAATTAAACCAAATCATGTTATTTCTCAGTAGTATTACTAAGAATAACTTTCTGACTAAACCCACTAGTTTAAAACCTACTTTTAACAAATTTTTACGAAAAACGATTTTTATAATATCTGTCTGTCTATGGTCACAAGCAATCACATCTTACTTATGAATGCTGACCCTTACCACAATATCTCCGTTAATCACCTAATACAGGGACAGATATAGTCGTTATCAAGCCATGATGACTATCAATTCTATGCAATATTATAAGCTTATTTTTAAATAATTAAAAAAAAATTGAATATCGATTTAATATCAATTATAACAGTCATGACTATATTTTATGCTTTTTATCAGTACTCAGATGGAAATATGGACAACATTTGAATGGACTTTTTCATAACATACATAGCTTGCAATGCTAATACATTTATGTGACTTTATGCAATTATTTTATTCTCTAATTTAAATTTAAACAAATGATATCTGTAACATGAGACATGCTGCAAAGAGATCATGTTTTTTTGGTAACCAATTCATAAAATATCAATTTTTAATACACAGAAATATTTTTATTTTTCTAGCTTTCAGGGTTGCAGGCTGCACTTCTCTTAAACCACTATTACAAATATATTTCTTTTTATATAAATTATGATTTATACATGGTCTGGACTTTTCGTTCTACACAAGTGGCCAACTAGAATATTTATAAAACCCTTACTTTACCTATAGAAGCTATTATGGTAAGTTTTGCTTCTATAATTCAATTACATTTTGATTACACTATCAAAAATTTCCATTTAAACCATTTTTTCCCAAGTTTAGCTTGCAGCTTAGTAGACCAGAATGTCTCCATTTTTAAATATGCACAACCACTGATAAGGTTTGCATTCTGTTTGTCACTGTAAAAGCATACTACATTAAAACAGGAATACAATTTCCCTTGCATGCTGTTCATTTTAGCAAAAAATTAAGTAACTATTTCCCTTATTGGCTGACAAATATTAATTTTTAATTAATTTGATAATTTTGGATAAAACACAACACAATCTGACTTTCTTTAAACTTATAGCCAATTCAACAGAAAATAAACCATAATTACCCTTGCAAATGAATTCCTGCTCACGACCACATGACGTCCATCATCAGATCTCCTGTCGACTTTGTCACATTTCCCACATCAGATTCAGCGCAATAGAGTTTCACAAGCACACAGCTCCGCCTCTCTTCATTCCCCGATTTTGAAACGATGTTGCGATGTAGCTGCTTCAGTCTTTGCGAGTGGCTGGCTCACCAAATGAAATATAAATATAGTGGGATCTGAAAGATCGTTCTTTTAAAAACAAAGTCCTCAGGAGATGGTAAAATGTGGAAGTGGATTTTAATTAATCATTACTGATCTTGTAGATATTCAATAATCAATAAGGCACCGTTCTTTGGTACATCAAAAATTAGTTACAAAAGATATAAAACCAGAATAAATAAATAGCTGTAAAGTCTGTATACGGAATCTATTATTTGTAGTAGTAAATGAATATGTGTGTGTATGAGTGAGTGAGAGATTAAGTGAGCTCTTGTCCAGACCTTCCTGCTAGTTCCTATACACATCTTAGGTAGTGTTGGGCGAACAGTGTTCGCCACTGTTCGGGTTCTGCAGAACATCACCCTGTTCGGGTGATGTTCGAGTTCGGCCGAACACCTGACGGTGCTCGGCCAAACCGTTCGGCCACATGGCCGAACTAAGAGCGCATGGCCGAACGTTCCCCGAACGTTCGGCTAGCGCTGTGATTGGCCGAATGGGTCACGTGGTTCGGGCCCGAACGCGCTCTGATTGGCCGAACGGTCACGTGGTTCGGGTAAATAAATACCCGAACCACGTCATATCTCCGCCATTTCTCTGTGGGTTTAGCTTTGGGTAGGCAGGCAGGGTAGTTCGCTCTCCAGCCACGCTAGCCAGGGTCCCCCCCAGTCATTGTGTGTCGCTGCTGGGAACAGTAGTACACCGCTCGCTCAGCCACACTATATATAGCATTGTTTACTGCCACTGTGTACCTCGCTCAGCCACGCTATATATAGCATTGTGTTTTCTGACACTCTGTGTACACGGCTTAGCCTGACTAATATAGCATTGTGTGTACTGCCACTGTGCACCTCGCTCAGCCACGCTATATATAGCATTGTGTTTTCTGACACTCTGTGTACACGGCTTAGCCTGACTAATATAGCATTGTGTGTACTGCCACTGTGCACCTCGCTCAGCCACGCTATATATAGCATTGTGTTTTCTGACACTCTGTGTACACGGCTTAGCCTGACTAATATAGCATTGTGTGTACTGCCACTGTGCACCTCGCTCAGCCACGCTATATATAGCATTGTGTTTTCTGACACTCTGTGTACACGGCTTAGCCTGACTAATATAGCATTGTGTGTACTGCCACTGTGCACCTCGCTCAGCCACGCTATATATAGCATTGTGTTTTCTGACACTCTGTGTACACGGCTTAGCCTGACTAATATAGCATTGTGTGTACTGCCACTGTGCACCTCGCTCAGCCACGCTATATATAGCATTGTGTTTTCTGACACTCTGTGTACACGGCTTAGCCTGACTAATATAGCATTGTGTGTACTGCCACTGTGCACCTCGCTCAGCCACGCTATATATAGCATTGTGTTTACTGCCACTCTGTGTACACCGCTCAGCCAGACTATATACCGTTGTTTACTGACACTCTGTGTACACCGCTCAGCCAGACTATATACCATTGTTTACTGACACTCTGTGTACACCGCTCAGCCTGGCTATATAGCATTGTGTGTACTGCCACTGTGCACCTCGCTCAGCCACGCTATATATAGCATTGTGTTTACTGCCACTCTGTGTACACCGCTCAGCCAGACTATATACCGTTGTTTACTGACACTCTGTGTACACCGCTCAGCCAGACTATATACCATTGTTTACTGACACTCTGTGTACACCGCTCAGCCTGACTATATAGCATTGTGTGTACTGCCACTGTGCACCTCGCTCAGCCACGCTATATACAGCATTGTGTTTTCTGACACTCTGTGTACACGGCTTAGCCTGACTAGATAGCATTGTGTGTACTGCCACTGTGCACCTCGCTCAGCCACGCTATATATAGCATTGTGTTTACTGCCACTCTGTGTACACCGCTCAGCCAGACTATATACCATTGTTTACTGACACTCTGTGTACACCGCTCAGCCAGACTATATACCATTGTTTACTGACACTCTGTGTACACCGCTCAGCCTGACTATATAGCATTGTGTGTACTGCCACTGTGCACCTCGCTCAGCCACGCTATATATAGCATTGTGTTTTCTGACACTCTGTGTACACGGCCTAGCCTGACTATATAGCATTGTGTGTACTGCCACTGTGCACCTCGCTCAGCCACGCTATATATAGCATTGTGTTTACTGCCACTCTGTGTACACCGCTCAGCCAGACTATATACCGTTGTTTACTGACACTCTGTGTACACCGCTTAGCCAGACTATATAGCATTGTGTGTACTGCCACTGTGTACCTTGCTCAGCCACGCTATATATAGCATTGTGTTTACTGCCACTCTGTGTACACGGCTCAGCCAGACTATATAGCATTGTGTGTACTTCCACTCTGTGTACACCGCTCAGCCAGACTATATAGCATTGTGTGTACTGCCACTCTGTGTACACGGCTCAGCCAGACTATATAGCATTGTGTGTACTGCCACTCTGTGTACACGGCTCAGCCAGACTATATAGCATTGTGTTTACTTCCACTCTGTGTCTGCTGGGCCTGGGAACAGTAGTACACCGCTCACCCACCACTGTATAGCATTGTGCTCTGTGTCGCTGCTGGGAATAGTGGTACACCGCTCACCCGCCACTGTATAGCATTGTGCTCTGTGTCGCTGCTGGGAATAGTGGTACTGTATAGCATTTCTGTACTGCCACTGTACTGCTGCCAGTCAGCGTGTACTGTAAGGATAAGTGAAATGAGGAAGAAATCCGGTGAAAGAGGAAGGGGCAAGGGAAGAGGTGTTTCCCCTGACGGTTCACGTACAGGCCACAGGGGAGCACCCAAGAAAACCCACTCAATACCGCCCATGTTGTCCAGGACAACAACCCTCACAAATCCAAAAGAACAGGACCAGATAATTACTTGGATGACCTCTCAAGCGTCCAGCAGTGGGTTAAGCAGCACCAGCACATCACGCACGAGGTCCGAGTCCTCAGCCAGTTACAAGGAGCCAGTGGGCACAAAGCTGACACAACCGGCAGCGACACCACGCACACAACTGCCAGATAACCAGTCCGATGAATTACCTCAGGACACAATGGGGTATTCGCAGGAGCTATTCCCAGCCCAACAAACTTCCACCTTTCAAAGGTCAATGGAGGAACAGCCAGAAATGTTGTGCCCGGATTCACAACCATTAACTGTGGGAAATGCACCGCGCACTGAAATACAAGGCGAGTCCGAGGAGGACTCGGAAACCCAAATCCCAGAGCAAGTTGGGCAGGAGGGGTTGCAATTGCAGGAGGTCGGCCGACAAGATCTGGAAGACGACGTTGGAGTGAGCTGCGCAGAGGTTGTTCTGGGGAGCTCTACTCCACGGCGGCGGCCCCCCACAATGACATATGACGAGTTTCAGGAGATGGAAGAGGAGGGTATGGACAATGTGGACATAGACCCAGATTTTGTTTGTGACCGAGAACATCGCCGTCGTAGCAGCAGCACAGATGAGTCTGTTGAAGAACCCACTGCTGCACGAGTTCGCCTTGTGCCACAAGGTAGGCAGCACGCAATTTCAGGCACCACAAGCGTGGAAGTTCAAGTGAGAGGCAAAAGAGGAGCAAACAGAAATCGCCAGCAAGGCAGGTGCTCCAAAGTCTGGGCTTTCTTTGAAGACTGCACTGAGGATGTTACCATGGCGATTTGCAAGGTGTGCAAGACCCGCCTGAGCAGGGGGAAAAGTATTAACAACCTCTCCACCACCAGCATGAGCCGCCACATGCTATCCAAACATCCCACTCTGTGGGCAAACTCGGCAGGACAGGGTACCAGCAACACTGCCTCCCTTGGGTTCACCAGACTCACCACCAGACCCGCCTCAGCAGCAGCAGTAGCCCAGCCATTGCGTGGTTCACAACATTCACAAACATCAGACGACGCTGACACTGTCACTTTCCGGAGTAGTGCTCTTGAGGTCTCCCAGTGTTCATCAAACACAACAACCAACAGCCCTTCCGTGTGCAGCGCTACGGTTCAGTTGTCTGTGTCGGAGATGTTTGAGCGCAAGAGGAAATTGCCAGCAAATGACCCCCGGGCCGTGGCAGTAACAGCCAGCATAGCCAAGCTTCTGGCCTGCGAAATGCTGCCATATCGAGTGGTGGAGACAAACAGCTTCAAGGGCATGATGTCAGTGGCCATCCCACGTTACGTGGTTCCCAGCCGCTATCACTTTGCGCGCTCTGCAGTGCCTGAGTTGCATGAGCACGTGGTCAGCAAAATAACCCGAAGCTTGAAGAATGCCGTTGCCTGCAAGGTTCACCTCACCACTGACACCTGGACGAGTGCGTTCGGCCAGGGTCGATACATCTCCCTTACCGCGCACTGGGTGAACCTTGTGGAGCCTGGCAGCGATTCCTCACCTGCTACGGCGCGGGTGTTGCCCACGCCGCAAACAGCTGCACCGCCGTCCCTCCCACTGGATAACAACAGCAGCACCTACCTCTCTGACTCCTTCTCCTCCAACGCATCTCAAAGCTGTACCTCATCCGGAAACGCTAACCCAGCAGCAGTAGGATCGTGGAAGCAGTGCAGCACAGCTGTTGGCATGCGTCAGCAAGCGTTGCTGAAGCTGATCTGCCTTGGGGATAAGCAGCACACAGGGGAGGAAATTTGGAAGGGAATAAAGGAACAGACGGATTTGTGGCTGGCACCGCTGGACCTGAAACCGGGCATGGTTGTGTGTGATAATGGGAGTAATCTCATTCGCGCTTTAAGGTTGGCTAAGCTGACACACATCCCTTGCCTGGCGCACGTGATGAACCTAGTAGTTCAGCGGTTCCTGAGGACATACCCAGGCGTGGCCGATCTTCTGTTGAAGGTGCGTCGAGTGGCCAAACATTGTAGAAATTCCAGTACTGCTTCGGGGGCACTCGCCAAGATGCAGGAGCGCTTCAATCTCCCCCACCATCGCTTGCTGTGTGATGTCCCTACGCGCTGGAATTCTACGCTGCACATGCTAGCCCGCTTTTGCGAGCAGAAGAGTGCAGTGGTCCAGTACATGACGGCGCAGTACCGAGGCGCATCCGGACAGCTGCCAAGCTTCTGTGGATCCGATTGGGCCAACATGTTGGACCTCTGCCAAGTCCTCCAAAATTTTGAGCAATCCACGTTGCTTGTGAGCAGTGACAACTCTTCAGTCAGCATTACCATACCACTGCTGTGTTTACTGAAGAGGTCAATGTTGAAAATCAAGGAAACAGCTGTCATGATGCAACTGGGGGAATCTGAAGGAGAAAACGATCAGCGTGATGGTACCAACATCAGGCCATCCGCCTCAGGGAACGCTGGCCCCAGCAGCTATGACGAAGAAGAGGAGGAGGAACAGCTGGAGTTGGAGCAGTATGCTATAGGAAATAGAAAAGGGCGGGGAGACACCGGGAGCCCAATCTGGTGTAGTATCACACGAGTAGATTTTTCTTTAGTAAATGAAAGATCGTATATACTCACAAGGCTGGGTTGCATATATGGCAACCACTGTATCACGCGTGTGGGAAAGTACCGTCCCCACTCGGCCTTGTGATGAGATGATGTTGTCGGTCGCAGCTCCTTTAAGAAAATACCACCTGCCAAGGTGGTGGCCCCTGGTCCCAGGGGAGGTATCAACACGGGAGGGTAGGAGGCGCCCTTGTAGGTACTTCAGATCTCACTTTAGACTAGGTAAATATGTTTATGCATATAATGATTCTATAGGTCTAGATTAGAATTAGATTCATATACTCCAATTTTGGAACTGCCAATTTTTTTAAAAAATATTGTTTTAGAAATATGGTAAGATCCTACCTCAATAAGTATTCACTCTCGTATGGTTGGGTAAAAAGAGAATTTATTGTAGCACTTTAAAATGACAACGCGTTTCGCGGTATACAACCGCTTCATCAGGTCGTGTTTCGTGCATCAGCTCTGGAGTCCTTAGCATTAGTGAAGTCCAGCTTATTCAATACAGTTCAGTTCCTTACATCAAAAGCATCCAAATCAGCAGTTCACAGTATGGTTTGGCTTTCAGCAGTGCCTCCAAACACACTTGTCAGGAGGTCAGCAGCACACCTGCTCCACCCCATCACCCTTCCTTCACAGTATGGTTTGGCTTTCAGCAGTGCCTCCAAACACACTTGTCAGGAGGTCAGCAGCACACCTGCTCCACCCCATCACCCTTCCCAGGGTGATGGGGTGGAGCAGGTGTGCTGCTGACCTCCTGACAAGTGTGTTTGGAGGCACTGCTGAAAGCCAAACCATACTGTGAACTGCTGATTTGGATGCTTTTGATGTAAGGAACTGAACTGTATTGAATAAGCTGGACTTCACTAATGCTAAGGACTCCAGAGCTGATGCACGAAACACGACCTGATGAAGCGGTTGTATACCGCGAAACGCGTTGTCATTTTAAAGTGCTACAATAAATTCTCTTTTTACCCAACCATACGAGAGTGAATACTTATTGAGGTAGGATCTTACCATATTTCTAAAACAATATTTTTTTAAAAAATTGGCAGTTCCAAAATTGGAGTATATGAATCTAATTCTAATCTAGACCTATAGAATCATTATATGCATAAACATATTTACCTAGTCTAAAGTGAGATCTGAAGTACCTACAAGGGCGCCTCCTACCCTCCCGTGGAGTTGGAGCAGGAATTTCATGCCACCACTGACGAGGGCCAGAGCGGTGCACGTTGGACTTCCACAATTCAGCGCGAATGGTCAGCAGAAGCAGACCAGGAGGAAGGTGACGACTATGATGCATCACAACAACTATCACAACGCTCACAAGAGGATGATGAGGATTCTGGTAGGACTCTGGCACACATGGCTCAATTCATGCTAGACTGCATTGAACGCGACCCACGCATTGTGCGCATTCTGGACAACACCAATTACTGGGTTTATACCCTTCTGGATCCACGGTACAAACACAATGTTCCAAAACTGCTTGAAGAAAGAGTCAGACAGGTCAAAATGGAAGAATACCAGCAGGCCCTTGTGGAGACTTTAGAGAGGAGATTGACATCCTCCCCCTCCTCTAGCCAGTTGTACGCCGACAGACTGACTTCCGCAAACCCAGGACGACCAGGAGGGCAGCAAACAACGCAAGCCGCAGCTAGTGCCCAAAAGGGAATGGTATCGGCAGTGTCCTTGGAGTGGGAACATTTTCTGACACCCATGCAGCAGCAGCCCACTGAACAGCAAGCGTGCAGATCCACCTCCAACACCGATCGCCTGGAGAAGATGGTCAAGGACTACATGTCAGATGACGTAGCTGTGTCGAACAATCCATCTGCACCCTTCAACTATTGGGTATCGAAGCTAAACACCTGGCACGAACTGGCAATGTACGCAATAGAGGTGCTGGCTTGCCCGGCAGCCAGCGTTATGCCGGAACGCTGTTTCAGTGCTGCCGGAGGCATCGTCACAGATCGGCGTATCCGCCTCTCCACAGAAAATGCAGACCGTCTGACTCAAATTAAAATGAATCAATCCTGGATTGGAAATGACTACGCAACACTCCAGGACCCCAACCAAGTAACATGACCAATGAACATCTGGGATGGTGTAGCGTTTCCGGTCCCTGTTTATTGAACCTCTCATCTGTATTACATTTATGACTGCATGGCGGCAAAAAGCATTGCTGCTATATCCGCACGCTTTTTGTCCTCATGCAAGGCCTGGGTTGTTGTGTCTCAAAAAGCATGGCCTTCTCCTCCTGCGCCTGCTCCTGTTCCATCACGTCTGCTGCTGCTGGGTTAGCGTTGCCGCGGGGTCCCTGTTTATTGAACCACTTATCTTTATTACATTTATGACTGCATGGCAGTACAAAGCATGCTATCCGCACGCTTTTTGTCCTCATGCAAGGCCTGGGTTGTTGTGTCTCAAAAAGCATGGCCTTCTCCTCCTGCGCCTGCTCCTGTTCCATCACGTGTGCTGCTGCTGCTGCTGGGTTAGCGTTGCCGGTCCCTGTTTATGGAACCTCTTATCTTTATTACATTTATGACTGCATGGCGGTACAAAGCATGCTATCCGCATGCTTCTTGTCCTCATGCAAGGCCTGGGTTGTTGTGTCTCACAAAGCGTGGCCTTCTCCTCCTGCACCTCCTCCTGTTCCATCACGTCTGCTGCTGCTGGGTTAGCGTTGCCGCGTGGTCCCTGTTTATTGAACCACTTATCTTTATTAGATTTATGACTGCATGGCGGTACAAAGCATGCTATCCGCACGCTTTTTGTCCTCATGCAAGGCCTGGGTTGTTGTGTCTCACAAAGCGTGGCCTTCTCCTCCTGCGCCTCCTCCTGTTCCATCACGTCTGCTGCTGCTGGGTTAGCGTTGCCGCGTGGTCCCTGTTTATTGAACCACTTATCTTTATTACATTTATGACTGCATGGCGGTACAAAGCATGCTATCCGCACGCTTTTTGTCCTCATGCAAGGCCTGGGTTGTTGTGTCTCACAAAGTGTGGCCTTCTCCTCCTGCGCCTCCTCCTGTTCCATCACGTCTGCTGCTGCTGGGTTAGCGTTGCCGCGTGGTCCCTGTTTATTGAACCACTTATCTTTATTACATTTATGACTGCATGGCGGTACAAAGCATGCTATCCGCACGCTTTTTGTCCTCATGCAAGGCCTGGGTTGTTGTGTCTCACAAAGCGTGGCCTTCTCCTCCTGCGCCTCCTCCTGTTCCATCACGTCTGCTGCTGCTGGGTTAGCGTTGCCGCGTGGTCCCTGTTTATTGAACCACTTATCTTTATTACATTTATGACTGCATGGCGGTACAAAGCATGCTATCCGCACGCTTTTTGTCCTCATGCAAGGCCTGGGTTGTTGTGTCTCACAAAGCGTGGCCTTCTCCTCCTGTGCCTCCTCCTGTTCCATCACGTCTGCTGCTGCTGGGTTAGGGTTGCCGCGTGGTCCCTGTTTATTGAACCACTTATCTTTATTACATTTATGACTGCATGGCGGTACAAAGCATGCTATCCGCATGCTTCTTGTCCTCATGCAAGGCCTGGGTTGTTGTGTCTCAAAGCGTGGCCTTCTCCTCCTGCGCCTCCTCCTGTTCCATCACGTGTGCTGCTGCTGGTGCTGGGTTAGCGTTACCGGTCCCTTTTCGTGGAACCTCTTCTCTGTATTACATTTATGACTGCATGGCGAAAAAAAGCATGTTACCTGTGCAAAGAAACATGACATTTTCCACATTTAAAAGACAGTTTTTCCTTTGAAACTTTACAATCAATTTTCTCAAAAACTATAAGCTCTTTTTGCAAATTTTTTTTTCCTCTTGTACCCACTCCAAACGTGCACATGCCCTGTACATTTGGGGTATGTAGCATGTAAGGAGGCTTTACAAAGCACAAAAGTTCGGGTCCCCATTGACTTCCATTATGTTCGGAGTTCGGCTCGAACACCCGAACATCGCGGCCATGTTCGGCCTGTTCGGCCCGAACCCGAACATCTAGATGTTCGCCCAACACTAATCTTAGGCCTCAGTCTTCTACCACTTTGCCTTTCTGATTGGACCAACAATGACGCTGCTACATATGGTGTGAAAGCTCTTTTGCTAACTCAGGACTAATGTATTTTGAATCTTCTAACACTTAACTTAGAATAACTTAGGGTGAAGTTACGGCTCCAACATCCACCACCTGTCAATCAAAGTCAGGGTGAGAATTCCTGCAACCTGAAGTTTGCTGGCCAAAAATCTATTCTGGAATAACCTTGTGATCTCAAATTCCATGAGAAAAGGACACATGCTAAGCTAAGCTCAGCTAACTACTGAAAATGCATTTTAAAACCAAGCAATATACTGACTGTATATCTGTTAACCAATATTGTAAAGGTATCACTATATTAAACAATAGCTTTGATATCTCAATCTCATGACATCGTATACCAATAACTTAATTCTGTAAATGGCAGGGCCCTTAGCCAAGTGCAGAAATCAAGTCATCAAATATTTTATATAATTTGATTCAAATCTCAAAACATTCAATTTATAACATAGCCATAGCTTTAAAGAATTCCTCTACAGAGGTTAGGGCCTGGTGACCGAAGGGAAGACTATACGCCCAGGTCTGAGAATCGCCTGATAACAAAGTCTTAATGAACGTAACCCTTTGGGCCATGGTTCCTGAAGAATTAGGTCTTAACTCAAAGTATGATAACACTCTACTTCTAAAATTTCGGAAGTCAGATCTGTGATCAGAAAGTTTTTCAGGTACAGGCATACGTATGTGTAACGATCCGCTCAGCTGCCTGCGCAGGCAGCCTTTTGATCATTATTCAGGTCTGCATGCTGCAGGACTCTGGAAAGAAGACCTTCTGTCAGTTTTGCAGCTTGTGCTTGCAGATGAATTTGCATACGTTGTCATGCAAATTGCCTGGCCACATTCATTGGAGTTGTGTACTATAAGTACTATGTCTTTCCCACAATGCTTTGCTAGTCATTCCCTTCCGTGGTCTGTTCCTGATGGACACTGCTGGAGTGTCAGCCATTGCTATCTAGTATAGTTAATTCCTGGGGGTTGCTTTAGGCTCCCCTTCTAGCCCAGTCAGGTTGTATTATCTGTATTGCCTGTACTGTCTTGTCTTGCCTGTTTGCCATTGTCCTGTCCCTATGGTGGTTGACGGGAAGTGGTTCTGATCTCTGTTCTTGGAGTATAGCTGGAGCAGCGGTTGCTACCAGCTATCTCTTCTGTTCTGTCTCCTGGGATCACGCTAGCTACTTTTTGCTAGCGCCGGGGATCCTTCTGTTCTGTCTTCTGGGATCGCGCTAGCTACTTTTTGCTAGCGCCGGGGATCCTTCTGTTCTGTCTTGTCTGTCGCGATTGCGCTGTCACCAGCGGCGGTTGATAGCGAATCGTTCTGTCTTGTTTGGATCGCACTGGCCTCTAGCGGTAGCGGCTGTGGATCCTTCTGATCTAGTTCCTGGAGTGTAAGCTGGAGCAGCGGTTGCTACCAGCTACCTCATCTGATCTGTCTTGTTTAGATCGCACCAGCTGCTAGCGTTAGCGGCTGTGGATCTTTCTGATCTGTGTTCCTGCTTGGATCACACTTGCTCTGGCGGAAGAGCGGTGGATCCTTCCTGCCTAGTTTCTGTTCTCGTGTGTCTGTCTTGTCTGTTGCAACCGCTTGCTGAAGGCTCGGTGAGGTAACCGTTAAGCAAGCGTCGCGTCCTCTGTTTCATGTTTGTCTGTCAATGGTTAGTTAGGCGTGCTTGTCTCTGTTGTGCTTATCACGTGGAGACCGCGCATAACCGTGTGCACTGTTGCGAATGAGTGCGGTGTTTGCGGTTAGCTAGCGTTTATTATTTTCCGTATCCCCTCATTGTATTATTTGCTGTGCCTTTGCTAACCTCATATTCTGTTCTGTTCTGCCTTGTGTCTCGTCTGGCGATCGCACCTCTTGCGATCGCGTTCCTATTTCGTATCTGCTGTTGTGTGTGCGCGGTTGCGGGGTGGCGACTGGATTGGCGCACACACATACAACCTGTCCCTTTGCTCAATCTCGTTCGCAATCGCCTCTCTTGCGATTGCGTTCTGCGCTTCGTACAATTCCTGTCTGGCACTTGTGGAGGTACAGAGGATTGATTCCTCTGCACTCCCCAGCGCCATCTGCCGACAGGAATTTCCCTCTACAGGTGCGTAGCACCTGTTGCTGGGTGCCTGCAAATATACGTTTGTGGAAGATTTCCGCCGTGTCAGCGCACGCGTTGTGCGCTGATCACGGAGAAAGTTCCACAAGCGTTACAGAATGACCAGCCCAACCCAAAACCCCAGTGTAGAGGGAATTTCGGATTTGTACGATTTTGCTGAGTATGATTCCTGTGTCTTTAAGAGTTTCAAAAGATTAAATTCAGAGACGAAAGAGGATTTTCTCTCTGAATGCGTAAAATTTTGTCTGAATCCTACTTTTCAAATTACTGATCCGTCCACGTCTGCTCTCCAATTAGCTTATGTGCTTTTGAAAGACGATCTGTTTGTATGGGCTCATGAAATCTTGCAAGACAATTCTTGGAATGATAATCTATATCAGTTTCTTACATTTACATTCTCCTACTGGTTTGAGTTGCCTTGCTTGCCACCTGCCCTGTATGAGTGTGTAGTTGCTAATGAGTCAGCTGCTCTACCTACTTCATGCAAAACCATTCAGTTTGAAAATGAATGCAGTAACTATTCCCCTGTGTCTAAACAGCAGCCACCTAAAGCAGCAAGGACTAAAAGCAGGAAAAAAAGAAAGACTTCTCAGCTGAAAAATCCGTTACCCATAGCAACTACAAATAAAAGAATTGTTTCTGTAAAGTCTGAAATTTCTCAGTCTCAGGTTTCATTACCCCAAGAAAGGGCATTTGTGGATCCTTTGATAGGCAGGATTATTTTCTATATTAAAGGAGTAAGAAAGTCTCTGCATGTTCCTGACCCCAACCCTTATGAGGGTTTTTTGGAAACCGAGTTGTTTGAACCCCCATTTGCTCCATGGGATATTGGAGCATTAATTGAGGAGTTCGAGATTGACTGGAAGGCGTTTTGCGATTTCTACATCGCAAAAAGCGCAGAGATTCTTTATGCTTGTCTTGATTCGGTGTACGCTTTGATTGACTCTGATAAGTGTGACAAATGTTTTGTGGATCCGGTGCTCTATGTATGGCAAACGATTTTGGATGAGTTGCACACACACCAACCAATTGATTCCAATAAAGAAACATCGTTGTCAGATGATTGTTCCTGCTTTTCTGGGGTAAAGCATGAGAGTCTTGACTTTGTGCAATCTGAAATGAATGAGTGTGCCGCTGTGGTTGATTCCTGTGCGAATCCTGGAGGATTCTCTCCTGACAGTGTGCAGTTTGAATCTGTGCGATCTGATGCCTGTTTCTCGGATGTTCCTGCAGATTGTGATCAGCATGAATGTGCGGGACCCCTTGTCATTTAGAGACAGATCTTTAAGATCTTCCATCTGTGACCCTGCTATGGGGAAAATTTCTCGACTATGCAGCGTCAAAAGTAAGATTAATATGCCTAATAAAGTTTATCCTGTTGATGTCGCTATTTCTTCTGCAAATGAGTCTCTGTCTCACCCTGTTCTCACCTGTAAGGGCCCGTTGCCTGGTGACAGTTGCTCCAGCGTTTCGGTCCTAGATGCCTTGCAGTCTGCTCCGCAGATCGCGGAGGTTTGCGCTATGGAAGCATCAGTTTCACAACCTAAAGTGAATTTTGATTCGCAGGTTTTGCGTTCTGATTCCTCGGATTCGACATTGTTAGACGAATCTAAGAGTGAGACAGCGCTTCGGTTTTGCGAATCTGATGCTGAACCTTCTTTGCCTTATTCAGAGACGCTTTCTCTGAGCCTGCCCTGTACCATGAATAACAAAACAATGTCCAATCACACTGACATTTGGGAGTCCCTTTCGTGCTTTGAAGAAAGTTCTGACTCTCCACCCTGTACTCTGGATGAGTCAATATTGCCTTGTACAATATCTCCTGCCCTGCCCCTAGAGGCTCGTCTAGGTATTGCTGCTATTTTTACCTGTCTTTCTGCAGTTTTGGAGTTGCAAGCTAGTTTGACTGCTACGCAGAATTCTGGGTGCAGCGAGATTAAAGTTAGGGAGTCAGTGTGTGGTCCAGTGAATATTCCTGTATGTTCCACTCATGATGATGAAATTCAGTCGCAGTTTATGGTGGGACCTTCCCTGGGACATCTGCCCTGTTCTCAAAATAAAGTTCCAGTTTTGCCCTGTAACATGGATAGTACAGAATCCTTCTTAGAAAACTTGAAAAATGATGTTCCTGAGGTCTCGTTTGATGTTCTGGAGGTCTCAGAGTTCCTCCCAAAGGGTGCAGAACTTGTAGGAGATGTCTCCTGCCCCCCAAGTCCTTCTGAGGTGTTACCCTCTTCCGTAGGCATTGCTGCCCTCCTGGCTACCTTTTCAGCTCTGATGGAGCTTCACTCATATGTAGTCAATGATGATAGTATTGTCACAGAAATTTGTGAATTTGTATCCGAGTCTTCTTGTGAAAGTCCAGTGCTTGAGACCATTGCTCGTGATGATTCTCTGCCCGGTCCTGGTTTTGGTTTCCTCGTGTCGGACTCTGAGGTTGGCAGTTCCCCGACATGTACTGAGGTTTCTCCTGTGCTGGTGTACCCCAGTGTGCTCTGTGACCCAGAAAGCCCAAGTGTGCCTCGGTTACCAGCGTACTCAGATGCTTCCTCGGTGGAGACATGCTCTGATTTAGCCTGCCTGCTTGCATGCCCAGAAGTGGTCCCTGAAAGTCTTGATCTTGATGGGTGTCCTAGTAATTCTGAATCCGGAATTGTCATTGGTTCCATGGGGGTTCTTGGTAATTCTCCATGTGAGCCTGGTGATTGTTCTGCCCTCTTGGGATCTCTGTGGAGCTTCAAAAGGTTCTGGGAGATTCCGGGAGAAATTTTGCTTGGTACACTGGATGAGATCAACGGTGGCTTTTGTGTTGTAAGGGACACTTCGAACAGGTGTTGTGGCAGGTTTGGTATTTTCGGACGCTCCGTGGAAGGTGGTGGGTATTGTCTGGAGGGTGTCGTTGGCTTCTTCTCGGGCGTTCACAGTCCTGATGGGTGTTATACTAAGACTGGTAGTACTGATGGGCATGTTTCGGTGGCTTCTGTCTCCGATGAGGTCGGTTTCGGGTGGACTGACTCCGGAATTGGACCTTGTCGGGCTGCCCCGACCTTCATGAGTCTTCAGTTTGAGTCTGTTGCTAATAGCAGTTTTGAGGGTCGTCTGGAATTCGACCCTGGAGGGGGGGGGTACTGTAACGATCCGCTCAGCTGCCTGCGCAGGCAGGCAGCCTTTTGATCATTATTCAGGTCTGCATGCTGCAGGACTCTGGAAAGAAGACCTTCTGTCAGTTTTGCAGCTTGTGCTTGCAGAGGAATTTGCATACGTATAGCGGT
The DNA here is from genome assembly GCF_040937935.1 of Hyperolius riggenbachi. Taxonomy (NCBI): domain Eukaryota; kingdom Metazoa; phylum Chordata; class Amphibia; order Anura; family Hyperoliidae; genus Hyperolius; species Hyperolius riggenbachi. The sequence goes on along the minus strand of NC_090646.1, from coordinate 32,019,786 downwards.
TGCGGTTGCTACCAGCTACCAGCTATCTCTTCTGTTCTGTCTCCTGGGATCGCGCTAGCTACTTTTTGCTAGCGCCGGGGATCCTTCTGTTCTGTCTTCTGGGATCGCGCTAGCTACTTTTTGCTAGCGCCGGGGATCCTTCTGTTCTGTCTTGTCTGTCGCGATTGCGCTGTCACCAGCGGCGGTTGATAGCGAATCGTTCTGTCTTGTTTGGATCGCACTGGCCTCTAGCGGTAGCGGCTGTGGATCCTTCTGATCTAGTTCCTGGAGTGTAAGCTGGAGCAGCGGTTGCTACCAGCTACCTCATCTGATCTGTCTTGTTTAGATCGCACTAGCTGCTAGCGTTAGCGGCTGTGGATCTTTCTGATCTGTGTTCCTGCTTGGATCACACTTGCTCTGGCGGAAGAGCGGTGGATCCTTTCTGCCTAGTTTCTGTTCTCGTGTGTCTGTCTTGTCTGTTGCAACCGCTTGCTGAAGGCTCGGTGAGGTAACCGTTAAGCAAGCGTCGCGTCCTCTGTTTCATGTTTGTCTGTCAATGGTTAGTTAGGCGTGCTTGTCTCTGTTGTGCTTATCACGTGGAGACCGCGCATAACCGCGTGCACTGTTGCGAATGAGTGCGGTGTTCGCGGTTAGCTAGTGTTTATTATTTTCCGTATCCCCTCATTGTATTATTTGCTGTGCCTTTGCTAACCTCATATTCTGTTCTGTTCTGCCTTGTGTCTCGTCTGGCGATCGCACCTCTCGCGATCGCGTTCCTATTTCGTATCTGCTGTTGTGTGTGCGCGGTTGCGGGGTGGCGACTGGATTGGCGCACACACATACAACCTGTCCCTTTGCTCAATCTCGTTCGCAATCGCCTCTCTTGCGATTGCGTTCTGCGCTTCGTACAATTCCTGTCTGGCACTTGTGGAGGTACAGAGGATTGATTCCTCTGCACTCCCCAGCGCCATCTGCCGACAGGAATTTCCCTCTACAGGTGCATAGCACCTGTTGCTGGGTGCCTGCAAATATACGTTTGTGGAAGATTTCCGCCGTGTCAGCGCACGCGTTGTGCGCTGATCATAGAGAAAGTTCCACAAGCGTTACAGCATGTCTGTGCTAGGAGGAGATCGCACTTCATCCACAGCCGTCTGTAGGGTTTGTGTGGACCCAGACAGGGCATTAATCAGGGTCTGATGTTTACCCAGCACTTGGTTGATATTTTCCACCATAGTGGTAAGTGTGCCCAGACAGCTGATAAGTGCGTCCATTTGTATTTGGTCTGCCGTTCTGTAACGATCGGTGTAACACAGACAGAATCTGATTATTGGTGATCTGCAGTATCACCAAAAATACAGATATATACCAGATCATCAATGATCAGGTATATATCTGTATTTTTGGTGATACTGCAGATCACCAATAATCAGATTCTCTCTGTGTTACACCGATTGTTACAGAACGGCAGACCACCGAGCCTGTCGGGGACTCAATCTCTTAGCCCCCTCGATGTATTCCAGATTTTTGTGATCAGTGTAAACTGTAATCGTATGTTCTGCTCCTTCTAGCCAATGATGCCATTCTTCAGAGGTCAATTTAATGGCTAAGAGCTCCCTGTTGCCTATATCATAGTTTTTTTCTGCGGGTGAAAATCTACGGGAGAAATAGGCACACGGGTGTAACCTTCCCTGCAACCCAGAACGCTGAGACAGCACAGCCCCTACCCCAACCTCTGAGGCATCCACCTCCACAATAAAGGGATAGGTGATGTCAACGTGTCTCAAAATGGGTGCAGTACAAAACAATTCCTTCAGGGTGGAGAAAGCAGCATGAGCTTCGGGGGACCAGTGGTTAGTATCTGCCCCTTTCTTAGTGAGGCTGGTGAGGGGTGCGATGACTGTGGAGTACCCCTTTATGAACCTTCTATAGTAATTAGCGAACCCTAAGAATCTCTGGAGAGCCTTCAGTCCCACTGGCTGAGGCCACTCCAGAACAGCTGAGACTTTAGCAGGGTCCATAGAAAGGCCCGAGGTTGAAATTATGTACCCCAGAAAGGCGACAGATATTACCTCAAAAATGCATTTCTCCAACTTGGCATATAACATGTTTTGTCTTAGCTTGCGCAACACAAACCTGACATGATCCCTATGCTCTGAGAGGTTGGCTGAGAAAATTAGTATATCATCCAAATATACCAGGACAAATTTGCCCAAAACCTATCTGAACACCTCATTAATGAGCTCCTGAAAGACGTCCGGGGCGTTACACAACCCAAAGAGCATCACCAGGTACTCGTAATGCCCATCGGGTGTGTTAAAGGCCGTCTTCCATTCATCACCCTCTCTGATCCGCACCAGGTTGTATGCACCCCGCAAATCCAATTTTGAGAAAACCTTAGCATTGGTGACCTGAGTAAACAAATCGTCTATCAAAGGTAATGGATAGCGATCTTTTACTGTGATTTTATTCAGGCCCCAATAATCAATGCACGGCCGAAGGCCGTCTTTTTTCTTTACAAAAAAGAAACCTGCTCCAGCAGGCGACCGGGAAGGGCGAATGAACCCTTTAGCTAAGTTTTTGCGGATGAATTAAAGAGGGAGTTCCACGCCCTACATCCTGAGAAGCCGGGTAGGAGCTGTCCGGAGTCCACTCCTCAGGGGGGGGGGGTACTGTGGGAAAACGCGGAAAAGCCGCCGCATGTGCTCAGAACAAGGCGGCTGATTCCGCGTCCAAGGCGGCGGTTTGCACGCGTAGGGCTACATCTGTCAGTATGGCCGAACGCGGAGAAACCGCCGCATGCCCTGATAGCGGTGCGGCTGGCTCCACGTCCAGCGCGGCGGGTGGTACACAACATATGTCTGGTGTGGCTGGGACTGATAGTCCACACAGATTCAGAAGGACGCATGCGCGCACTGAGAGGCAGAACTTTTATGACAACCAGAAGGGAATCAGCTGACCAGGCCAGTCAGCTGACACTTTTACCAGTTCCCATTGGTCCAGCACTTAGGGGAGGCGCTGGAGAGTGCTATGCTATATATACTGGGTGCTGGTCATTCTCTGGTTGTCTGCCGTTGCGATCACTACGTGGAAGCACTCAGACCTTTTGTCAGAATCTGTATTTACCATTCTGTTATACTTCAGACTAGTTCCAGGGTGTTGATGATCACGGAACTCACACCCAAGACTAGAGATTTGTGTTACCATCCTGTTATATCCAGTAAGAAAGGAACAGCAAACCTGGCACCAGTATGCAGTAATCCAATAATTCTTTAATCCAGCAAGTACATGCAACACATTAGGAGTATAAAGAGGTCGGCCTAACAGCCGTTTCACAGGTTCCCCTGCTTCTTCAGAGGCACAAAGACAGGGTACACAGGCAACATCCCCCCATATATATACTCTGTAGTACATAGACTCACCCTTCTGATCGTATTCCCCGCTGGAAGCGTCTGCCGCGGCCACGGGTATCCGCCCCCTTCCGGAAACGCCCCTCCTGTGTATTGTGGCCAATCAAAGTACGGCAGGCGCACACCCAGTCAGCGTGCGTCCATCGCCGATTGTCAGCGGCCAATGGACGCACTGAAGGGTGGACGCTGCAGGGGACAAAAAGCCTAAACAGGCATAGGTTGCCATAACAACATACTCACGCCGGGCGCAATTCCAAGCGGCGTGAATGCGGATACTCATTCCGCTGTATTTGTCATGATCAGACCCTATCACCATCCCCGCAGTGTCCCATCAAAGAGTATATATACAAAAAAAAACCTAAACAGCGTGTTAATATACATTATATATAACACAACAGCCAATGCATAAGGACCATAAAGGGCATGCCCATTCAGGTACATCCCCAAACTGTGCTAAAATAGCAAAGTCAGTCCATTGCTTTCGCAACACATGCATACTAGTAGCTGAAAAAGGGTTCAATATTAGGCATACAACTTTCAGAGGTTTGGCTCCGGGTAAGTCAGTTAGTAACTTTGGCTTACCACACAGATCTTTCTAGTCCACCTCAGTATGCCACATACAGGGAGATAATAAATCCTGGTACCCTGGAACAAAAAAAGAGAAAAACAAATATTAAAAATTAAAAACAATACATATGAGGCATCACAGAGCAAGGTATGGCAAAACAATCAGCTATCTAAGTAGAAAACGCAGCAATCTAGAAAACGACCCCAAAGTTCAATAAATAAATAAATTAATATTTTTCCAGGAAGCAGAATAGTTCATTTCTTTCATTGAGGCCTAATCGTCCACAGGCTTTTGTCCTAGAGATTAGTTTAGCCTCCTCTTGTCTAAGCAGTTTTTCCCAGTCACCTCCCCTCCTTGGCTGGTCAACCACCTTTAGACCCGTAAATCTTAAAGGGGAACTTTCATTTCCATGTTCCTCTAACACATGTTTTATCATCCGTCCTGCTCCTTTTTTTGTTTTCAAAGAGTTTACATGTTCCTGATACCTTGTACAGAGCTGGCGAGTGGTCATCCCAATATAATAACGATTGCAAGGGCATAGAACCACATACACTACATGTGTTGACCGGCAGTGTATAAAGTCTTTAATAGGGATCCATTCACCACCTAGAGCAATGCATTTCCCCTGTACAAAATCGGTGCAATGGTTACAGTTTCCGCATTTAAAGAGACACTGAAGCGAGACTAAATCTCGCTTCAGGTCTTATATATAGCAGGGGCACGTGTGCCCCTGCTAAAACGCCGCTATCCCGCGGCTTAACGGGGGTCCCTTCACCCCCAACCCACCCCCCGCAAACCTGGGTCGGAAAAAGGTCGCTGGAGCTGAGCTTCCTGGAGGCAGGGCTAACGGCTGCAGCCCTGCCTCCAGTCGCGTCTATCAGACGCGCATCGCCGCCTCTCCCCCGCCCCTCTCAGTGAAGGAAGACTGAGAGGGGCGGGGGAGAGGCGGAGGTACGCGTCTGACAGACGCGCATGGGGCAGGGCTGCGGCGGTTAGCCCTGCCCCAACCAGGAAGCGCTCCCCCGCTGCTCGGAGGGGGTTTGGGGGGACAGGGACCCCCGTTAAGCCGCGCTATAGCGGCGTTTTAGCAGGGGCACGCATGCCCCTGCTAGCTATGAGGTCTGAAGCGAGATCTATTCTCGCTTCAGACTCTCTTTAAAACACCCCTTAGGTCTTTGGCTAGTTAACCAGTTTAGTTTCTTTTCTTCTCTAAACTCACTTCTCACTATCACATCACCAATAGTTTGGGCTCTACGAAAAGTAATCAGAGGTTTTTCCGGGAATTTTTTCCCAAAGGTACCATTGGAACGTAGATCTCCCCAATTTTTTTGGATAGAGTTTCTCAATCTCTTTGCCATTGGGGAATATTCAAAAATGCATTGCTCTAGGTGGTGAATGGATCCCTATTAAAGACTTTATACACTGCCGGTCAACACATGTAACAAAAAAAGGAGCAGGACGGATGATAAAACATGTGTTAGAGGAACATGGAAATGAAAGTTCCCCTTTAAGATTTACGGGTCTAAAGGTGGTTGACCAGCCAAGGAGGGGAGGTGACTGGGAAAAACTGCTTAGACAAGAGGAGGCTAAACTAATCTCTAGGACAAAAGCCTGTGGACGATTAGGCCTCAATGAAAGAAATGAACTATTCTGCTTCCTGGAAAAATATTAATTTATTTATTTATTGAACTTTGGGGTCGTTTTCTAGATTGCTGCGTTTTCTACTTAGATAGCTGATTGTTTTGCCATACCTTGCTCTGTGATGCCTCATATGTATTGTTTTTAATTTTTAATATTTGTTTTTCTCTTTTTTTGTTCCAGGGTACCAGGATTTATTATCTCCCTGTATGTGGCATACTGAGGTGGACTAGAAAGATCTGTGTGGTAAGCCAAAGTTACTAACTGACTTACCCGGAGCCAAACCTCTGAAAGTTGTATGCCTAATATTGAACCCTTTTTCAGCTACTAGTATGCATGTGTTGCGAAAGCAATGGACTGACTTTGCTATTTTAGCACAGTTTGGGGATGTACCTGAATGGGCATGCCCTTTATGGTCCTTATGCATTGGCTGTTGTGTTATATATAATGTATATTAACACGCTGTTTAGGGTTTTTTTTGTATATATACTCTTTGATGGGACACTGCGGGGATGGTGATAGGGTCTGATCATGACAAATACAGCGGAATGAGTATCCGCATTCACGCCGCTTGGAAATGCACCCGGCGTGAGTATGTTGTTATGGCAACCTATGCCTGTTTAGGCTTTTTGTCCCCAGCGTCCACCCTTCAGTGCGTCCATTGGCCGCTGACAATCGGCGATGGACGCACGCTGACTGGGTGCGCCTGCCGTACTTTGATTGGCCACAATACACAGGAGGGGCGTTTCCGGAAGGGGGCGGATACCCGTGGCCTATGTACTACAGAGTATATATATGGGGGGATGTTGCCTGTGTACCCTGTCTTTGTGCCTCTGAAGAAGCAGGGGAACCTGTGAAACGGCTGTTAGGCCGACCTCTTTATACTCCTAATGTGTTGCATGTACTTGCTGGATTAAAGAATTATTGGATTACTGCATACTGGTGCCAGGTTTGCTGTTCCTTTCTTACTGGAAATACTGAAGTGTACCTAACCTAGAGCACAGTGGATTGCAACCAAGGTCCAGCGGCTGTTTCCAGTTCATTGAGTGCCAGTCTCACCATTTTATCTCTACATTTTGCCATCCTGTTATATGTCAGACTAGTTCCAGGGTGTTGATAATCACGGAGCTCACACCCAAGACTAGGCATTGTATATTATCTGTTATGACCTTCTGCTTTCCTGACCAATCTTCTGATCACTGATTCGGTACTTCGCTAAACTGATACTCTGTTGCCAAACCCTGCGTGCTTTAGGATTACCGAATCAGCCTCCTGTCTTTGTACTTTATCTTACTGTGTGTTGCCGACCTGGCTTGCCCGACCTCGAGAGCTATCTCCCCAGTTTAGAGATAGCTCCCAGATCAGTCAGTGACATCCACCCATTGGTGTCACTCACTCTCTGGTCCTTCCCACTCCCAGCCTGACTCCTCCCCCCGGGAGATTCTCAGGCTACTGGAAGGTCCTTGGTTCTCTAGTGCAGTATTCCTTACTGCCTTTGTACCTGCTCTCCAGGTGCTTTCCTCAAAGTATTACTGTTGCAACAAACACTCATATCACTCAGGTGTCCAGAGGTTAGTGATATATCTGTATTATCGGTGATTCTGCAGATCATCAATAATCGGGTATATATCTGTATTTTTGGTGATACTGCAGATCACCAATACTCAGATTCTCTCTGTGTTACACCGATCGTTACAGAATGGCTGCAGTTTATATTTTCCCAGTGAAATATGTATTTGTCTCCACCCACTGATGACTCGAGGTTGCTCAGGTATGTATTTGGCTAATGTTGTCTGTGCCCACTTTTTCTAACCCTAACACATAATGACTCAATTACTCATTGACCAAGATTGTGAGCTTTGCGGTCTTTGGCATCAATAATTTGCATTGAAATGAAACAAATCTGATGGCTGTTTGTGGCTCCACCCCATTTCTGAATTTAAACTTCAGTCATCCAATGACCAACTGTACCAGGTTTTAGGCTTGTGCCATTAACAGTACAAGAATGGCAGCAATGACATATTCCCCTTAAAAATTAATAGGTGAATAGAGATGTAGCGAACGGTTCACCGGCGAACGGTTCCAGGCGAACTTAGGGGGTTCGCGTTCGCCTGCACCGGGCGAACTTTTGCGGAAGTTTGATTCGCCCCATAATGCACTATGAGGGTCAACTTTGACCCTCTGCATCACAGTCAGCAGGCACATTGTAGCCATTCAGGCTACACTAAGCCCTGGAGCCCCACCCCTGCTTATATAAGGCAGGGTCCGGCGGCCATTGGCCTCACTCGTGTGCCTGCTAGAGAGAGGAAAGGGACAGCTGCTGCAGACTTTTTCTCCTAGGGACAGATTAGTTAGGTTCTAGGCTGCTTTGCTTGCTCCTGACTGATTATTATTGCTTTTAAAGCACCCAGCAACAGCTCTTTTCAGAGCTCATCCTGTACATTTTTTTTTCTGTGTGTCAAACTGACACTTTTGTTGCATGCACAGCCTTGCTAATTGATATTGTGTGTGACACTGCCAGCAGCCCAGCACCCCAGCACATTCAGTGACTACCTGTGTGTGTGACAGGGAGCTGCACATTGTACTACCCAGTACTGCATATACCGCAGTACCTGTTGTGTTTACTTAACGCACCTCATCACTGCATATACCTAGCTTTGTGTTGAGTGAACCCAGATCACTGCATCTAACTACCCAGTACCTGCTGTGTTTACTTAACCCACCTCATCACTGCATATACCTAGCGTTGTGTTGAGTGAACCCAGCTCACTGCATCTCACTACCTGTTGTGTTGAGTGAGAACCCACCTCACTGCATCTTAAGTACCTTTACTGTTCAGTGAACCCAGCTCACTGCATCTAACTACCCAGTACCTGTTGTGTTTACTTAACCCACCTCATCAGTGCATATACCTAGCGTTGTGTTAAGTGAACCCAGCTCACTGCATCTAACTACCTGTTGTGTTGAGTGAGAACCCATCTGGCCACCTCACTGCATCTAACTACCTGTTGTGTTGAGTGAGAACCCACCTCACTGCATCTTAAGTACCTTTACTGTTCAGTGAACTAAGCTCACTGCATCTAACTACCTGTTGTGTTCAGTTAACCCAGCTCACTGCATCTAACTACCTGTTGTGTTGAGTGAGAACCCACCTCACTGCATCTTAAGTACCTTTACTGTTCAGTGAACCCAGCTCACTGCATCTAACTACCTGTTGTGTTGAGTGAGAACCCACCTGGCCACCTCACTGCATCTAACTACCTGTTGTGTTGAGTGAGAACCCACCTCACTGCATCTTAAGTACCTTTACTGTTCAGTGAACCCAGCTCACTGCATCTAACTACCCAGTACCTGTTGTGTTTACTTAACCCACCTCATCACTGCATATACCTAGCGTTGTGTTGAGTGAACCCAGCTCACTGCATCTCACTACCTGTTGTGTTGAGTGAGAACCCACCTCACTGCATCTTAAGTACCTTTACTGTTCAGTGAACCCAGCTCACTGCATCTAACTACCCAGTACCTGTTGTGTTTACTTAACCCACCTTATCACTGCATATACCTAGCGTTGTGTTAAGTGAACCCAGCTCACTGCATCTAACTACCTGTTGTGTTGAGTGAGAACCCATCTGGCCACCTCACTGCATCTAACTACCTGTTGTGTTGAGTGAGAACCCACCTCACTGCATCTTAAGTACCTTTACTGTTCAGTGAACCCAGCTCACTGCATCTAACTACCTGTTGTGTTCAGTGAACCCAGCTCACTGCATCTAACTACCTGTTGTGTTGAGTGAGAACCCACCTCACTGCATCTTAAGTAGCTTTACTGTTCAGTGAACCCAGCTCACTGCATCTAACTACCTGTTGTGTTGAGTGAGAACCCACCTGGCCACCTCACTGCATCTAACTACCTGTTGTGTTGAGTGAGAACCCACCTCACTGCATCTTAAGTACCTTTACTGTTCAGTGAACCCAGCTCACTGCATCTAACTACCCAGTACCTGTTGTGTTTACTTAACCCACCTCATCACTGCATATACCTAGCGTTGTGTTGAGTGAACCCAGCTCACTGCATCTAACTACCTGTTGTGTTGAGTGAGAACCCATCTGGCCACCTCACTGCATCTAACTACCTGTTGTGTTGAGTGAGAACCCACCTCACTGCATCATAAGTACCTTTACTGTTCAGTGAACTAAGCTCACTGCATCTAACTACCTGTTGTGTTCAGTGAACCCAGCTCACTGCATCTAACTACCTGTTGTGTTGAGTGAGAACCCACCTCACTGCATCTTAAGTAGCTTTACTGTTCAGTGAACCCAGCTCACTGCATCTAACTACCTGTTGTGTTGAGTGAGAACCCACCTGGCCACCTCACTGCATCTAACTACCTGTTGTGTTGAGTGAGAACCCACCTCACTGCATCTTAAGTACCTTTACTGTTCAGTGAACCCAGCTCACTGCATCTAACTACCCAGTACCTGTTGTGTTTACTTATCCCACCTCATCACTGCATATACCTAGCGTTGTGTTGAGTGAACCCAGCTCACTGCATCTAACTACCTGTTGTGTTGAGTGAGAACCCACCTCACTGCATCTTAAGTACCTTTACTGTTCAGTGAACCAAGCTCACTGCATCTAACTACCCAGTACCTGTTGTGTTTACTTAACCCACCTCATCACTGCATATACCTAGCGTTGTGTTGAGTGAACCCAGCTTACTGCATCTCACTACCTGTTGTGTTGAGTGAGAACCCACCTCACTGCATCTTAAGTACCTTTACTGTTCAGTGAACCCAGCTCACTGCATCTAACTACCCAGTACCTGTTGTGTTTACTTAACCCACCTCATCACTGCATATACCTAGCGTTGTGTTAAGTGAACCCAGCTCACTGCATCTAACTACCTGTTGTGTTGAGTGAGAACCCATCTGGCCACCTCACTGCATCTAACTACCTGTTGTGTTGAGTGAGAACCCACCTCACTGCATCTTAAGTACCTTTACTGTTCAGTGAACTAAGCTCACTGCATCTAACTACCTGTTGTGTTCAGTGAACCCAGCTCACTGCATCTAACTACCTGTTGTGTTGAGTGAGAACCCACCTCACTGCATCTTAAGTAGCTTTACTGTCCAGTGAACCCAGCTCACTGCATCTAACTACCTGTTGTGTTGAGTGAGAACCCACCTGGCCACCTCACTGCATCTAACTACCTGTTGTGTTGAGTGAGAACCCACCTCACTGCATCTTAAGTACCTTTACTGTTCAGTGAACCCAGCTCACTGCATCTAACTACCCAGTACCTGTTGTGTTTACTTAACCCACCTCATCACTGCATATACCTAGCGTTGTGTTGAGTGAACCCAGCTCACTGCATCTAACTACCTGTTGTGTTCAGTGAACCCAGCTCACTGCATCTAACTACCTGTTGTGTTGAGTGAGAACCCACCTCACTGCATCTTAAGTAGCTTTACTGTTCAGTGAACCCAGCTCACTGCATCTAACTACCTGTTGTGTTGAGTGAGAACCCACCTGGCCACCTCACTGCATCTAACTACCTGTTGTGTTGAGTGAGAACCCACCTCACTGCATCTTAAGTACCTTTACTGTTCAGTGAACCCAGCTCACTGCATCTAACTACCCAGTACCTGTTGTGTTTACTTAACCCACCTCATCACTGCATATACCTAGCGTTGTGTTGAGTGAACCCAGCTCACTGCATTTAACTTCCTGTTGTGTTGAGTGAGAACCCATCTGGCCACCTCACTGCATCTAACTACCTGTTGTGTTGAGTGAGAACCCACCTCACTGCATCTTAAGTACCTTTACTGTTCAGTGAACTAAGCTCACTGCATCTAACTTCCTGTTGTGTTCAGTGAACCCAGCTCACTGCATCTAACTACCTGTTGTGTTGAGTGAGAACCCACCTCACTGCATCTTAAGTACCTTTACTGTTCAGTGAACCCAGCTCACTGCATCTAACTACCTGTTGTGTTGAGTGAGAACCCACCTGGCCACCTCACTGCATCTAACTACCTGTTGTGTTGAGTGAGAACCCACCTCACTGCATCTTAAGTACCTTTACTGTTCAGTGAACCCAGCTCACTGCATCTAACTACCCAGTACCTGTTGTGTTTACTTATCCCACCTCATCACTGCATATACCTAGCGTTGTGTTGAGTGAACCCAGCTCACTGCATCTCACTACCTGTTGTGTTGAGTGAGAACCCACCTCACTGCATCTTAAGTACCTTTACTGTTCAGTGAACCCAGCTCACTGCATCTAACTACCCAGTACCTGTTGTGTTTACTTAACCCACCTCATCACTGCATATACCTAGCGTTGTGTTAAGTGAACCCAGCTCACTGCATCTAACTACTTGTTGTGTTGAGTGAGAACCCATCTGGCCACCTCACTGCATCTAACTACCTGTTGTGTTGAGTGAGAACCCACCTCACTGCATCTTAAGTACCTTTACTGTTCAGTGAACCCAGCTCACTGCATCTAACTACCCAGTACCTGTTGTGTTTACTTAACCCACCTTATCACTGCATATACCTAGCGTTGTGTTAAGTGAACCCAGCTCACTGCATCTAACTACCTGTTGTGTTGAGTGAGAACCCATCTGGCCACCTCACTGCATCTAACTACCTGTTGTGTTGAGTGAGAACCCACCTCACTGCATCTTACGTACCTTTACTGTTCAGTGAACTAAGCTCACTGCATCTAACTACCTGTTGTGTTCAGTGAACCCAGCTCACTGCATCTAACTACCTGTTGTGTTGAGTGAGAACCCACCTCACTGCATCTTAAGTAGCTTTACTGTTCAGTGAACCCAGCTCACTGCATCTAACTACCTGTTGTGTTGAGTGAGAACCCACCTGGCCACCTCACTGCATCTAACTACCTGTTGTGTTGAGTGAGAACCCACCTCACTGCATCTTAAGTACCTTTACTGTTCAGTGAACCCAGCTCACTGCATCTAACTACCCAGTACCTGTTGTGTTTACTTAACCCACCTCATCACTGCATATACCTAGCGTTGTGTTGAGTGAACCCAGCTCACTGCATCTAACTACCTGTTGTGTTGAGTGAGAACCCACCTCACTGCATCTTAAGTACCTTTACTGTTCAGTGAACCCAGCTCACTGCATCTAACTACCCAGTACCTGTTGTGTTTACTTAACCCACCTCATCACTGCATATACCTAGCGTTGTGTTGAGTGAACCCAGCTCACTGCATTTAACTACCTGTTGTGTTGAGTGAGAACCCATCTGGCCACCTCACTGCATCTAACTACCTGTTGTGTTGAGTGAGAACCCACCTCACTGCATCTTAAGTACCTTTACTGTTCAGTGAACCCAGCTCACTGCATCTAACTACCTGTTGTGTTGAGTGAGAACCCACCTCACTGCATCTTAAGTACCTTTACTGTTAAGTGAACCCAGCTCACTGCATCTAACTACCCAGTACCTGTTGTGTTTACTTAACCCACCTCATCACTGCATATACCTAGCTTTGTGTTGAGTGAACCCAGCTCACTGCATCTAACTACCTGTTGTGTTGAGTTAACCCACCTTGCCACCTCACTGCATCTAACAACTTGTTGTGTTGGGTGTACCCACCTCACTGCATATACCTAGCATCCCCCAGAGATGGACAAAATGGACAAACCAGGTAGAGGAAGAGGTAGAGGCAGACCCAGAGGAAGGCCACCAGGCACCTGCAGGTCTGTGCGAGGTGTTGTTGCTGTGATTTCGTGCGGACCTGGCCCAAAATACAGTGCTCAGAAGAAGGCACGTGCCATCACTTCCCAAAATCGTGAGGAGGTACTTGAGTATTTAACACAGAACACCTGGGGCCTGATTCACAAAGCGGTGCAAAGTGTTTGCACGCGAGTGAAAACCCCTTAATCACGCCTAAACTCAGTTTAGGCATGATAAGAAGAAACTCGCGCGAATTGTCCGCGCGCACGCAGCACCCGGCGCTTCGCGCGAAGCTCCCATTAAGCCCTATGGGACTTTGCGCGCGCGAGTTAGAGCACAAAGCGGTGATAACTTTGCTAGTGCAAAGGTTATCACGCCTAAAGTCTTTTAGGCGTGATAACTGAGTTATCACCGCTTTGTGAATCAGGCCCCTCATCTCCCGCAGCCACCAGCGCTACAACAAGCACCACATCCGCTGCATTTGACCCTTCGCAGGAGTTATTTGGTGGTGGTGAAATCACTGATTCCCAGCCACTACTGCAACAACAACAAGAAGGCGCAGGTACACCACCTCATACGTCTGAGTTAGGTGGCGATAGTATGGACGTAACGTGTGTGAATGGGGATGATGGTGGACCACCTGAAGTCGGTGCACTTGAGGAGGTGTCTGAGGAAAGCGCAGCTGGCCAGGAGGATTATGATGACGATTATACAGATACCACATATGTTCCCGGTAGAGGAGATGGCCAGGGGGACAGTTCAGAGGAGGAGTCAGAGAGGAGTAGGAGGAGACGACTCCATGATGGAAGCAGAGGGAGCTCGTCCTCAGAAACAGCTGTGGGCAGTGTCCGGCACCATGTATCACCAGCTATGGCCAGCCAGCCAACATGCCCTTCAACGTCAGCTGCTGATGCCACCGTAGCGCCATCACCCCAGGGGGGTTCAGCGGTTTGGACATTTTTTCACATGTGTGTCACAGATCAGAGCAAAGCCATCTGTTGTCTCTGCCAGCAAAAATTGAGCCGTGGAAAGGCCAACTCTCACGTAGGGACAAGTGCCTTACGAAGGCACCTATAGAGAAGGTACAAACAGCTATGGCAAGAACACCTGAGGAAAAGCAGCACCCCTCAAAAGACAAGCCACCCTCCTTCTCCTCTTCCTCCTTCAGGTGCATCGTCTTCATCCACTTTCTCCCTTGCACCTTCACAGCCACCCTCCTCCACACCGCCTCTTCCCTTCAGCGGTTCCTTCTCCTCTGCCCACAGCAGTACGCAGCTGTCCGTGAAGGAAATATTTGAGCATAAGAAGCAAATGTCTGCCAGTCACCCACTTGCCCGGTGTCTGACAGCTGGCGTGGCGGAACTATTAGCTTGCCAGCTATTACCATACAAGCTGGTGGAGTCGGAGGCTTTCCGTAAGTTTGTGGCCATTGGTACACCGCAGTGGAAGATACCAGGCCGCAATTATTTTTCACAAAAGGCCATACCCAAACTGTACCGTGCAGTTGAGAGGCAAGTGGTGTCATCTCTGGCACACAGCGTTGGGTCAAGGGTCCACCTGACCACAGATTCCTGGTCTGCCAAGCACGGGCAGGGCCACTACATTACATACACAGCCCATTGGGTCAACCTGGTGACCGATGGCAGCAAGCAGGGAGTACGTGGCTGCGCAGCGGACCGACTTGTCACACCTCCACGGCTTGCAGGCAGGCCTCCAGCCACCTCCTTTCCACCTGCTACCACCGCTTCGCTGTCGTCATCCTCCTCCTCCTCCTTGCCTGGTGCCACGATCTCCTCTTGTCCAGCCTGTTGAGGGACCCCCATATCAAAATACTCAAGACGAATGACCTGTACTGGGTGGCCACGCTACTAGACCCTCGGTACAGGCACAAAGTGGCGGACCTGTTACCAAGTCAACACAAGGCGGAAAGGATGCAGCACTTGCAGAACAAGCTGTTGATGATGCTTTAAAATGCGTTTAAGGGTGATGTGGCTGCACAACGCAATCAAGGTACCACTGGCAGTAACCCTCCTCCTCTCAAGTCCACACAGGCAAGGACAGGACACTCCAGCGATCTCAGGGTGATGTTGGACATGCGGACGTTCTTTAGTCCAACTCCTTGCCATAGTTCTTCCGGGTCCACCCTTCACCAACGCGTGGACCGGCAGGTAGCCGACTACCTGGCCTTGAGTGTGGATGTAGACTCTGCGAAAAGCGACGATGAACCCTTGGACTACTGGTTGCGCAGGCTTGACCTGTGGCCAGAGCTGTCCCAATTTGCCATACAACTTCTCTCTTGCCCTTCCGCAAGCATCCTGTCAGAAAGGACCTTTAGTGCAGCTGGAGGCATAGTTACTGAGAAGAAAAGTCGCCTAAGTCACGACAGTGTTCAGTACCTGACCTTTATCAAAATGAATGAGGAATGGATCACAGAGGGCTACTGCACGACCGAAGACTAAGTCAGTCCCCACACACAGCATCTCTGCCTGCAGGCCGCTTGACTGCCTTCTCCGCCACCACCAACAGGGTCCAGGACTCTAGGCGGATTCCTGAATTTTTAAGGCCGCTGCTAGCAGCGGCCGCTACACTAATTTTTCTGGTGCGTGTACATGCCTGCCTAATTTTTCTGGCTGCACTGCGGGCGGCTGCAACAAAAAAAACAAAAGGCATGTATATGTGCCCATCCCCCTTCGTGATCATTACCTTGCCGCGGTGAAGGGGCTTGCACATCACAATGAAGCAATGACCGCCGGCTATTTAAGTGTCTCGGGTGGGGGTGGCACACAAAAGATAATAAGGTCGTTGCTTCATTGTGGTCAGACCAAATTTGATCAGCTGGACAGTCACTGTTGTTCTATCATTGAGCTACCACAGCCCGGCGACCATATAGGCTTGAAAAACGCCACGGCCTACACTCTGGCCACAGTGCGCACCAGTCCAGCACGGCCATCACTACGCAAACAGCTGTTTGCGGTGCGTTACACAGTGAGTTTGGTGTGTCAGTGTGAAGCAGAACTCTAATTACTCTCCCTAATTGATGTATACCCATGCAAGATGTTTGAAAGCACTTTAGGCCTGCAATTTAGCATTCAATGTGATTTCTGCCTGACTGCTTTGCGTCAAATCCAGATTTTTCCCCGGGACTTTGGGCATGTATCCCACTCCGCTATGCCCCCCTCCAGGTGTTAGACCCCTTGAAACATCTTTTCCATTTCTTTTGTGGCCAGCATACTTTTTTCTATTTTTCAAAGTTCGCCTCCCCATTGAAGTCTATTGCGGTTCGCGAACTTTTACGCGAACCGAACCTTCCGCGGAAGTTCGCGAACCCAGTTCGCGAACCGAAAATCGGAGGTTCGCGACATCTCTATAGGTGAATCAATAATCCCAGTCACCTAGTGACCACTTGGGCAAAGTTTGAGAACCCTACCGTGTAAGAATGGCTGCAGTTTACATTTTCCCAGGGAAATTTGTATATGTCTCCGCCCACTTTTTGGTTATGGGGATAAAAAGTATCCTATATGTTATTCCAGGTAATGTACTATGTGTGTGCCAAATTTCATTCAAATCCATTCAGCCTCTGTTGCATGACTGAGTAACAAACATCCAAACCAGGGGCGTAACTAGAAATCACTGGGCCCCCCTGCGGACATTTGGATGCCCCCCCCCCCATAGGTGCCAAATAATCGTAATGGGGCAGCGTTTCACTGTAAATTAATTGTAAAGTGGGCAGCATTTTACCAGACAATCGAATTGTGGGCCAGAAAATCGTAATGTGGGCAGAGTTCACCAGAAAATCGTAATGTGGGCCTTTAGAAAATCAGAATGTGGGCAGAGTTCACCAGAAAATCGTAATGTGGGCAGAGTTCACCAGAAAATCGTAATGTGGGCACCAGTCACCAGAAAATCGTAACGTGATCAGCAGTCACCAGAAAATTGTAACGTGGACAGCATTCACCAGACAATCGTAATGTGGGCAGCGTTCACCAGAATATCGTAATGTGGGACAGAAAATCGTAATGTGGGCAGAGTTCACCAGAAAATCGTAATGTGGGCAGCGTTCACCAGAAAATTGTAACATGGACAGCATTCACCAGACAATCTTAACGTGGGCAGTGTTCACCAGAAAATCGTAATGTGGGCCAGAAAATCGTAATGTGGGCAGCGTTCACCAGAAAATCGTAATATGGGAAGCAGTCACCAGAAAATCGCCATGTGGGCAGCAGTCACCAGAAAATCGCAATGTGGGCATCAGTCACCAGAAAATCCTAATGTGGGCAGCAGTCACCAGAATATCGTAATGTGGGCAGCAGTCACCAGAAAATCCTAATGTGGGCAGCAGTCAGTCACCAGAATATCATAATGTGGGCAGCACACACCAGAAAATCCTAATGTGGGCAGCAGTCACCAGAAAATCCTTATGTGGGCAGCAGTCACCAGAAAATCCTAATGTGGGCAGCATACAGCAGAAAAACGCAATGTGGGCAGCAGTCACCAGAAAATCGCAATGTGGGCAGCAGTCACCAGAAAATCCTAATGTGGGCAGCATACAGCAGAAAATCGCAATGTGGGCAGCAGTCACCAGAAAATCCTAATGTGGGCAGCAGACACCAGAAAATCGCAATGTGGGCAGCAGACACCTGAAAATCGTAATGTGGGCAGCAGACACCTGAAAATCGCAATGTGGGCAGCAGACACCTGAAAATCGTAATGTGGGCAGCAGACACGTGAAAATCGTAATGTGGGCAGCAGACACCTGAAAATCGTAATGTGGGCAGCAGACACCTGAAAATCGCAATGTGGGCAGCAGACACCTGAAAATCGCAATGTGGGCAGCAGTGACCAGAAAATCGTAATGTGGGCAGCAGACACCTGAAAATCGCAATGTGGGCAGCAGACACCAGAAAATCATAATGTGGGCAGCAGACACCTGAAAATCGTAATGTGGGCAGCAGGCACCTGAAAATCGTAATGTGGGCAGCAGACACCAGAAAATCATAATATGGGCAGCAGTGACCAGAAAATCGCAATGAGGGCAGCAGTGACCAGAATATCGTAATGTGGGCAGCAGACACCTGAAAATCGTAATGTGGGCAGAGTTCACCAGAAAATCGTAATGTGAGCCTTTAGAAAATCAGAATGTGGGCAGAGTTCACCAGAAAATCGTAATGTGGGCAGAGTTCACCAGAAAATCGTAATGTGGGCACCAGTCACCAGAAAATCGTAACGTGATCAGCAGTCACCAGAAAATTGTAACGTGGACAGCATTCACCAGACAATCGTAATGTGGGCAGCGTTCACCAGAATATCGTAATGTGGGACAGAAAATCGTAATGTGGGCAGAGTTCACCAGAAAATCGTAATGTGGGCAGCGTTCACCAGAAAATTGTAACATGGACAGCATTCACCAGACAATCGTAACGTGGGCAGTGTTCACCAGAAAATCGTAATGTGGGCCAGAAAATCGTAATGTGGGCAGCGTTCACCAGAAAATCGTAATATGGGAAGCAGTCACCAGAAAATCGCCATGTGGGCAGCAGTCACCAGAAAATCGCAATGTGGGCATCAGTCACCAGAAAATCCTAATGTGGGCAGCAGTCACCAGAATATCGTAATGTGGGCAGCAGTCACCAGAAAATCCTAATGTGGGCAGCAGTCAGTCACCAGAATATCATAATGTGGGCAGCACACACCAGAAAATCCTAATGTGGGCAGCAGTCACCAGAAAATCCTTATGTGGGCAGCAGTCACCAGAAAATCCTAATGTGGGCAGCATACAGCAGAAAAACGCAATGTGGGCAGCAGTCACCAGAAAATCGCAATGTGGGCAGCAGTCACCAGAAAATCCTAATGTGGGCAGCATACAGCAGAAAATCGCAATGTGGGCAGCAGTCACCAGAAAATCCTAATGTGGGCAGCAGACACCAGAAAATCGCAATGTGGGCAGCAGACACCTGAAAATCGTAATGTGGGCAGCAGACACCTGAAAATCGCAATGTGGGCAGCAGACACCTGAAAATCGTAATGTGGGCAGCAGACACGTGAAAATCGTAATGTGGGCAGCAGACACCTGAAAATCGTAATGTGGGCAGCAGACACCTGAAAATCGCAATGTGGGCAGCAGACACCTGAAAATCGCAATGTGGGCAGCAGTGACCAGAAAATCGTAATGTGGGCAGCAGACACCTGAAAATCGCAATGTGGGCAGCAGACACCAGAAAATCATAATGTGGGCAGCAGACACCTGAAAATCGTAATGTGGGCAGCAGGCACCTGAAAATCGTAATGTGGGCAGCAGACACCAGAAAATCATAATATGGGCAGCAGTGACCAGAAAATCGCAATGAGGGCAGCAGTGACCAGAATATCGTAATGTGGGCAGCAGACACCTGAAAATCGTAATGTGGGCAGCAGACACCAGAAAATCGCAATGTGGGCAGCAGTGAACAGAAAATCGCAATGTGGGCAGCAGACACCAGAAAATCGTAATGTGGGCAGCAGACACCAGAAAATCGCAATGTGGGCAGCAGACACCAGAAAATCCTAATGTAGGCAGCATACAGCTGAAAATCGCAATGTGGGCAGCACTCACCAGAAAATCGCAATGTGGGCAGCAGTCACCAGAAAATCCTAATGTGGGCAGCAGACACCAGAAAATCGCAATGTGGGCAGCAGTGACCAGAAAATCGCAATGTGGGCAGCAGTGACCAGAAAATCGCAATGTGGGCAGCAGACACCAGAAAATCGCAATGTGGGCAGCAGTGACCAGAAAAACCTAATGTGGGCAGCAGACACCAGAAAATCATAATGTGTGCAGCAGACACTAGAAAAAAAAATGCACCTGTGAAAAAAAAACAATTCACTTACCTGACAGAAGTCTTCTCCTCTCCCGGCATCTGGCTCGCAGCTCCCCGAGTCCTCCTGCAGCACATCTCCCACGCTGACAGGCAGAGTGCAGGGCTATGGCAAGATGGCTGCCGAAACCCTGTACTAGAGACACAAATAGTCTCCAGTGTAGGGCTTCTTCGGCGGCCATCTTGCCGTAGCCCTGCTCTGCCTGCCGGAGACTATGCAGGCTGCTGGAGCGGGGCTGCGGGGAATGAACTGGTGCAGCGTCTATTAGACGCTGCGGCCAGTTGAGCACCTTGCTGGGGGGTCCAGAGCAGCGCTCCCCCCACGCACAGTGAGCGGGCCCCAGAGCAGCCCCGGGCCCCCCTGCGGCTGAGGGGGTCGCATCCCCGGTAGGTACGCTGGTGATCCAAACGTCCAAACATTAAAACTTTCACATTAATAATATTAGTAAGATATATATGCAATACAGTTGAAAAAGAGAAAAATAAGAGAGAGAGAGAGAGAGAAAGAAAGAAGGAAAGAGAGTCAGTTAATTTTTCTTTGCTATTCAGATTGTCTATGATTTTCCACACTTGCTAGAGGAAGCCTGACGTGTGAAGAATATGTGTGATGCAACTTTTATAGTCATTACTGTATATTGCCATTGCATTGTAATGAGGATTTGACATAGAAGAATGCACAGACTATCTGTCGATAATATTCTAAGTGGCACCCTGGAGGCTAGCGTTGCTAAAGGCTGTGGGCACGTACGCGGAAGAGGACGGAGCGTCTTGTGTCTCGCCGCGGGAGCGTACAGGTAAGTCCTTGACAGTACCCCCCTTAGGAGTGGTCTCTGAACACTCCAATCTTGGTTTATCAGGAGATTTAGAATAAAACTATTTAAACGATTGGCATGTACCTGCTTATCCGGAATACAAGATCTCTCCTCTGGTCCATACCCCTTCCATTCAATGAGATACTGGAGAGAATTTCTTACAAGACGGGAATCTAAGATTTTCTCTACCTCATACTCTTGTTCTTCATCAATTTCAGGCGGAGGAGATGGAGCTTCTGACAAATTAATATTAGCTGCAGACTTCAAATGGGAAGCATGGAAAGAATCGACTCTTCTGATGGAAGAAGGTAATTTAACTCTATAAGTGACCTGATTTAATTTTTTTGAAATTGGATAAGGACCAATAAACCTAGGGCCTAGCTTTGCTGAAGGCTGTAGGAGCAGAATATTACCGGTAGATATCCAAACTAAATCCCCTGGAGCATATTCCGACTCAGGAGAATGATGCATGCCAGCAAAGGTGTTTTGGAGATTTGACAGCAACTTCTAACTTTTTTTGTACCTGCCTCCAAACATTTAGAAAATGAGCGACCCGTTCTTCCAGACTTGGAATTTCAGAGGATGCACTAGCGAGAGAACAGAATCTTGAATTGACAGCATAAACTATTTGAAATGGTGATAATTAAGTGGAGCTGTTAAGCAAATTGTTGATAGCAAATTCAGCAAATGATAAATATTCTGCCCAATCCTATTGACAGTTAGATACAAAACATCTTAAATATCGTTCTAGAGATTCATTCATTCTTTCTGTTTGACCATTGGTTTCTGGGTGGAACCCAGAAGAGAAAGATAATGACATACCAAGATGAGCACAAAATGCACACCAAAATCGAGACAAAAACTGCACACCTCAATCAGAAACTATAGTCTCAGGAATTCCGGGTAACCTAAAAATGTGATCAATAAACATCTGTGCTAACTCTTTAGCAGATGGAAGTTTATGTAAAGGCACAAAATGGGTCATTTTGCTGAACCTATCAATAACTACCCAGATTACTTTACATTCTTTAGAAACTGGTAAATCTACTATGAAGTCCATAACAATGTGAGTCCATGGTCTGTTAGGAATGGGCAAAAGTTGAAGCAACCCCTGAGGTGAAGTGTGAGAGGATTTACTGCATGCACAAACAGGGCAAGCTTTTATAAAGGCAGTAGTATCATTGATTAAAGAAGGCCACCACACAAGACATTTGAGTAAGTCTAAGGTCTTCTTTTTACCTGGATAACCTGCAGTACTATAACGTTGTTCCAAAACCTGCAATCTGAGATTAAGAGGAACAAACAGACAATCAGGGGGTGTTGCTTGAGGAGCCACATCCTGCACTACGGACAACTGACCAAACAAATCAGGTGACAGCTCACAATTAATGACAGCAGCAGAAATACACTTTTTTGGTAAAATGTAATCAGGAACCTCGGAGAGCATCGTTTGTTTTTCAAAAGAACGGGATAAGGCGTCTGCCTTATTATTTTTAGAGCCTGGCTTGTAAGTAATAGTAAAATTAAAACACGAGAAAAATAAAGCCTATCTCACCTGACGTGAGTTTAATCGCTTGCCATTCTCAATATATTCCAAATTTTTGTGGTCAGTGTACACAGTTACAGGATTAACAGCTCCCTCAAGCCAATGTCCCCACTCCTCAAAAGCCAACTTGACTGCAAGAAGCTCTCTATTACTGATGTCATAGTTCTTTTCAGCAGGAGAGAACTTCTTAGAGAAGAAGGCACAGGGATGGAGACGTTCAGGATCCCCTGAGTATTAGGAAAGAACTGCCCGCACCCCTAACTCTGAGGCATCAACTTCAATAATAAAAGCTAAAACAATAAAACATCTGGATGCACCAAGACGGGAGCGGAATAAAAGGCTTTTTTCAGTTCATCAAAGGCCTGATGGGCAGATAAACTCCAAACAGATGGGGCAGCTCCCTTCTTGGTGAGATCGGTGAGTGGAGCTAATTTGGAGGAAAAATCTTTTACAAATTTCCTATAAAAATTGGCAAACCCCAAAAAACATTGCAGAGATTTCAAATCAGTGGGTTGAGGCCAATTCAGAATTGCAGATAATTTACTAGAATCCACGGTCAGACCTGAAACAGAAATAACATAACCCAAAAAAGAGACGTCTTGAGATTTAGAAATACACTTTCCTAATGTACCGTATATACTCGCATGCAAGCCGAATTTTTGACCCCCAAAAAGTGGCCCAAAAGTGGGGGTCTCAGGTTGCATGCGAGTCACTTATTTTTGTGCCCATGTCCTGTTTCACAGCTGATCGGGCCAAAGAAGAGCGGGAAGCTGAGAGACCGGATGCGGACAGCGGAGAGTATAGCTGCAGGATAGCTGGATGTCCGCGGCGAGAGGGAGCGATGGATGACCACACAGCAGAGTAGAAACATCAGGAGCGCTCTTCCGTGCTCATAATCTTGCACTTCCTGCTGTGTCTGCACCTTGTAAACCCATTGGCTATTACCAGCTATTACCAGCCAATGGGTTTACAAGGTGCAGACACAGCAGGAAGCGCGAGATTATGAACATGGAAGAGCGCTCCTGCTGTGTTTCTACTCTGTGCGGTCATCCATCGCTCCTGCTCGTCGCGGACATCCAGCGGCTGCAGGCAGCTATACTCTCCGCCCTCCGCATCCGTTCTCTCAGCTGCCCGCTCTCCTTCGGCCCGATCAGCTGGTGAAACATCGCTGCAGGCATGGTTTTCTGGGTGGCTGCGGCGGTCTCACACACACACACATCAGCGAACATCGGCAAAGCAGGTATCCGGCAGAGTTCTGCCCCTGACAGTCTTCACTGCTCACTTTACGCTGCCATCTCTCTAAGTATTGGACCTTAGTAATATATCATTAGCTGCACTTTAGGGATATAGGATTCCCCCTCATAGCTTATCTAATTGCACATTGTATATAGCATTGTTTTGTACAATTATATGCAGCATGATATACATGCTTTTTATATGCTCCCACTCACTGTATTCTATTTATATTTTACTTTTGGTGGATATATTTTTGTACTTTGTTTACACTGTCTTTGGCCACTATTTATGTGAGATGTGATGTTATCCTACTACGCTTATCAGACCTAGAGGCTGCAGACCTCTGCCTTTGAATTAGTATATTGTAAATGTGGATCTCATTTTCTCCATTCATTGCTCCTGCTCTGCTCCCCCCAGGGCTTCGGCTTACATGAGGGTCAATCATTTTTTCATGTTTTTAAGGTAAAAGTTAGGGGATCGGCTTACATGCGGGTCGGCTTGCATCCGAGTATATACAATACTCATTTTCCTCAGAAAGGAAAGGGCCTGGAGCTGGAGCAGAGCGCAATACGCAAGGCCCAGCATGATAGGGTAGCCGTCCAGGAGTAGAGTAGGGGCGGTGCCTTAGTGTGGTGAGGGAGGAGTGGTGTCCCTGGGGGCAGCAGGAAGAGGCTGGGCTGGGAGCAAGGATAGTGCGTATGGGGTAGGCGGAGCTTAGGCACTCCGCGGAGAGAAGAGGAAAAGTTGGCTGCACGCACTCCTTCTCCCAGCATGGAAGACGTGGAAAGCCTTGTGGCGCAGATCCGCGACGAATCAGCAGCCAGGGGGCCTGCATGGGTCCAGTCACAGCTCACAGCCATGGCCCCGAGTACGTCTGCGCAGCCGGAGGGGAGCCAAGGTGAGGCTGCGCAGGCCAAACGGAAATCCAGGCCGCCGGAGCGGCTCAGCCCGGACGCTAGGCCAAGACGGAGCCACCGCAATGGGAGCCCCCACGGGGACCCTCCGGCGCCCCCTGCCAAGCGAACGCATGCTAGCGGCAGGGGGGCGGCCGAGAGGAATCCGAGAGGCGGAAAACGCTCATCTAGTGGCGCGCAGAAGGGGCAATCGGCTCCTGCCCAGACGTCCAGAGGATCTGCTCAGCAGACGGCCCCTGTGCCCCGCACATCGCAGCAGGCCAGGCAGACTCAACAGGAGGCTACGGCAGGGACGGGCACCGCTTCCTCCCAGGGAGCGGCGGTGGCCCAAGCCCAGAGACCGGGATCGTCCAAGGCGGCAAAAGGAGGAGGGAAGAGCAAGGGCAAGGCGTCATCCAGAGGGACCAGCCAAAAGGGTGTTCGGAGTGTGGTGCAGCGCCGCCAGGACCATGGTGGGCAAGACGACAGACGGTCGCCAGAGAACACACCACTATCGGATGAGGACTCATCGGCGGGAGAGGAAGCGGATGCCAGCTCGGGATCCGGAGTGACGGCTGACCAGGGCGTTCGTCCGGCACAGCCAGGTGAGGCCAATGATGCCAATGTACTGACCAACTTGCTGTTTGGGGCGGGTGCGGGGGGACAGGGAGTGGTTACAGGTATGCCATCTCAGGTACCGTCAGCTTTAGAGGTGTTGTGGGCAGGTTTAAGAGCCATGTCAGGTATGTCAGGGCCGGTGGGAGCGTGGTCCGCGCCAGGGCAGGTAGTACCTCTTCCCCAGGTTGCTCCGGTGGGGGCGGGGTCTGCGCCAGGGCAGGTATTGCCTCTTCCCCAGTTTGCTCCGGTGGGGGTGGGGTCTGTCACAGGTCAGGTAGTACCTCTTCCGCAGGTTCATCCGGGGGGGGCGGGGTCCGCCCCAGGGCAGTTGACATCTCTTTCCCAGATTCCCCCGGTGGTACAAGCAATCCAGGTTCCCCCCCCGTTGGCAGAGCCAAACGGGTCGGCAAGTGGGGAGGTATCGGTCACACCGGGGCCGAGTGATCAGTCAGGGGGCTGTGGGGTAGAGAGAAGGGAGGCGGATTTGGTGCGTCTCTCGGACGCTGCTCATAGTGAGACGTATGTTTGTTTTATGGGACGTTTGGGGGCCCACCTGAAACAGGAGACAAGGGAGCGTATATGGAGGGGGGAATATGTCGAGATTTTTTCCCTTTTACCGTTGGAAAAGTTTAATTTAGATAAGGGGAAACCAGATGAAAAAAAGAGGGAGGAGGAACGCCGCTACCGGCTTATCCCGCGAACGTTCCAAAACTGGTTTCAGGCGTTCAATATATTGGCGAGTGTGATTGGGGAACGTCAGCCGGACTGCTGTTCGTCATTATTCAGGTACATGGATGCGATAGGGGATGCTCATCGGTCATATGGTGGAAATGCTTGGCTCAGATACGATGAGCAGTTTAGGCAGAGTAAGGCGGTCCGTCCAGCCATACGCTGGGATCACAAGGACATCGAGTTATGGATGCGCCTTATGATTCCTGCTCGGGCGGCACCGCCCTTTCAGGGACAGGCCAGCAGCCCAGCTCCCACTGGACAGCTGGCCAGTAAGGGAAAAGGAGTATGCTGGCAATTTAACGACGGATCTTGTCGTTTTGGGCAATCGTGTCGTTTTAAACACGAGTGTTCAGCCTGCGGAGGTTCGCATCCGGCCTCAAAATGTTATAGACAGCGCAGAGGTAAGGCGGCTGAGCCTGCAAGCAAGAGGGACGACGCCGGTGAGGGTGGAAAAAATGGAGCAGTTCCTCGGTAGGTATCCTCAGAGGGAGGCAGCGGAGTTCTTGCATGCAGGGTTTAGGGACGGTTTTGTCATTCCCAGTAGTTGTACGTTATCAGCGGACGGTCCAGTGAGGAACTTGAGATCAGCTTATGAATTTCCTGAGGTAGTGTCTCAAAAGTTGAACAAGGAATTGGCAGCGGGCCGTATTGCGGGCCCATTTACAGAACAACCATTGCGCAATTTAGTGGTGTCTCCCTTGGGTGTTGTGCCGAAGAAGGAACCGGGTTCCTTTCGGCTCATTCATCATCTGTCCTTTCTAAAAGGATTATCGGTTAACGACGGCCTGGCGGACCAGGAAACATCAGTGGCATACACATCCTTTGATGTGGCATTGCGGTGGGTCAAGCGGTTAGGTGCGGGGGCCTTGTTGGCAAAGACCGACATTGAAGCTGCGTTTCGGTTGCTCCCGGTGCACCCGGATAGCTTCCGTTTGCTTGGTTGTCACTGGGGGGGTGAATATTTTGTAGACAAATGCCTTCCTATGGGGTGTGCCATTTCTTGTTCATATTTTGAGAAGTTCAGCTGTTTTTTGGAATGGGTGGTGAGGGAGGTTTCGGGTGTACGATCAATTATCCATTACTTGGATGATTTTTTGTTTATGGGGGCGTCGGATTCGGGTGAATGCATTTCCGCGCTGGCCGCGATGAGACATGTGTGTGCCCTATTCGGGGTGCCTCTGGCAGAAGGCAAGACAGAGGGCCCGGTGACGTCCATAAAATTCTTGGGCATCACTATTGACACGTTGGCCATGGAGTGTCGGTTACCGACGGACAAGGTAGAAGATTTAACAGCGGCAGTGAAGCTGGCTGAAAAGTCTAAAAAAATTACGTTGCGTGATCTGCAGTCGTTACTCGGGAAATTGAATTTTGCCTGCAGAATCATGCCCATGGGGCGTGTATTCTGCAGGCGGCTGTCCATGGCAACGGCAGGAAAGTCCTCTCCTCACCATCGGATTCGTTTATCGGCAGAGTTGCGGGGGGATTTAAGGGTGTGGGTTAGATTTCTGGAGGAATTTAATTACAGACCCTTACGGATTCAGGAAATGGTGAGTAATGTTGATGCTGAATTATTCACGGATGCGTCCGGTGCAATCGGTTTTGGAGCCTTTTTGGCGGGAAGTTGGTGTGCCTCCGCCTGGGACTTGTCCTGGGTGGAAGCAGGTTTTACCTCCAATTTGGTTATGTTGGAATTGTTTCCGATCGTAGTGGCGTTTCGTTTGTGGGGGCAGAGACTGGCTGATAGGACGATTCGAATTAACTGTGATAACATGGGTGTGGTGGCAGCTATAAATAACTTTTCGGCGTCATCACCGCCAGTTATCTGTTTGATGCGGCAGTTAGTACTGGATTGCTTACGTTTGAATTCTCAGATTACTGCAGTGCATTTGCCAGGGATTGATAATGTGATTGCTGATGCCCTCTCTCGATTCCAGTGGGCCAGATTCCGGGCGGCGGCTCCATCGGCGGACGAGAGTGG
Organism: Hyperolius riggenbachi; assembly: GCF_040937935.1. Taxonomy (NCBI): domain Eukaryota; kingdom Metazoa; phylum Chordata; class Amphibia; order Anura; family Hyperoliidae; genus Hyperolius; species Hyperolius riggenbachi. The sequence goes on along the minus strand of NC_090646.1, from coordinate 31,991,822 downwards.
GGAGGAGTGTCCCGAAGCGGTGTGGAAAATTCCTTTCGGGCAGTATCTGGATTGATCAGGCAATCCTTGTCAGCATCGTCTTGGGCAGCATACACGTTGGTATGGAACACGTGGGATGCTTTGGCTGTGCAGGTGGGCGGCTGTCAATCGCAAGAGGACAGGCTATGTCTGCTATTATACTTTGTGGGAAAGTGCTTTTCGGAAGGAGTGTCGTCATCAGCGATGTCTAAGAAATTGTCAGCGTTAGCCTTTTGGTTTAAAATTAGGGGGTTTCAGGATGCGACAAAGGATTTTAGGGTGAGGCAGGCATTAAAAGGTTTCAGGGTGGGGGTGACACACAGGGATTCAAGGCGGCCGGTGTCTTTTGAGCTGTTAGGCAGATTAGTTCGCAGACTGGACGAGGTTTGTTCATCGGCATTTGAGGTAAGTTTGTTTAGGACAGGGTTCATTTTGGCGTTTTTTGGGGCTTTTAGGATAGGGGAATTAGTGAGCAGCAGTAAGATTAAGGTGGGAGGCATCCTCGCGGAGGACGTCAGGGTCCAGGGAGACTCCGTAGTCATCCGTCTTCGGTTTTCAAAAACAGATCAATCAGGTAGGGGCAGGTGCATCTCTTTATTTCGGACGGACGGCCCGCTTTGTCCTTGCGGAGCAGTGGAAGCTTTTGGGGCCATGAGGCCTTCGGCGGCTCCCTCATTCCTAGTGCATAGAGATGGTATCCCCTTATCCAGGTTCCAATTTATTGCCGTTTTTAGAAAGTGCTTAACCGGGCTTGGGCTACAGGCACGCGAGTTCGCATCCCACTCTTTTAGGATAGGTGCAGCCACGGAAGCGTCTAGGTGGGGACTTAGCGAAAATATCATTAAAAGAATAGGGCGATGGGAGTCTTCTCGCTATAAGTCGTATGTTAGGTCACATTTGGTGTGTTAATAATAAAAAAAAAAAAAAAAAAAAAAAAAAAAGGAAAAAGGTAAAAGGGGGTTAGGTAGTGGGAGTGGAAGAGGACATTTGTTTTTAGAGACCTGTGTTTGTATTGCAGGTCCGCAGGTCCTGGTTTGGATTTTTGGACACTCCTATGTCCGCTGGGGAGCAAAACGGGCGGAGGTGAGGCCAGAAGGTCGGCAGCTTGGCTTCCCCAGGGAGCAGGTTTGTATTCGGTGGCTCGGTTTCCCAGGCATGGTGTGGTCTAGGGTAATGCCGGAGCTACACAGATGTTGCAGACTTGATAGGGCCCCGGACATTTTGGTACTACATGTTGGGGGGAATGACCTGGCTGCTAGGTCCACAAGGGTGTTGGTAAAAGACATCAAATTTGATTTTTTGCGTATTCGTATGCTTTTCCCGGACGCGATCGTGATATGGTCAGATGTGGTGGCCAGATCGTCTTGGAGGTTGGCGAGATCGGTCAGCAAGGTCAACAGGGCCAGAGTGAAGCTGAACAAGGAGGTGTCTACATTTTTTATTAGAAATGGGGGCTTGGCCATTAGGCATTTGGAGTTGGAGGAGGATACCCATCTTTTCTTAAGAAGGGATGGGGTTCACCTTACGGATGTGGGGTTGGATTTATGGGCCTTAGGGATAGAAGATGGGATCCAGCGAGCTCTGAGGTTGGGGGCCTCTCGGGCATGAGGCTTCATGCCCGTTCGTGGTGGAGGGGAAGGGGCTCCGGAGGTTGAGTTTATCAGGTTAAGGATTTGTCAAGGGACAATCCTGCAAGAGAGACAATTCGGCGGAAGGCCGCTTTAAGTGGGCATGCAGCTGTCCCCGAGCCGGAGAACGCGGCGGGGGCCGGTTCAAGGCTGCATGCCAGGTTCGGAAGGGTACGATTATCAGAGGGTGCCTCCGGACCCCTTACCTCAGTGCTCAGAGTTAATGTTGCGTTTTGAATAAAGAGTTATTTATGTATGATGAAAATGTTGTTCTTAAATATGTTTGGTTAAAATAAATGGGCTGCTTTGGCCGAAAATTTATCCAAGCCGGGTAGTCCGTGTGGTTTTATTCAAGGGTGTATGAAGGGGTAAAAGGAAGAGGGGTGGAAATGGTTGGGGGAGTGGTCGGAGACTGGGTAGGTTATACCACTATCAAGGAAAGGGCCTGGAGCTGGAGCAGAGCGCAATACGCAAGGCCCAGCATGATAGGGTAGCCGTCCAGGAGTAGAGTAGGGGCGGTGCCTTAGTGTGGTGAGGGAGGAGTGGTGTCCCTGGGGGCAGCAGGAAGAGGCTGGGCTGGGAGCAAGGATAGTGCGTAGGGGGTAGGGGGAGCTTAGGCACTCCGCGGAGAGAAGAGGAAAAGTTCCCGCCCTCCCTCCCCCTTTTTTAGTATTAGAGTACGGGGGGGTTGACTTGTCATTGCAGCAGGAGGGGAAGGGGCTCCGGAGGTTGAGTTTATCAGGTTAAGGATTTGTCAAGGGACAATCCTGCAAGAGAGACAATTCGGCGGAAGGCCGCTTTAAGTGGGCATGCAGCTGTCCCCGAGCCGGAGAACGCGGCGGGGGCCGGTTCAAGGCTGCATGCCAGGTTCGGAAGGGTACGATTATCAGAGGGTGCCTCCGGACCCCTTACCTCAGTGCTCAGAGTTAATGTTGCGTTTTGAATAAAGAGTTATTTATGTATGATGAAAATGTTGTTCTTAAATATGTTTGGTTAAAATAAATGGGCTGCTTTGGCCGAAAATTTATCCAAGCCGGGTAGTCCGTGTGGTTTTATTCAAGGGTGTATGAAGGTATGAAGGGGTAAAAGGAAGAGGAGTGGAAATGGTTGGGGGAGTGGTCGGAGACTGGGTAGGTTATACCACTATCAAGAAATGTACTTCTTATTCGTATGTGTTTTACATTTTAAGATTTTTGTGACAGTTCCTCTTTAATATAATATTTTATAGCCCTATCTTCTGGCCCAGAAAGATTATATAACCGACCCCGGGTGGCATAGTGCCTAGCAACAAATTAATGGCACAATCATAAGACCTATGTGGAGGAAGTTTATCAGCAGCCTGTGGAGAAAATACATCAGCAAATTCTTGATATACAGCAAGTAATGAAAGGTTTTTGAGACAATTCTTAAAACAAAAAGATGACCAAGTCACAAGTTGTTTAGACTGCCAATCAATCACTGAATTATGTTTAGTCAACCAAGGAAGACCTAAGACCACAGGACAAGAGGGTGTCTGGAGACAAAAAACTTAATGGACTCAGAATGGAATAACCCCACATTGACCACTAATTGACAGTTTTGAAGGGGGGTATTATCAATTGCAGTAACACATATATTTTCAGACAAAATAGAAGTCGTAATTCTAAAATGATGGGCTGAATCAGAATCTAAAAAATTCCCTGCAGCCTCACAACCAACAAAAGCCTGACAATTATGAGTTTTACCAGCCAAAGCAATAGAAACAGAAATCAAAACTCGTTCATTGTTTAGAGGAAATACCTGCTCGCTCAGGTGAGTTTCCTCGACCTCACCTAAGCACTGGAGTTTTAGGTCTTGATTGGTACAAGTGGATCCTTGGCAAAAATATGCCAAACCACAACTGATGCTGTCTAACAGCAACCAAGCACTCACATTGTAGCCCTACCTGAGTGTCAGCTGACTAACAGATCAGCTGACACAACATTACAAACTCAACCTATGTGTCAGCTGACTAAAACTGTCAGCTGACACTAAATCTTTTGTTTCTTTAGGGAATAGGATGTACGTCTGCTAAAGAACGTCCATCCCCCTTCAGCGCTGGAACGCACAGGACCAGGAGCGGTGCAGTCTCGATTGGTACAAGCGGATCCTTGGCAAAAATATGGCAAACCACAACTTATGCTGTCTAACAGGACAGGATGCGTCAAATGCTTTAAGTGTAATGTATGTGCGGCCTTGAATACTGGCAAGTATTTTCTTCACCCACACACATGTCAGAGATACAACATTAAGCAGTATCTCAATTGCGACTCAGAGTATGTCGTATACCTCTTGAAATGTCCCTGTGGTCTTGCCTATGTGGGGATGACCATGGGACCATAAAAGAAAAGGTTTCAGAAGCACCGCAGTGGTACCGAGGTATGGTCATTGAGCAAGTGCACACCCCAAGGAGAGGTGGGGATTGTAAAAAAAGGTTTATTGCAGAGAGAGACTTACTGGATTTTCACATTGAACACTGTCACACTGAGGGGCCTGAATAGTAACAATGTATTGTCATGTGTTTTGGATACGAGATGACCTTGACCCATTGTAGCAGCTTTTGTGCATATTTGATTTTGCAACAGGTTGTTTTTAACTGCAGTTTATTGATTTTTATCATTTTTTAAGGTTATCACTTCTCTCCTCCTTGCTGTGGGGTTTCACCATGTCTATAGCCTTCAGAGTGGCCCTCAATGACAGCCTGCATGGGTTGTATCCTTTTTGGACTTATGTCTGCTGTCTCTGTTATGGCAATGATGCACAGTCTATGTACTGCATTAACATCCAGGTTAGTTCTTTTGGATAGATTGATGGTCATTATCCATCATTTTGTATGTCAACAATGTGGAAATTAGTGCATCATGGAAGCAACACGTTTCTGAGTGATTAACCACCCAGGGGGTGGAGTTTGGGGTATTTGGATGGCTAGTTATGTTGTATTTTGCACTGTGTTGGTGTGTATGTCTTTCTGCTTCATGCCTTGACAAAGGGGGCCCAGAGTGGCCCTGATACAATTGTCGGCCTTGCAGGTCAGACATTTTTGCTTGTATATGTGATGGGACAGTAAACGCTTTACACGTTACATAGGTACATAGTTATTTGGGTTAAAAAAGACATATGTTGTTCCTGCAAGTCTGTGTGAGGACTCCTCCTTCGAACCACTACTTTTTGTGCAACATGACTTTGTAGTGGGCTGCAGTTTTGTATGTGAGCCCAGTTGGACAACACTACCTGCTGTATCTCAAGCAGTAATGGAAATCTACACAGATTTGCTTGGCAGGCAAAGTTTGAGATACTCCAATGGTCATGGAGGAGGTTTTTGCAGAATTCCAGGTGGAATATTTTTATTGTGCTGTCCTTTTGATTGATCTGGGTAGGTGGTTGGGCACCATACTTCACTTCTATAGAGTAGGATCGGGGTGATGACACTGTCAAAGACTTTTGGCCAGGCCTTTACCGGTGGTTTGAGGTTGTACAATTCTTTCCTGATAGCGTAGAACTTTTGGCATGCTTTGGCTTTTAGGGACTCTATGGCTGGCTTGACGCTTTTTAGTAGAGATGGTTAATATGGGTGTAACGAACGGTGGAGCACAGAGAGGATCTGATTACCGGTGATCTGCAGTATCACTGGGAATACAGATGTATACCAGATTATACAGTGGTGTGAAAAACTATTTGCCCCCTTCCTGATTTCTTATTCTTTTGCATGTTTGTCACACTTAAAGGTTTCTTCTCATCAAAAACCGTTAACTATTAGTCAAAGATAATATAATTGAACACAAAATGCAGTTTTAAATGATGGTTTTTATTATTTAGTGAGAAAAAAAACCCTCAAAACCTACATGGCCCTGTGTGAAAAAGAAATTGCCCCCCTGAACCTAATAACTGGTTGGGCCACCCTTAGCAGCAATAACTGCAATCAAGCGTTTGCGATAACTTGCAATGAGTCTTTTACAGCGCTCTGAAGGAATTTTGGCCCACTCATCTTTGCAGAATTGTTGTAATTCAGCTTTATTTGAGGGTTTTCTAGCATGAACCTCCTTTTTAAGGTCATGCCACAACATCTCAATAGGATTGAGGTCAGGACTTTGACTAGGCCACTCCAAAGTCTTCATTTTGTTTTTCTTCAGCCATTCAGAGGTGTGCAACATGTGTGCAAAACAGGTGTGCAAAAAAAAAAAAAAAAAAAAAAAAAAAAAAATATGGAGAAAATAAAAAAAAAAACACCCTTATGACTCCTTGTCCTTTTCTCTGCATTCTGATGTGCTTGGCAGTCAAGCAAAAGCGTCCGTAAAGTCATTAAATGTGCGTTAGTGGTACCGTGCCGTTGACGCCAGTCCCTGCGCTTTGGTAGTGTTGGTGAACGCTGTGTAACCTGCTGTTCTGCAGGGTAGACGGGTCGCTGGCGTCTCCTCCTGGAGGCAGGTACATGCTGATCATATCTCTCAGGTCTCCTAAACAAGCTCTCTGAGTGTGGGAGGTGATCGCAGGTGGTGGGGAACTGGGCTCCGACTTGACCATTGAGCCCAGGCTCATGACGGTTGAGGTCTGCTGGTTGTACGCTGGAGCCATGCTATAGGTAGACGCTGCATTCATGTAGGTCTGAGCAGAAGACATCATTGGGTTATACTGCAGGCCGGTCATGTCATACCTGTGCATCTGCTGGATCTGTGGGCTGTTCATCCCCGGGTGTTGCGTGTAGCCCAGCTCGTCCTGCATCAGAGAATAAGCCCCATTAGTCCAACCATTCATGTGGGCATAAGTGTCTATCCTCTGGCCAACTCCGACCGCGCTGGAGACCGGGCTGACCCCTGGCGCCAGAAGATTGCCAGGTAGGGAGTACTTGTCTTTCTTCAGGAGGGTCTTGGTCTTCCTCCTGGGTCTGTACTTGTAATCCGGGTATTCCTTCATGTGCACGGCTCTCAGCCTTTTGGCCTCGTCTATGAAGGGTCTTTTCTCAGCATCGCTCAGGAGTGTGGTGTGTTTTGGGTCATTGTCCTGCTGCAGCACCCAAGATCGCTTCAGCTTGAGTTGACAAACAGATGGCCGAACATTCTCCTTCAGGATTTTTTGGTAGACAGTAGAATTCATGGTTCTATCTATCACAGCAAGCCTTCAGGTCCTGAAGCAGCAAAACAACCCCAGACCATCACACTACCACCACCATATTTTACTGTTGGTATGATGTTCTTTTGCTGAAATGCTGTGTTACTTCTACACCAGATGTAACGGGACACGCACCTTCCAAAAAGTTCAACTTTTGTCTCGTCGGTCCACAAGGTATTTTCCCAAAAGTCTTGGCAATCATTGAGATGTTTTTTTAGCAAAATTGAGACAAGCCTTAATGTTCTTATTGCTTAAAAGTGGTTTGCACCTTGGATATCTGCCATGCAGGCCGTTTTTGCACAGTCTCTTTCTTATGATGGAGTCGTGAACACTGAACTTAATTGAGGCAAGTGAGGCCTGCAGTTCTTTAGATGTTGTCCTGGGGTCTTTTGTGGCCTCTCGGATGAGTTTTCTCTGCGCTCTTGGGGTAATTTTGGTCGGCCGGCCAGTCCTGGGAAGGTTCATCACTATTCCATGTTTTTGCCATTTGTGGATAATGGCTCTCACTGTGGTTCGCTGGAGTCCCAAAGCTTTAAAAATGGCATTATAACCTTTACCAGACTGATAGATCTCAATTACAGTACTTTTGTTCTCATTTGTTCCTGAATTTCTTTGGATCTTGGCATGATGTCTAGCTTTTGAGGTGCTTTTGGTCTACTTCTCTGTGTCAGCTTTTATTTAAGTGATTTCTTGATTGAAACAGGTGTGGCAGTAATCAGGCCTGGGGGTGACTACAGAAATTAAAAGTCAGGTGTGATAAACCACAGTTAAGTTATTTTTTAACAAGGGGGGCAATCACTTTTTCACACAGGGCCATGTAGATTTGGAGGTTTTTTTCTCACTAAATAATAAAAACCATCATTTAAAACTGCATTTTGTGTTCAATTATGTTATCTTTGACTAATAGTGAAAGGTTTTTGATGAGCAGCAACATTTTAGGTGTGATAAACACACAAAAGAATAAGAAATCAGAAAGGGGGCAAATAGTTTTTCACACCACTGTAAGTGATCTGCAGTATCACCGATAATCCGATATACCAGCTAACCTCTGTACTAGAGTAGAGTGTAGTGTTTGGTGTAACAGTAACACTAAGAGGACTGAGCCTCAGTGCAGTGGGGACTGGGGAGTACTGCACGGCTTCCTTCCAAAGACCTGAACTCTCCAAGGCGGGAGGAGTCAGGCTGCGAATAGGAAGGTAAGTCTGAGAGTGACACTCAGGAGAAAGTGTCACTAACAGGACGGGGAACCGCCTCCAATAGTGAGGTTGGTTCTCGAGGTCAGACAAGCCAGATCGTAACACACGGACAGATAAAGTACAAATTCAGAAGGCAGAGGCGGAGTCTAGGTACAGGCAGAGTTCGGCAACAGGGTATCAGAAATATCGAGGTACAAGATCAAGAGGCAGAAGCAGAGTCTAAGGACGAGCCGGGGTTTGGCAACAGAGTATCAGAATAGCAAGGTACAAGATCAGAATACAAGAGGATGGTCAGGCAGGCAGAAGGTCATAACAGATAATCACAATCAAACTAGTACTTTAAGCTATCAACAGAATCTAGCTAAGTGTAGGATTACAGCTCCAGCTGGTCCCGGCACACTTAGGGATCTGACTACGGGTCTGAGTGCTCCCACGTATGTGTTCGCAACGCCAGACAAAGAGCAAGTGAACAGCCAGCAGTATATATACACAAGCACCTCTCCAGGACCTCCCTAATTGCTGGACCAATGAGAGTAGTGGAAAATGTCAGCTGACCCGCCTGGTCAGCTGACTCCCTTCTGGCTGTTATTTAAGCTCTGCCTCTGTGCGCGCGCGCATGTCACTCTGAATCTAGGTGGACTATCAGTCCCAGCCACACCAGTACTGTTTTGCAATGTATCCAGTGAACCGAGTGCGGGAGCCGCCTCCAATGCGGCTTCCGCCGTTACCAATGCGGATTCCGCCGTTACCAATGCGGATTCTGCCGCTCTGCCTATGCGGCATGCAGCGTTTTTTTCCGCATTGTGACGCCATGCTGGACGCGGAAACAGCCGCCTCACCTTGGGAGGCAGCGGCTTTTCCGAGTTTCATCACAGTGGGCTCTGAATAGAAATCGCAAGCAGACAGAGGTTGATTTTACCTTGGATTGGGTCACTAGGAATAAGACATCAAAATAGGCATTTTTTTGTGAGAAGAAATTATACAAAAAATACATAGAATTTTTGCAAACTACTGATTCTTGTAGGCTACATTGACTTAAAATCTTTTCAAGAAATATCTTGTTTTCAGATTTAATATTAATTTGTGAAAAAAATCCAGATTCACACATGCCTACTCCTTACGACCATAACAGCTTTAGGCCCATAGCCCTGACGTCAGTCATCATAAAAACCCTGGAGAAGGTAGTCCTATTCATCCTTAAGCTCTCCTCCTTGCCCCTGCTAGACCTTTTTTAATGCGCCTACAGGTCTAATAGGTCCACTGACAATATCATAAATATCGGTCTGGAGTATATCTTTGACCACCTGAAAAGAACAGACACGTATGAAACAATATTACTCCTGGATTTTATCTCAGCTTTCAATACCATCTACCCACACATTCTCTAGGAAGACCTTGCCATACTGGGAGTTCACCCCACCCTTCACCATTGGATCATGGACTTCCTAACCAATAGGACCCAGGTCGTTATTCGTTAAGCTGTGGGATATCTACTCACAAGAAATGGTCACCAACACTGGGGCGCTCCAGTGCTTTGTCCTGTCTCCACTGCTGTTCTCCCTTTATACAAATAAGTTCAGATTAATGGCAGACTGTGTCAAGGTCATTAAGTTTACCAATGACACCACCATTGTCGGCCTCATCGGGAATTTGCCACCGGTGCAAGGAAAACAGGATAGTGCTCAACACTGCAAATACTGTCGAGCTGCTCATTGATTTCAGGAAGTCTGCCCACACCCCACCTCCAAACTATATTGACAGCAATGAGGTGGTGAGAGTACCCTGTGCCCGCCTCCTGAGCCCCATCATCTCTTTTGAAAGAGACTCTTTTTCCTCCATCAACTTAGAAAGTTTGGCATGGCCCAGGAGATCCTGACAAGTTTCTACTCCACCACCATTGAAGCTATCCTCTGATTTTACATCTTGGTCAGGTATGCCAGTGCCACTGCTGGTGACAGGCAAAAACTGCAGAGTGTCATCAGGTCTGCAGAGCGGATCATTGGTGGGCCCTTTCCTTCACTCACCCAACTATACAGCTCCAGACTGCGCTTTAGAGCACTGAGGATTGCCAGCGATCCCTCTCACCCAGGTCACTGTTTTTTCAGCCCTTTTCCATTGGGCTGGAGGCTACGGGCCATTTCCACCCAAACCACTTAACACAGGAACTATTTTTTTCCCTTGTCTGTCAACCTCCTGAACTCTCTGCACATTCTGTCCCCCGGAGCTGCGGCCAACCAGTCAACCTGCCCACTTGACTAACTGAGCAGACCTTTTCTGTGCCACTTCATGTGAACTTTTTTGTATGATGTACTGTATACTGTGCTCTTAGTTTTTTTTTTAAATCACATGTTGTGAAACCTCCTGTATCTATCCTTTACTTGAGCTATGTATTGGATAGTGCCCAACCCAGTCATGCTTGGCGAAATAAACAATTCTGATTCTGATTATATGTGGGCTATAAATGGTAAAGCTGAATCTCTTTTATGTATATGAAACATTCCCAAATAAAATGTCATATACAGTAATATATACTATTTTTTAGTAGTAAAGAAATGACAGTATATAAATGTTTTATGTATGGAACATAGCAAATAAAGGGTATACATATGGTAAGTGTTCTGTTAACGTATCATAAAAAGTGCAACATGAATGTTTCAAACACAAAAAAAATTACCAATTGTCAAGTGGTCAGACAAAAACTTCATTTTTTTATTATCTACTAAGGACCACACACACATGGCAAAGCAATACATTAAAATAAAACTCTCAACAGCAATTTCACATATACCATTGTGAGTAATTGTATGGGGTCATTTTCTGCTACAAATTTCTTTCCTAGTGTTGAGCTCAGGTTTGAGAAGCATAATATAACATTTTGGGAAAAATATACAGGTTAGTAATCCAGCATTGGAGGTCAGGATGGCGAATATCTCCACAGCCACCATGTATTTCCCTCTGGCACTCAGATAGGCCGGGATCATGGCAAGCCAGACACTGCAGAACACCAGCATGCTGAACGTGATGTACTTGGCCTCATTAAAGCTATCCGGTAATGTCCTCACCATGAAAGCCAGAAGGAAACTCCCAGCTGCTAGAAACCCCATATAACCCAACACAGAGTAGAAGCCGATCACTGAACCCTCATTACACTGAACAATGATCTTCCCAGGATAAGTGTACATGTCATTCTCCTGATAAGGGGGAAATAATGACAGCCAAATAGCACAAATCATAAATTGGATGGAAGAACAGATCAGGACCAAAGTGTTGGATACTTTGAATGTGGCCCATTTTTTCCAGTAGCTGCCAGGTGTGGTGGCTTTGAAGGCAATGCAGACAGTGACAGTCTTGGCCAGGAGACAGGAGACAGAGATGGAGAAGAAGACCCCAAAAGACACCTGTCTCAGCATGCAGGTTATATCCACAGGACGTCCGAGGAACAAGAAGACACAGAGGAAGCTCAGCAGTAGGGAGGTCAGGAGAATGAAGCTCACAGTCCGGTTATTGGCTTTCACAACTGGAGTATCCCAGTAATAAATAAATATCCCCAATATAAATAGTGTCATGGCTAAAAGTAGTAAGGTAATGAGTAAAAATATTAAAGACAGAACATCATCGTCATATGACAGAAATTCATACGTTTTGAGAATACAAGTCACTTTCTCTTTATCAGGCCACTTTTTCTCGGGACACTTGAAGCAGTTCTCACTATCTGCAAAGAAAACATGTAATACAAATAATTTATGTATCGCTTTGAATGGGTTTATGATGGAGATTTAAAAACTGCATGACTGAAATCAACATTAAAAATAGCTACAATAAAATACATGTAAACATATCTGAATGTGAACAGCGGAAAACAGTTGTAGATTTAAATTGTATCATTCCCATCAATGATGCATTTCTCTCTCTCTCTCTCTCTGTCACTAGCTGATGGCCCGGCGTTGCCCGGGTATGTATTTGGCTGGTGTTGGCTCCGTCCACTTTTTCTATCCCTGACACATAATGACTCAATTACTCAATGGCGTAATTTGTGAGTTTTGCGGTCTTTGGCATCAATAATTTGCATAAAAATAAAACAAATCTTATTGGCTGTTTGTGGCTTTACCCCTTTCTCTGAATTTTAACCCCAGTCACCCAATGACCAACTGTACCAGGTTTGAGGCTTGTGCCATTAACAATGTAAGAATGGCAGCAATGAAATATTCACCTTGAATATCAATACGTGAATTTTGATTGGCATTTGTAGGCTCCACCCGCTTTTCTGAATATTAATCCCAGTCACCTAATGACCAACTGTGCAAAGCTTGAGAACCCTACAATCAACAGTGAAAGAATGGCTGCAGTTTACATTTTCTGAAATTTGTGTTTGTCTCCACCCGCTGATGACCCGGCGTTGCCCAGGTATGTTTCCCTGGTGCCTCCATGATCGTATTCCTTTTGTATCTACTTTTTGTCATCAGTCAGATCAGATCAGGGGCATAATTCGCAAACATTGGTCTATTTTGCAGGTAGACAGAGAATATGGGAGGTTGTTTGAACAACCGCCCTTGTTTGCCTATAAAAAAGGCAGATCGATTGGTGATACTGTCTGTGACTCAGATATACGGAAATTAACGCGTGATGTAGCGGTTCCAGCGCGACGCGGTACCTTTCCTTGCTTAAGCTGCAATTGTTGTAGCTCTATTATAAAAGGCAATTACATTTTGCATCCTCGAACTGGTCAAAAAATGTTTATAACGAATCGCTATTTTTGTTATACTATGTTTGTGGTGTATGGCCTGAAATGTCCATGCGGTCTGGTCTACATCGGTAAGACCAGACGCATGGCAAAATGCAGGATTCAACAGCACAAACAGGCTATCACCAATCATGCCGCTGGAAAAGCGAATTATGATACTCCTGTAGCTAGGCATTTTTTGCAGGCTGGGCACGCTGTGTCCCAATTGAGGTGGTTCATTATTGATTCCATTCCACCGCTTAAGAGGGGTGGTAATAGGGATAAGTTGCTTTTACAACGTGAAGCTAAATGGATATGGAGATTCGATTGTGTTTCTCCTAGGGGTCTGAACGAGAACAATAATCTTGCTTGTTTTTTGTGAATTTTTACAGGGGGGACTCCACAGAGGAATAATGGACTTGATACTTCAATTAGATAAGTCATTTGGCTCATGTTAAAATATTGTGCAATATGATGTAATTGTAATGAATTTTTGATATGCTTATACATTCATGTTTATTCAGGTTCTGTCAGGGTAGACATGTATGTATAGTTCCCTGATTGGTTGTATATATTTGTTTAAATTTTTCATATGTTGTCACTTCCTGGGTGTGGGGTATTTAATGCCTTGTGTTGATGGTGGGCGGTACACCTGATGAAGGGCTCCGCCCGAAACATGTAGTGTTATCGCTTGCTCCAATACAGCTTGTTGCTGCATACAGCTCCTGAGTGCCGTGTCCTTTTTGATGTTTTGCCTCCATGTCGGCATACTGCTGGGTTAGCTCCGCCCCTCTAACCCCTATAGGACCAATCAAATTCTTATAAATATATGGTCCCTACCCCTCCAACGCATTCTTCTTGCTGTCCTCAGACACTATAGGACTGTTGTGTTTATGTCTATCATTCTATCTATTTTTTTCTTCTATTTTCTATTTTTGTGTTCTTTCTTTATTTCTCCCTACCCAGTCTCCACAGGTTAAGCTTCCTGTGCGAGGAGGCAGCTAAATGTGCCCGTGGTCGAGCCCAACATACCTGGTGGTGTAGTGGGGAAGCCAGCCCAGCAACAGCTAAATGCTGTGAGGCATGTCCACGGACGCTGCACGGAAAAGGTAAGCGGCGGCTGGAGAGGGGCCGACTCTGAATGAGTAATGGCGGCGAGGACGGCCCCTCTCGTGTGTTCGGCAGGCGGAAGTGGCCTCTGCGCATGCGCGCGGGTCCGGAAGTAGCCATTGAGAGGTCGGAGGATGCGACGGCCATCTTGGATATGGGCAAGAAGCGGCCAGTGACGCCAGCACGTTGTGAGGCACAGGGAGGCGGCCTATTTAAACGAGACTGAGTGTCTCAGTGTAAGGCTGACCTTGCTGCTGACCAGTGCTGCTGTCAGGGCTGCCAGGAGAGTGTTATGTATTGTATACTCTGGAGTGCCAGTGACTGCATATGGAGGACAAGGTTGATGAGACAAATCTTTCTGATACTTCTGCCTGTAAGTTAAAGACTATTGGGAAGTCTTTTTTTCTTAGTTTCTATGCAAATGTTTCAAGTATGCACTTGGTTCTGATTGTATGTTATCGTGTTTGCAGTGGACTCATCCGCTGAGGCTGGCGATCAACATGGACCGTCTGGGTAAGGGACAAAAAAAAAAAAAAAAAAGCTTAAACACCTTATGAATAGATCACTGAGCTATATATATATATATATATATATATATATATATATATATATATATATATATATATATATATATATAAATTATATCTTACAGCTCTTACGTGGTTCCACCGGGTCAAGGAGGAGCTAATAGCCCTCGTGCACCACCAGACAACAGGAACAGAAGATCATCACAGAGTCGTTGCTCGGGGTCCGGAGCATATTATGATTACTCATCCTCTCGGCAATATCGTTCCTCACGACAATCGAGATCTAGGTCCAGATCCAGGTCCAGATCTCCAAGGAGAAGATCTATGCCTGGGAAAGGTCACTGCTGGGCTTGCCCTAATAGGGCGTTGTGAGGCAAGACCTTGTGTGCACAGTGCTTAGGTCATGTAGCACACGAGAATGAGACAAAGACTGATGATTTAGTGGATGTTATCCGAAGAGTAGTGAGAGAAGAAGTGGCTACTCTTTCGGCAGTCCCAAGTACCTCACAAGCTGGATTACCAGTAACAGATAGACAGCCAGATCCAGAGGTTTCAGAAGAGGAACCTTCCTCGGGCCTCTTTAATTTTGCGCTCACAGTACCATTTGTGGCGGCAGTCAAAGAAGCACTGGAGTGGAATGACCCGCCGGAGGAACAGGCTCAGAACAAAGAATATTATTCACATTTGTCAAAAAAGTCCTGTTCATTTCCATTAATGAAGTAAATTAAAAATATTGTACTGGAAGAGTGGGGGAAAGTGGAGAATAAAACATCATTACATAATAAATTTGCAAAGCTTTATCCTATAAAAGAAGAGGAGGCGCCATTTCTGTCATCACCACCAGTGGTAGATGCTTCTCTATCAAGATTGATGAAACATGTTACCCTTCCCATGGAAAATACGGTGACCTTCCAAGATATCCTAGATCGGAGAGTGGATAACGATCTAAAGAAAATCTATCTGATGTCTGGTCAAATCTGCAAACCAGCTATAGCATTGACCTCAGTAGGTAGAGCTTTGAATGTTTGGATATCAAATGTGGAAGAGGCTATCTTGAGAGGAGTAGAAGCAGGAGAGATTATTTCAGCTCTTGACGACCTAAAACTCTCAGCTGATTTCATTAGTGAAGCAGCAATGGACACTCTTAGAGCATCAGCGAGAGTCATGTTGAATTCAGTGACAGCCAAGAGGGCCTTATGGCTGAAACATTGGAATGCGGACATGAACTCGAAGCAGAACTGGGTCAAGATACCGTTTGACGGATCTTCACTTTTCGGAAAAGAGATGGATAAGGCTATCTCAAGGGTGACAGGCGGAAAATCAGGCCTACTGCTGCAGGATAGACCAGCTAGAAAGGGCTTTTCCAATCCTAAAAGGCAGGCTTCAAACAAATTCGCGGAATCAAGAAGCTACAAGCCAGGAAGATCTTTCAGGAAGAATTGGAGGAGTACACAAGCTAATCTGGCAAGATCCTTGAAGTCCTCAACCAAACCTGGGGGACAACAGAAGCAGCCTTTTTGAAGGTGCGCCCGCCCAGTCATTGATAGTAGGTTCAAGATTAAGGAATTTTATCAATGTCTGGGTGGAGATGATTCAAGATCCCTGGGTGATGTCAGTCATCAACAAGGGACACAAGTGGCACTTCCAGAAGCTCCCCAAAGACAGATGGGCGTCAACAAGGATACCGTCAGATCCTACAAAAAGAGAAGTACTACAGCAATACGTCCAAACTCTGATAGCCGAGAAGGTGGTACTACCAGTTCCAGCCTCAGAGAGATTCAAAGGCATCTATTCGCCCCTGTTTCTGGTGCAGAAAAAGTCAGATGGCTTCAGACCTGTAATAGATCTAAAATATCTGAACAGGTCAATAAGAGTACCCAAGTTCAAGATGGAGTCACTACAGTCAATAATATTGGCGGTATCTCCAGGGGATTGGATGATGTCCATAGATCTCCAAGACACGTACTTCCATATACCAATACATCAACACTGTCAAAAGTTTTTGAGGTTTTCCATAGGAAATGTTCATCTGCAGTTCTGTTCTCTGCCTTTCGGACTCTCCACTTCACCGAGAACTTTTACAAAGGTCCTAGTGGCAGTAGTGGCAGAATTAAGGACTCAGGGAATAAAAATCCATCACTATCTGGACGATATTTTAGTTATGGCAGGTTCCAGAGAAGACCTTATGAGAGATTCGGAAAAAGTGGTGAAATTCCTTGCCGAATTAGAATGGTTGATAAACAAGAAAAAGAGCCAGTTCAGCCCAACCAGACGACTGACATACCTGGGGCAGTCTTCAATACGGTAGAAGACACAGTTTCCTTACCAGAATCCAAGGCAAAGGACCTAGTACAGAAGGTGGCATGGCTGTACCAGCAGAGATCGGTCTCAGCGAGGAGGTGTCTGCATGTTCTGGGAATCATGTCATCAGCGATACTCATGATAAAATGGAGCAGATGGCACATGAGGCCTTGGCAGAATCTGTTGCTAGAACAATGGAATTATCATTCGATGTCACAATGCATCAGGATCTCATTAAGAGTCAGGATGTCCTTACTGTGGTGGATGAACATCCAGAACCTTCAACGAGCCAACCAACTATCTCCCCACTGTTGGATCACAGTTACTTCGGATGCCAGCAGATTGGGTTGGGGAGCTCACTACAAGGATTACTGGTTCCAGGGCCTATGGAATCAGCCACAAGTGAATGTAGTGTCCAATATCCTGGAGTTAAGAGCTGCATTTATGGCAACACAAGCATTTGCGCATCTTCTGAAAGGAAGAGCTGTATGTCTACAGATGGACAACAAGGCAACAGTGGCCTATGTCCAGAAGCAAGGGGGAACAAGAAGTTGGTCTTTGATGAAAGAAGTAGCTCCCCTAATGACATGGGCAGAGAAGAACCTGGTGGCATTGAGAGCGGTTTACATTCCAGGAGCACAGAACTCTCAGGCAGATTTCTTATCCAGGAACCTAGTGCTAAACAACGAGTGGAAGTTGAAGACAGAGATCTTCAAGGCATTGGTTCAGCGTTGGGGTCTGCCCCAGGTGGATTTATTCGCCTCGGATGTGAATTACCAGTTGCCCAGGTTCTTTTCGAGGTTTCCCTCCAAGAGGTCAGAGGGAGTGGATGCCCTGACCCAGGCATGGAAGGCATCTATGATATATGCGTTTCCCCCGACTCCGCTTATACTGAGATTCCTCAACAGGCTACAGCAGGAGAAAGTGGATGCTATAGTAATAACACCTTACTGGCCGAAAAGACCGTGGTTTCCACGACTGATCAAGATGTCGGTGGCAGATTACTGGAAATTGCCACGAGTGGCAGATCTTCTGACACAGGGAGAAGTGCGGCATCAACATCTGCAGAAGTTGTCATTGACTGCATGGAGATTGAGAGGAGGAAGCTAATACAGGCCGGATTTTCTTCAACAGTTACAGAAACACTACTTAAAGCAAGGAAATCATCTACGAATAATACTTATTACAGAATATGGAAAAAATTCATTGACTTTTCAATACAAAAGGAAACTAGTTATCTTTCTCCTTCAGTACCGCATGTGTTAGAGTTCCTTCAGACAGGCTTTGACATAGGTTTGACAGTAAGATCTCTTAGAGTCCAAGTGTCAACCATATCAGCCTTGGTTAGTTTTCAGTTAGCTTCGCACAGGATGATTCAGCAGTACTTTCAAGCCTTAATGAAGTTGAGACCTCCACTACAAAAGATCTGTCCGAGCTGGGATCTCCCTCTAGTATTGGAGTATTTATCGTCAGACTTATTTGAACCGCCTCAGAACTGTTCAATATGGAATCTGACATTGAAAGTAGCCTTTCTGATAGCCATATCTTCTGGCAGAAGGGTATCGGAAATCAGAGCTTTAGGTTGGAAGGATCCCTTCTTGACCTTTTTTCACAATCGAGTAGTACTGAGACCAATGTCTCACTTCTTGCCAAAAGTGGTAACAATAAAGCATCTGAATCAAGAATGGACCTTGCCGGCCTTTCCTGATGATGAAAGTTTTCCACTGTGGCACCCATTGGATGTGTCAAGATGTCTGAAACATTACTTGGAGATGACAAGTACATTTCGAGACTCGGAGCATCTTTTCATAAATCCAGCAGGACCCAGGAAAGGGAAAGAGGTTACTACCAGGACGATTGCGGCATGGATAATTCGTCTGATCAAGTCTGCATACAGAGCCAGAGGGTCAGAAGTACCTTCCGGTACCTCAGCACATTCAACCAGGAGCATGTCCTCCTCTTGGGCAGCGGCAGCAGGGATTTCGCTGGTTAACATATGTAAAGCGGCAAACTGGTCATCGCCTAACACGTTTATTAATCATTATAGAGTGAATCCTGCCCTGCTGACCTCAGTAGAGTTTGGCAGAAGTGTTTTGTCTGCTTCTCATAAATAATTACTTTTTTGCACCCACCCGATTGGTCTTGTTATTCTATGAAAATCCCAGCAGTATGCCGACATGGAGGCACCAGGGAAACAGGAAAATTGATACTTACCTTCGGTAATTTTCCTTTCCTGGTGCATCTCCATGTCGGCATACGTCCCACCCTTGTCCAGCATGTCTGAGTTCTATATACGAGAATGCGTTGGAGGGGTAGGGACCATATATTTATAAGAATTTGATTGGTCCTATAGGGGTTAGAGGGGCGGAGCTAACCCAGCAGTATGCCGACATGGAGATGCACCAGGAAAGGAAAATTACCGAAGGTAAGTATCAATTTTCCTGTATTTGGCTGATGTTTGCTGCGGCCACTTTTTCTTATCCTAACACACAATTACTCAATGAGCAAGCTTGAGAGCTTTGCGGTCTTTGGCATCAATGATTTGCATTGAAAAAAAAAAACTGATTGGCTGTTTGTGGTTCCCTTTGAAAATCAATAGGTGAATTTTGATTGGCTCTTGTAGGCTCCACCCACTTTTCTGAATATGAATCCCAGTCACCAACTGTGTAAACCTTGAGAACCCTACCAATAACAGTGTAATAATGGTTGCAGTTTACATTTTCACAGCAATATTTGTATTTGTCTCCGCCCACTGATGACCCGGCGTTGTCCAGTTATGTATCTGGCTGGTGTTGTCTGCACCCACTTTTTCTAACCCTAACACACATTTACTCAATTACTCAATGACCAAGTTTGTGAGCTTGGCAGTCTTTGGCATCAATAATTTGCACTGAAATGGAGCAATATCTAATTATCTGTTTGTGACTCCACCCCCTTTTCTGAATCTTAACCCCAGTCACCCAATGTCCAACTGTACCAGGTTTGAGGCTTGTGCCATAAACAATGCAAGAATGGCAGCAATTAAATATTCCCCTTGAAAATCAATAGGTGAATTTTGATTGGCTTTTGTAGGCTCCACCCACTTTTCTGAATATTATTCCCAGTCACCCAGTGACTAACTGTGCAAAGTTTGAGAAACCTATCATTAACAGTGTAAAAATGGCTGCAGTTTACATTTTCCCAGTAAATGTGTGTTTGTCTCCGCTCACTGATGACTCGGCGTTGCCCAGGTATGTATTTAGCTGGTGTTGGCTGTGCCCACTTTTTCTAATCTTAACACACAATTACTCAATGAGCAAGTTTGAGAGCTTTGCGGTCTTTGGCATCAATGATTTGCATTGAAAAAAAAAAACAAAACTGATTGGCTGTGTGTGGCCCCACCCTCTTTTCTTAATTTGAACCCGTTTCACCCAATGACCAACTGTACCAGGTTTGAGGCTTGTGTCTTTAATAGTGCAAGAATGGCATAATTAAATATTCCCTTTGAAAATCGATAGGTTAATTTTGATTAGCTTTTGTAGGCTCCACCCACTTTTCTGAATATGAATTCCAGTCACCAACTGTGTAAACCTTGAGAACCCTACCAATAACAGTGTAATAATGGCTGCAGTTTACATTTTCACAGTAAAATTTGTATTTGTCTCCGCCCACTGATGACCTGGCGTTGCCCAGTTATGTATCTGGCTGGTGTTGTCTGCGCCCACTTTTTCTAACCCTAACACACATTTACTCAATTACTCAATAACCAAGTTTGTGAGCTTGGCAGTCTTTGGCATCAATAATTTGCACTAAAAAGGAGCAAAATGTCTGTTTGGGACTCCACCCCCTTTTCTGAATTTTAACCCCAGTCACCCAATGTCCAACTGTACCAGGTTTGAGGCTTGTGTCATAAACAGTGCAAGAATGGCAGCAATGAAATATTCCTCTTGAAAATCAATAGGTAAATTTTGATTGGCTTTTGTAGGCTCCTCCCACTTTTCTGAATATTAATCCCAGGCACCCAGTGACAAACTGTGCAAAGTTTGATAAAACCTATCATTAACAGTGTGTTAATGGCTGCAGTTTAAATTTCCCAGTGAAATGTGTATTTGTCTCCGCCCACTTTTGGTTATGGGAATAAAAAGTATCCTATACTTTATTCCAGGTAATGCCAAATTTCACTTTAATCTGTTCAGCTATTTGTGCATGATCGAGTAACAAACATCCAAACTTTCCCATCCTACTAATATAATAAACTAGCCGACCCGCAGCATAGCATACGCTGTATAAGAGGGTAGAGAGCAGGAAGGGGGTATTGGGCACAGCGGCGGGGACCTCAACTGGGTCCCCCATGTGTGCTCTACCTCCAGCTTAAGCTCAGCAGGAACCCCCCCCCACACCTGGGTCCCCCATGTGCACTCCCCCTCCAGCTTAAGCTCAGTAGAAGCCGCCACTATTAGTAAGAGGCAGCGGGTGGGGATGACTCACCTCTTCAGTGTTCCAGCGTGCATTCCACTGTAGTCACTTCCTGCAATGCCGCATACTGTATTGGTGTAAATTGCCTTTTTAAAACAGAAGGAAATCTACAATAATTCAGCTATAAGTGAACATTTGTGGTTACCCACAATGCACTGCTACTGAATATGCAAATTACCTCCCTTCCTTCTTGGTAAGCCTAGCAAGCATATAGCTTTTAATTTTACACAGGCATACCAAACCCACATGTAGACAGCCTGTTTCAGACTTTTGATCCTCATCAGTACATGGCAGGAATTGATACGGCTGTGTGAGATAGGGCTTGGACCAATACAACAGAGTAACCAAGCAGCTCAGGGTGACCCAATCCACTCAGAATGTATAGGGGGATAAAAAGAACCAAAAAGACCTCCTACTAAAAAAAGCAAAGCTTGGTGTAATTTGCCTTCCTAAAACAAAAGGAAATCTGCAATAATTCAGCTATAAGAGAACATTTGTGGTTACCCACAATGCACTGCTACTAAATATGCAAATAATTTCTTTTCACCCTTAGTAAGCCAAGCAAGCCTGTAGCTTTCAGTTTTACACAGTCATATCAAACCCACATGCGACAGCCTATTTCAGATGTTTGGTCCTCATCAGTACATAGCAGGGATTGAACAGGCTGTGTGAGATAGGGCTTGGACCAGTACAACAGAATAACCAAGCAGCCCCCAGCTCAGGTGACCCAAACTACTAAGCAGTGGTGCTCACCGCCAGGTGTTGATCACGCTTACGCGTGGATTCACGACCATTTTGATGCATTCCGCCTCGGACACGCTAAGCCGTGAATAGATTTTCAACCACGAAAATCTACTTCGGCTTCGCGTGAATGCGGACAGAAATCCGCATTCACGCTCGTGAAACCCGGCACTGAAGTCGTGGTTTGCGGAAATGCATCAAACTATGCGGAAGTGACACATTGCAGGCCAATCAGAGGGCCCCAGCCAGGCCCTAGCAACCAATCACAGAAGGGGAGCTATGCCCTCCCCTCCTGAATATAAAGCGGCAGCCATGATGGAAAAGCTCTGTCCTTGCTAGACTGTGGTGCTGAGAGGATTATCTCCAGGCCATTGTTGTTTGAGCAAGTGCATTTATTGTGTTAAAAACAAAGCGGTTTTTTTTGCTAACACTGCTCTTATACTGTACACAGTTAGCTAGTCAGTGAGTGATTGCTGTAGTTAGTTGTAGTCATTGTAGTGTAGTTGGAGTGTGGGAGTCTAGTGATTATTCAACTGTGTGTAGTGCAGGCAGGTTCAGTGCTGCAGTGTAGTCAGTGTAGTGGGAGTGGGGATTATCTGTGTGTAGTGCAGGCAGGCAGGCAGGTTAGTGCAGCTGCAGTGTTCACTTGTATATTCCAGTGACAGTTATACACTTGTACTATTTGCAGGCAGCCAGTCACACTGCTGGCACCACCACTCTCTTCCAGTGCTGTTCATTCATTCTGTCAGTGACCTTGTGCCGTGCCCAGTGCCCACTGCTCGCTCACTGGCATATAAGCATCTCATTACACAGTGTGACATCCTTGTACTGTGCCCACTGCATCCTTCAGTGACCTAGTTGTATATCCAGTGCCCACTGCTGTGCCCACTGCATCCTTCAGTGACCTTGTACTGTGCCCACTGCATCCTTCAGTGACCTAGTTGTATACCCAGTGCCCACTGCTGTGCCCACTGCATCCTTCAGTGACCTAGTTGTATATCCAGTGCCCACTGCTGTGCCAACTGCATCCTTCAGTGACCTTGTACTGTGCCCACTGCATCCTTCAGTGACCTTGTACTGTGCCCACTGCATCCTTCAGTGACCTAGTTGTATATCCAGTGCCCACTGCTGTGCCCACTGCATCCTTCAGTGACCTTGTACTGTGCCCACTGCATCCTTCAGTGACCTAGTTGTATATCCAGTGCCCACTGCTGTGCCCACTGCATCCTTCAGTGACCTTGTACTGTGCCCACTGCATCCTTCAGTGACCTAGTTATATATCCAGTGCCCACTGCTGTGCCCACTGCATCCTTCAGTGACCTTGTACTGTGCCCACTGCATCCTTCAGTGACCTAGTTGTATATCCAGTGCCCACTGCTGTGCCCACTGCATCCTTCAGTGACCTTGTACTGTGCCCACTGCATCCTTCAGTGACCTTGTACTGTGCCCACTGCATCCTTCAGTGACCTAGTTGTATATCCAGTGCCCACTGCTGTGCCCACTGCATCCTTCAGTGACCTTGTACTGTGCCCACTGCATCCTTCAGTGACCTTGTACTGTGCCCACTGCATCCAGTGATTCATTACTAGCAACATGTCTGGCAGGGTTTCGCGGGGTGAGAGGAAAGGGAGTTCAATTGCCTCAGCCACTTCTGGGACTGCTCCACGTCCAGGGAGAGGACGCCCAGCTGTACGTGGTCGTTATGCAGCAGAAAGGGGGGCAGCAAAGCCTGGGCCGAGTCAACGGACGCCATTGTCCAAATATTTTAAAGTTTCTGGTCCCCGTGTGGTGGTTGAGCAAATGGAACCTGACGTACTCATGGACATCATGACTTCCTCCCAGACCTCTACTGTGAGCACCACTCGCAGCAGCAGCAGCAGCCAACGTCCCACGCTTGTTGTGACATCCACCCCAGCACCCACTGGTCAGCAGCCCTCCCAGGATGACAGCGTTCTGTCCCTCGGTCCGGCATCTTGGAACCTGCTGATGCAAGAAGCTCAGGACTTACTGGGGACTGATGTGGCAGAGATTGAGATCGGGCCACAATCACAAGCGTTGTTGAGTTCTGGTGATAAAGAAGAGGGGTCTGTGTCTGGGGATGTAGGGACAGAAGAGGAGGCGGGGGAGTCAGAGGAAGAGCTGGATTATGATGATGCTGCTGATGATGACAACGTTGTGGACCCTAACTATGTGCAGCCTTCTGAGTCCGTGGAAGAATGGTCAGAGGCAGAGCAGGATGACGAGTCACCTCGGCCTAGGCAAGGATATCACCATATGTCAGGCAGGGGCAGGGGCATCGGCAGCAGTGGGCGTGGAGGAAGTAGACAGGACACTGCTTCAGCCGGCACCACCACCATGCAACCCCCGGCAACTACTACCACACATTGTTCCGCTGCACCCTCTGCTAGTGGGGGCCGCAGTAAATTAAAGTCACCAGTGTGGGATTGCTTTGAGGAATGTACTGATGAAAAAAGGTATGCGGTGTGCAGGTTATGCAGCAAAAGATTGAGCCGTGGGAAAAGTCTGAGCAAGATGGGCACCTCATCCCTCCAGGGCCACCTGAAAAGCCGCCACTGCCGCGAGTATGCAGAGTTTAAGAGGAAGCAGGCACTGCTGGCAGGGGTTCCTGAGAGCAGAAGGCCCACCAGCGCAGCAGCATCATCCCTCCCTCAGGGTCGTGAATCCCCCACAGCAGCAGCAGTAGTAGCACGCAAGCGCTCTTCCACCTCGGCTACTCAGGACACAGACATTGAGGCTGGCAGCCAGTGTTCGTCTCTCTCCTCTGTCTCCCGTGCATCCCAGCGTCGTCAGACCCTGAGGAGCGACACCTTTCAGGGTCTGACCAAGCCTCTGCCTCCAAGCCACAGGCGGATCCGCAAACTAAATGGCTTGCTGGCCCGGGTCATGGCATCACAGCTGCTTCCCTACTCCCTGGTGCAGGAGGGGAGCGCCATGCGGACGCTGCTCCAATTTGGCATCCCCGAGTGGCAAGTCCCCAGTCGCCACTATTTCAGCAGGAGCGCAATCCCAGCACTCCACAAGTTTGTGGTGGAAAACGTGGCCCGTTCCCTGGACTACTCTGTGGGCAAGCGGGTCCACGTGACCATGGACTCGTGGAGTAGCAGATTTGGGACAGGTCGCTACCTGTCCTTTACGGCCCACTGGGTGACACTGATGGAAGGGAGGGAGGACAAGAGTGCATCAGCCCAGCTAGTGGTGCCACCACGCGGGATCAGGGGGGATGCAGAAGGGTCCTGTCACGACACTCCCTCTGCACCCGGAAAGCAAGCCCGCCTCGGCAGCAGCAGCGCCAAGCCTCGGCACTGCCAAGCCCTTTTAAAATTGGTGACCCTGGGGAAGGAGAGGCTTATGGCCACCAACGTCCTGGCCGCCCTCAGGAAGCAGGAGCGGAGGTGGCTGACCCCCAGAGGCCTGGAAGTGGGGTATGTGGCAGCCGATAAAGGGGCCAACCTGGTGGCAGCAGTGCAGCAGGGAAACCTCCAGCACATCCCCTGCTTGGCCCACGTGCTCAATCTTGTGGTGCAGCGCTTCTTGCGCACCTACCAGGGGATGAGCGAGCTGCTGCAGGATGCCCGGGCGGTGGTACGCTTTTTCCGCCTGTCAGCCACTGCCTCTGCACTCTTGTCCACCTTACAGCATGGAAGGCCACAACACCGGCTGATCGTCCACATGCCAGTTCGCTGGAATTCGACTCTGGCCATGTTGGAGCGGCTGTGTCAGCACAGGCTGGCTCTTAGGGCCTACATGCTAGACCCAAGTGTCCCCAGCAACCAGCAAGTCCCCATGATTACTGCCACTCAGTGGACACTGATGCAGCAAGTATGCCTGGTGCTGAGTCCCTTCCTGGAGGCAACCAAGATGGTCAGTGAGGAGCGGGCTTCTGTGTGCCAGTGGGTGCCCTTGGTTTGTCTACTGGAGCAGGCAATGGACAATTTAATTGAGCGTGGGGATGAAGCCCTGAGGCAGTTGGAAGAACAGGAGCAGATGGCAGCACAGTCCAGCTCAGAGGAGGGCTCACAGCAGGTAGTGGAAGAGTTGGAGGTCCCTAACCTGAATGAGGAGGAGGAGCAGAGTGCAGCAGGCGTTGTATGTGGATGGCGGTTTGAGGAGGACAACGACATGGCACAGGAAGAGGACAGGCATGCATTATGGGACAATGGCGAGGACGAGGAAGATCTTGCTGGCAGGGCCCACTTGTTTCCCATGGCTGTGCACATGTTGCGCTGCCTTCGCAGGGACCCCCGGGTGATCCAGATGCGTTCAAGGGAGGACATCTGGATTACCTTGATGCTTGATCCCCGTCTGAAGGGGAAGCTTGGAGACTTAATGACGCCATCCACCACCGAGCAACGCATAAGGGAGTTGAAGGAGGCCCTTGTGCGCAGACTACTGGAAGCATTCCCCCAGCCTTCCACCCCCACTGTAACTGCTCTGCCAAGCCAGCAAGAGGTGCCTGCCATTGCCACTAGCAGCACAACAACAACCACCAGCACCAGCAGCAGCAGCAGCAACTGGCGCCCCGGAGACCTGAAGAGCCTAAGCAAGAGCCTGTATGCAGTGCAGCAGCCCAGAACAGAGGTGCCCGCCACAGCATCCACCACCAACCAGCACAAACAACGACTGACCACCATGGTGTCTGACTATATAGGGTCATCCAGCGGGCTCAATGACACCGACAGCCCCGTGGACCCCTTGGAGTACTGGGTCAAGAGACTGGACATCTGGAGCGAGCTTTCCCAGTATGCCCTGGAACTCCTATCCTGCCCTCCTTCCAGTGTCCTCTCAGAGAGATGCTTTAGTGCGGCCGGTGGCGTGGTCACAGAGAAGCACTCTCGGCTCTCCCACTCCTCTGTGGACAAACTCACCTTCCTGAAAATCAACCAGGCTTGGGTGGAAGGTGAGTTCCTGGCCCCTATTGTCGGACACAGGGGGACATGAAGTGGCCGCTGCATGTGCTGTTGTTAACTATGCCTGCCTTTATAAAGACAGTTACTACCTGCCTAGTGCCTACCTTGGTTAATTTTTTGGTGTTATGGTACTACTACCAGTAAGTTGCCATGGTCCTCCTTCTGAGCTGCTGAACTGACCGCCCGCTTTGTCCAGCCTGACTCAGTTGCTACTACACTCTGCGTTCACACTGCCCGGGTCACTGGGTGCATTTAATTTTTTGGCCAGCACTATGACGCTGTTCTACTACTACTACCACCAGTATGTTGCCATGGTCCTTCTGTGCTGCTGCTGCTGCTGCTGCTGAACTGAACGCCCGCTTTGTCCTCCTCCTCCTCCTGACTCAGTCGCTACCACGGTACCACCAATGCACTCTGTCTGCGTTATCATTGCCCGGGTCACCGGGTGCATTTAATTTTTTGGCCAGCACTATGACACTGTGCTACTACTACTACCACCAGTATGTTGGCATGGTCCTTCTGTGCTGCTGCTGCTGGACTGACCGCCCGCATTGTCCTCCTCCTCCTGACTCAATCGCTTCCACCAATGTACTCTGTCTGTGTTCACACTGCCCGGGTCACCGGGTGCATTTATTTTTTTGGCCAGCACTATGACACTGTGCTACTACTACTACCACCAGTATGTTGCCATGGTCCTTCTGTTCTGTGCTGCTGAACTGACCGCCCGCATTGTCCTCCTCCTCCTGACTCAATCGCTTCCACCAATGTACTCTGTCTGTGTTCACACTGCCCGGGTCACCGGGTGCATTTAATTTTTTGGCCAGCACTATGACGCTGTGCTGCTACTACTACCACCAGTATGTTGCCATGGTCCTTCTGTGCTGCTGAATTGACTGCCCGCATTGTCCTTCTCCTGACTCAGTCGCTACCACCACTGCACTCTGCGTTCACACTGCCCGTCTCCACTGACAACTCTGCTGCAATGTCATTGCTAATTGCTGCAAAAAAAAAAAAAATCAAATTACAAAAACCTCTCTGGGGCCTTTTTGGCGTCAGCTACTCATCCTCCTCCAGCAGTACCTTTGCCGCCAAATGCCATTGGAACTCGCCTTCACCTCTTTGATTGCTTAACGCGTATATCCCTTTTTAAAACCACGTATTACCAATTAATAGCCCCATTTACGGTGGTGATTTGTCTTTAAAAGCCATTAAAAAAAAAAAAAAAAATTGGGGGAATTTTTTATGTTGAAGTTATGTTGCCCCTTATCACCTCGATAATCCATGCAATTTGGGGGATTGTAGCATGTATGGGGGCTTTGTTATTAACGTTAAAAGAAAATCCGCCTCCGGGCGGGAATCCACGCGTGATTACGCCATTCACGGCAGAAAATCCGCGTGGTTGCGTGGACGCGGACGAAAATCCGCATGCGGATTTTTTTTTGCAACCACGCGGATTGCCGAATTCGTGGATGAGGCACATCCGAGCATCCCTGCAGAATGTATAGGAGGATAAAAGAGACCAAAAAGCACTCCTACTAAAAAAAGCAAAGCTTGGTGTAATTTTCCTTCTTAAAACAGAAGCAAATCTGCAATAATTCAGCTATAAGTTAACATTTGTGGTTACCCACAATGCACTGCTACTGAATATGCAAATTATCCCTCTTTGCCCTTGGTTTGATATGACACTACTTCTTCTTCTACTAGTGTTGGGCGAACATCTAGATGTTCGGGTTCGGGCCAAACAGGCCGAACATGGCCGCGATGTTCGGGTGTTCGACCCGAACTCCGAACATAATGGAAGTCAATGGGGACCCGAACTTTTGTGCTTTGTAAAGCCTCCTTACATGCTACATACCCCAAATTTACAGGGTATGTGCACCTTGGGAGTGGGTACAAGAGGAAAAAAAAATTAGCAAAAAGAGCTTATAGTTTTTGAGAAAATCGATTTTAAAGTTTCAAAGGGAAAACTGTCTTTTAAAGAGGAACTGTAACGACAAAACGGCCCCTGGGGGGTACTCACCTCGGGTGGGGGAAGCCTCAGGATCCTAATGAGGCTTCCCACGCCGTCCTGCGTCCCTCGGGGGTCTCGCTGTAGCCCTCCGTACAGCGGTGACGCAATATTTACCTTCCTGGCTCCTGCGCAGGCGCTCTGATGGCTGTCGGCGCCGAAGTAGGCAGAAATACCCGATCGCCGTCGGGTCTGCTCTACTGCGCAGGCGCAAGTTTCCGGCACCTGCGCAGTAGAGCGGACCCGACGGAGATCGGGTATTTCCGTCTATTTCCGTGCCGAAAGTCGCCACAGCGCCCCCGCTGGAGCCAGCAAAGGTAAATATTGAACTGACAGTCAGCACAGTCGCCGGCTGTTCGGAGGGCTGCGGCGAGACCCCCGTGGGACAGAGGACGGCGTGGGAAGCCTCATTAGGATCCCGAGGCTTCCCCCACCCGAGGTGAGTACCCCCCAGGGGATGTTTTTCATGTTACAGAGTCTCTTTAAATGCGGGAAATGTCTGTTTTCTTTGCACAGGTAACATGCTTTTTGTCGGCATGCAGTCATAAATGTAATACATATAAGAGGTTCCAGGAAAAGGGACCGGTAACGCTAACCCAGCAGCAGCACACGTGATGGAACAGGAGGAGGGTGGCGCAGGAGGAGAAGGCCACGCTTTGTGAGACACAACAACCCAGGCCTTGCATGAGGACAAGAAGCGTGCGGATAGCATGCTTTGTACCGCCATGCAGTCATAAATGTAATAAAGATAAGTGGTTCAATAAACAGGGACCACGCGGCAACGCTAACCCAGCAGCAGCAGACGTGATGGAACAGGAGGAGGCGCAGGAGGAGAAGGCCACGCTTTGTGAGACACAACAACCCAGGCCTTGCATGAGGACAAGAAGCGTGCGGATAGCATGCTTTGTACCGCCATGCAGTCATAAATGTAATAAAGATAAGAGGTTCCATAAACAGGGACCGGCAACGCTAACCCAGCAGCAGCAGCAGCACACGTGATGGAACAGGAGGAGGCGCAGGAGGAGAAGGCCATGCTTTTTGAGACACAACAACCCAGGCCTTGCATGAGGACAAAAAGCGTGCGGATATAGCAGCAATGCTTTTTGCCGCCATGCAGTCATAAATGTAATACAGATGAGAGGTTCAATAAACAGGGACCGGAAACGCTACACCATCCCAGATGTTCATTGGTCATGTTACTTGGTTGGGGTCCTGGAGTGTTGCGTAGTCATTTCCAATCCAGGATTGATTCATTTTAATTTGAGTCAGACGGTCTGCATTTTCTGTGGAGAGGCGGATACGCCAATCTGTGACGATACCTCTATTGCGTACATTGCCAGTTCGTGCCAGGTGTCTAGCTTCGATACCCAATAGTTGAAGGGTGCAGATGGATTGTTCGACACAGCTACGTCATCTGACATGTAGTCCTTGACCATCTTCTCCAGGCGATCGGTGTTGGAGGTGGATCTGCACGCTTGCTGTTCAGTGGGCTGCTGCTGCATGGGTGTCAGAAAATTTTCCCACTCCAAGGACACTGCCGATACCATTCCCTTTTGGGCACTAGCTGCGGCTTGCGTTGTTTGCTGCCCTCCTGGTCGTCCTGGGTTTGCGGAAGTCAGTCTGTCGGCGTACAACTGGCTAGAGGAGGGGGAGGATGTCAATCTCCTCTCTAAAGTCTCCACAAGGGCCTGCTGATATTCTTCCATTTTGACCTGTCTGACTCTTTCTTCAAGCAGTTTTGGAACATTGTGTTTGTACCGTGGATCCAGAAGGGTATAAACCCAGTAATTGGTGTTGTCCAGAATGCGCACAATGCGTGGGTCACGTTCAATGCAGTCTAGCATGAATTGAGCCATGTGTGCCAGAGTCCTACCAGAATCCTCATCATCCTCTTGTGAGCGTTGTGATAGTTGTTGTGATGCATCATAGTCGTCACCTTCCTCCTGGTCTGCTTCTGCTGACCATTCGCGCTGAATTGTGGAAGTCCAACGTGCACCGCTCTGGCCCTCGTCAGTGGTGGCATGAAATTCCTGCTCCAACTCCAGCTGTACCTCCTCCTCTTCTTCGTCATAGCTGCTGGGGCCAGCGTTCCCTGAGGCGGATGGCCTGATGTTGGTACCATCACGCTGATCGTTTTCTCCTTCAGATTCCCCCAGTTGCATCATGACAGCTGTTTCCTTGATTTTCAACATTGACCTCTTCAGTAAACACAGCAGTGGTATGGTAATGCTGACAGAAGAGTTGTCACTGCTCACAAGCAACGTGGATTGCTCAAAATTTTGGAGGACTTGGCAGAGGTCCAACATGTTGGCCCAATCGGATCCACAGAAGCTTGGCAGCTGTCCGGATGCGCCTCGGTACTGCGCCGTCATGTACTGGACCACTGCACTCTTCTGCTCACAAAAACGTGCTAGCATGTGCAGCGTAGAATTCCAGCGCGTAGGAACATCACACAGCAAGCGATGGTGGGGGAGATTGAAGCGCTCCTGCATCTTGGCGGAGTGCCCCCGAAGCAGTACTGGAATTTCTACAATGTTTGGCCACTCGACGCACCTTCAACAGAAGATCGGCCACGCCTGGGTATGTCCTCAGGAACCGCTGAACTACTAGGTTCATCACGTGCGCCAGGCAAGGGATGTGTGTCAGCTTAGCCAACCTTAAAGCGCGAATGAGATTACTCCCATTATCACACACAACCATGCCCGGTCTCAGGTCCAGCGGTGCCAGCCACAAATCCGTCTGTTCCTTTATTCCCTTCCAAATTTCCTCCCCTGTGTGCTGCTTATCCCCAAGGCAGATCAGCTTCAGCAACGCTTGCTGACGCATGCCAACAGCTGTGCTGCACTGCTTCCACGATCCTACTGCTGCTGGGTTAGCGTTTCCGGATGAGGTACAGCTTTGAGATGCGTTGGAGGAGAAGGAGTCAGAGAGGTAGGTGCTGCTGTTGTTATCCAGTGGGAGGGACGGCGGTGCAGCTGTTTGCGGCGTGGGCAACACCCGCGCCGTAGCAGGTGAGGAATCGCTGCCAGGCTCCACAAGGTTCACCCAGTGCGCGGTAAGGGAGATGTATCGACCCTGGCCGAACGCACTCGTCCAGGTGTCAGTGGTGAGGTGAACCTTGCAGGCAACGGCATTCTTCAAGCTTCGGGTTATTTTGCTGACCACGTGCTCATGCAACTCAGGCACTGCAGAGCGCGCAAAGTGGTAGCGGCTGGGAACCACGTAACGTGGGATGGCCACTGACATCATGCCCTTGAAGCTGTTTGTCTCCACCACTCGATATGGCAGCATTTCGCAGGCCAGAAGCTTGGCTATGCTGGCTGTTACTGCCACGGCCCGGGGGTCATTTGCTGGCAATTTCCTCTTGCGCTCAAACATCTCCGACACAGACAACTGAACCGTAGCGCTGCACATGGAAGGGCTGTTGGTTGTTGTGTTTGATGAACACTGGGAGACCTCAAGAGCACTACTCCGGAAAGTGACAGTGTCAGCGTCGTCTGATGTTTGTGAATGTTGTGAACCACGCAATGGCTGGGCTACTGCTGCTGCTGAGGCGGGTCTGGTGGTGAGTCTGGTGAACCCAAGGGAGGCAGTGTTGCTGGTACCCTGTCCTGCCGCGTTTGCCCACAGAGTGGGATGTTTGGATAGCATGTGGCGGCTCATGCTGGTGGTGGAGAGGTTGTTAATACTTTTCCCCCTGCTCAGGCGGGTCTTGCACACCTTGCAAATCACCATGGTAACATCCTCAGTGCAGTCTTCAAAGAAAGCCCAGACTTTGGAGCACCTGCCTCCTTGCTGGCGATTTCTGTTTGCTCCTCTTTTGCCTCTCACTTGAACTTCCATGCTTGTGGTGCCTGAAATTGCGCGCCGCCTACCTTGTGGCACAAGGCGAACTCGTGCAGCAGTAGGTTCTTCAACAGACTCATCTGTGCTGCTGCTACGACGGCGATGTTCTCATTCACAAACAAAATCTGGGTCTCTGTCCACATTGTCCATACCCTCCTCTTCCATCTCCTCATACTCGTCATATGTCATTGTGGGGGGCCGCCGCCGTGGAGTAGAGCTCTCCAGAACAACCTCTGCGCAGCTCACTCCAACGTCGTCTTCCAGATCTTGTTGGCCGACCTCCTGCAATTGCAACCCCTCCTGCCCAACTTGCTCTGGGATTTGGGTTTCCGAGTCCTCCTCAGACTCGCCTTGTATTTCAGTGCGCGGTGCATTTCCCACAGTTAATGGTTGTGAATCCGGGCACAACATTTCTGGCTGTTCCTCCATTGACCTTTGAAAGGTGGAAGTTTGTTGGGCTGGGAATAGCTCCTGCGAATACCCCATTGTGTCCTGAGGTAATTCATCAGACTGGTTATCTGGCAGTTGTGTGCGTGGTGTCGCTGCCGGTTGTGTCAGCTTTGTGCTCACTGGCTCCTTGTAACTGGCTGAGGACTCGGACCTCGTGCGTGATGTGCTGGTGCTGCTTAACCCACTGCTGGACGCTTGAGAGGTCATCCAAGTAATTATCTGGTCCTGTTCTTTTGGATCTGTGAGGGTTGTTGTCCTGGACAACATGGGCGGTATTGAGTGGGTTTTCTTGGGTGCTCCCCTGTGGCCTGTACGTGAACCGTCAGGGGAAACACCTCTTCCCTTGCCCCTTCCTCTTTCACCGGATTTCTTCCTCATTTCACTTATCCTTACAGTACACGCTGACTGGCAGCAGTACAGTGGCAGTACAGAAATGCTATACAGTACCACTATTCCCAGCAGCGACACAAAGCACAATGCTATACAGTGGCGGGTGAGCGGTGTACCACTATTCCCAGCAGCGACACAGAGCACAATGCTATACAGTGGCAGGTGAGCGGTGTACTACTGTTCCCAGGCCCAGCAGACACAGAGTGGAAGTAAACACAATGCTATATAGTCTGGCTGAGCGGTGTACACAGAGTGGCAGTACACACAATGCTATATAGTCTGGCTGAGCGGTGTACACAGAGTGGCAGTACACAATGCTATATAGTCTGGCTGAGCCGTGTACACAGAGTGTCAGTAAACAATGAAAAATGGTTGCACTTGGGTGGGACTTCCTGTTTAGGGCGGTCCTATATAAGGGGATGTGGATTGTGAGGGTGTTACACTTGAGGAAGGGTCAGGTGACCCGTAACATGTATGTGTCTTTTGCTCAATAAACAAACGCAAGTTTGAAGCCTGTGGAGTGCCTTTCTCAAATCATTGGAGTTCACAGTTTACAGTTTGCAGGAGTGGTGGACCTGCTGGGAAAGAGCACCGGCTCCAGCTACCTTATCAGGTGAGCGACAACTGAACCAGCCAAGGATACGATTGATGTCAGTAAACAATGCTATATATAGCGTGGCTGAGCGAGGTACACAGTGGCAGTACACACAATGCTATATAGTCTGGCTGAGCGGTGTACACAGAGTGGCAGTACACACAATGATATATAGTCTGGCTGAGCCGTGTACACAGAGTGGCAGTACACACAATGCTATATAGTCTGGCTGAGCGGTGTACACAGAGTGTCAGTAAACAATGCTATATATAGCGTGGCTGAGCGAGGTACACAGTGGCAGTACACACAATGCTATATAGTCAGGCTGAGCCGTGTACACAGAGTGTCAGTAAACAATGGTATATAGTCTGGCTGAGCGGTGTACACAGAGTGTCAGTAAACAATGGTATATAGTCTGGCTGAGCGGTGTACACAGAGTGTCAGTAAACAATGGTATATAGTCTGGCTGAGCGGTGTACACAGAGTGGCAGTAAACACAATGCTATATATAGCGTGGCTGAGCGAGGTGCACAGTGGCAGTACACACAATGCTATATAGTCAGGCTAAGCCGTGTACACAGAGTGTCAGAAAACACAATGCTATATATAGCGTGGCTGAGCGAGGTGCACAGTGGCAGTACACACAATGCTATATAGTCAGGCTGAGCCGTGTACACAGAGTGTCAGAAAACACAATGCTATATATAGCGTGGCTGAGCGAGGTGCACAGTGGCAGTACACACAATGCTATATAGCCAGGCTAAGCCGTGTACACAGAGTGTCAGAAAACACAATGCTATATATAGCGTGGCTGAGCGAGGTACACAGTGGCAGTAAACAATGCTATATATATAGTGTGGCTGAGCGAGCGGTGTACTACTGTTCCCAGCAGCGACACACAATGACTGGGGGGGACCCTGGCTAGCGTGGCTGGAGAGCGAACTACCCTGCCTGCCTACCCAAAGCTAAACCCACAGAGAAATGGCGGAGATATGACGTGGTTCGGGTATTTATTTACCCGAACCACGTGACCGTTCGGCCAATCAGAGCGCGTTCGGGCCCGAACCACGTGACCCGTTCGGCCAATCACAGCGCTAGCCGAACGTTCGGGGAACGTTCGGCCATGCGCTCTTAGTTCGGCCATGTGGCACCGTCAGGTGTTCGGCCGAACTCAAACATCACCCGAACAGGGTGATGTTCTGCAGAACCCGAACAGTGGCGAACACTGTTCGCCCAACACTAGCTTGGACCAGCCCCTTCTTCTTGCTTGGACCGGCCCTGGGGGCAGGGCGCTACTTCTTCTTCTTGCTTGAAGGTTGAGGCACTTACTCTATCCTACTAACATAATAAAAACAAAAAATTGCTTTCCTAAAACAGAAAGAATTTGCGATAATTCAGGTTGGAGTGAGCTCGAGATGTCTCCCAGAGCACCACTGCTGAATAAATGCAAATTAACCATTATAATATTAACTAATATAATAAATGGGAAAGTTTGGATGTTTGGATGTTTGGATGTTTGTTACTCGATCACGCAAAAACGGCTGAACGGATTTGAATGAAATTTGGCACACACATAGTACATTACCTGGAATAAAGTATAGGATACTTTTTATTCCCATAACCAAAAAGAGACAAATACAAATTTCACTGGAAAATGTAAACTGCAGCCATACACTGTTACACTGGAGGTGTGTTTAGCTTCTAAGGGTAGAATGGTTAATTTGCATATATTCAGCAGTGATGCTCTGGGAGACATCTCAAACTCACTCCAACCTGAATTATCGCAAATTCTTTCTGTTTTAAGAAAGCAAACGTTTGTTTTTCTTAACATCTTAGTAAGGGGGCTTTTAGGACCATTGTAGTCCCTTACACACTCCAATGAGTTCTGGGTCACCATGAGCTTGCTGGGTAGCATGTCCCTCTCGGTGTTACAAGCCCTACTGCATAGAGCCAAATTAATCTATGCTATGCACTGATGAGGATCAAACAATCCAAAACAGTCTGTAGAACATCAAGAAAGACACGGCACTCAGAAGCTGTATGCAGCAACAAGCTGTATTGGAGCAAGCGATAACACTACATGTTTCAGGTGGAGCCCTTCATCAGGTGTACCGCCCACCATCAACACAGAGCATTAAATACCCCACACCCAGGAAGTGACAACATATGGAAAATTCAAACAGATATATACAACCAATCAGGGAACTACACATACATGTCTACCCTGACAGAACCTGAATAAACATGAGTGTATAAACGTATCAAAAATTCATTATAAATACATAATATTGCACAATATTTTAACATGAGCAAAAAGACTTATCTAATAGAAGCACCAAGTCCATTATTCCTCTGTGGAGTCCCCCCTGTAAAAATTCATAAAAAACAGGCAAGATTATTATTCTCATTCAGAACCCTCGGAGATACACAATCGAATCTCCATATCCATTTAGCTTCACGTTGCAAAAGCAACTTATCCCTATTACCACCCCTCTTAAGCGGTGGAATGGAATCAATAATGAACCACCTCAATTGGGACACAGCGTGCCCAGCTTGCGCAAAGTGCCTAGCTACAGGAGTATCATAATTCGCTTTTCCAGCGGCATGATTGGTGATAGCTTGTTTGTGCTGTTGAATCCTGCATTTTGCCATGCGTCTGGTCTTACCGATGTAGACCAGACCGCATGGACATTTCAGGCCATACACCACAAACATAGTATAACAAA
This sequence comes from Hyperolius riggenbachi, assembly GCF_040937935.1. Classification (NCBI taxonomy): domain Eukaryota; kingdom Metazoa; phylum Chordata; class Amphibia; order Anura; family Hyperoliidae; genus Hyperolius; species Hyperolius riggenbachi. The sequence continues at coordinate 31,955,059 of NC_090646.1, read as the reverse complement.
AATAGCGATTCGTAATAAACATCTTTTGACCCGTTCGAGGATGCAAAATGTAATTGCCTTTTATAATAGAGCTACAGCAATTACAATTTAAGCAAGGAAAAGTACCGCGTCGCGCTGGAGCTGCTACATCACGCGTCAATTTCCGTATGTCTGAATCACAGACGGTATCACCAATCGATCTGCCCTTTTTATAAGCAAATAGGGGGGGCTGCTCAAACAACCTCCCATATTCTCTATCTACCTGTAAAATGGACCAATGTTTGCGAATTATGCTCCTAATCTGATCTGACTGATGACAAAAAGTGGATACAAACGGAATACGATCATTTGATCGTCTACTAGTTTTCCTACTAGCCTGTCTAATTAGCCTGTCTCTATCCAGCTGTCTAACCTCTGAACAAGTTTTACTCAAAGAGTCAACATCATAACCTCTTACTTTAAATTTTTCAAACAATGTATTGGAAGCCTTGTCATAATCAACTAAAGACGAGCAGATCGGGGGGGCGTGGCCGGCTATGAGTGAGTGAGGACGCACATCTCAGCGGCTCCTCCATCCCCAGAAAGAATCCTGCAGAATCCTGCTCCGTTAGGTTACCCAGCCGAGATTAATCAACTCCTTTCACCTCTCGAGACCCTGAGCTGTCATCCGACAACAAATATGCCCACACAGACATCGAAGAAAGCGGAGGATGCTGCTAGCAAACTTGCAAGGTTTGCACGAGGGGGAAATAAAGATGGCGCTGTATCAGCCTTAGGCACGCCTGCTGTGCTGAAAGAGCCTCCACATCCTCCCACACAAGCTGCTGACAGTATGGAAGAAGAAGCACCAAAAGATCACGATGCTGGGAGCAAAGCAGATGAATCATCCTCTAAACAACCGACGCCCAAGCGTAGAAGGGAGAAACGAACACAGTCATCTAGTGAGGATGCATCTGACAATGATGAAGGTGAGCCCACTCCTACAGAAATTCTTGAGGCTATAAAAACACTGCATCTCAGCCTTAATACGAGACTTGACTCCTTACAAACTGACCTCTCACTTGTTAAGGATGACATGCGGAAAATTCGCGAGCGAGCCTTAGAGTCTAATCAAAGGATCAGCGACCTAGAAGATACAGTAAGGCCCATCAAGATGTCACAAGCAGCCATTAATAAAACATCAGCTACGCACACTTTAAAACTAGACGATCTAGAAAATAGATCTAGAAGATCCAATATTCGTTTTATTGGATTCCCTGAAAAGTCTGAAGCCAATACACCTGAAACCTTTCTTGAAAACTGGCTGAAAGCAACCATTCCGAACTTAAATTTGTCCCATACGTTCTCTATAGAGAGGGCTCATAGAGTTCCTGGAGGGCCTCCAAAACCTGGCAGCACACCGAGGCCTATTATAGCAAAGCTCCTGAATTATAGGGACAAAGTTGAAATACTACAAAAGGCAAGAACAACAACCAACTTGGAGTATAATGGTGCAAGAATATCCCTGTTTCCGGATTTCTCAGCGGAGATCCAGAAGGCACGCACCTCCTTTAATGCAATAAAAGCAGGTTTGAGATCCAAGCAGATACCATACAGTATGCTTTTCCCTGCAAAGCTGCGCATACAGTTTAATGGCAAAACTCATTTCTTTCTAAACCCTCCAGAAGCAACATCTTGGATGGAAGCACAGGATATACCTATCCCCATCCTTACTGAAAGATCAAGAAAGAATAGACTTGATGCAGTAAAGTAATTGATGACAGTTACCTTTAAGAACTTAGATATGAGAATCTTTTCATTATTATGACACCAGAAAGCGATAACCCCTTTTCTAATGGGGAAAAAGCAAGTACTTGTATTGCCCTCTCATACAGCAAGATTTACATGTAAAGATGTCTCATCTCTTCTTTATAAGAACTGGTACGTACTGTACTTTTTTTTTGCCTTTCTCCGTATGTGCTTCTAACATCAAACTTTTATTCCGGATCCCATTGGGTGAAGCTTGAATTGCCCCCCTTTCTTAAGAAGAGGGACAGACTATGGGTTTTTGTTCCTCTCCTTTTCTTTGTTGTTTTTTCTCCTTCAAAGGACACTGAAGAGGAAAACAGAAGAACTTCTTCTACTTCTAGCACATAAAACTTCACTTATGATCCTATGCTGACCTCTAGTGGCGACCATTTAAAATAGATCTTAGGTGAATGTAAGAGGCATACTGTGAAAATATCTGGAATGCCACTTCTTTATCTAGGAAACCTATTATAAGTTCACAGTTAAATGGCTAGAAATATGTCTCTTTTGAATGCTCTTATGTACTCCAGCATGGATAATATGTGAATACTATGATATTAAGATTCATATTATGAGTGCTGTTATTAATAATAATAATAACTGAATTACTCTATGACCACTTATAGAGTATACTATATATCATAGCTCAATGGAAATGAGAATAATGTGGGCTAGGTTGATTTTCACATGCCAAGGATATCTCTTTTTTTCTGACTCGATAATCTAAAGTATCTAATGTAAGATATTAATATACAGAATATCCTATTATAGGCTGGTATAGGCTGGTGTCGCTAAAGCGGAACCAGGGTTTTTTCTCCTCTCCTTCTCTATCCTATCCTTGATGATGGGGATGGACATAGCGGCCATTTATATATATCCCCACTTATACGATCAGAGTTTAGGGCACTACACTCTCTGTAGTTGTAAACGGGGTAGGGCGGGTTAGGGATAAAGGTTAGAATTAGGTAGATGGTTATACGACTGTTTCTTTTTCTTTCATTACTTCAATTCAGCAATTTCTATATTTTGACTACTCAGCAGGACGTGACTCAGAGTAGGACAATAATGAGAATTCTTTCAAACCATTATATTATTATAACACCATGCCTATAATATCACTAATGTCATGGAATGTTCGAGGAATGAACAATTCCATCAAAAGGAAATTAGTGTTTGATTATATACGCAAACAATCTCCACAGATCATATGTTTGCAAGAAACGCATTTACTCGGAACCAAAGCCTTCTTATTAAAGAAACCCTGGATTGCAACATACTATTTATCTCATTATTCGTCCTTTTTCAGAGGTACGGCCATACTAGTAGCAAAATCTTTTCAGGGAAGTATAACAAAAGTTAGAATCGACCCTAAAGGTAATTATGTACTTATTAACTGTAAAATCGATGGAAACCCCTTACTAGTAGCATCAATATATGTCCCACCTCCCTTCAATTTGACTCCTTTAATGGAATTAATGGGGAAAATTCATCCTATTTTAGATGGCCCCTTATTAATACTAGGGGATTTCAACGCAGTAATCAATCCTGAATTGGATAGACTCAGTAAGAGTGGTAGAGTGTACCCCTCACTTCTAAACTGGCTAGACACCTACAGTCTGCAAGAAATCTGGAGATGGAAAAATCCAAAAGATAGGGTATTCTCATGTTTCTCAGACTCATACAAGACAATGTCAAGAATTGACCTGTGCTTTGGGTCCCCAGACACACTTAAACTGATTGACAGTGTAAAATACCTTTCTCATGGTATCTCCGACCATTCCCCTTTAATGTGTACTTTACGATTCCCAGGTCATATGATGCCAGCAATCTGGCGTATGAACCCAGCTTGGCTGGAAGACGAAACTGTATTAAATGACTGCAAAGAGAGTATGCATGAATATTGGAGGATTAATGAAGACATTGCAGGAGTAAATATATGCTGGGATGCAGGGAAAGCTGTTTTAAGGGGCTCATTTCGTGCTTCGCTCTCTAGAATCAGACAGAATGAGAAAGCCTCACAAGAATATCATGAAAGGAAAACACAAACAGCTCAACTGATCCTGATATCAGACCCCACGTCCACTAATTATACTAATTGGCAAGTAGCAAGAAGGGAATTAGAACTAACGCTATTAGACTCTACTAAACGTAAAAATCTTATACAATTACAAAAATCTTTTGAATACGGAAACAAGTGTAGTAAATTACTAACATATCTCCTTACATCTATAGTAGAAATTAAAGCCATACCTAATATAATCACTCCCGCTGGTAAAGAATGCCATACTTCTCAAGAAATATTAAATGCATTCTCTGATTTTTATACAGAACTATATACTGCAAAATTAGGCCCAGTCGAATTAGATACTGAACAATTTCTTAAAAACCTTGACCTACCAGTCCTAACCCCTGACATGATTAAAATACTGGATGCACCCATCACAGCCCAAGAAGTCTCTATATCAATAACGTCCTTTAAACATAATAAAACTCCAGGCCCTGATGGAATCCCAATCGAATGGTACGATAAAAATAAGTCCTTAATGGTTCCCCATCTAGTATCATTATTTAAACATATATATAACACGGGAATTCTACCTGAATCTATGTATGAAGCACTAATTACAGTCATTCTTAAACCCAACAAAGATCCTGTTAAATGTGACTCCTACCGCCCAATCTCCCTCATTAATACTGACATAAAAATTCTCACAAAAATCCTAGCTATTAGACTTAACTCCTGCATCACCTCTATAATTCACCCAGACCAAACGGGCTTCATACCAGGTCGTTCCACCAGACTGAACATCAGACGCCTTTTCTCAAATCTCAACTATCCACATAAGAACTCCAAGTCAAGAGTCATACTATCTTTAGATGCCAACAAGGCATTCGACTCAATAGAATGGCCATATGTGAATGCAGTCTTACAAAAATTTGGATTTGGTGAAGGGTTTCAAAGATGGTTCCGGATACTATACCATAGACCCACAGCTAAAATCAAAATTAATGCAGCCCTCTCTAATTCCTTTCATATTAATAGAGGAACGAGACAAGGTTGTCCCCTCTCCCCACTTCTCTTTGCTATAGCAATAGAACCCCTTGCCCAAGCCATCCGTATCTCTCCTAACATCCGGGGATTAAAAATTAATCAGATAGAGGAGCGCATATCTCTTTACGCGGATGACATGTTAATCTATCTCGCCGACCCGGGGCCATCTTTGGAGGCCACCTTAGAGATATATGACAAATTTAAACATATATCGGGATTATCTATAAATTGGTCCAAATCCTATTTATTCCCTATAGACACCCTTGATTCGCAAATGATCACAAAGAACTCACAGCTCCAGATAGTAACAAACGTTAAATATTTGGGCATATCGGTGCACCCCCCTCCAGTGTCCTTTATTCAATCCAATGTTCTACCACTAATAGACTCAATTGAAATAAAACTTAAAAAATGGGCTTCACTCCCCTTAAGCACAATTGGAAGAATCTGCGTGATCAAAACGGTTATGGCTCCAAAAATCCTCTATGTGCTGCAGATGTCACCAACCTGGATTCCGCAATCTATATTTAAACGAATCGATTCCATTATGACAACTTTTATATGGTCAGGCTCTGTACCCCGAATCTCTCTATCTAAATTACAACTTCCTACATGCCTGGGAGGCCTTGCAATACCAAATTTCTATATATACTTCTTAGCGTCACAATTACTCCCTATCCAGGGATGGCTTAGTGGAGATAGATCGGACTCCAGTATGGCGACAGAAGCGGACATAGCAGGTTCATATGAGGCCTTATGCGCTGCAATATACAGATATAACATTCCAAATAAGAATATAGGCACAACCTTAATTTTTAACACCATCAGGATATATAAGAGAACTAGAAAACTGCTTGGTGAACCAGTAAAGTATGTATCTCTTAGTTCCCCTCTCTGGGGCAATGAAAACCTACCTGAATTATCCACCATCCCAGATATTGCCTTTTGGTATAAATACGACATTGAATACCTCTCGCAATTATATGCAGAGGGTGCATTTAAAAGCTTCTTAACTCTCAGATCCGAATTTGGTCTCCCGAAACAGGCTCTATTTCGATATTTCCAACTACGACATGCCCTGAAAATGCAACTTGGTCTAGTAAATGTAACACTATCCCCATCAGAATTAGAGAAACAACTTTTGAACAAAGACAGATCCAAGCAGATTTCTACCTTGTATAGTTTCCTGATAACAAATAATACCACCTGTAAACCATATGCTACTAGAAAAAAATGGCTAATAGCTGATCCTACGATAACAACAGAACACTGGGAGGAACATATGGATTTTTATACTAAAACAGTTATTGCTTCCCAGGACAAACTAATAAATACCAAATGGTTCCACCAAGCATATCTCTCCCCATTGAGACTTTCTAAAATGCAACCTATATCGAGTAATGGATGCTTTAAATGTAAACTGAGTAATGCAGATTTCATACATTGTGTATGGTCCTGTCCAATGGTCAATCAATACTGGAAGTCAGTACTGCACTTCATGAGGGACTCATTAAATCTACCAATTACTTTGGACCTAAAATTATGCCTACTGGGGATCATAGGAGATATTCCATGTAATAAACATCAATTGTCCTTAATCCGCATACTCCTATACTACGCTAGGAAATTAATAATACTTAATTGGAAACTTTCTGTGCCACCTTCCCTATCCAACTGGAAAAAGTTGATTAATGATGCTTTACCACTATACAAACTCACATATCAATCACGTAACCAGTTTCAAAAATTTGACAAAGTATGGAATAGATGGGTAAAAGCAACAGACTCCATTATCCCGAATCTTAACATCACGGCCACTGTACAGGACCTTATACAAGCTTAATTATGGTGATACTTATGCTGGAAACGCATCAAACACTGATTCTATAATCAATATACCTCTGACTTATGTAAATCTTTCCTCAGACATATCTCTTCAATAACTATTGAATGTATCTAGATAGTTTTATCACTGCTCTGATTGATGTCACGGTAATTATAATGCATTTATGTAACCCAGCTGAATTACTAAACCTTCTGAAATGACATGATTTGTTACTTGTTTAAAAATTTAATAAAAATTCTCTTTTTAAAAAAAAAAAAGACGAGCAGATCCGTTTAGCCCTTAAAAATTGACCTTTAGGGATCCCCCTCTTTACACAATTGGAATGGAAACTGTCCGTCCTCAGGAGATTATTTCGCTAAGTTGGTTTTGTAAACAGTTTTGTCAACAAAGATCTCCCCTCGTGACAAATAGAAACATCCAAATAATTCACAAAAGTGTTAGAAATGTCAGCAGTAAACTTAATTGTCGGATGGAAAACATTGGCTGCATCAACCATAGATCCAAATCGCTCAGGTGTACCCTGCCACAATATCAAAATATCGTCGACAAAGCGATAGTACGCGAGAATATCTCGAGCGTACTCCGCACTGTCGACGAACAACAACTTCTCAAGGCTGGCCATAAATAAATTGGCCACTGAGGGTCCTACTGGGGAACCCATACTAGTACCTTGTAGCTGAAAATAAAATTCCTCATCGAATCTAAAGTAGTTGCAGCCAAGCACCATCTCCAGACAATCCAATAAATAGTACACCATACGATTGGAGATATTAGTTTCCAACAATCTAGATTCAATACATTGCATACATTCCTGATGGGGAATGGAAGTAAATAAATTCTGAACATCAAGAGTACATAAATACAAATTTTCTGGTACAGGACCCAAATCAGACAGGCGAACAAGCAGATCATTAGTATCTTTTAGACAAGCAACCTCACTCTGAACCAACGGTTGCAAAAACGTATCCACATACTTAGCAATAGGGTGCAGGACTGACCCTACACCCGACACAATGGGTCGTCCTGGGGGGTTCAATAAGTTCTTATGTACCTTAGGTAATAAATACAGGATATGGGTCTGAGGATGTTCTGTAGTGAGAAAGTCAGCCAACTTACTATCAAACAGGTAATCCTCTACTCCCTGTTGTATCAGCATGTCCACTTTCGCTTTTATCTCCCATGTCGGTCCCCAGTAGGACCCTCAGTGGCCAATTTATTTATGGCCAGCCTTGAGAAGTTGTTGTTCGTCGACAGTGCAGAGTACGCTCGAGATATTCTCGCGTACTATCGCTTTGTCGACGATATTTTGATATTGTGGCAGGGTACACCTGAGCGATTTGGATCTATGGTTGATGCAGCCAATGTTTTCCATCCGACAATTAAGTTTACTGCTGAAATTTCTAACACTTCTGTGAATTATTTGGATGTTTCTATTTGTCACGAGGGGAGATCTTTGTTGACAAAACTGTTTACAAAACCAACTGAGCGAAATAATCTCCTGAGGACGGACAGTTTCCATGCCAATTGTGTAAAGAGGGGGATCCCTAAAGGTCAATTTTTAAGGGCTAAACGGATCTGCTCATCTTTAGTTGATTATGACAAGGCTTCCAATACATTAGTTGAAAAATTTAAAGTAAGAGGTTATGATGTTGACTCTTTGAGTAAAACTTGTTCAGAGGTTAGACAGCTGGATAGAGACAGGCTAATTAGACAGGCTAGTAGGAAAACTAGTAGACGATCAAATGATCGTATTCCGTTTGTATCCACTTTTTGTCATCAGTCAGATCAGATTAGGAGCATAATTCGCAAACATTGGTCCATTTTACAGGTAGATAGAGAATATGGGAGGTTGTTTGAGCAGCCCCCCCTATTTGCTTATAAAAAGGGCAGATCGATTGGTGATACCGTCTGTGATTCAGACATACGGAAATTGACGCGTGATGTAGCAGCTCCAGCGCGACGCGGTACTTTTCCTTGCTTAAATTGTAATTGCTGTAGCTCTATTATAAAAGGCAATTACATTTTGCATCCTCGAACGGGTCAAAAGATGTTTATTACGAATCGCTATTTTTGTTATACTATGTTTGTGGTGTATGGCCTGAAATGTCCATGCGGTCTGGTCTACATCGGTAAGACCAGACGCATGGCAAAATGCAGTATTCAACAGCACAAACAAGCTATCACCAATCATGCCGCTGGAAAAGCGAATTATGATACTCCTGTAGCTAGGCACTTTGCGCAAGCTGGGCACGCTGTGTCCCAATTGAGGTGGTTCATTATTGATTCCATTCCACCGCTTAAGAGGGGTGGTAATAGGGATAAGTTGCTTTTGCAACGTGAAGCTAAATGGATATGGAGATTCGATTGTGTATCTCCGAGGGTTCTGGATGAGAATAATAATCTTGCCTGTTTTTTATGAATTTTTACAGGGGGGACTCCACAGAGGAATAATGGACTTGGTGCTTCTATTAGATAAGTCTTTTTGCTCATGTTAAAATATTGTGCAATATTATGTATTTATAATGAATTTTTGATACGTTTATACACTCATGTTTATTCAGGTTCTGTCAGGGTAGACATGTATGTGTAGTTCCCTGATTGGTTGTATATATCTGTTTGAATTTTCCATATGTTGTCACTTCCTGGGTGTGGGGTATTTAATGCTCTGTGTTGATGGTGGGCGGTACACCTGATGAAGGGCTCCGCCCGAAACATGTAGTGTTATCGCTTGCTCCAATACAGCTTGTTGCTGCATACAGCTTCTGAGTGCCGTGTCTTTCTTGATGTTCTGCTATTGGATTTGCAGGAGTGGTGGACCTGCTTGATACTGAGCACCGGCTGGGCGATTGTGATATCGTTTTTTCCCAGAGAAGGAGGTTTGTTCGCTTTCTATTCAAAACAGTCTGTATGCGTGTTGGATTATTATGGCTCTGTGCAATTTAACAAGCTGACACATCATTGCATTCCAGCGGTTCTGGAGGTGTGTTTAGCTTCTAAGGGTAACAATTGTTAATTAGCATATTTTCAGCAGTGATGCACTGGGAGACATCTCAAGCTCACTCCAACCTGAATTATCGCAATTTTTTTCTGTTTTAAGAAAGCAAACTTTTGTTTTTCTTACACTGTTAATGGTAGGGTTCTCAAACTTTGCACAGTTGGTCGTTGGGTGACTAGGGTTATTATTCAGAAAAGTGGTTGGAGCCTATAAAAGCCAATCAAAATTCACCTCATGATTTTCAAGGGGAATATTTACATTTCTGCCATTCTTGCACTGTTAATGGCACAAGCCTCAAATCTGGTATAGTTGATCATTGGGTGATGGGTTCAATTTCAGAAAGGGGGTGGAGCCACAACTAGCCAATCAGATTTGTTTCATTCCAATGCAAATTATTGTTGCCAAACACCGCAAAGCTCACAAACTTGGTCATTGAGTAATTGATTAATTGTGTGTTAGAGTTAGGAAAGTGGGCACAGCCAACACCAGCCAAATACATAAGCGGGCAACGCCGGGTCATAAGTGGGCGGACACAAATACACATTTTACTGGGAAAATGTAAACAGCAGCCATTCTTACACTGTTAAGGGTAGGGTTCTCAAACTTTGCACAGTTGGTTACTGGGTGACTTGGGTTAATATTCAGAAAAGTGGGTGGAGCCTACAAAAAACAATCAAAAATTACCTATTGATTTTTCAGGGGAATATTTCATTGCTGCCATTCTTGCACTGTTAATGGCACAAGCCTCAAACCTGGTACAGTTGATCATTGCGTGACTGGGGTTTAAATTTATATAAGGGGGTGGAGCCCCAAACAGCCAATCTGATTTGTTTCATTTTAATGCAGGTTATTGATGCCAAAGACCGCAAAGCTCACAAACTTGGTCATTGAGTAATTGAGTAATTGTGTGTTAGGGTTAGGAAAAGTGGGCGCAGCCAACACCAGCCAAATACATAATCGGGCAATGCTGGGTCATCAGTAGGCGGAGACAAATACAAATTTCACTGAGAAAATGTAAACTGCAGCAATTCTTACACTATTAATGGTAGGGTTCTCAAACTTTGCACAGTTAGTCACTGGGTGACTGAGATTAATATTCAGAAAAGTGGGTGGAACCTACAAAAGCCATTCAAAATCCACCTATTAATCTTTAAGGGGAATATTTAATTGATGCCATTCTTGCACTGTTAATCACCTGTACCTTTCTACAGTTGGCCATTGGGTGATTGGGGTTCAAATTCAGAAAAGGGGTGGAGCCACAGCCAATCAGATTTATTTCATTTCAATGCAAATTATTGATGCCAAAGACCTCAAAGCTCACAAACTTGGTCATTAAGTAATTTTGTGTTTGGGTTAGAAAAAGTGGGCGGAGCTAGCACCAGCCAAATACATACCTGGGCAATGCCGAGTCTTCAGTGGGCGGAGACAAACACAAATTTCACTGGGAAAATGTAAACTGCAGCCATTCTTACACTATTAATTGTGGGGTTCTAAAACTTTGCACAGTTGGTCACTGGGTGACTGGGATTAATATTCAGAAAAGTGGGCGGAGCCTACAAAAACCAATCAAAAATTACCTATTGATTTTCAAGGCAAATATTTAATTGCTGCCATTTTTGCACTGTTAATGGCAGAACCCTCAAACCTGGTACAGTTGATCATTGGGTGACTGGGGTTAAATATTTAGAAAAGGGGTGGGGTTACAAACAGCGAATCAGATGTGTTTCATTTCAATGAAAATTATTCATGCCAAAGACCACAAATCTCACAACCTTGGTCATTGACTATTGACAATTGTGTGTTAGGGTTAGAAAAAGTGGCCACAGCCAACAGCAGCCAAATACATACCCAGGAAACATCAGGACATCAGTGGGTGGAGAAAAATAAAAATGTAACTGTCAGAATGTAAACTGCAGCCATTCTTACACTGTCTGTCAATGGCAGGGTTCTTAAACTTTGCACAGTGGGTGACTGAGATTAATATTCAGAAAAGTAGGTGGAGCCTACAAAAGCTAATCAAAATTCACCTATTGATTTTCAATGTAGTGGAGCCACAGCCAATTATTGATGCCAAAGACCGCAAAGCTCACAAACTAGGTAATTGTGTATTAGGATTAGAAAAAGTGGACAGCGCTAACACTAGCCAATTACATACCCGGGCAACGCCGGGCGACCAGCTAGTTATATATATAGATGGGAAAGTTTGAATGTTTGGATGTTTGTTACTCGATCACGCAAAAATGGCTGAATGGATTTGAATGAAATTTGGCACACACATAGTACAGCACCTGGAATAAAGTATAGGATACTTTTTATTCCCATAACCAAAAAGGGGGCGGAGTCAAATACAAATTTCACTAAGAAAATATAAACTGCAGCCATTCTTACGCTGTTAAAGGTAGGGTTCTCAAACTTTGCACAGTTGGCCACTGGGTGACTGGGATTAATATTCAGAAAAGTGGGAGGAGCCTACAAAATCCAATCATAATTCACATATTGATTTTCCAGGGGAATATTTACATTGCTGCCATTCTTGCACTGTTAGGCCCGGTTCACATTAGCGGTGGCTATCCGGAATAGCCGTGCCGGAGCCGCACCGCATGCTGGCCGGACGAAACGGACGCACGGCATAGCAATGTAAGTCTATGCCAGGGTTCACATGTGTCCGTTTCGTCCGGACCGGAGCCGGACCGGATCCGGACTCCGGTGTCCGTTCCAACATGCGCTATTTTTTGGTCCGGCTCCTCCGGCAGCCGTATCCGGGGCGGAGCCGGACTGCACCATCCGGCCAATGGAAACCAATGAGAACCGGAGAGCGCACAACACACTGGCAAAAAATCCGGATGTTCTACCCCACTTCCTATGAGGATTGTTGCGGCGATATTGTATCGGGGACACATGGGCAACCATTTTGGAGTGGAGCAGCACGAGCTGGAGATGTTGGCAGCATGTTGGAGGTGGAGGTGAGTGCTAAACAGCGGAGGGCCTGATTCCACAGGTCCCCCTTCTGCTGACCTCCCAGACCCCAACATTTTTTTTTGTTTTTATACAGGTTGTTATCTCTTTTAGAATCCGGATCCGGACCGCAACCGTGTTCATACCGCACGGAAACCGTATGCAACCGGACCGGATCCGGACAGGAACCGTACGGTTCAGGTCCGATCCGGCTCCGGTGCGGTCCGGACATCCGGTGCGGTTTTTGCAAAACCGCAAGTGTGAACCGGGCCTTAATGGCACAATCCTCAAACGTGGTGCAGTTGATCATTGGGTACTGGGGTTCAATTTGAGAAAGGGGGGTGGAGCCACAAGCAGCCAATTAGATTTGTTTCATTCCAGTGCAAATTATTGATGACAAACACCACAAAGCTTACAAACTTGGTTAAGGAGTAATTGATTAATTGTGTGTGAGGGTTAGAAAAGTAGGCACAGCCAACACCAGCCAAATACATAAGCGGGCAACACGGGGTCATAAGCGGGCAGAGACAAATACAGATTTTACTGGGAAAATGTAAACTGCAGCCATTCTTACACTGTTAATTGTAGGGTTCTCAAACTTTGCACAGTTAATTACTGGGTGACTGGGATTAACATTCAGAAAAGTGGGTGGAGCCTACAAAAGCCAATCAAAAATTACCTATTGATTTTTCAGGGGATTATTTCATTGCTGCCATTCTTGCACTGCTAATGGCACAAGCCTCAAACCCAGTACAGTTGATCATTGGATGACTGGGGTTTAAATTGATAAAAGGGGTGGAGCCACAGACAGACAATCTTATTTGTTTCATTTTATTGCAGGTTATTGATGCCAATGACCGCAAAGATCACAACTTGGTCATTGAGTAATTGAGTAATTGTGTGTTAAGATTAGGAAAATTGGGCGCAGCCAACACCAGCCAAATACATAATCGGGCAATACCGCATCATCAGTGGGTGGAGACAAATACACATTTCACTGAGAAAATGTAAACTGCAGCCATTCTTACACTGTTAATGGTAGGGTTCTCAAACTTTGCACAATTGGTCACCTGGAATAAAGTATAGAATACTTTTTTATTCCCATAACCAAAAAGTGGGTGGAGACAAATACAAATTTCACTTGGAAAATGTAAACTGCAGCAATTCTTACACTGTTAATAGTAGAATTCTCAAACTTTGCACAGTTGGTCGCTGGATGACTAGGATTAATATTCAGAAAAGTGGGTGGGGCCTATAAAAGCCAATCAAAATTCACCAATTGATTTTCAAGATGAATATTTACATTTCTGCCATTCTTGCACTGTTAATAGCACAAGCCTCAAACCTGGTTCAGTTAATCATTGGGTGACTAGGGTTCAAATTGAGAAAGGGGTGGCGCCACAAATAGAGATGTCACGAACCTCCGATTTTCGTTCGCGAACCTTCGCGGAAGGTTCGGTTCGCATAAAAGTTCGCGAACCGCAATAGACTTCAATGGGTAGGCGAACTTTGAAAAATAGAAAAAAATTATGCTGGCCACAAAAGTGATGGAAAAGATGTTTCAAGGGGTCTAACACCTGGAGGGAGGCATGGCAGAGTGGGATACATGCCCAAAGTCCCGGGGAAAAATCTGGATTTGACGCAAAGCAGCGGTTTTAAGGGCAGAAATCACATTAAATGCTAAATTGCAGGCCTAAAGTGCTTTCAAACATCTTGCATGGGTATACATCAATCAGGGAGTGTAATTAGAGTTCTGCTTCACACTGACACACCAAACTCACTGTGTAACAACCGGGCTGGACTGGTGCGCACCGTGGCCAGAGTGTAGGCCGTGGCGTTTTTCAAGCCCATATGGTCGCCGGGCTGTGGTAGCTCAATGATAGAACAACAGTGACTGTCCAGCTGATCAAATTTGGTCTGACCACAATGAAGCAATGACCTTATTATCTTTTGTGTGCCACCCCCACCCGAGACACTCAAATAGCCGGCGGTCATTGCTTCATTGTGATACGCAAGCCCCTTCACCGCGGCAAGGTAATGATCACAAAGGGGGATGGGCACATGTACATGCCTTTTGTTTTTTTGTTGCAGCTGCCCACAGTGCAGCCAGAAAAATTAGGCAGGCATGTACACGCACCAGAAAAATTAGTGTAGCGGCCGCTGCTAAAAGTTCAGGAATCCGACTAGAGTCCTGGACCCTGTTGGTGGTGGCGGAGAAGGCAAGCGGCCTGCAGGCAAAGATGCTGTGTGTGGGGACTGACTTAGTCTTCGGTCGTGCAGTAGCCCTCCGGGATTCATTCCTCATTCATTTTGATAAAGGTTAGGTACTGAACACTGTCGTGACTTAGGCGACTTCTCTTCTCAGCAACTATGCCTCCAGCTGCACTGAAGGTCCTTTCTGACAGGACGCTTGCGGCAGGGCAAGAGAGAAGTTGTATGGCAAATTGGGAAAGCTCTGGCCACAGGTCAAGCCTGCGCAACCAGTAGTCCAAGGGTTAATCGTCGCTTTTCGCAGTGTCTACATCCACACTCAAGGCCAGGTAGTCGGCTACCTGCCGGTCCAGGCGTTGGTGGAGGGTGGATCCGAAAGGACTATGGTGAGGAGTTGGACTAAAGAACGTCCGCATGTCCGACATCACCCTGAGATCGCTGGAGCGTCCTGTCCTTGCCTGCGTGGACTTGGGAGGAGGAGGGTTACTGCCAGTGGTACCTTGATTGTATTGTGCAGCCACATCACCCTTAAATGCATTGTAAAGCATCATCGACAGCTTGTTCTGCAAGTGCTGCATCCTTTCCGTCTTCTGTTGAGTTGTTAACAGGTCCGCCACTTTGTGCCTGTACCGAGGGTCTAGTAGCGTGGCCACCCAGTACAGGTCATTCGCCTTGAGTTTTTTGATACTGGGGTCCCTCAACAGGCTGGACAACATGAAAGAGGATATCTGCACAAAGCTGGATGCAGACGTACTCTCCATCTCCTCTTGCTCTTCCTCAGTGATGGGACGCAACTCCTCTTCCTCCCCCCAGCCACGAACAATACCACGGGAATGTGGAGCAGCAGAAGCCCCTTGTGACGGCTGCCGTGGTTGTTCTTTTTCCGCCGCCTCTTCCTCCTCCACAGAAACACCTTCCTCATCATCACCATCATCAGAGTCTGACTCCTCTCCTTCCCCACACGACTCCTCTTCTTCCTCCTCCAGCCTCTGTGCTGCCGCAGGTGTTGTGGGAACATCGGGTTCGGGTATAAATGGCTCCCATGACTCCTGCTGCCGTAACTATTCTTGTTCACGCTCCTCCACGGCTGTATCCACCACTCTACGCACGGCACGCTCCAGGAAGTAGGCGTAGGGGATCAAGTCGCTGATGGTGCCCTCATCGCGACTCACCAGTTTGGTCACCTCCTCAAAGGGCTCCATGACCCTGCATGCATTTCGCATCAGTGTCCGGTTGTTGGGCCACAACATCCCCATCCTCCCAGATTGTGTCCTTGTACTGTAATGATACAGGTACTGAGTGACGGCTTTCTCCTGGTCTAGCAGGCGAGAGAACATCAGCAGGGTGGAATTCCAGCGAGTCGGGCTATCGCAAATCAGGCGTCTCACCGGCAAGTTGTTTCTACGCTGAATGTCCGCAAAGCGTGGCATGGCCTTGTAAGAGCGCCTGAAATGCCCACACAACTTCCTGGCCTGCTTCAGGACGTCCTCTAAGCCTGGGTACTTGGACACAAATCTTTGCATGACCAGATTCAGCTTATGTGCCATGCAGGGTATGTGTGTCAGCTTTCCCAAATTCAACGCAGCAATGAGATTGCTGCCGTTGTCACACACCACGTTGCCGATCTCAAGCTTGTGCGGGGTCAGCCATTGCTCCACCTGTTTGTTAAGAGCAGCCAGTAGAGCTGCTCCAGTGTGACTCTCCGCTTTCAGGCAAGACATGCCTAACACTGCGTGACACCGTCGTACCTGGCATGCAGCATAGGCCCTGGGGTGCTGGGGCTGTGTAGCTGAAGAGGAGATCGCGGCACCAGCCAAGGAGGAGGAGGAGGATGATGACAGCGAAGCGGTGGTAGCAGGTGGAGAGGAGGTGGCTGGAGGCCTGCCTGCAAGCCGTGGAGGTGTGACAAGTCGGTCCGCTGCGCAGCCACGTACTCCCTGCTTGCTGCCATCGGTCA
This sequence comes from Hyperolius riggenbachi, assembly GCF_040937935.1. Lineage (NCBI taxonomy): Eukaryota > Metazoa > Chordata > Amphibia > Anura > Hyperoliidae > Hyperolius > Hyperolius riggenbachi. The sequence continues at coordinate 31,938,276 of NC_090646.1, read as the reverse complement.
CCAGGTTGACACAATGGGCTGTGTATGTAATGTAGTGGCCCTGCCCATGCTTTGCAGACCAGGCATCTGTGGTCAGGTGGACCCTTGACCCAACGCTGTGTGCCAGAGATGACACCACCTGCCTCTCAACTGCACGGTACAGTTTGGGTATGGCCTTTTGTGAAAAATAATTGCGGCCTGGTATCTTCCACTGCGGTGTACCAATGGCCACAAACTTACGGAAAGCCTCCAACTCCACCAGCTTGTATGGTAATAGCTGGCGAGCAGTGGCGTAGCTAAGGAGCTGTGGGCCCTGGTGCAGGTTTTACATGGGGCCCCCCCAAGAACTTTATACATAGCAATTGATACAGCGCACCAAAACTTGCCAAGGACAACCACAGTGTCAGAGGTGCAAGAAGGGGATTGGGAACAGTGTGTTAAGGATTACTACTATTGAAAGCATCTATAGAAGTGATTATTACCAGCACAGGACCAATAGAGAGCTAATACTGTGATAGAGGGTGGACCCTTCGGGGCCCCTCTTGCCCAAGGGCCCCGGTGCGGTCGCTACCTCTGCACCCCCTATTGCTACGCCCCTGCTGGCGAGCTAATAGTTCCGCCACGCCAGCTGTCAGACGCCGGGCAAGAGGGTGACTGGCAGACATTTGCTTCTTACGCTCAAATACTTTCTTTACGGACAGCTGGGTACTGCTGTGGGCAGAGGAGAAGGAACCGCTGAAGGGAAGAGGCGGTGTGGAGGAGGGTGGCTGTGAAGGTGCAAGGGAGAAAGTGGATGAAGACGATACAGCTGAAGGAGGAAGAGGAGAAGGAGGGTGGCTTGTCTTTTGAGGGGTGCTGCTTTTCCTCAGGTGTTCTTGCCATAGCATGTGCCTTCTCTCCAGGTGCCTTCGTAAGGCACTTGTCCCTACGTGAGAGTTGGCCTTTCCACGGCTCAATTTTTGCTGGCAGAGACAACAGATGGCTTTGCTCTGATCTGAGACACACACGTGAAAAAATTTCCAAACCGCTGAGCCCCCCTGGGGTGATGGCGCTACGGTGGCATCAGCAGCTGACGTTGAAGGGCATGTTGGCTGGCTGGGCATAGCTGGCGATACATGGCGCCGGACAATGCCCCCAGCTGTTTCTGAGGACGAACTCCCTTTGCTTCTATCATGGAGTTGTCTCCTCCTACTCCTCTCTGACTCCTCCTCTGAACTGTCCCCCTGGCCATCTCCTCTACCGGGAACATATGTGGTATCCGTATAATCATCATCATAATCCTCCTGGCCAGCTGCACTTTCCTCAGACACCTCCTCAACTGCACCAACTTCAGGTGGTTCATCATCCCCCTCCTCCATACTATCGCCACCTAACTCAGACGTATGAGGTGGTGTACCTGCGCCTTCTTGTTGTTGTTGCAGTAGTGGCTGGGAATCAGTGATTTCACCACCACCACCAAATAACTCCTGCGAAGTGTCAAATGCAGCGGATGTGGGGCTTGTTGTAGCGCTGGTGGCTGCGGGAGATGAGGTGTTCTGTGTTAAATACTCTAGTACCTCCTCACGATTTTGGGAAGTGATGGCACGTGCCTACTTCTGAGCACTGTATTTTGGGCCAGGTCCGCACGAAATCACAGCAACACCACCTCGCACAGACCTGCCGGTGCCTGGTGGCCTTCCTCTGGGTCTGCCTCTACCTCTTCCTCTACCTGGTTTGTCCATTTTGTCCATCTCGGGGGGATGCTGGGTATATGCAATGAGGTAAGTTCAGTCAACATAACAGGTAGTTAGATGCAGTGAGGTGGCCAGGTGGGTTCACTCAACACAACAGGTAGTTAGATGCAGTTAGGGTTGAGCCGAAATTTTTGAAATTTCGCGTTACTATAATTACGCATGCGAAATTTGCTATTACGGCGCAAAATTATGGTAGCGTAATTGCCATTCAAATCGTAATTGATAATACCGTAAGCGTAATTTTCAACGCGTAATTTTGCATTTCGTTCATAACGTAATTTCACGTACAACTATCCCGTAATTTCACGTTAAACCATAACGTAAATTCGCATTTCTTCGTAATTTCGTGAATTTCGTAATTACTTGTTAGCTATATAAAGAAATACATTTTAATTTTGAAAATGAAAGTAATTTCGTTTATAATAGTAATTACTAGACACAGGAAAGTGTCTGGGCATTGGAGATTGTCCAATAATATTACAGGCTTCTTTTGAGATACATCCTAAACAACCAATTTTAGTTTGACCCACCCTCCTAGTATATAATCTGGCAGCCATGTTAGTTTAAATAATGTAAAAACTAGGCATGCGCAGTTCAAGGGTGTATTGACAAGAATGTTTCTACGCATAGAGCAAGTTTTTTCGCAATAATTACACCGTGATCAATGAGAGTGATATGAACTATCGCGAAATTACGTTACGTAACTACACTTAATTTCGCGATACCCACCGTAAGGCGAAAACTACGCGAAAATTAACGCTTACAGTAATATGAACTATCGCGAAATTACGTTATGTAACTACGCTTACAAACGGTTGCATGCAAGGCAAGCGTAATTTTGCGATACCCACTGTAATGCGAAAGCTACGCGAAAATTACGCTTACGCGGAATTTCGTGAAATCCTTCTTCATTACGATTATGTACTTACGGCCATAATCGTACTTACACTAATAACGCGAAATTTCGCGGAATCGTAATTAAGTCATTACGCTCACCTCTAGATGCAGTGAGCTGGGTTCACTCAACACAAAGCTATGTATATGCAGTGATGAGGTGGGTTAAGTAAACACAACAGGTACTGGGTAGTTAGATGCAGTGAGCTGGGTTCACTGAACAGTAAAGGTACTTAAGAAGCAGTGAGGTGGGTTCTCACTCAACACAACAGGTAGTTAGATGCAGTGAGCTGGATTCACTGAACAGTAAAGGTACTTAAAATGCAGTGAGGTGGGTTCTCACTCAACAGAACAGGTAGTTAGATGCAGCGAGGTGGCCAGGTGGGTTCACTCAACACAACAGGTAGTTAGATGCAGTGAGCTGGGTTCACTCAACACAAAGCTAGGTATATGCAGTGATGAGGTGGGTTAAGTAAACACAACAGGTACTGGGGTATATGCAGTACTGGGTAGTACAATGTGCAGCTCCCTGTCACACACACAGGTAGTCACTGAATGTGCTGGGCTGCTGGCAGTGGCACACACACTATCAATTAGCAAGGCCGTGCATGCAACAAAAGTGTCAGTTTGACACACAGAAAAAAAAATATGTACAGGATGAGCTCTGAAAAGAGCTGTTGCTGGTTGATGTGTGCTTTAAAAGCAATAATAATCAGTCAGGAGCAAGCAAAGCAGCCTAGAACCTAACTAATCTGTCCCTAGGAGAAAAAGTCTGCAGCAGCTGTCCCTTTCCTCTCTCTAGCAGGCACACGAGTGAGTGTAATGGCTGCCGGACCCTGCCTTATATAAGGGGGGTGGGGCTCCAGGGCTTAGTGTAGCCTGAATGGCTACAATGTGCCTGCTGACTGTGATGCAGAGGGTCAAAGTTGACCCTCATAGTGCATTATGGGGTGAATCGAACTTCCGCAAAAGTTCGCCTGTTGCAGGCGACCGCGAACCCCCTAAGTTCAACTGGAACCGTTCGCCGGCGAACCGTTCGCTACATCTCTAGCCACAAACAGCTAATCAGATTTGTTTCATTCCAATGCAAATTATTGATGCCAAACATTGCAAAGCTCACAAACTTATTGAGTAATTGAGTAATTGATTAATTGTGTGTTAGGGTTAGGAAAAGTGGGCGCAGCCAACACCAGCCAAATACATAACTGGGCAACAACCGGGTCATCAGTGGGCGGAGACAAAATGTAAATTTCACTGTGAAAATGTAAACTGCAGCCATTCTTACATTGTTAATGGTAGGGTTCTCAAACTTTGCACAGTTAAATACTGGGTGACTAGGATTAATATTCAGATAAGGGGGTGGAGCCTACAAAAGCCAATCAAAATTCACCTATTGATTTTCAAGGGGAATATGTAATCGCTGCCATTCTTGCACTGTTAATGGCACACGCCTTAAACCTGGTACAGTTGGTCATTGGGTGACTGGAGTTCAATTTGAGAAAGGGGGTGGAGCCACAAACAGCCAATTAGATTTGTTTAATTTCAATGCAAATGATTGATGCCAAAGATGGCAAAGCTCATAAACTTGGTCATTGAGTAATTGAGTAATTGTGTGTTATGGTTAAAAAAAAGTGGGCACAGCCAACACCAGCCAAATACATACCCGGGCAACGCTGGGACATCAGTGGGCGAAGACAAATACAAATTTCACTGGAAAAATTTAAACTGCAGCCATTCTTACACTGTTAATGATAGGGTTCTCAAACTTTGCACTGTTGGTCACTGGGTGACTGGGATTAATTCAGAAAAGTGGATGGAGCCTACACAATCCAATTAAAATTCACCTATTGTTTTTCAAGGTGAATATTTCATTGCTGCCATTTTTGCACTGTTAATGGCACAAGCCTCAAACCTGGTACAATTGGCCATTGGGTGACTGGGGTTCAAATTCAGATAAGGGTGTGGAGCCACAAACAGCCAATCAGATATGTTTCATTTCAATGCAAATTATTGATGCCAAAGACCGCAAAGCTCACAAAATTTCATATTTAGTATTAAGTAATTGTGTGTTCGGGTTAGAAAAAGTGCACCAGCCAAACACATACCCAGGCAATGCCGGGTAATCAGGGGGCGGAGACAAATACAAATTTCACAGGGAAAATGTAAACTGCAGCTATTCTTACATTGTTAATGGTAGTGTTTTCAAACTTTTTACAGTTGATGAGTAGGTCACTGGGATTAATATTCAGAAAAGTGGGTGGAGCCTACACAATCCAATCAAAATTCACCTATTGATTTTCAAGGGTAATATTTCATTACTGCCATTATTGCACTGTTAATGGCACTAGCCTCAAACCTGGTACAGTTGGTCATTGGGTGACTGGGGTTCAAATTTAGAAAGGGGAGGGGCCACAGTCATTAAGATTTGTTTCATTTCAGTGCAAATTATTGATGCCAAAGACCGCAAAGCTCACAAAGTAGGTCACTGAGTAATTGTGTGTTAGGGTTAGAAAAAGAGGGTGGATCACCAGCCAAATACATACTCAGGCAAAGCTGGGCCATCAGCTAGTATTTCTTATAAAGAAAGCTACAGGTAAGTAAAACAGGAGAAGGATGCAGATTCCTTTCTTGGAATAGTTCCTCATGATTATACCTGCCAAGCAAATGTTTAGAGGCTGGATAGTGTACTGGTTTAGTGCTCTGCTTTTGACATTGGAGACCAGGGTTCAAATCCTGGCTTGGATCAGTACCTCTTTAGGGCTCTTTCACATCAGAGCTTGCGTTGGAGAACGCTCAAAGCATACGTTTTGTTGTATGCCTTTTACTGCGTTTTGATATGCGTTGCACTGCAGTGAGTGTGCGTTTTTAATCCGTTTTCAATGCATTACTGCACATAGGAAAACGCAGGTAATTTTTTTTTCTTTTAGTTGTCAACTTTCTACATTGTTCCTCTGTTGCATTCTGGGACTGATTGCCTGCGTTAACGGATTAAAAACGCGCATAGTGTGCGTTTTACATTGACTAACATTGTAACGCATAAAGCTAGCGTTGGCCAAAAAACTGCGCCTGGGTGCAGTGGAACGCAACGCACAAAAAGGCTGCGTTATATGTGAAAGCTAAAATGAAAGTCTATGGACTTTCATTTCACCTTGGGTAACGCAAACTTTATCCTTTGCGTTGAAACGCAGAAAATCTGCCCTAATGTGAAAGAGCCCTTAGTAAGGTGTTCAAGGTAAGATTCCCTAACATTGCAGAGTGGCCTCTTGAGAGTGTCCTAGTGGCTGCAGCTCTTGAGAGCTTTGAGTCCAACAGGAGAAAAGTGCTATACAAATGTTTGGATTACTCAATTTGAACTCATACCTGTGACATTAGACACCTCCCCCTCTGGACACTGGACACAACCATAGCAGCAGACATGGAAGCTTTCAGTAGGGACTTTCCTGGACCCAGGAGGACATCTGGCATTGCATCGGGATATAGGGACCTAATGAATGCAGGTACGAAATGTATATTAAAAAAAAAAAAAAAAAACACATAACACAAGAAAATGCATCTCTTGTTGAGTAAAAGCAGAATTCACTTAGATCACATGTATTTTTTACACAGAATACCACACACATTATTGTATCATATTTACTTTTGTTTTTATGTGTGTGCTCACAAATACAGTAGCAATAAAAAGTATGTGAACCCTTTGGAATTTCTGCACAAATTGGTCATAAAATGTGATCTGATCTTCATCTGATGCCTAGTACACACCATCCAATTTTCTGTTGGAATTTGCTGTTAGATTTTCTGTACGATTTTCTGTAATTAGATTATTTTCTGTAAAGTACTGGTAGAGACTGGTCATTATCTCTGGTGCATTGTCTTCTGGTTATCTCCTGCTGAGTAGAGCCATGCTTAATTGTTAGGCAGATAGATGGTTAAATAGATAATTTCCAACATGTTGGAAATTATCTATCTGGCAGATAAATCTAACAGAAAATGCTGTCTGCTTAAACTAATATCACTTAAATAATTAAATGTTTCCATGTTTTTACTGAATGCACCATGTAAACCTTCACAGTGCAGGTGGAAAAGGTATATGAACACTTGGATTTAATAACTGTTTGAACCTCCTTTGGCAGCATCAACTTAAACCAAATGTTTCATGTAGTTGCAGATCAGATCTGCACAATGGTCAGAAGTAATTTGTGACTATTCCAATTGGCAGCAGCCCTAAGACCGCTCAAAGCAGTGGCATAGCTAAGGAGCTGTGGGCCCCGATGTGTTATAAACTGATCTAATTCACCTTTTTCCGGCACCAGCAAACTCCTTCTCAAGAGTTTGCAAGCACGATCACACAGCAAGCTGGAGATAGACTTTTCTCAGGCTTCTTCAATATTCACGAAGTTTATTCAGGAGACATATATACAGATATAGTTCATCATATCCTGGCAAAGCAGATTTCCATGTTGCGTTACAAGCTTCTTGATTAGACTTCCTGCTGAAGTCAATCAGGTACCTTCTTCCTAACTACGTTACACTAGACTACCTACAGTATGTACAGCATACATTATATCAGATTATATATAAGGGGCGCATGCGCGGCGCGGAAGTGATGAGACGGATCTCCATGCAGCTCTGCTAAGCCTCTGATTAAAGCCGCGATTACCGGGGGAATTATCACCTTGCCATACTCCAAAATACCTGCCACCCCCGGGTAATTTGCCTGTGCATGTCGAACAGGAGGAAAAACAAGAAATCTCTGGCTCAAACATCGGTGAGAGACTATTTTACCAGGGCCCGCTCCGCAAGCATGTCTTCTCAAGATGGCGCCCAGTCCCGCTCCAGCCCTTCGCCAGCTCTTATTTCAGAAGACGCCGGAGATGCCTGGCCTCAACACCCGCCGGGGTTAACCAAGAAGGAGTTGGACGATAGCCTGGAAACGATTTACAACAAACTTGTCTCCAAGTTTCAGTCGGAGCTGCATCGTGCCACCACCACGCTATCTCAGGAGCTTGCGGCCTTGGGAGCCCGCACACAGAAGCTGCCCAGGATGACTTATTTAAAGTGCATACTACACTTCGAAGGGAACATGATTAACTACAATCTACGGTTACCCAGCTCCAGGTTCAAGCTGAGGACCTGGACAACCGCAACCGTCGGAACAACTTACGCATACGGGGCCTCAATGAATCCTATACAGATCTGGAGCTCCATGTTGGTAAGATTTTTCTATCCCTCTTACCTGAGGCCCCGGCTTCGGCCTTCATCTGTGACCGGATGCATCGCGCATTGAGATCAATGCCCGGACAAGACCAGCCACCCAGAGATGTGATCCTATGTCTTAAGGACTTTCTCATTAAAGAAAAGATCCTGTCCGCGGCTCGTAATACCTCTTCTCTGCTGTATGAAGACAAATCAATCCAAATTTTTCCGGATGTATCCCCGGTCACTCTGGAGAAACGGAAAAGGATGAAGGACGTTACCGCGGTCCTCATAGTAGCCAAAATTCGTTATAGGTGGGGTTACCCTTTTAAATTGATTGTGTCCCATAACGGCTTTACTTTCCTGGCCACTACACCTAAGGAGGGATTGGAGATCCTATATAAGCTTGGACTGAAAAGGCGCCCACGTTCGCCTCAACACTCTCAGCGCTCTCCTGACAAAGATCCATCCCAGCGCCCGACCTACTCTCAAGCACTAGACTCTTAAGGTACTCTCAGTTACTTTTTTCTCCTTACTTCTCCTATTTGGCCCCGTATGCTCTTTCTTTTTTCTTTTCATCTATGAGGACTAACTGGACAATGGATCCCTTCATTTTCCTGGATGATCAGGACCACATAGCAATCTCACCGAGGAAAAGATTTTGCCTTTTTTCTTTCTTTTTTTTCTCGTTGTTTTTGACTTCATCTTATTTTTTATATATTGGCGGCTGTCCTCTCATGCTACGTGGTCAGCCCACTACCCCCCCATCGTGTGGTACGGTATTGCTTACACTACACTGAGAGTCTAGTAGTGCCCCCTGATGCTCTGTTTGCTGCAGAGGTTAAAAGACTCAATGGTCACAACCCTGTGGCTGGAGTCCTAGTACTGGGCCGAGGCCTATACTATCCAACAGGGTTGTTCTATCTGGTTATGTTTTTATTTGATGTTTGTCTTAATAGTTTTTTTGCTCCCTACAGGTACGTGTTCATTGCTGTGCAATTGGTTCTTATGCATTTCTAGTATCTGGTTATTTTATATTCACTCCTATGGAGGTGCTTCTCCTCTCTTCTTCTTTGTACTTAGGTCAAAGGTTAACACTTGTCTGTGGTGTTTAGCAATATTTAATTGGAAATGACCATCACCTTCATCTCTCACAACGTGAGGGGTTTTAATACCCCCCACAAGAGGAAGAAAGCCCTCAGGGAATATAAGAAATCTAAACCAGATTTTATCTTTTTGCAGGAGACCCATTTTTGTGATTGCTCTGCACCAACCTTTTTTGACCCCTCTTACTCTCGAGTGTTTTACACTACCTTTGAGAAGAAGAAGAGAGGAGTAGCTGTTCTCATTCATAACAAGACCCCCATCACTGTCATACAGGTATATAGGGATCCTCAGAGCCGTTTCATTATCATCAAGGCCAGGCTAGGTTCCAAGGATATTACATTAGTCAACTGCTATGCGCCCCAAAGCTCTCAAGCACAGTTCTACAGATCCTTGTTCCAGCATATGGACCAGTTTCATTCACCTCACTTTATTCTTGCTGGTGATTTTAATGGTGTGTCCAGTCCCTCCATGGATAGGAGCAGACAAACTGTCTTCACGAGAGTGTTTCCTAAAACTCTTATTTCCTGTCTACGTAAATTCCAATTATTGGATGTTTGGAGGGCTCACTTCCCTGGTGAGACTGGGCACACCTATTATTCCCAAGCTCGGGATGTGTATGGCAGGCTGGATTATATGTTTGTTTCCCCTGTAGATATTGGGGGCTCTTCGGGTGTTGAGACGAGGTGGCACTCCTGGTCAGATCACGCTTCATTACAGGTAACTTTTCACCACCTCGGCTTTCCTTATTCGTTGGCTCATTGGAGGCTTAATGACTCGTTATTATCTGACTCCTCGGTGAGGGACCAGCTCTCTAATACTCTCGAGAATTTTTTTGAGGACAATGAGAGTGATGATCTTTCGCCGGGAACTCTTTGGACTGCACATAAGGCCGTCCTCAGGGGCCATTTAATAAGCATAGCCAAACATAAGCAAAAATCTAGAGGGGCAGAGATTGCCCGACTTAGTAGAGAACTTGATATTTTGCATAGGAGAAATATACTCGGCGGATCGGGCTCCTTGAGAGATTCCATTACTGCTAAACGTAAAGAACTAGAATCCTGCTTTGATTCCCAAATTGATAAAGAACTCAGACGTTTTAAAACTCGGTTTATTTTACTAGGCAACTCGCACTCAAAAATGTTTGCACGCAAATTGAACCAATCATGTAAAGTTCCTCAGGTGTACAAACTCCGAGACTCGAGGGGCCGCCTTGTCTCTCACCCGAATGAGGTCGTAAAATTGTTTGAGTCCTTTTACAGTACACTTTATACCCCCGAAACCTCTCCTTCTCCTGAGGGTATCAAGGACTGGCTGGACACGTTGCCACTGTCCAGGTTGAGCGCTGACCAGGTTGAGACTCTAGGCCATCCAATCACTGATTAAGGAGATACGTACGGCTATTCAATCCCTTAAAAACTCTAAATCACCAGGCCCCGACGGGTATACGGCTTTGTATTATAAAACCTTTAGTCATATACTTTTACCCCGTCTTAAAAGCTTGTTTAACTCAGTTATGAACGGTTCCCCTCTTCCTAAAGAGATGCTGTTGGCCAATATGTCTCTCATTCCCAAACCTAAATTGGATCATACACAACCTACTAATTTCAGACCAATTTCAGTCCTGAATAACGACATAAAATTGCTGGCAAAAATCCTAGCCTTTAGATTAAATAGAGTTATTCATTCAATTATTTCCCCCTCTCAAACGGGATTTATCCCTGGACGTCAGCTTACTGACAACACTAGACTAGCCATCAATATCATACAGGACGCCTGGTTAACAGAGGAACGATTGGTTTTATTGAGTCTCGACCTGGTCAAAGCTTTTGACTCTGTGCTCTGGCCGTATATGAACACTACTTTGCACCATTTTGGTATCCCAGATACAATACTAAATACGATCCGGTCTCTTTACCGTCTCCCTGTAACAATAATTAGGATCCCAGGAGCTAACTCTTCTTCCATTACTATGCAAAGGGGAACCCGTCAGGGGTGTCCCCTTTCCCCTCTAATTTTTTCTCTGATGATGGAACCCTTAGCATGTGCCATTAAGTCAAACCCGAATATTAAAGGTTATGAAAAAGGTCCATCGACCTATAAAACAATTATGTATGCCGATGATGCTCTTATGTTTATTACTCAACCACTCACCTCTATGCCTAACTTGCTTAATTTACTAGATGACTTTGCCGGTCTTTCAGGTTTGAAAGTTAGTCCGCACAAATCTAAAGCTATGCCAATCAATTTTCCCCCAGCTGTCTATAAGGTCTACCAGGCAAACTTCCCGTTTGATTGGTCCCTAGATTTTATCCCTTATTTGGGTATAAAATTAACATCCACATATGAGACCTTATTTAAACACAATTTTCCCTCTTTGTTCACTTCGGTTTTAAGCAACCTGAAGGACTGGCTTGCATGTAAAATTTCCTGGTCTGGTCGTATGGTGGCCTATGAAATGACCCTTCTGCCAAGGCTCTTATTTTTGTTCCGAGCAATCCCAATACCTGTTTCTAGATCCCTTTTAAACTCAATCCAGGGGCAGATTTTAAAATTTATTTGGGATAGGCGACCCCCTCGAGTTAGTCGTAAATTTTTGCAAAGGCCTAAGCATTTGGGAGGGATGGGTCTACCTGACCTATGGTCCTACTATCTCGCCTCACAGTTCGCTCAGTTGGGCGGTTGGTATTCCACACAGGAACCCCCTCTTTGGGTAGCTTTTGAAAGGGATGCTATCGGCCCTTATAACCTCCATTCTTTATTGCCCTCTAGCAAGAACCTCTCTAAACATCTTTCGAAGTATAATAAAGTGGTTTCTCATGGGATATCTTTATGGTGGCGCAGGTTTGGGCAGTCCCCTCCAAAAATCTCAGTTATCCCTTTAATTGGTAATACGGATTTCCCCCCAGCTTTTGATAACCCGGGCTCATTCAAATGGTGGGAAGATAATGGCATGCATTATGCCAAAAAATTTTGGATCTCCGATATTTTTGTCTCCTTTGAACAGCTTAGATTTACCAAAGATGTTCCTAGATCAGAATTTTTTCGGTACCTGCAGATCAGGCATTTTTTGCGCTCAAGGAGCCTTGGCAGAAGGGTTGACCCCCCGTCACTCTATGATAGAGTATGTAGGGGGGATGCCCCAAGTAAGGGACTTATCTCCTCTATTTATGAGGATTTGATCACAGCCGGCATTGAAGCTAAACCAAAATATATATTGGATTGGGAGGGGGAATTGGGGATCACTTTTACTGAAAACCAATGTATGCTCATTTATGACAGAATATTAAAATCCTCCCCATCCCCCTGCTTAAGGGAAACAGCTTTTAAACTAATGATGAGATGGTACAACACACCGGTTAAACTCCACAAGATCTTTCCCACTCACTCTCCACTATGTTTTAGAGGGTGTGGGGGGAGGGGTACATTAACCCATATCTTTTGGGACTGTACGGTTGCTCAATCCTTCTGGGCTGAAATTTGGGCCCTGTTTCATAATATCACTCAAGTAACGGTCTCTAGCTCCCCGGCCCAAGCTCTGTTATATGCTAATGCCCCTACTATCCCTAAGACCCTCAGACGGTTATATAGTGCTTGCCTGTTAGCTGCCCAATGGGTTATCGCTTATAATTGGAAGCAACATACTCTACCTTTTTCATTATTTGAACAAAGACTGAATCTTATTATGGAATCTGATAGATTAGCTACTGTCATCTCCTCTTCATATGATAACTTTCAAAATAGGTGGTCCGCCTGGTTGGAATATAAGTCCAATTCTCCTCCTACTTGATTTTATATGTGCTGTATTGAGAACCAATGTTTCGGCAATGTCTTACTTAATATGTGCCTTTTTGTACTATGGAGCAAAAACCGTTAGAAGTTTTGTCTGTTTTACTGTTATACCGTCATCTTAATACACTGTAAGCTACTGTTGCTTATAATTTTGTTATTTCAATAGTTTTATATTGTACTATGCTCTGTTGATGACTTTATTTTAATAAAGACCCTTTGTAAACTATATCAGATTATATATAGAATGAAAAATAGAGGTTCCAGTCAGCCTTTAGATCTAGTGGGAAAGTCAGTCGCAGAGTGAGCTCTGAGCGCCCACCTAGGTTTTTAATACCGACTAGGAAAGAGTTAAACGTGACATCATATTCGCCATCCCCTAGACCAGACTATTGGATGAACCCCATCGTGGTGTCATAATACCCACCCACTCGATTAATATTTAATGTCACCTTTCCTTTACTTACTGGAATGTGGATATTTAGTAAATATGGCTGATGTTTATTGTTCCAGTGGCGTACAAGCTGAGGTCAGTGAGACCTGTGGCCTTGTCCATAGAACAACTTCTTGGTATGTTCTAGTTCTGCTGACAGAACTGCAGATTTTCTCTCTAAGAGAAAATCCCTTAAAGGGCAGGTCTGCTCCTCAAGCCTTTTTGACTAACTCAGTCCAAATAACTGAGGCCTACTTAAATTATAACAATCCCCCCTAAAAAGGCTTGACCCGCAGCTGAACCCACCAGTACCTGGTTTCTTTCTTTATGTTTCACTTTTCGATGTTCATGCTCACACAACTTCTCTGCTCTAGGCGGTTATCCCTGGAAGAGAGAGCAAGACCTCTTGGTCTTCCTGTAACCAGGCTCTCTGGGGAGGCCCTACTTCTAAGTCCCTCTATACCACATGCTCAGCATTTGCGTCACTTGCGTATCACTCACAAACTTGCATGACCACAGAAAAGTGAAACTTGTTTGTTTGTTACTCAATGGAGCAGTGCCAGGTGCCTTCTAAAAGAGCGCCTCTATACAATCAACTCCATCACCGGTACTACTAAACCTATACCCGTAACCCTGTATATCCCTTAATTTAAAAATATTGGTTCATGAGATTGTTTATGAGGCACCAATCTCTGGACCAGGTTAATTTGTTTTACGTAATTTAACCACGCAACCTCACCTGGATAATGATGCCTAAAGTTGTCATCCCCATCCAGACGACCAGTGGGTGTAGAAAGAACTTTGGAACTGCAGAGGCCCAGTCCGAGGGTCCCTGGAAAATCGCCGGAACCCTTTTCCACCAGGTCAGACTGGAACTCACCTGCTTATTTTTGTGTTCTACCTCGTTAAGATCACCTGTATCATGGGGAAATCTTACCTCTAACTTAGTGTACTGTTTGTTTAACCGTTGTATCTACATGTGGTCGTCTTGGATCAACCCCTGTTCCCCTTTGTCCCATGTCGTGTTCTCTTTTAGGACGGGAACTACCGGTGAAACTTTGACCTTTAGAGTTCTCTTAACAATTTGAGAAACAACGTTATCCAACCTGGATGACTGGATCCATATGGGATCTCCACTCACACAATATGTTCCCCTTGGAAAATCCCCATTATCGGAACAATTATGAGAATATACCTTGAATGTATCATTAGACACTATGTTAAAAAAACAAACCTTTCCTTCAGCCACCGGAACTATCGGTTGGGCTTCAGGGTGGATCTTTTGAATGGTAGCCTCGCATTCTGCGTTATGGAGCCTGCAGGCTTCTTCACTAAATTGACTTGCCCCGGCAAACACAGGTACCTCTGTGAGAATTGCCCGCATGAGGACAACTCTACTCGTTTCACCTCCCCGTCCAGCACCAAAAAAGTTTGACCTCTCAGGTCATGGTGTAAGACATGTGTTGAGGTGGGAACTAAGGAAGTGGCGGTGCCTAAAGGAATGTTGCACCGTTTCCATTTGTTCACCCAAACATCTTGAAGCTTCCACGCAAAAGATCCTTCTCTAGAAAAATCGATATACCTCCCCTTGTCCAATCTCAGTTGGACAGGATCTTTAAGCATCTCCCTGACAAAATATGTCCCCAACTGTCCTGATTGGACCTCTTCCCCCCTTATGTCCTGAGGCACACTATGTACCAGAGATTGGGAAGACTGTACTCTCTGCAATCTTTCAATTAAGAGTACCTCTTCACTTACCCAACTAGCCTGAGGATAAGCGGCTGCATATGGACTGTGTACTATAGTCCCCTGTGGTGACCCGTGTAGTGTGAATGGGGTTCCCTGTGTTGGCTTTCCCTCCCCCGGGACCGCTCTCCCCACCCTCTTTGTCACCTGGAAATGTGGCTTGATCTCGATTTTTACTTCTTGTTTCGAGAACCACCAACCCTCGGCTTTCCAGCCTTTACGTGTGTATAGTTGTTTCAGAGGCACTCTCTGTTGGTAGTTCCAGAGTGTGATGTTGTCCCCTGCGTCTCTCTGGTAGGAGAATTGATGCCTCCTGCTCGTTCCTCTCCAATCTGGAACCATCTCACTCTGCATAACCAAGACAAGGTACCCCTGAATCACACACTCCACCTTTTGCATGTACCCATTGTACTGCAATGTACCTTTTAACCAAACTTTGGATCGGTGCATCGATTCTGGGAGTGTGGCATTCAATAGCAGATTTACACTGCCATTCAATTCCCACTGCCCGCACACCTGACCCTTCAGACCTTTCACCCACATTGTGCCTTGAAATTTGTTTTCTCCTGGCCCAAGTGCTCTTTTCCTCCATCCCTGCTTGGTCCATCTGTGCCAAGCGGAGGGAGGTGTGAAAGGATCAGTACCTTGGTCACCAAACATTAACATGCTTGGGCCTTGCATTCTCATTAACCCCTTATTATACATGAGAATGTCCTCTCTTCGTTCTCCTAGGACGAAATGGCAACCTAGGATCACCATCAGCACGGTACTCTTCATTATAAAAGCACCACCTTGGGAAAGAAAAACATTAGCAATTTGCACTATGCTTTGCTCAGTCAGTTTTTTTAGACGTTTTCCGATCTCAGGAATCTCGTGTTTTAGTCTCTTTCCCATTTCAGGAATCTCGTGTTTTAGCCTCTTTCCAATTTCAGGAATCTCGTTGTTCTCCAACCTCAGATTGGCATCTGGAACCTTTCGCTTATCCGACTGACATCTCCATCTTTGCTGCCAGCACTGCAGCTGTCTCGAGTCCATATTGCCAAACTCCTGAATTCGAAATACAAACAAATCAATTCTTATTAATGATTTGGGATTCGTCCTGCGGCTTGTACTCTGTACACTTTAACTTGATCAATATATACCGTAATTGATCTCGTTGCTTTATGGTTCTCATGAACTCTGTTTACTCTTTTTGGTAGATTAAAGTTACAACCTCTCTCCCCTACCTAAGTACTATCCTCAGTACTTACCTGTTTAAAATATGCTCCCGCGGACTTCACCTTTGGAAGCTCTCACCTCATTGCAGCTCTCACCACACCCGCCCTTCTGTACATACGCGGCCGTCGCATGCACAGAGTACGGATGCCACACACCTGTTGCTGCTTTGCAGGTGAGCCTGCAATGCTCTTACTCATTTTTGCATTTACTTACCTAGAACTTTATTGCGATACCAGCTCTGCTAGAAGTTCTGTGTGTTGTACCCTCTGACCAATGTTTGCCGCGCCACTACCCTCATACTACCAAAAAAAACGGCTGCCTCCCTGTAGGAAGGAGCACTCTGCACTTAAACTACACAGGGTGCAGGGCTAAGCATTCCAGCGTCAAATGCCTGTATGCAGATCCCTCAATGCCCACTTGGTAGGTAGTCGCATGGCAGACACCGTACTGATACACTGTCACTCTGTAAATGGCAATTCTATCATCTGTATAATTGCCCCATGAACTGCTACCAGTTCTGTTCTGTGCTAAACTGAATCAGAGCTGGAGAAAAGAAGAGAAAGAAAAAAATATATATATATTTTTGACCAATCGGTGGGCGAGGAAAAACACGCTAACAGCCCAGCAATGACTTCTTTGTCAATCTCTGGTCCTGTCCCTGACACAACCCCCCCCCCCCCCCGAAAAAAACATTCTGCAGTTGCAGCGAGTACACCTGGATTGGTCAACTCCTATCTTTCTCTCTTTTCCCTTCCCCCTCTCCAACTCTGCACTGTCCCCCCTATCTCTATTGGGAACACATGCCGCACCGCACTTTAAGGTGCCTCACTTAAAGGAATAATCCCATAAGCAACACAGTACAGACACTTTCCTGATCTGCGCTGCGCCGTGTCTCCCTGCACCTAGCTGGGAAACACTTCCTATCCGTGAGCCTGCAACTTGCTTGGCTCACGTATGCGGACACTCCCTGTGCCCAGACTTCTTCTGAGGAAATCACCTGGAAGCCGAGAAACTCAGTAGAATCTCTCTTCTGTCCCCACTCTGGACCCCCCCCCCCTCCCACCAGCTGCTTCCGTGCACAGCGCCTTGTGCACAGCTGTGACGTGGGACGTGGGATCCCCCCAGCACATCCTCCCCCCTGCCATCGGGGCATGCCTATCAGTGGGCGCTTCCCGCCCCCTCCCCTCCTGATACATCATGCAGATGGGAGTGGCTTTCTCAGAAACCCGACGCCATGTTGAATCATGGCATGCCAGCCAAGATGACTGCTATGTCAGTCCCCCATAGCCACCACATAATCCTATGCACCTTCAGAAAAAAACAGTTAGAACATACAAGGCATATTATGCACACTAAACATTTCAGCATATATATTTCTCGGATATCTGCAAGAACAGACACAGCAGTGTGTGAAATTTCCTATCTCCTTCCCAGAAAAAAAAAAACGCAAATCATCTTGGACATGTAGATGGAGGAAAAAAAACATGCACCCACCGAACTCCGATCTTATGAAGGCTGAAAAAAACATCCTGAACAGAAGGAATTCTCCACAACTACACCGAAACTTTACTCCTATCATAAACCTTTGCCTGGAATGCGGAGTGACAGAACCTGAACAAATCTTCCAGCTGTTAGCAGATATCCACGGACACAAACCTTAACCGTGCTTCCCCCAATCTGTAGAGAGGGGGGTGGGAGGATGCACTGTATTGGCCCCCCTTCTCACTAAACCTCCGCTCTGCGATCCGCAAGAAAACACCAATAAAACCCATGACACGGAATTATGCTGAGATTACAGAAACATATCATAGCACTAACTAACTAATAGCACTGACCTGGAACCAGTTTTCCCACTATTCTGGGCTCTCGTTATACCAACTTTTTCTCTTTATTTCACCCTCCACCTGCTCTCCTCACCATCCACCATCTGCGTGACAGAGCACGAGAGAAAAACAACCACCGCTGGCCTCCCTTTCAGCCCAGAACTGCCCAGAGAGAAAACGAAACAATATATGCTGCCCACACTTTAGCGTAACACAGAAAGATAACACAAAGCTGTAGAAAAAAACACTGTTAACATATAACAGACCACAAACATTGCTACAAAACCAAATAAACAACTGAAACGCTATACTTGCCTGGCTCTACAGACTTGTACCGACTTCCAATCCGATCAGCTGACGGCAAGTTTTTTCCACGAGTCGATGGACCTCGGTGAGCGTTTACTGAGCGTTCTCTCAGCGGATTCTCTGGTCCCGAAGGTATCTTGCTCAAAACCTCTGCCTGGGATACCTCACCATGGAATCCTTTGTTCGGCTAGATTGCGTGTACATCACAACCCAAATAAAACAGGTCCATGACTCGCCGCTGATCATCACTCGGATTGCAGTCCATGTGTTGGCCTCTCTAGCGGCCTCCCACACACCACTTATCCTCTTGATAAGCTTCCTTTCCAGTCCGCGTCAACTCCGCTTGTGTCGCTGTGGAATATCTTGAAAACTTCGGCCCCTGGCCCCGGTCTGCCTATTTTGCAAGGCAGTGAAGGGGGGTTTCAGCACCACTGTTATAAACTGATCTAATTCACCTTTTTCTTGCACCAGCAAACTCCTTCTCAAGAGTTTGCAAACACAATCACACAGCAAGCTGGAAATAGACTTTTCTCAGGCTTCTTCAATATTTACGAAGTTTATTCAGGAGACATATATACAGATATAGTTCATCATATCCTGGCAAAGCAGATTTCCATGTTGCGTTACAAGCTTCTTGATTACACTTCCTGCTGAAGTCAATCAGGTACCTTCTTCCTAACTACGTTACACTAGACCACCTACAGTATGTACAGCATACATTATATCAGATTATATATAGAATGAAAAATAGAGGTTCCAGTCAGCCTTTAGATCTAGTGGGAAAGTCAGAAGCAGAGTGAGCTCTGAGCGCCCACCTAGGTTTTTAATACCGACTAGGAAAGAGTTAAACGTGACATCATATTCGCCATCCCCTAGACCAGACTATTGGATGAACCCCATCGTGGTGTCATAATACCCACCCACTCGATTAATATTTAATGTCACCTTTCCTTTACTTACTGGAATGTGGATATTTAGTAAATATGGCTGATGTTTATTGTTCCAGTGGCGTACAAGCTGAGGTCAGTGAGACCTGCGGCCTTGTCCATAGAACAGCTTCTTGGTATGTTCTAGTTCTGCTGACAGAACTGCAGATTTTCTCTCTAAGAGAAAATCCCTTATAGGGCAGGTCTGCTCCTCAAGCCTTTTTGACTAACTCAGTCCAAATAACTGAGGCCTACTTAAATTATAACACGATGCAAGTTTTACAATGGGGCCCCCCAAACACTCTATGCATAACAATTGATACGGCACACCAAAACCTGCCAATGGCTACTACACTGTCAGAGGAGCAAGAAGGGGATGGGGAACAGCTTGTTAATGATTACCACTATTCGAAGTATCTATAGAAGTGATTATTATGAGCACAGGACCAATAGAGAGCTAATACTGTGATTGAGGGACGACCCTTCGTGGCCCCTCTGGCCCAAGGGCCCCAATGCAGTCACAACTCCTGCACCCCCTATTTTTACGCCCCTGGCTCAACTCCAATTGGGGCGGGGTTCTGCAGGGGATCACAAGCGCCGATGCGTTCCGGCATCAGTCTAACAGCAACGATCGCCGCTATTAGACTGCTAGATGGCAAAACCACCGTCTATGTACATTGTACAATGCTGTGATCTATGGCAGTGTTGTACCGGGGACAGCTGTGTCACTTGGCTGTCCCCTGGGGAGGCTCAGAGAGCGATTAGCTATGATAGGCTGATGTCTATGAGAGCTGATCACCGTGATTAGCTGGCAGGGGGGTAAAATAAATAAATAAAAATAGTGATATTTATAAAAACACAAATAATTTCGTTAAAAAAAAACACAGCCTGTAGCAGTGATCAGAGCCTCCAAGTAGTGTTGGGTGAACACCTGGATGTTCGGGTTCGCGAAGGTTCGCCGAACATGGCTGCGATGTTCGGGTGTTCGCGCCGAACTCCGAACATAATGGAAGTCAATGGGGACCCGAACTTTCGTGCTTTGTAAAGCTTCCTTACATGCTACATACCCCAAATTTGCAGGGTATGTGCACCTTGGGCGTGGGTACAAGAGGAAAAAAAATATTTGAAAAAGAGCTTATAGTTTTTGAGAAAATTGATTTTAAAGTTTCAAAGGAAAAAATGTCTTTTAAATGCGGAAAATGTCATTTTTCTTTGCACAGGTAACATGCTTTTTGTCGCCATGCAGTCATAAATGTAATACAGATAAGAGGTTCCAGGAAAAGGGACCGGTAACGCTAACCCAACAGCAGCACACGTGATGGAACAGGAGGAGGGCGGCGCAGGAGGAGAAGGCCACGCTTTGAGACACAACAACCCAGGCCTTGCATGAGGACAAGAAGCGTGCGGATAGCAATGCATTTTGTCGCCATGCAGTCATAAATGTAATACAGATAAGAGGTTCCGTAAAAAGGGACCGGCAATGCTAACCCAGCAGCAGCACACGTGATGGAACAGGAGGAGGCGCAGGAGGAGAAGGCCACGCTTTCAGGCGCAACCCAGGCCTTGCATAAGGACAAGAAGCGTGCGGATAGCAATGCATTTTGCCGCCATGCAGTCATAAATGTAATACAGATGAGAGGTTCAATAAACAGGGACCGGAAACGCTAACCCATCACAGATGTTCATTGTTCATGTTACTTGGTTGGGGTCCGGGAGTGTTGCGTAGTCGTTTCCAATCCAGGATTGATTCATTTTAATTTGAGTCAGACGGTCTGCATTTTCTGTGGAGAGGCGGATATGCCGATCTGTGACGATGCCTCCGGCAGCACTGAAACAGCGTTCCGACATAATGCTGGCTGCCGGGCAAGCCAGCACCTCTAATGCGTACATTGCCAGTTCGTGCCAGGTGTCTAGCTTCGATACCCAATAGTTGAAGGGTGCAGATGGATTGTTCAACACAGCTACACCATCTGACATGTAGTCCTTGACCATCTTCTCCAGGCGATCGGTGTTGGAGGTGGATCTGCACGCTTGCTCTTGCTGTTCTGTGGGCTGCTGCATGGGTGTCAGAAAATTTTCCCACTCCAAGGACACTGCCGATACCATTCCCTTTTGGGCACTAGCTGTGGCTTGTGTTGTTTGCTGCCCTCCTTGTCGTCCTGGGTTTGCCTGGGTTTGCGGAAGTCAGTCTGTCAGCGTACAACTGGCTAGAGGAAGGGGAGGATGTCAATCTCCTCTCTAAAGTCTCCACAAGGGCCTGCTGGTATTCTTCCATTTTGACCTGTCTGACTCTTTCTTCAAGCAGTTTTGGAACATTGTGTTTGTACCGTGGATCCAGAAGGGTATAAACCCAGTAATTGGTGTTGTCCAGAATGCGCACAATGCGTGGGTCGCGTTCAATGCAGTCTAGCATGAATTGAGCCATGTGTGCCAGAGTCCTGCCAGAATCCTCATCATCCTCTTGTGAGCGTTGTGATAGTTGTTGTGATGCATCATAGTCGTCACCTTCTTCCTGGTCTGCTTCTGCTGACCATTCGCGCTGAATTGTGGAAGTCCAACGTGCACCGCTCTGGCCCTCGTCAGAGGTGGCATGAAATTCCTGCTCCAACTCCAGCTGTTCCTCCTCCTCTTCTTCGTCATAGCTGCTGGGGCCAGCGTTTCCTGAGGCAGATGGCCTGATGTTGGTATCATCACGCTGATCGTTTTCTCCTTCAGACTCCCCCAGTTGCATCATGACAGCTGTTTCCTTGATTTTCAACATTGACTTCTTCAGTAAACACAGCAGTGGTATGGTAATGCTGACTGAAGAGTTGTCACTGCTCACAAGCAACGTGGATTGCTCAAAATTTTGGAGGACTTGGCAGAGGTCCAACATGTTGGCCCAATCGGATCCACAGTAGCTTGGCAGCTGTCCGAATGCGCCTCGGTACTGCGCCGTCATGTACTGGACCACTGCACTCTTCTGCTCGCAAAAGCGGGCTAGCATGTGCAGCGTAGAATTCCAGCGCGTAGGGACATCACACAGCAAGCAATGGTGGGGAGATTGAAGCGCTCCTGCATCTTGGCGAGTGCCCCTGAAGCAGTACTGGAATTTCTACAATATTTGGCCACTCGTCGCACCTTCAACAGAAGATCGGCCACGCCTGGGTATGTCCTCAGGAACCGCTGGACTACTAGATTCTTCACGTGCGCCAGGCAAGGGATGTATGTCAGCTTAGCCAACCTTAAAGCGCGAATGAAATTACTCCCATTATCACACACAACCATGCCCGGTTTCAGGTCCAGCGGTGCCAGCCACAAATCCGTCTGTTCCTTTATTCCCCTCCAAATTTCCTCCCCTGTGTGCTGCTTATCCCCAAGGCAGATCATCTTCAGCAACGCTTGCTGACGCATGCCAACAGCTGTGCTGCACTGCTTCCACGATCCTACTGCTGCTGGGTTAGCGCTTCCGGATGAGGTACAGCTTTGAGATGCGTTGGAGGAGAAGGAGTCAGAGAGGTAGGTGCTGCTGTTGTTATCCAGTGGGAGGGACGGCGGTGCAGCTGTTTGCGGCGTGGGCAACACCCGCGCCGTAGCAGGTGAGGAATCGCTGCCAGGCTCCACAAGGTTCACCCAGTGCGCGGTAAGGGAGATGTATCGACCCTGGCCGAACGCACTCGTCCAGGTGTCAGTGGTGAGTAGTGTTGGGCGAACAGTGTTCGCCACTGTTCGGGTTCTGCAGAACATCACCCTGTTCGGGTGATGTTCGAGTTCGGCCGAACACCTGACGGTGCTCGGCCAAACCGTTCGGCCGCATGGCCGAACTAAGAGCGCATGGCCGAACGTTCCCCGAACGTTCGGCTAGCGCTGTGATTGGCCGAACGGGTCACGTGGTTCGGACCCGAACGCGCTTTGATTGGCCGAACGGTCACGTGGTTCGGGTAAATAAATACCCGAACCACGTCATATCTCCGCCATTTGTCTGTGGGTTTAGCTTTGGGTAGGCAGGCAGGGTAGTTCGCGCTCCAGCCACGCTAGCCAGGGTCCCCCCCAGTCATTGTGTGTCACTGCTGGGAACAGTAGTACACCGCTCGTTCAGCCACACTATATAGCATTCTGTGTACTGTTCTGTGTCTGCTGGGAATAGTGGTACACCGCTCGTTCAGCCACACTATATAGCATTCTGTGTACTGTTCTGTGTCTGCTGGGAACAGTAGTACACCGCTCGTTCAGCCACACTATATAGCATTCTGTGTACTGTTCTGTGTCTGCTGGGAATAGTGGTACACCGCTCGTTCAGCCACACTATATAGCATTCTGTGTACTGTTCTGTGTCTGCTGGGAATAGTGGTACACCGCTCGTTTAGCCACACTATATAGCATTCTGTGTACTGTTCTGTGTCTGCTGGGAACAGTAGTACACCGCTCGTTCAGCCACACTATATAGCATTCTGTGTACTGTTCTGTGTCTGCTGGGAATAGTGGTACACCGCTCGTTCAGCCACACTATATAGCATTCTGTGTACTGTTCTGTGTCTGCTGGGAACAGTAGTACACCGCTCGTTCAGCCACACTATATAGCATTCTGTGTACTGTTCTGTGTCTGCTGGGAACAGTAGTACACCGCTCGTTCAGCCACACTATATAGCATTCTGTGTACTGTTCTGTGTCTGCTGGGAATAGTGGTACACCGCTCGTTCAGCCACACTATATAGCATTCTGTGTACTGTTCTGTGTCTGCTGGGAACAGTAGTACACCGCTCGTTCAGCCACACTATATAGCATTCTGTGTACTGTTCTGTGTCTGCTGGGAACAGTAGTACACCGCTCGTTCAGCCACACTATATAGCATTCTGTGTACTGTTCTGTGTCTGCTGGGAATAGTGGTACACCGCTCGTTCAGCCACACTATATAGCATTCTGTGTACTGTTCTGTGTCTGCTGGGAATAGTGGTACACCGCTCGTTCAGCCACACTATATAGCATTCTGTGTACTGTTCTGTGTCTGCTGGGAACAGTAGTACACCGCTCGTTCAGCCACACTATATAGCATTCTGTGTACTGTTCTGTGTCTGCTGGGAACAGTAGTACACCGCTCGTTCAGCCACACTATATAGCATTCTGTGTACTGTTCTGTGTCTGCTGGGAATAGTGGTACACCGCTCACCCGCCACTGTATAGCATTGTGCTCTGTGTCGCTGCTGGGAATAGTGGTACACCGCTCACCCGTCACTGTATAGCATTGTGCTCTGTGTCGCTGCTGGGAATAGTGGTACTGTATAGCATTTCTGTACTGCCACTGTACTGCTGCCAGTCAGCGTGTACTGTAAGGATAAGTGAAATGAGGAAGAAATCCGGTGAAAGAGGGAGGGGCAAGGGAAGAGGTGTTTCCCCTGACGGTTCACGTACAGGCCACAGGGGAGCACCCAAGAAAACCCACTCAATACCGCCCATGTTGTCCAGGACAACAACCCTCACAAATCCAAAAGAACAGGACCAGATAATTACTTGGATGACCTCTCAAGCGTCCAGCAGTGGGTTAAGCAGCACCAGCACATCACGCACGAGGTCCGAGTCCTCAGCCAGTTACAAGGAGCCAGTGGGCACAAAGCTGACACAACCGGCAGCGACACCACGCACACAACTGCCAGATAACCAGTCCGATGAATTACCTCAGGACACAATGGGGTATTCGCAGGAGCTATTCCCAGCCCAACAAACTTCCACCTTTCAAAGGTCAATGGAGGAACAGCCAGAAATGTTGTGCCTGGATTCACAACCGTTAACTGTGGGAAATGCACCGCGCACTGAAATACAAGGCGAGTCCGAAGAGGACTCGGAAACCCAAATCCCAGAGCAATTTGGGCAGGAGGGGTTGCAATTGCAGGAGGTCGGCCGACAAGATCTGGAAGACGACGTTGGAGTGTGCTGCGCAGAGGTTGTTGTGGGGAGCTCTACTCCACGGCGGCGGCCCACAATGACATATGACGAGTTTGAGGAGATGGAAGAGGAGGGTATGGACAATGTGGACAGAGACCCAGATTTTGTTTGTGAACGAGAACATCGCCGTCGTAGCAGCAGCACAGATGAGTCTGTTGAAGAACCCACTGCTGCACGAGCTCGCCTTGTGCCACAAGGTAGGCGGCGCGCAATTTCAGGCACCACAAGCGTGGAAGTTCAAGTGAGAGGCAAAAGAGGAGCAAACAGAAATCGCCAGCAAGGAGGCAGGTGCTCCAAAGTCTGGGCTTTCTTTGAAGACTGCACTGAGGATGTTACCATGGCGATTTGCAAGGTGTGCAAGACCCGCCTGAGCAGGGGGAAAAGTATTAACAACCTCTCCACCACCAGCATGAGCCGTCACATGCTATCCAAACATCCCACTCTTTGGGCAAACGCGTCAGGACAGGGTACCAGAAACAACACTGCCTCCCTTGGGTTCACCAGACCCGCCTCAGCAGCAGCAGTAGCCCAGCCATTGCGTGGTTCACAACATTCACAAACATCAGACGACGCTGACACTGTCACTTTCCGGAGTAGTGCTCTTGAGGTCTCCCAGTGTTCTTCAAACACAACAACCAACAGCCCTTCCGTGTGCAGCGCTACGGTTCAGTTGTCTGTGTCGGAGATGTTTGAGCGCAAGAGGAAATTGCCAGCAAATGACCCCCGGGCCGTGGCAGTAACAGCCAGCATAGCCAAGCTTCTGGCCTGCGAAATGCTGCCATATCGATTGGTGGAGACAAACAGCTTCAAGGGCATGATGTCAGTGGCCATCCCACGTTACGTGGTTCCCAGCCGCTACCACTTTGCACGCTCTGCAGTGCCTGAGTTGCATGAGCACGTGGTCAGCAAAATAACCCGAAGCTTGAAGAATGCCGTTGCCTGCAAGGTTCACCTCACCACTGACACCTGGACGAGTGCGTTCGGCCAGGGTCGATACATCTCCCTTACCGCGCACTGGGTGAACCTTGTGGAGCCTGGCAGCGATTCCTCACCTGCTACGGCACGGGTGTTGCCCACGCCACAAACAGCTGCACCGCCGTCCCTCCCACTGGATAACAGCAGCACCTACCTCTCTGACTCCTTCTCCTCCAACGCATCTCAAAGCTGTACCTCATCCGGAAACGCTAACCCAGCAGCAGTAGGATCGTGGAAGCAGTGCAGCACAGCTGTTGGCATGCGTCAGCAAGCGTTGCTGAAGCTAATCTGCCTTGGGGATAAGCAGCACACAGGGGAGGAAATTTGGAGGGGAATAAAGGAACAGACGGATTTGTGGCTGGCACCGCTGGACCTGAAACCGGGCATGGTTGTGTGTGATAATGGGAGTAATCTCATTCGCGCTTTAAGGTTGGCTAAGCTGACACACATCCCTTGCCTGGCGCACGTGATGAACCTAGTAGTTCAGCGGTTCCTGAGGACATACCCAGGCGTGGCCGATCTGCTGTTGAAGGTGCGTCGAGTGGCCAAACATTGTAGAAATTCCAGTACTGCTTCGGGGGCACTCGCCAAGATGCAGGAGCGCTTCAATCTCCCCCACCATCGCTTGCTGTGTGATGTCCCTACGCGCTGGAATTCTACGCTGCACATGCTAGCCCGCTTTTGCGAGCAGAAGAGTGCAGTGGTCCAGTACATGACGGCGCAGTACCGAGGCGCATCCGGCCAGCTGCCAAGCTTCTGTGGAACCGATTGGGCCAACATGTTGGACCTCTGCCAAGTCCTCCAAAATTTTGAGCAATCCACGTTGCTTGTGAGCAGTGACAACTCTTCAGTCAGCATTACCATACCACTGCTGTGTTTACTGAAGAGGTCGATGTTAAAAATCAAGGAAACAGCTGTCATGATGCAACTGGGGGAATCTGAAGGAGAAAACGATCAGCGTGATGGTACCAACATCAGGCCATCCGCCTCAGGGAACGCTGGCCCCAGCAGCTATGACGAAGAAGAGGAGGAGGAACAGCTGGAGTTGGAGCAGGAATTTCATGCCACCACTGACGAGGGCCAGAGCGGTGCACGTTGGACTTCCACAATTCAACGCGAATGGTCAGCAGAAGCAGACCAGGAGGAAGGTGACGACTATGATGCATCACAACAACTATCACAACGCTCACAAGAGGATGATGAGGATTCTGGTAGGACTCTGGCACACATGGCTCAATTCATGCTAGACTGCATTGAACGTGACCCACGCATTGTGCACATTCTGGACAACACCAATTACTGGGTTTATACCCTTCTGGATCCACGGTACAAACACAATGTTCCAAAACTGCTTGAAGAAAGAGTCAGACAGGTCAAAATGGAAGAATACCAGCAGGCCCTTGTGGAGACTTTAGAGAGGAGATTGACATCCTCCCCCTCCTCTAGCCAGTTGTACGCCGACAGACTGACTTCCGCAAACCCAGGACGACCAGGAGGGCAGCAAACAACGCAAGCCACAGCTAGTACCCAAAAGGGAATGGTATCGGCAGTGTCCTTGGAGTGGGAAAATGTTCTGACACCCATGCAGTCGCAGCCCACTGAACAGCAAGTGTGCAGATCCACCTCCAACACCGATCGCCTGGAGAAGATGGTCAAGGACTACATGTCAGATGGCGTAGCTGTGTCGAACCATCCATCTGCACCCTTCAACTATTGGGTATCGAAGCTAGACACCTGGCACGAACTGGCAATGTACGCAATAGAGGTGCTGGCTTGCCCGGCAGCCAGCGTTATGTCGGAACGCTGTTTCAGTGCTGCCGGAGGCATCGTCACAGATCGGCGTATCCGCCTCTCTACAGAAAATGCAGACCGTCTGACTCAAATTAAAATGAATCAATCCTGGATTGGAAATGACTACGCAACACTCCAGGACCCCAACCAAGTAACATGACCAATGAACATCTGGGATGGTGTAGCGTTTCCGGTCCCTGTTTATTGAACCTCTCATCTGTATTACATTTATGACTGCATGGCGGCAAAAAGCATTGCTGCTATATCCGCACGCTTTTTGTCCTCATGCAAGGCCTGGGTTGTTGTGTCTCAAAAACCGTGGCCTTCTCCTCCTGCGCCTGCTCCTGTTCCATCACGTCTGCTGCTGCTGGGTTAGCGTTGCCGCGTGGTCCCTGTTTATTGAACCACTTATCTTTATTACATTTATGACTGCATGGCGGTACAAAGCATGCTATCCGCACGCTTCTTGCCCTCATGCAAGGCCTGGGTTGTTGTGTCTCACAAAGCGTGGCCTTCTCCTCCTGCGCCTGCTCCTGTTCCATCACATCTGCTGCTGCTGGGTTAGCGTTGCCGCGTGGTCCCTGTTTATTGAACCACTTATCTTTATTAAATTTATGACTGCATGGTGGTACAAAGCATGCTATCCACACGCTTTTTGTCCTCATGCAAGGCCTGGGTTGTTGTGTCTCACAAAGCGTGGCCTTCTCCTCCTGCGCCTGCTCCTGTTCCATCACATCTGCTGCTGCTGGGTTAGCGTTGCCGGTCCCTGTTTATGGAACCTCTTATCTTTATTACATTTATGACTGCATGGCGGTACAAAGCATGCTATCCGCACGCTTCTTGCCCTCATGCAAGGCCGGGGTTGTTGTGTCTCACAAAGCGTGGCCTTCTCCTCCTGCGCCTCCTCCTGTTCCATCACGTGTGCTGCTGCTGGGTTAGCGTTACCGGTCCCTTTTCCTGGAACCTCTTATATGTATTACATTTATGACTGCATGCCGACAATAAACATGTTACCTGTGCAAAGAAAACAGACATTTCCCGCATTTAAAAGACAGTTTTCCCTTTGAAACTTTAAAATCGATTTTCTCAAAAACTATAAGCTCTTTTTGCTAATTTTTTTTCCTCTTGTACCCACTCCCAAGGTGCACATACCCTGTAAATTTGGGGTATGTAGCATGTAAGGAGGCTTTACAAACCACAAAAGTTCGGGTCCCCATTGACTTCCATTATGTTCGGAGTTCGGGTCGAACACCCGAACATCGCGGCCATGTTCGGCCTGTTCGGCCCGAACCCGAACATCTAGATGTTCGCCCAACACTAGTGGTGAGGTGAACCTTGCAGGCAACGGCATTCTTCAAGCTTCGGGTTATTTTGCTGACCACGTGCTCATGCAACTCAGGCACTGCAGAGCGCGCAAAGTGGTAGCGGCAGGGAACCACGTAACGTGGGATGGCCACTGACATCATGCCCTTGAAGCTGTTTGTCTCCACCACTCGATATGGCAGCATTTCGCAGGCCAGAAGCTTGGCTATATTGGCTGTTACTGCCACGGCCCGGGGGTCATTTGCTGGCAATTTCCTCTTGCGCTCAAACATCTCCGAGACAGACAACTGAACCGTAGGGCTGCACACTGAAGGGCTGTTGGTTGTTGTGTTTGATGACTGGGAGACCTCAAGTGCACTATTCCGGAAAGTGACAGTGTCAGCGTCGTCTGATGTTTGTGAATGTTGTTGTGAACCACGCAATGGCTGGGCTACTGCTGCTGCTGAGGAGGGTCTGGTGGTGAGTCTGGTGACCCCAAGGGAGGCAGTGTCTCCCTTGGGGTCAACGCGGCAGGACAGAGTTACCCTGTCCTGCCGCGTTTGCCCACAGAGTGGGATGTTTGGATACCATGTGGCGGGTCATGCTGGTGGTGGAGAGGTTGTTAATATTTTTCCCCCTGCTCAGGCGGGTCTTGCACACCTTGCAAATCACCATGTTACCATCCTCACTGCAGTCTTCACAGAAAGGCCAGACTTTGGCGATTTCTGTTTGCGCCTCTTTTGCGTCTCACTTAAACTTCCACGCTTGTGGTGCCTGAAATTTCGCGCCGCCTACCTTGTGGCACAAGGCGAACTCGTGCAGCAGTGGGTTCTTCAACAGACTCATCTGTGCTGCTACGACGGCGATGTTCTCCTTCACATACAAAATCTGGGTCTCTGTCCACATTGTCCAAACCCTCCTCTTCCATCTCCTCAAACTCGTCATATGTGATTGTGGGCCGCCGCCATGGAGTACAGCTCCCCAGAACAACCTCTGCGCAGCTCACTCCAACGTCGTCTTCCAGATCTTCTCGGCCGACCTCCTGCAATTGAAACCCCTCCTGCCCAACTTGCTCTGGGATTTGGGTTTCAAAGTCCTCGGACTCGCCTTGCATTTCAGTGCGCGGTGCATTTCCCACAGTAAATGGTTGTGAATCCGGGCACAACATTTCTGGCTGTTCCATTGACCTTTGAAAGGTGGAAGTTTGTTGGGCTGGGAATAGCTCCTGCGAATACCCCATTGTGTCCTGAGGAAATTCTTCGGACTGGTTATTTGGCAGTTGTGTGCGTGGTGTCGCTGCCGGTTGTGTAAGCTTTGTGCCCACTGGCTCCTTGTAACTGGCTGAGGACTCGGACCTCATGCGTGATGTGCTGGTGCTGCTTAACCCACTGCTGGACGCTTGAGAGGTCATCCAATTAATTATCTGGTCCTGTTCTTTTGGATTTGTGAGGGTTGATTTCCTGGACAACAGGGGCGTTCCTAGCGCTGTAGATTCGTGGCCCATGCCACGAACCTGGCGTAAGGTGCCCCTGATCTGCGATTATGGGGTGCCCAACACAGGTGCCCCGAATGTATGGGCACAGCCGCACAGCGTTATGGCTCAACGCGGCCGCCGTTCGCTCGATACGGCGGCCGCTCACATTTCCGGCTCCCGACATCAACTTGATATGTGACAGGCAGCATACGCTGCCTTGATCCGCCCCCTGCCGCCCCGTGCTCCAATCAGAAGCGGAGGAGCACCTGGCAGGGGGCGTGGCGATCCATTGAAAGGCAGGGGGCTGGAGCCATGGAGCGTGACTAGCTCCGCCCCCTGCACGGAGTCTGACCTGCAGACCCGACCCAGCCAGCACATGGCATGGCGTCATATTGGCGGCGCCGGCTTCCGCACCCGGCCACCTGCCAAACAAAGCATCCGCTCGCCGCCAGGCTGCTCCACGCGCCTCCACCACAGAGCAGCAGCAGAGCAGACCACTATCTGGCCGCCGCCTCCTCAGACTTTGCCGCCTCAGTCTGCATCACCCGGCCGGTGCCCCCCACAGTGCCTCCTCTCAAGTTCCAGAGTCAGAGCAGCAGACAGTGGACTGACTGGACAGGACAAGGAAGGAAGCAAGCCTGCAGCCAGCCAGATGACAGAGAGACCACTTCACCCTGCAGCCATCACCCAGCAGAACACCGCAGCCAGTCATACACCTTCCTTCACACAGTAAGTGGCAGCAGTGCACCCAGCAAATGCAAGTGGTGGGGGTTTGGTGGGGAGGGGGGAGATGAGAGGGTGCAGCACTGCAGCCAGAGCCAGCTAGCCACCCTGAAGCCAGCCCGGCAGTAGCCACTAGCTAGGTGGGGGGTTTGGGGTGGAGGAGGGGAGAGTGGAGCCATTTAGCCACACACAGTCACCCCTCAGGCAGCCCAGTAGTTGCCACTAGCCAGGTGGGGGGTTTGGGGTGGAGGGGAGAGTGGAGCCAGCTAGCCACCCTGAATCCAGCCCAGCAGTAGCCACTAGCCAGGTGGGGGGTTTGGGGTGGAGGAGGGGAGAGTGGAGCCATTTGGCCACACACAGCCACCCCTCAGCCAGCCCAGTAGTTGCTACTAGCCAGGTGGGTGGTTTGGGGTGGAGGAGGGTAGAGTGGAGCCAGCTAGCCACCCCACAGCCAGCCCAGTAGTAGCCACTAGCCAGGTGGTGGGTTTGGGGTGGAGGAGGGGTGAGTGGAGCCAGCTAGCCACCCCGCAGCCAGCCCAGTAGTAGCCACTAGCCAGGTGGTGGGTTTGGGGTGGAGGAGGGAAGAGTGGAGCCAGCTAGCCACTAGCCTTGCTCTCTACGGATTAATGAGTAACCAGTGGTTACTCTTGATTCAAATTGGCTCTAATTCCTGCAGCTGAGCAGCTAGATGCGGTGGGGTTAATTACACTTAATGCTGATCTCCGCTCAGCGTTTCAACAAGGTGCAAGCTTCCAAATGGACTCATTGCAAACCTAATTTGCTCCATAGCAAAGCTTGCAACGCATTCATTTGGATGCTCGCACCTCGTTAAAATGCTGAGCGGAGAGCGGCATTATAGTTAACCCCACCGCATCTAGCTGCTTCGCTGTGGCAATTAAAGCTAATTTGAATCACGAGTAACCACTGTGGTTATTCGTGATTAATCTGTGCCAAGCAAGGCTACTAGTAGTCACACACAGCCAGCCCAGTAGTAGTAGCCACTAGCCAAACAGCACCTGGGACTGGCTGGGCCTGCCTGCTGTGCTGTCTCAGACACCTGTCTGTCACCTAAGCATTACTAGATCACCATTCATGATTTGCCAATAGACTGGTCACTGGTACTAGTACAGCAGCAGCTTATTGGATGCCTTAGCACTGATTTGAATTACAAGTCATGCTGTGTGGTGATGTATGCATGAGGCTTACTGCGCACCTCCTGTGGCCTGGTGTTGTCCTTGGTTTGCCTGTTATTTTTATATCCTGGTTGACAGTCATGCACAATATTTCCTATTGGGCTGCCTTTGACCTCGCTCGCTGGGGACCAATATACTAGTATGTGTGCCAGTGTGTGAGGATGTACCAGTTGTGTGCAGTGTGCACACTCCACTGGAAGCCTATACTGCTGCCTATGGTAAGTATGCAGTCCCTGCTGTCACTCACTATCTAAACGGGGGTCCCTGCTGTCACTCACTATCTAAACGGGGGTCCCTGCTGTCACTCACTACCCAACTGGGGGTCCCTGCTGTCACTCACTACCCAACTGGGGGTCCCTGCTGTCACTCACTACCCAACTGGGGGTCCCTGCTGTCACTCACTACCCAACTGGGGGTCCCTGCTGTCACTCACTACCTAACTGGGGGGTCCCTGTCACTACCTAACTGGGGGGTCCCTGTCACTACCTAACTGGGGGGTCCCTGTCACTACCTAACCGGGGGGTGCCTGTCACTGCCTACACTGGGGGGCTCCTGTCACTAACTGAACTGGGGGTCTCCTGTCACTACCTAAATTGGGGTACTCCTGGCGCTACCTTAACTAGGGGGCACCTGTCGCTACCTAAACTATCCAGGCCAGCCAGCCCAGCAACACCACCAGCCAACCAGCCCAGAATCACTATCAAAAAGGCCACAGCATCACCACCAGTCAGGCCAGCATTTACTTCAACCAGCCAAGCACAGCCCAGCATCACTGCCAGCCAACCCAGCCACAACATCGGCCACAGCATCACCGCCAGCCAGGCCACAGCATCACTGCCAGGCCTTTCAGCTCACACATCATCCCCAATCCAGCCAAAACCAGTATTGCCAGGTACAGCAGCCAGTAGAGGAGAATTCAGAAGCCAGGTGAGAGGTGTCTACCATATTAAGGGGGCATTCTGCCTATTTATGTGAAATGCTGTCTATTTATGTGCCTCATGACTGCTGAATTTGTCTTGTTGGGGGCCTCAAGATTGCTGAATTTGTCTTGTTGAGGGCTTAAAGATTGCTGAATTTGTCTTGTTGGGTGCCTCATGATTTGTTGGGGGCCTCATGATTGCTGAATTTGTCTTGTTGGGGGCCTCATGCTTGCTGACTTTGTCTTGTTGATGGCCTCATGATTTCTGAATTTGTTTTGATAAGGGCCTCATGATTGCTGAATTTGTCTTGTTGAGGGTCACATGATTGCTAACTGCGAGACTATGGAAAAAAAATGAATCATCATCATATGAGACAATAGCATTAAACCTACTTTTTTAGCTTTTTAAAACAGAAAATAAAACTGGGAGGTTCTAAAAAAATGAATATATTTTTTCAGGAGTAGAATGGATGAAATTGTTTATCTTTTCAGTTTTTCAACTTGGATTTTCCATAATGTTCATGTGTGTTAAAACGTTTGTATAGTATTTAGTTTAAATTGCTGTTGCCACTTTGCGATAAGTGACTTGTGGGTTGCAGTTTGGGCCTTCAAAAAGTTCGCCACCACTGTCCTAATCTAATGTACGATTGGCCCCACCCATGGCCACGCCCACTCACTGCATGACCACGTCCATTTTTTGGCGCGGCGCGCATAGCGCACCGCACATAGCCCCCACCTTGTGCCCCCAGGTGCCACTGATCTCCAAGGACCCTAGGAACGCCCCTGCTGGACAACATGGGCGGTATTGAGTGGGTTTTCTTCGGTGCTCCACTGTGGCCTGTACGTGAACCGTCAGGGGAAACACCTCTTCCCTTGCCCCTGCCTCTTTCACAGGATTTCTTCTTCATTTCACTTATCCTTAAAGTACACGCTGACTGGCAGCAGTACAGTGGCAGTACAGAAATGCTATATAGTGGTGGGTGAGCAGTGTACTACTATTCCCAGCAGCGACACAGAGCACAATGCTATACAGTGGTGGGTGAGCGTTGTACTACTGTTCCCAGCAGCGACACAGAGCACAATGCTATACAGTGGTGGGTGAGCAGTGTACTGCTGTTCCCAGCAGCGACACAGAGCACAATGCTATACAGTGGTGGGTGAGCGGTGTACTACTATTCCCAGCAGCGACACAGAGCACAATGCTATACAGTGGTGGGTGAGCGGTGTACTACTGTTCCCAGCAGCGACACAGAGCACAATGCTATACAGTGGTGGGTGAGCGGTGTACTACTATTCCCAGCAGCGACACAGAGCACAATGCTATACAGTGGTGGGTGTGCGGTGTACTACTGTTCCCAGCAGCGACACAGAGCACAATGCTATACAGTGGTGGGTGAGCGGTGTACTACTATTCCCAGCAGTGACACAGAGCACAATGCTATACAGTGGTGGGTGAGCGGTGTACTACTGTTCCCAGCAGCGACACAGAGCACAATGCTTTACAGTGGTGGGTGAGCGGTGTACTACTGTGTCCAGCAGCGACACAGAGCACAATGCTATACAGTGGTGGGTGAGCGGTGTACTACTATTCCCAGCAGCGACACAGAGCACAATGCTATACAGCGGTGGGTGAGCGGTGTACTACTATTCCCAGCAGCGACACAGAGCACAATGCTATACAGTGGTGGGTGAGCGGTGTACTACTATTCCCAGCAGCGACACAGAGCACAATGCTATACAGGGTGAGCGGTGTACTACTGTTCCCAGCAGAGACACAGAGTGGCAGTAAACACAATGCTATATAGTGTGGGTGAGCGGTGTACTACTATTCCCAGCAGCGACACAGAGCACAATGCTATACAGGGTGAGTGGTGTACTACTGTTCCCAGCAGCGACACAGAGTGACAGTAAACACAATTCTATATAGTGTGGGTGAGCGGTGTACTACTATTCCCAGCAGCGACACAGAGCACAATGCTATACAGGGTGAGCGGTGTACTACTGTTCCCAGCAGAGACACAGAGTGGCAGTAAACACAATGCTATACAGTGGTGGGTGAGCGGTGTACACAGAGTGGCAGTAAACACAATGCTATATAGTGTGGGTGAGCGGTGTACTACTGTTCCCAGCAGCGACACAATGACTGGGGGGACCCTGGCTAGCCTGGCTGGTGAGAGGACTACCCTGCCTGCCTACCCAAAGCTAAACCCACAGACAAATGGCGGAGAAATGACGTGGATCGGGAATTTATTTACCCAAACCACGTGACCCGTTCGGCCAATCAGAGCGCGTTCGGGTCCGAACCACTTGACCCGTTTGGCCAATCACAGCGCTAGCCGAACGTTCGGGGAACGTTCGGCCATGCGCTCTTAGTTCGGCCATATGGCCGAACGCTTTGGCCGAACACCATGAGGTGTTCGGCCGAACTCGAACATCACCCGAACAGGGTGATGTTCTGCAGAACCCGAACAGTGGCGAACACTGTTCGCCCAATACTACCTCCAAGCTCTGTTGGTGGGCAGAAAAAGGGGGGATTCATATGTGTTCTGAGTAGTATGGCTCTAAGCAAGCTCTTAAAGCTGCTGAGCTTGAATTGTAAAAAATAGCCTGGTCACTAGGAGGGGTGTAAGCCTATGGTGGTTAAATAATACCAGTTACCTGGCAGTCCTGTAGCTCTTCCTGGCACCAGTACTCTCTGAATCACACACCTGAAACAAGCATGCAGATAATCCAGTCACACTTCAGTCAGAGCACCTGATCTGCATGCTTGTTCAGGATCTATTGCGAGAGTTAGGGCTCGTTTCCACTAGGGCAAATCCGCATGCGGGCACTGCATGCGGATTCGCATACCTAATGTTAGTGGATGGGGCCGTTTCCACATGTGCGGCGTGCGGGAGCGATTTGGCGGCGGGCCAAATCTGCACGGCGGGACCCGCAGAATTCGCCTGCGTCGGGAATCCGTGCGAATCGCCGCTAATGTATTTAATAGTAAAAACGCATGCGTTTGTTACATGCGTTTTTACCCGCGATTTCGCGTGCGATTTCGCACCTTTTCAATGTTATTTTACCCTGGCAGTGTCATGGTTAATTTCGCATGGCACCCTGCCATGCGAAATCGCACGCAAAATCGCGGGTAAAAACGCATGCGGAAACGCATCCGCATGCGTTTTTACAAGCGTCGGAATGCGGCCGAAATCGCGTCGCACTAGTGGAAACGGGCCCTTAGAGATACATGATCGAGAGGACAGACAGGCGACTTGCATTGTTTTAGAGGACTGGATATAGGAAAGCATATGTTGTCCTTTAAAGGGGTTGTCTGGTATGTTTAAAAAAGCTAAAACTGGCACTTACCTGGGGCTTTTATCCGCCCCCTGCAGCTGTGATGTCCCGCACCATCCTTCTCCGATGCTCTGTTCCCCGCCATCCTCCTCCGATGCTCCATTCCATGCCGTTCTCCTCCGATGCTCTGTTCCCCACCGTCCTCCTCCAATGCTCTGTTCCCCGCCGTCCTCCTCCGATGCTCTGTTCCCCGCTGTCCTCCACCGATGCTCCATTCCGTGCCGTCAGTAACCTGCTAATTGTTCGTCTAACTAGACAGACAGAACTGCGGCTGCACAGCCGTGACTGTGCGCATAATCGGGAGCTTACTGCGGAGACACTGTGCGTATAATCGGGAGCTTACTGCGGAGGCACTGTGCGTATAATCGGGAGCCTACTGCGGAGGCACTGTGCGTATAATCGAGAGCTTAATGCGCAGGCACTGTGCGTATAATCGGGAGCCTACTGCGCAGGCACTGTGCGTATAATCGGGAGCCTACTGCGCAGGCACTGTGCGTATAATCGGGAGCTTACTGCGGAGGCACTGTGAATATAATCGGGAGCCTACTGCGCAGGCACTGTGCGTATAATCGGGAGCTTACTGCGCAGGCACTGTGCGTATAATCGGGAGCCTACTGCGGAGGTACTGTGCGTATAATCGGGAGCCTACTGCAGAGGCACTGTGCGTATAATCGGGAGCTTACTGCGCAGGCACTGTGCGTATAATCGGGAGCTTACTGCGAAGGCGCTGTGCGTATAATCGGGAGTTTACTGCGCAGGCGCTGTGCGTATAATCGGGAGCTTACTGCGGAGGCACTGTGCGTATAATCGGGAGCTTACTGCGCAGGCACTGTGCGTATTATCGGGAGCCTACTGCGGAGGCACTGTGCGTATAATCGGGAGCCTACTGCGGAGGCACTGCGTATAATCGAGAGCTTACTGCGGAGGCACTGTGCGTATAATCGGAAGCTTACTGCGGAGGCACTGTGCGTATAATCGGGAGCCTACTGCGGAGGCACTGTGCGTATAATCGGGAGCTTACTGCGCAGGCATTGTGCGTATAATCGAGAGCTTACTGCGGAGGCACTGTGCGTATAATCGGGAGCTTACTGCGGAGGCACTGTGCGTATAATCGGGAGCCTACTGCGGAGGCACTGTGCGTATAATCAGGAGCTTACTGCGCAGGCACTGTGCGTATAATCGGGAGCTTACTGCGCAGGCACTGTGCGTATAATCGGGAGCCTACTGCGCAGGCACTGTGCGTATAATCGGGAGCTTACTGCAGGGGCACTGTGCGTATAATCGGGAGCTTACTGCGGAGGCACTGTGCGTATATCGGGAGCCTACTGCGGAGGCACTGTGCGTATAATCGGGAGCTTACTGCGGAGGCACTGTGCGTATAATCGGGAGCTTACTGCGGAGGCACTGTGCGTATAATCGGGAGCCTACTGCGGAGGCACTGTGCGTATAATCGAGAGCTTACTGCGGAGGCACTGTGTGTATAATCGAGAGCTTACTGCGCAGGCACTGTGCGTATAATCGGGAGCCTACTGCGCAGGAACTGTGCGTATAATTGGGAGCCTACTGCGCAGGCGCTGTGCGTATAATCGGGAGCTTACTGCGGAGGCACTGTGCATATAATCGGGATCCTACTGCGCAGGCACTGTGCGTATAGTCGGGAGCTTACTGCGCAGGCACTGTGCGTAAAATCGGGAGCCTACTGCGGAGGTACTGTGCGTATAATCGGGAGCATACTGCGGAGGCACTGTGCGTATAATCGGGAGCTTACTGCGCAGGCACTGTGCGTATAATCGGGAGCTTACTGCGGAGGCGCTGTGCGTATAATCGGGAGCTTACTGCGCAGGCGCTGTGCGTATAATCGGGAGCTTACTGCGGAGGCACTGTGCGTATAATCGGGAGCTTACTGCGCAGGCACTGTGCGTATAATCGGGAGCCTACTGCGGAGGCACTGTGCGTATAATCGGGAGCCTACTGCGCAGGCACTGTGCGTGTAACCTGGAGCTTACTGCGCAGGCAATGTGCGTATAATCGGGAGCTTACTGCGCAGGCACTGTGCGTATAATCGGGAGCCTACTGCGGAGGCACTGTGCATATAATCGGGAGCCTACTGCGGAGGCACTGTGCGTATAATCGGGAGCCTACTGCGGAGGCACTGTGCGTATAATCGAGAACTTACTGCGGAGGCACTGTGCGTATAATCGGGAACTTACTGCGGAGGCACTGTGCGTATAATCAGGAGCCTACTGCGGAGGCACTGTGCGTATAATCGGGATCTTACTGCTCAGGCACTGTGCGTATAATCGAGAGCTTACTGCGGAGGCACTGTGCGTATAATCAGGAGCTTACTGCGGAGGCACTGTGCGTATAATCGGGAGCCTACTGCGGAGGCACTGTGCGTATAATCGGGAGCTTACTGCGCAGGCACTGTGCGTATAATCGGGAGCTTACTGCGCAGGCACTGTGCGTATAATCGAAAGCCTACTGCGCAGGCACTGTGCGTATAATCGGGAGCTTACTGCAGAGGCACTGTGCATATAATCGGGAGCTTACTGCGGAGGCACTGTGCGTATAATCGGGAGCCTACTGCAGAGGCACTGTGCGTATAATCGGGAGCTTACTGCGGAGGCACTATGCGTATAATCGGGAGCTTACTGCGGAGGCACTGTGCGTATAATCGGGAGCCTACTGCAGAGGCACTGTGCGTATAATCGAGAGCTTACTGCGGAGGCACTGTGCTTATGATCGGGAGCTTACTGCGGAGGTACTGTGCGTATAATCGGGAGCTTACTGTGGAGGTACTGTGCGTATAATCGAGAGCTTACTGCGGAGGCACTGTGCGTATAATCGAGAGCTTACTGCGGAGGCACTGTGCGTATAATCGAGAGCTTACTGCGCAGGCACTGTGTGTATAATCGGGAGCCTACTGTGGAGGTACTGTGCGTACAATCGGGAGCTTACTGCGCAGGCACTGTGCGTATAATCGGGAGCTTACTGCGCAGGCACTGTGCGTGTAATCGGGAGCTTACTGCGCAGGAACTGTGCGTATAATCGGGAGCTTACTGTGGTGGCACTGTGCGTATAATCGGGAGCTTACTGCGCAGGCACTGTGCGTATAATCGGGAGCTTACTGCGCAGGCTCTGTGCGTATTATCGGGAGCCTACTGCACTGGCACTGTGCGTATAATCGGGAGCTTACTGCGCAGGCACTGTGCGTATAATCGGGAGCTTACTGTGCAGGCACTGTGCGTTTAATCGGGAGCTTACTGCGCAGGCACTGTGCATATTATCGGGAGCTTACAGCGCAGGCACAGTGTGTATAATCGGGAGCTTACTGCGCAGGCACTGTGTGTATAATCGGGAGCTTACTGCGCAGGCACTGTGCGTATAATCGGGAGCATACTGCGCAGGCACTGTGCGTATAATCGGGAGCTTACTGCGGAGGCACTGTGCGTATAATCGGGAGCTTACTGCACAGGCACTGTGCGTATTATCGGGAGCTTACTGCGCAGGCACTGTGCGTATAATCGGGAGCTTACTGCGAAGGCACTGTGCGTATAATCGGGAGCTTACTGCGCAGGCACTGTGCGTATAATTGGGAGCTTACTGCGCAGGCACTGTGCGTATAATCGGGAACCTACTGCGCAGGCACTGTGTGTATAATCGGGAGCTTACTGCGCAGGCACTGTGCGTATAATCAGGAGCCTACTGCGGAGGCACTGTGCGTATAATCGGGAACTTACTGCGGAGGCACTGTGCGTATAATCAGGAGCCTACTGCGGAGGCACTGTGCGTATAATCGGGATCTTACTGCTCAGGCACTGTGCGTATAATCGAGAGCTTACTGCGGAGGCACTGTGCGTATAATCAGGAGCTTACTGCGGAGGCACTGTGCGTATAATCGGGAGCCTACTGCGGAGGCACTGTGCGTATAATCGGGAGCTTACTGCGCAGGCACTGTGCGTATAATCGGGAGCTTACTGCGCAGGCACTGTGCGTATAATCGAAAGCCTACTGCGCAGGCACTGTGCGTATAATCGGGAGCTTACTGCAGAGGCACTGTGCGTATAATCGGGAGCTTACTGCGGAGGCACTGTGCGTATAATCGGGAGCCTACTGCGGAGGCACTGTGCGTATAATCGGGAGCTTACTGCGGAGGCACTATGCGTATAATCGGGAGCTTACTGCGGAGGCACTGTGCGTATAATCGGGAGCCTACTGCAGAGGCACTGTGCGTATAATCGAGAGCTTACTGCGGAGGCACTGTGCTTATGATCGGGAGCTTACTGCGGAGGTACTGTGCAGATAATCGGGAGCTTACTGTGGAGGTACTGTGCGTATAATCGAGAGCTTACTGCGGAGGCACTGTGCGTATAATCGAGAGCTTACTGCGGAGGCACTGTGCGTATAATCGAGAGCTTACTGCGCAGGCACTGTGTGTATAATCGGGAGCCTACTGTGGAGGTACTGTGCGTACAATTGGGAGCTTACTGCGCAGGCACTGTGCGTATAATCGGGAGCTTACTGCGCAGGCACTGTGCGTATAATCGGGAGCTTACTGCGCAGGCACTGTGCGTGTAATCGGGAGCTTACTGCGCAGGAACTGTGCGTATAATCGGGAGCTTACTGTGGTGGCACTGTGCGTATAATCGGGAGCTTACTGCGCAGGCACTGTGCGTATAATCGGGAGCTTACTGCGCAGGCTCTGTGCGTATTATCGGGAGCCTACTGCACTGGCACTGTGCGTATAATCGGGAGCTTACTGCGCAGGCACTGTGCGTATAATCGGGAGCTTACTGTGCAGGCACTGTGCGTTTAATCGGGAGCTTACTGCGCAGGCACTGTGCATATTATCGGGAGCTTACAGCGCAGGCACAGTGTGTATAATCGGGAGCTTACTGCGCAGGCACTGTGTGTATAATCGGGAGCTTACTGCGCAGGCACTGTGCGTATAATCGGGAGCATACTGCGCAGGCAC
The DNA here is from genome assembly GCF_040937935.1 of Hyperolius riggenbachi. Classification (NCBI taxonomy): domain Eukaryota; kingdom Metazoa; phylum Chordata; class Amphibia; order Anura; family Hyperoliidae; genus Hyperolius; species Hyperolius riggenbachi. The sequence continues at coordinate 31,896,522 of NC_090646.1, read as the reverse complement.
TGTGCGTATAATCGGGAGCTTACTGCGGAGGCACTGTGCGTATAATCGGGAGCTTACTGCACAGGCACTGTGCGTATTATCGGGAGCTTACTGCGCAGGCACTGTGCGTATAATCGGGAGCTTACTGCGAAGGCACTGTGCGTATAATCGGGAGCTTACTGCGGAGGCACTGTGCGTATAATCAGGAGCTTACTGCGGAGGCACTGTGCGTATAATCGGGAGCCTACTGCGGAGGCACTGTGCGTATAATCGGGAGCTTACTGCGCAGGCACTGTGCGTATAATCGGGAGCTTACTGCGCAGGCACTGTGCGTATAATCGAAAGCCTACTGCGCAGGCACTGTGCGTATAATCGGGAGCTTACTGCAGAGGCACTGTGCGTATAATCGGGAGCTTACTGCGGAGGCACTGTGCGTATAATCGGGAGCCTACTGCGGAGGCACTGTGCGTATAATCGGGAGCTTACTGCGGAGGCACTATGCGTATAATCGGGAGCTTACTGCGGAGGCACTGTGCGTATAATCGGGAGCCTACTGCAGAGGCACTGTGCGTATAATCGAGAGCTTACTGCGGAGGCACTGTGCTTATGATCGGGAGCTTACTGCGGAGGTACTGTGCAGATAATCGGGAGCTTACTGTGGAGGTACTGTGCGTATAATCGAGAGCTTACTGCGGAGGCACTGTGCGTATAATCGAGAGCTTACTGCGGAGGCACTGTGCGTATAATCGAGAGCTTACTGCGCAGGCACTGTGTGTATAATCGGGAGCCTACTGTGGAGGTACTGTGCGTACAATTGGGAGCTTACTGCGCAGGCACTGTGCGTATAATCGGGAGCTTACTGCGCAGGCACTGTGCGTATAATCGGGAGCTTACTGCGCAGGCACTGTGCGTGTAATCGGGAGCTTACTGCGCAGGAACTGTGCGTATAATCGGGAGCTTACTGTGGTGGCACTGTGCGTATAATCGGGAGCTTACTGCGCAGGCACTGTGCGTATAATCGGGAGCTTACTGCGCAGGCTATGTGCGTATTATCGGGAGCCTACTGCACTGGCACTGTGCGTATAATCGGGAGCTTACTGCGCAGGCACTGTGCGTATAATCGGGAGCTTACTGTGCAGGCACTGTGCGTTTAATCGGGAGCTTACTGCGCAGGCACTGTGCATATTATCGGGAGCTTACAGCGCAGGCACAGTGTGTATAATCGGGAGCTTACTGCGCAGGCACTGTGTGTATAATCGGGAGCTTACTGCGCAGGCACTGTGCGTATAATCGGGAGCATACTGCGCAGGCACTGTGCGTATAATCGGGAGCTTACTGCGGAGGCACTGTGCGTATAATCGGGAGCTTACTGCACAGGCACTGTGCGTATTATCGGGAGCTTACTGCGCAGGCACTGTGCGTATAATCGGGAGCTTACTGCGAAGGCACTGTGCGTATAATCGGGAGCTTACTGCGCAGGCACTGTGCGTATAATTGGGAGCTTACTGCGCAGGCACTGTGCGTATAATCGGGAACCTACTGCGCAGGCACTGTGTGTATAATCGGGAGCTTACTGCGCAGGCACTGTGCGTATAATCAGGAGCCTACTGCGGAGGCACTGTGCGTATAATCGGGAACTTACTGCGGAGGCACTGTGCGTATAATCAGGAGCCTACTGCGGAGGCACTGTGCGTATAATCGGGATCTTACTGCTCAGGCACTGTGCGTATAATCGAGAGCTTACTGCGGAGGCACTGTGCGTATAATCAGGAGCTTACTGCGGAGGCACTGTGCGTATAATCGGGAGCCTACTGCGGAGGCACTGTGCGTATAATCGGGAGCTTACTGCGCAGGCACTGTGCGTATAATCGGGAGCTTACTGCGCAGGCACTGTGCGTATAATCGAAAGCCTACTGCGCAGGCACTGTGCGTATAATCGGGAGCTTACTGCAGAGGCACTGTGCGTATAATCGGGAGCTTACTGCGGAGGCACTGTGCGTATAATCGGGAGCCTACTGCGGAGGCACTGTGCGTATAATCGGGAGCTTACTGCGGAGGCACTATGCGTATAATCGGGAGCTTACTGCGGAGGCACTGTGCGTATAATCGGGAGCCTACTGCAGAGGCACTGTGCGTATAATCGAGAGCTTACTGCGGAGGCACTGTGCTTATGATCGGGAGCTTACTGCGGAGGTACTGTGCAGATAATCGGGAGCTTACTGTGGAGGTACTGTGCGTATAATCGAGAGCTTACTGCGGAGGCACTGTGCGTATAATCGAGAGCTTACTGCGGAGGCACTGTGCGTATAATCGAGAGCTTACTGCGCAGGCACTGTGTGTATAATCGGGAGCCTACTGTGGAGGTACTGTGCGTACAATTGGGAGCTTACTGCGCAGGCACTGTGCGTATAATCGGGAGCTTACTGCGCAGGCACTGTGCGTATAATCGGGAGCTTACTGCGCAGGAACTGTGCGTATAATCGGGAGCTTACTGCGGAGGCACTGTGCGTATAATCGGGAGCTTACTGCGCAGGCACTGTGCGTATAATCGGGAGCTTACTGCGCAGGCTCTGTGCGTATTATCGGGAGCCTACTGCACTGGCACTGTGCGTATAATCGGGAGCTTACTGCGCAGGCACTGTGCGTATAATCGGGAGCTTACTGCGCAGGCACTGTGCGTTTAATCGGGAGCTTACTGCGCAGGCACTGTGCATATTATCGGGAGCTTACAGCGCAGGCACAGTGTGTATAATCGGGAGCTTACTGCGCAGGCACTGTGTGTATAATCGGGAGCTTACTGCGCAGGCACTGTGCTTATAATCGGGAGCATACTGCGCAGGCACTGTGCATATAATCGGGAGCTTACTGCGGAGGCACTGTGCGTATAATCGGGAGCTTACTGCACAGGCACTGTGCGTATTATCGGGAGCTTACTGCGCAGGCACTGTGCGTATAATCGGGAGCTTACTGCGAAGGCACTGTGCGTATAATCGGGAGCTTACTGCGCAGGCACTGTGCGTATAATCGGGAGCTTACTGCGCAGGCACTGTGCGTATAATCGGGAACCTACTGCGCAGGCACTGTGTGTATAATCTGGAGCTTACTGCGCAGGCACTGTGCGTATAATCAGGAGCCTACTGCGGAGGCACTGTGCGTATAATAGGGAGCTTACTGCGCAGGCACTGTGCGTATAATGGGAGCTTACTGCGCAGGCACTGTGTGTATAATCGGGAGCTTACTGCGCAGGCACTGTGCGTATAATCGAGAGCTTACTGCGGAGGCACTGTGCGTATAATCGGGAGCTTACTGCGCAGGCACTGTACGTATAATCGGGAGCTTACTGCGGAGGCACTGTGCGTATAATCGGGAGCTTACTGCGCAGGCACTGTGCGTATAATCGGGAGCCTACTGCGGAGGCACTGTGCGTATAATCGGGAGCTTACTGCGGAGGCACTGTGCGTATAATCGGGAGCTTACTGCGCAGGCACTGTGCGTATAATCGGGAGCATACTGCGCAGGCACTGTGTGTATAATCGGGAGCTTACTGCGCAGGCACTGTGCGTATAATCGGGAGCATACTGCGCAGGCACTGTGCGTATAATCGGGAATCTACTGCGCAGGCACTGTGTGTATAATCGGGAACCTACTGCGCAGGCACTGTGTGTATAATCGGGAGCTTACTGCGCAGGCACTGTGCGTATAATCGGGAGCCTACTGTGCAGGCACTGTGTGTATAATCGGGAGCTTACTGCAGAGGCACTGTGCGTATAATCGGGAGCTCACTGCGAAGGCACTGTGCGTATAATCGGGAGCTTACTGCGCAGGCACTGTGCGTATGATCGGAAGCCTACTACGCAGGCACTGTGCATATAATCGGGAGCTTACTGCGGAGGCACTGTGCGTATAATCGGGAGCCTACTGCGGAGGCACTGTGCGTATAATCGGGAGCTTACTGCGGAGGCACTGTGCGTATAATCGGGAGCCTACTGCGGAGGCACTGTGCGCATAATCGGGAGCCTACTGCGGAGGCACTGTGCGTATAATCGGGAACTTACTGCGGAGGCACTGTGCGTATAATCAGGAGCCTACTGCGGAGGCACTGTGCGTATAATCAGGATCTTACTGCTCAGGCACTGTGCGTATAATCGAGAGCTTACTGCGGAGGCACTGTGCGTATAATCAGGAGCTTACTGCGGAGGCACTGTGCGTATAATCGGGAGCCTACTGCGGAGGCACTGTGCGTATAATCGGGAGCTTACTGCGCAGGCACTGTGCGTATAATCGGGAGCTTGCTGCGCAGGCACTGTGCGTATAATCGAAAGCCTACTGCGCAGGCACTGTGCGTATAATCGGGAGCTTACTGCAGAGGCACTGTGCGTATAATCGGGAGCTTACTGCGGAGGCACTGTGCGTATAATCGGGAGCCTACTGCAGAGGCACTGTGCGTATAATCGGGAGCTTACTGCGGAGGCACTATGCGTATAATCGGGAGCTTACTGCGGAGGCACTGTGCGTATAATCGGGAGCCTACTGCAGAGGCACTGTGCGTATAATCGAGAGCTTACTGCGGAGGCACTGTGCTTATGATCGGGAGCTTACTGCGGAGGTACTGTGCGTATAATCGGGAGCTTACTGTGGAGGTACTGTGCGTATAATCGAGAGCTTACTGCGGAGGCACTGTGCGTCTAATCGAGAGCTTACTGCGGAGGCACTGTGCGTATAATCGAGAGCTTACTGCGCAGGCACTGTGTGTATAATCGGGAGCCTACTGTGGAGGTACTGTGCGTACAATCGGGAGCTTACTGCGCAGGCACTGTGCGTATAATCGGGAGCTTACTGTGCAGGCACTGTGCGTATAATCGGGAGCTTACTGCGCAGGAACTGTGCGTATAATCGGGAGCTTACTGCGGAGGCACTGTGCGTATAATCGGGAGCTTACTGCGCAGGCACTGTGCGTATAATCGGGAGCTTACTGCGCAGGCTCTGTGCGTATTATCGGGAGCCTACTGCACTGGCACTGTGCGTATAATCGGGAGCTTACTGCGCAGGCACTGTGCGTATAATCGGGAGCTTACTGCGCAGGCACTGTGCGTTTAATCGGGAGCTTACTGCGCAGGCACTGTGCATATTATCGGGAGCTTACAGCGCAGGCACAGTGTGTATAATCGGGAGCTTACTGCGCAGGCACTGTGTGTATAATCGGGAGCTTACTGCGCAGGCACTGTGCTTATAATCGGGAGCATACTGCGCAGGCACTGTGCATATAATCGGGAGCTTACTGCGGAGGCACTGTGCGTATAATCGGGAGCTTACTGCATAGGCACTGTGCGTATTATCGGGAGCTTACTGCGCAGGCACTGTGCGTATAATCGGGAGCTTACTGCGAAGGCACTGTGCGTATAATCGGGAGCTTACTGCGCAGGCACTGTGCGTATAATCGGGAGCTTACTGCGCAGGCACTGTGCGTATAATCGGGAACCTACTGCGCAGGCACTGTGTGTATAATCTGGAGCTTACTGCGCAGGCACTGTGCGTATAATCAGGAGCCTACTGCGGAGGCACTGTGCGTATAATAGGGAGCTTACTGCGCAGGCACTGTGCGTATAATGGGAGCTTACTGCGCAGGCACTGTGTGTATAATCGGGAGCTTACTGCGCAGGCACTGTGCGTATAATCGAGAGCTTACTGCGGAGGCACTGTGCGTATAATCGGGAGCTTACTGCGCAGGCACTGTACGTATAATCGGGAGCTTACTGCGGAGGCACTGTGCGTATAATCGGGAGCTTACTGCGCAGGCACTGTGCGTATAATCGGGAGCCTACTGCGGAGGCACTGTGCGTATAATCGGGAGCTTACTGCGGAGGCACTGTGCGTATAATCGGGAGCTTACTGCGCAGGCACTGTGCGTATAATCGGGAGCATACTGTGCAGGCACTGTGTGTATAATCGGGAGCTTACTGCGCAGGCACTGTGCGTATAATCGGGAGCATACTGCGCAGGCACTGTGCGTATAATCGGGAATCTACTGCGCAGGCACTGTGTGTATAATCGGGAACCTACTGCGCAGGCACTGTGTGTATAATCGGGAGCTTACTGCGCAGGCACTGTGCGTATAATCGGGAGCCTACTGTGCAGGCACTGTGTGTATAATCGGGAGCTTACTGCAGAGGCACTGTGCGTATAATCGGGAGCTCACTGCGAAGGCACTGTGCGTATAATCGGGAGCTTACTGCGCAGGCACTGTGCGTATGATCGGAAGCCTACTACGCAGGCACTGTGCGTATAATCGGGAGCTTACTGCGGAGGCACTGTGCGTATAATCGGGAGCCTACTGCGGAGGCACTGTGCGTATAATCGGGAGCTTACTGCGGAGGCACTGTGCGTATAATCGGGAGCCTACTGCGGAGGCACTGTGCGTATAATCGAGAGCTTACTGCGCAGGCACTGTGCGTATAATCAGGAGCCTACTGCGCAGGCACTGTGCGTATAATCGGGAGCCTACTGCGCAGGCACTGTGCGTATAATCGGGAGCTTACTGCGGAGGCACTGTGAATATAATCGGGAGCCTACTGCGCAGGCACTGTGCGTATAATCGGGAGCTTACTGCGCAGGCACTGTGCGTATAATCGGGAGCCTACTGCGGAGGTACTGTGCGTATTATCGGGAGCCTACTGCAGAGGCACTGTGCGTATAATCGGGAGTTTACTGCGCAGGCACTGTGCGTATAATCGGGAGCTTACTGCGGAGGCGCTGTGCGTATAATCGGGAGCTTACTGCGCAGGCGCTGTGCGTATAATCGGGAGCTTACTGCGGAGGCACTGTGCGTATAATCGGGAGCTTACTGCGCAGGCACTGTGCGTGTTATCGGGAGCCTACTGCGGAGGCACTGTGCGTATAATCGGGAGCCTACTGCGCAGGCACTGTGCGTATAATCTGGAGCTTACTGCGCAGGCAATGTGCGTATAATCGGGAGCTTACTGTGCAGGCACTGTGCGTATAATTGGGAGCTTACTGTGCAGGCACTGTGCGTATAATCGGGAGCCTACTGCGGAGGCACTGTGCGTATAATTGGGAGCCTACTGCGGAGGCACTGTGCGTATAATCGGGAGCCTACTGCGGAGGCACTGCGTATAATCGAGAGCTTACTGCGGAGGCACTGTGCGTATAATCGGAAGCTTACTACGGAGGCACTGTGCGTATAATCGGGAGCCAACTGCGGAGGCACTGTGCGTATAATCGGGAGCTTACTGCGCAGGCACTGTGCGTATAATCGAGAGCTTACTGCGGAGGCACTGTGCGTATAATCGGGAGCTTACTGCGGAGGCACTGTGCGTATAATCGGGAGCCTACTGCGGAGGCACTGTGCGTATAATCAGGAGCTTACTGCGCAGGCGCTGTGCGTATAATCGGGAGCTTACTGCGGAGGCACTGTGCGTATAATCGGGAGCTTACTGCGCAGGCACTGTGCGTGTTATCGGGAGCCTACTGCGGAGGCACTGTGCGTATAATCGGGAGCCTACTGCGCAGGCACTGTGCGTATAATCTGGAGCTTACTGCGCAGGCAATGTGCGTATAATCGGGAGCTTACTGTGCAGGCACTGTGCGTATAATTGGGAGCTTACTGTGCAGGCACTGTGCGTATAATCGGGAGCCTACTGCGGAGGCACTGTGCGTATAATTGGGAGCCTACTGCGGAGGCACTGTGCGTATATTCGGGAGCCTACTGCGGAGGCACTGCGTATAATCGAGAGCTTACTGCGGAGGCACTGTGCGTATAATCGGAAGCTTACTACGGAGGCACTGTGCGTATAATCGGGAGCCAACTGCGGAGGCACTGTGCGTATAATCGGGAGCTTACTGCGCAGGCACTGTGCGTATAATCGAGAGCTTACTGCGGAGGCACTGTGCGTATAATCGGGAGCTTACTGCGGAGGCACTGTGCGTATAATCGGGAGCCTACTGCGGAGGCACTGTGCGTATAATCAGGAGCTTACTGCGCAGGCACTGTGCGTATAATCGGGAGCTTACTGTGCAGGCACTGTGCGTATAATCGGGAGCCTACTGCGTAGGCACTGTGCGTATAATCGGGAGCTTACTGCATAGGCACTGTGCGTATAATCGGGAGCTTACTGCGGAGGCACTGTGCGTATAATCGGGAGCCTACTGCGGAGGCACTGTGCGTATAATCGGGAGCTTACTGCGGAGGCACTGTGCGTATAATCGGGAGCTTACTGCGGAGGCACTGTGCGTATAATCGGGAGCCTACTGTGGAGGCACTGTGCGTATAATCGAGAGTTTACTGCGGAGGCACTGTGCGTATAATCGAGAGCTTACTGCACAGGCACTGTGCGTATAATCGGGAGCCTACTGCGCAGGCACTGTGCGTATAATTGGGAGCCTACTGCGCAGGCGCTGTGCGTATAATCGGGAGCTTACTGCGGAGGCACTGTGCATATAATCGGGAGCCTACTGCGCAGGCACTGTGCGTATAGTCGGGAGCTTACTGCGCAGGCACTGTGCGTAAAATCGGGAGTCTACTGCGGAGGTACTGTGCGTATAATCGGGAGCATACTGCGGAGGCACTGTGCGTATAATCGGGAGCTTACTGCGCAGGCACTGTGCGTATAATCGGGAGCTTACTGCGGAGGCGCTGTGCGTATAATCGGGAGCTTACTGCGCAGGCGCTGTGCGTATAATCGGGAGCTTACTGCGGAGGCACTGTGCGTATAATCGGGAGCTTACTGCGCAGGCACTGTGCGTGTAACCTGGAGCTTACAGCGCAGGCAATGTGCGTATAATCGGGAGCTTACTGCGCAGGCACTGTGCGTATAATCAGGAGCCTACTGCGGAGGCACTGTGCGTATAATAGGGAGCTTACTGCGGAGGCACTGTGCGTATAATCGGGAGCTTACTGCACAGGCACTGTGCGTATAATCGGGAGCTTACTGCGGAGGCACTGTGCGTATAATCGGGAGCTTACTGCACAGGCACTGTGCGTATTATCGGGAGCTTACTGCGCTGGCACTGTGCGTATAATCGGGAGCTTACTGCGAAGGCACTGTGCGTATAATCGGGAGCTTACTGCGCAGGCACTGTGCGTATAATCGGGAGCTTACTGCGCAGGCACTGTGCGTATAATCGGGAACCTACTTCGCAGGCACTGTGTGTATAATCGGGAGCTTACTGCGCAGGCACTGTGCGTATAATCAGGAGCCTACTGCGGAGGCACTGTGCGTATAATAGGGAGCTTACTGCGCAGGCACTGTGCGTATAATGGGAGCTTACTGCGCAGGCACTGTGTGTATAATCGGGAGCTTACTGCGCAGGCACTGTGCGTATAATCGAGAGCTTACTGCGGAGGCACTGTGCGTATAATCGGGAGCTTACTGCGCAGGCACTGTGCGTATAATCGAGAGCTTACTGCGGAGGCACTGTGCGTATAATCGGGAGCTTACTGCGCAGGCACTGTACGTATAATCGGGAGCTTACTGCGGAGGCACTGTGCGTATAATCGGGAGCTTACTGCGCAGGCACTGTGCGTATAATCGAAAGCCTACTGCGCAGGCACTGTGCGTATAATCGGGAGCTTACTGCAGAGGCACTGTGCGTATAATCGGGAGCTTACTGCGGAGGCACTGTGCGTATAATCGGGAGCCTACTGCAGAGGCACTGTGCGTATAATCGGGAGCTTACTGCGGAGGCACTGTGCGTATAATCGGGAGCTTACTGCTGAGGCACTGTGCGTATAATCGGGAGCCTACTGCAGAGGCACTGTGCGTATAATCGAGAGCTTACTGCGGAGGCACTGTGCTTATAATCGGGAGCTTACTGCGGAGGTACTGTGCGTATAATCGGGAGCTTACTGTGGAGGTACTGTGCGTATAATCGAGAGCTTACTGCGGAGGCACTGTGCGTATAATCGAGAGCTTACTGTGGAGGCACTGTGCGTATAATCGAGAGCTTACTGCGCAGGCACTGTGTGTATAATCGGGAGCCAACTGCGGAGGTACTGTGCGTACAATCGGGAGCTTACTGCGCAGGCACTGTGCGTATAATCGGGAGCTTACTGTACAGGCACTGTGCGTATTATCGGGAGCTTACTGCGCAGGCACTGTGCGTATAATCGGGAGCTTACTGCGAAGGCACTGTGCGTATAATCGGGAGCTTACTGCGCAGGCACTGTGCGTATAATCGGGAGCTTACTGCGCAGGCACTGTGCGTATAATCGGGAGCTTACTGCGCAGGCACTGTGCGTATAATCGAGAGCTTACTGCGGAGGCACTGTGCGTATAATCGGGAGCTTACTGCGCAGGCACTGTACGTATAATCGGGAGCTTACTGCGGAGGCACTGTGCGAATAATCGGGAGCTTACTGCGCAGGCACTGTGCGTATAATCGGGAGCCTACTGCGGAGGCACTGTGCGTATAATCGGGAGCTTACTGCGGAGGCACTGTGCGTATAATCGGGAGCTTACTGCGCAGGCACTGTGCATATAATCGGGAGCTTACTGCGCAGGCACTGTGCGTATAATCAGGAGCTTACTGCGCAAGCACTGTGCGTATAATGGGAGCTTACTGCGCAGGCACTGTGCGTATAATCGGGAGCTAACTGCGCAGGCACTGTGCGTATAATCGGGAGCATACTGCGCAGGCACTGTGTGTATAATCGGGAGCTTACAGCGCAGGCACTGTGCGTATAATCGGGAGCATACTGCGCAGGCACTGTGCGTATAATCGGGAATCTACTGCGCAGGCACTGTGTGTATAATCGGGAACCTACTGCGCAGGCACTGTGTGTATAATCGGGAGCTTACTGCGCAGGCACTGTGCGTATAATCGGGAGCCTACTGTGCAGGCACTGTGTGTATAATCGGGAGCTTACTGCAGAGGCACTGTGCGTATAATCGGGAGCTCACTGCGAAGGCACTGTGCGTATAATCGGGAGCTTACTGCGCAGGCACTGTGCGTATGATCGGAAGCCTACTACGCAGGCACTGTGCGTATAATCGGGAGCTTACTGCGGAGGCACTGTGCGTATAATCGGGAGCCTACTGCGGAGGCACTGTGCGTATAATCGGGAGCTCACTGCGGAGGCACTGTGCGTATAATCGGGAGCTTACTGCGGAGGCACTGTGCGTATAATCGGGAGCCTACTGCGGAGGCACTGTGCGTATAATCGAGAGCTTACTGCGCAGGCACTGTGCGTATAATCGGGAGCCTACTGCGCAGGCACTGTGCGTATAATCGGGAGCCTACTGCGCAGGCACTGTACGTATAATCGGAAGCTTACTGCGGAGGCACTGTGAATATAATCGGGAGCCTACTGCGCAGGCACTGTGCGTATAATCGGGAGCTTACTGCGCAGGCACTGTGCGTATAATCGGGAGCCTACTGCGGAGGTACTGTGCGTATAATCGGGAGCCTACTGCAGAGGCACTGTGCGTATAATCGGGAGCTTACTGCGCAGGCACTGTGCGTATAATCGGGAGCTTACTGCGGAGGCGCTGTGCGTATAATCGGGAGCTTACTGCGCAGGCGCTGTGCGTATAATCGGGAGCTTACTGCGGAGGCACTGTGCGTATAATCGGGAGCTTACTGCGCAGGCACTGTGCGTATTATCGGGAGCCTACTGCGGAGGCACTGTGCGTATAATCGGGAGCCTACTGCGAAGGCACTGTGCGTATAATCTGGAGCTTACTGCGCAGGCAATGTGCGTATAATCGGGAGCTTACTGTGCAGGCACTGTGCGTATAATCGGGAGCTTACTGTGCAGGCACTGTGCGTATAATCGGGAGCCTACTGCGGAGGCACTGTGCGTATAATTGGGAGCCTATTGCGGAGGCACTGTGCGTATAATCGGGAGCCTACTGCGGAGGCACTGCGTATAATCGAGAGCTTACTGCCGAGGCACTGTGCGTATAATCGGAAGCTTACTGCGGAGGCACTGTGCGTATAATCGGGAGCCTACAGCGGAGGCACTGTGCGTATAATCGGGAGCTTACTGCGCAGGCACTGTGCGTATAATCGAGAGCTTACTGCGGAGGCACTGTGCGTATAATCGGGAGCTTACTGCGGAGGCACTGTGCGTATAATCGGGAGCCTACTGCGGAGGCACTGTGCGTATAATCAGGAGCTTACTGCGCAGGCACTGTGCGTATAATCGGGAGCCTACTGCGCAGGCACTGTGCGTATAATCAGGAGCTTACTGCAGAGTCACTGTGCGTATAATCGGGAGCTTACTGCGGAGGCACTGTGCGTATAATCGGGAGCCTACTGCGGAGGCACTGTGCGTATAATCGGGAGCTTACTGCGGAGGCACTGTGCGTATAATCGGGAGCTTTCTGCGGAGGCACTGTGCGTATAATCGGGAGCCTACTGCGGAGGCACTGTGCGTATAATCGAGAGCTTACTGCGGAGGCACTGTGCGTATAATCGAGAGCTTACTGCGCAGGCACTGTGCGTATAATCGGGAGCCTACTGCGCAGGCACTGTGCGTATAATTGGGAGCCTACTGCGCAGGCGCTGTGCGTATAATCGGGAGCTTACTGCGGAGGCACTGTGCATATAATCGGGAGCCTACTGCGCAGGCACTGTGCGTATAGTCGGGAGCTTACTGCGCAGGCACTGTGCGTAAAATGGGGAGCCTACTGCGGAGGTACTGTGCGTATAATCGGGAGCATACTGCGGAGGCACTGTGCGTATAATCGGGAGCTTACTGCGCAGGCACTGTGCGTATACTCGGGAGCTTACTGCGGAGGCGCTGTGCGTATAATCGGGAGCTTACTGCGCAGGCGCTGTGCGTATAATCGGGAGCTTACTGCGGAGGCACTGTGCGTATAATCGGGAGCTTACTGCGCAGGCACTGTGCGTATAATCGGGAGCCTACTGCGGAGGCACTGTGCGTATAATCGGGAGCCTACTGCGCAGGCACTGTGCGTGTAACCTGGAGCTTACTGCGCAGGCAATGTGCGTATAATCGGGAGCTTACTGCGCAGGCACTGTGCGTATAATCGGGAGCCTACTGCGGAGGCACTGTGCGTATAATCGGGAGCCTACTGCGGAGGCACTGTGCGTATAATCGGGAGCCTACTGCGGAGGCACTGTGCGTATAATCGAGAACTTACTGCGGAGGCACTGTGCGTATAATCAGGAGCCTACTGCAGAGGCACTGTGCGTATAATCGGGATCTTACTGCGCAGGCACTGTGCGTATAATCGAGAGCTTACTGCGGAGGCACTGTGCGTATAATCAGGAGCTTACTGCGGAGGCACTGTGCGTATAATCGGGAGCCTACTGCGGAGGCACTGTGCGTATAATCGGGAGCTTACTGCGCAGGCACTGTGCGTATAATCGGGAGCTTACTGCGCAGGCACTGTGCGTATAATCGAAAGCCTACTGCGCAGGCACTGTGCGTATAATCGGGAGCTTACTGCAGAGGCACTGTGCGTATAATCGGGAGCTTACTGCGGAGGCACTGTGCGTATAATCGGGAGCCTACTGCAGAGGCACTGTGCGTATAATCGGGAGCTTACTGCGGAGGCACTGTGCGTATAATCGGGAGCTTACTGCTGAGGCACTGTGCGTATAATCGGGAGCCTACTGCAGAGGCACTGTGCGTATAATCGAGAGCTTACTGCGGAGGCACTGTGCTTATAATCGGGAGCTTACTGCGGAGGTACTGTGCGTATAATCGGGAGCTTACTGTGGAGGTACTGTGCGTATAATCGAGAGCTTACTGCGGAGGCACTGTGCGTATAATCGAGAGCTTACTGCGGAGGCACTGTGCGTATAATCGAGAGCTTACTGCGCAGGCACTGTGTGTATAATCGGGAGCCTACTGCGGAGGTACTGTGCGTACAATCGGGAGCTTACTGCGCAGGCACTGTGCGTATAATCGGGAGCTTACTGCGCAGGCACTGTGCGTATAATCGGGAGCTTACTGCGCAGGAACTGTGCGTATAATCGGGAGCTTACTGCGGAGGCACTGTGCGTATAATCGGGAGCTTACTGCGCAGGCACTGTGCGTATAATCGGGAGCTTACTGCGCAGGCACTGTGCGTATTATCGGGAGCCTACTGCGCTGGCACTGTGCGTATAATCGGGAGCTTACTGCGCAGGCACTGTGCGTATAATCGGGAGCTTACTGCGCAGGCACTGTGCGTATAATCGGGAGCCTACTGCGGAGGCACTGTGCGTATAATCGGGAGCCTACTGCGGAGGCACTGTGCGTATAATCGGGAGCCTACTGCGGAGGCACTGTGCGTATAATCGAGAACTTACTGCGGAGGCACTGTGCGTATAATCAGGAGCCTACTGCAGAGGCACTGTGCGTATAATCGGGATCTTACTGCGCAGGCACTGTGCGTATCATCGAGAGCTTACTGCGGAGGCACTGTGCGTATAATCAGGAGCTTACTGCGGAGGCACTGTGCGTATAATCGGGAGCCTACTGCGGAGGCACTGTGCGTATAATCGGGAGCTTACTGCGCAGGCACTGTGCGTATAATCGGGAGCTTACTGCGCAGGCACTGTGCGTATAATCGAAAGCCTACTGCGCAGGCACTGTGCGTATAATCGGGAGCTTACTGCAGAGGCACTGTGCGTATAATCGGGAGCTTACTGCGGAGGCACTGTGCGTATAATCGGGAGCCTACTGCAGAGGCACTGTGCGTATAATCGGGAGCTTACTGCGGAGGCACTGTGCGTATAATCGGGAGCTTACTGCTGAGGCACTGTGCGTATAATCGGGAGCCTACTGCAGAGGCACTGTGCGTATAATCGAGAGCTTACTGCGGAGGCACTGTGCTTATAATCGGGAGCTTACTGCGGAGGTACTGTGCGTATAATCGGGAGCTTACTGTGGAGGTACTGTGCGTATAATCGAGAGCTTACTGCGGAGGCACTGTGCGTATAATCGAGAGCTTACTGCGGAGGCACTGTGCGTATAATCGAGAGCTTACTGCGCAGGCACTGTGTGTATAATCGGGAGCCTACTGCGGAGGTACTGTGCGTACAATCGGGAGCTTACTGCGCAGGCACTGTGCGTATAATCGGGAGCTTACTGCGCAGGCACTGTGCGTATAATCGGGAGCTTACTGCGCAGGAACTGTGCGTATAATCGGGAGCTTACTGCGGAGGCACTGTGCGTATAATCGGGAGCTTACTGCGCAGGCACTGTGCGTATAATCGGGAGCTTACATGCGCAGGCACTGTGCGTATTATCGGGAGCCTACTGCGCTGGCACTGTGCGTATAATCGGGAGCTTACTGCGCAGGCACTGTGCGTATAATCGGGAGCTTACTGCGCAGGCACTGTGCGTATAATCGGGAGTTTACTGCACAGGCACTGTGCGTATTATCGGGAGCTTACTGCGCAGGCACTGTGCGTATAATCGGGAGCTTACTGCGAAGGCACTGTGCGTATAATCGGGAGCTTACTGCGCAGGCACTGTACATATAATCGGGAGCTTACTGTGCAGGCACTGTGCGTATAATCGGGAACCTACTGCGCAGGCACTGTGTGCATAATCGGGAGCTTACTGCGCAGGCACTGTGCGTATAATCAGGAGCCTACTGTGGAGGCACTGTGCGTATAATAGGGAGCTTACTGCGCAGGCACTGTGCGTATAATGGGAGCTTACTGCGCAGGCACTGTGTGTATAATCGGGAGCTTACTGCGCAGGCACTGTGCGTATAATCGAGAGCTTACTGCGGAGGCACTGTGCGTATAATCGGGAGCTTACTGCGCAGGCACTGTACGTATAATCGGGAGCTTACTGCGGAGGCACTGTGCGTATAATCGGGAGCTTACTGCACAGGCACTGTGCGTATAATCGGGAGCCTACTGCGGAGGCACTGTGCGTATAATCGGGAGCTTACTGCGGAGGCACTGTGCGTATAATCGGGAGCTTACTGCGCAGGCACTGTGCATATAATCGGGAGCTTACTGCGCAGGCACTGTGCGTATAATCAGGAGCTTACTGCGCAGGCACTGTGCGTATAATGGGAGCTTACTGCGCAGGCACTGTGCGTATAATCGGGAGCTTAATGCGCAGGCACTGTGCGTATAATCGGGAGCATACTGCGGAGGTACTGTGCGTACAATCTGGAGCTTACTGCGCAGGCACTGTGCGTATAATCGGGAGCTTACTGCGCAGGCACTGTGCGTATAATCGGGAGCTTACTGCGCAGGCACTGTGCATATAATCGGGAGCTTACTGCGGAGGCACTGTGCGTATAATCTGGAGCTTACTGCGCAGGCAATGTGCGTATAATCGGGAGCTTACTGTGAAGGCACTGTGCGTATAATCGGGAGCCTACTGCGGAGGCACTGTGCGTATAATTGGGAGCCTACTGCGGAGGCACTGTGCGTATAATCGGGAGCCTACTGCAGAGGCACTGTGCGTATAATCGAGAGCTTACTGCGGAGGCATAGTGCGTATAATCGGAAGCTTACTGCGGAGGCACTGTGCGTATAATCTGGAGCCTACTGCGGAGGCACTGTGCGTATAATCGGGAGCTTACTGCGCAGGCACTGTGCGTATAATCGGGAGCTTACTGCGGAGGCACTGTGCGTATAATCGGGAGCTTACTGCGGAGGCACTGTGCGTATAATCGGGAGCTTACTGCTGAGGCACTGTGCGTATAATCGGGAGCCTACTGCAGAGGCACTGTGCGTATAATCGAGAGCTTACTGCGGAGGCACTGTGCTTATAATCGGGAGCTTACTGCGGAGGTACTGTGCGTATAATCGGGAGCTTACTGTGGAGGTACTGTGCGTATAATCGAGAGCTTACTGCGGAGGCACTGTGCGTATAATCGAGAGCTTACTGCGGAGGCACTGTGCGTATAATCGAGAGCTTACTGCGCACGCACTGTGTGTATAATCGGGAGCCTACTGCGGAGGTACTGTGCGTACAATCGGGAGCTTACTGCGCAGGCACTGTGCGTATAATCGGGAGCTTACTGCGCAGGCACTGTGCGTATAATCGGGAGCTTACTGCGCAGGAACTGTGCGTATAATCGGGAGCTTACTGCGGAGGCACTGTGCGTATAATCGGGAGCTTACTGCGCAGGCACTGTGCGTATAATCGGGAGCTTACTGCGCAGGCACTGTGCGTATTATCGGGAGCCTACTGCGCTGGCACTGTGCGTATAATCGGGAGCTTACTGCGCAGGCACTGTGCGTATAATCGGGAGCTTACTGCGCAGGCACTGTGCGTATAATCGGGAGTTTACTGCACAGGCACTGTGCGTATTATCGGGAGCTTACTGCGCAGGCACTGTGCGTATAATCGGGAGCTTACTGCGAAGGCACTGTGCGTATAATCGGGAGCTTACTGCGCAGGCACTGTACGTATAATCGGGAGCTTACTGTGCAGGCACTGTGCGTATAATCGGGAACCTACTGCGCAGGCACTGTGTGCATAATCGGGAGCTTACTGCGCAGGCACTGTGCGTATAATCAGGAGCCTACTGTGGAGGCACTGTGCGTATAATAGGGAGCTTACTGCGCAGGCACTGTGCGTATAATGGGAGCTTACTGCGCAGGCACTGTGTGTATAATCGGGAGCTTACTGCGCAGGCACTGTGCGTATAATCGAGAGCTTACTGCGGAGGCACTGTGCGTATAATCGGGAGCTTACTGCGCAGGCACTGTACGTATAATCGGGAGCTTACTGCGGAGGCACTGTGCGTATAATCGGGAGCTTACTGCACAGGCACTGTGCGTATAATCGGGAGCCTACTGCGGAGGCACTGTGCGTATAATCGGGAGCTTACTGCGGAGGCACTGTGCGTATAATCGGGAGCTTACTGCGCAGGCACTGTGCATATAATCGGGAGCTTACTGCGCAGGCACTGTGCGTATAATCAGGAGCTTACTGCGCAGGCACTGTGCGTATAATGGGAGCTTACTGCGCAGGCACTGTGCGTATAATCGGGAGCTTAATGCGCAGGCACTGTGCGTATAATCGGGAGCATACTGCGGAGGTACTGTGCGTACAATCTGGAGCTTACTGCGCAGGCACTGTGCGTATAATCGGGAGCTTACTGCGCAGGCACTGTGCGTATAATCGGGAGCTTACTGCGCAGGCACTGTGCGTATAATCGGGAGCTTACTGCGGAGGCACTGTGCGTATAATCTGGAGCTTACTGCGCAGGCAATGTGCGTATAATCGGGAGCTTACTGTGAAGGCACTGTGCGTATAATCGGGAGCCTACTGCGGAGGCACTGTGCGTATAATTGGGAGCCTACTGCGGAGGCACTGTGCGTATAATCGGGAGCCTACTGCGGAGGCACTGTGCGTATAATCGAGAGCTTACTGCGGAGGCATAGTGCGTATAATCGGAAGCTTACTGCGGAGGCACTGTGCGTATAATCTGGAGCCTACTGCGGAGGCACTGTGCGTATAATCGGGAGCTTACTGCGCAGGCACTGTGCGTATAATCGGGAGCTTACTGCGGAGGCACTGTGCGTATAATCGGGAGCTTACTGCGGAGGCACTGTGCGTATAATCGGGAGCCTACTGCGGAGGCACTGTGCGTATAATCAGGAGCTTACTGCGCAGGCACTGTGCGTATAATCGGGAGCTTACTGCGCAGGCACTGTGCGTATAATCGGAAGCTTTCTGCAGAGGCACTGTGCGTATAGTCGGGTGCTTACTGCGGAGGCACTGTGCATATAATCGGGAGCCTACTGCGGAGGCACTGTGCGTATAATCGGGAGCTTACTGCGGAGGCACTGTGCGTATAATCGGGAGCTTACTGTGAAGGCACTGTGCGTATAATCGGGAGTCTACTGCGGAGGCACTGTGCGTATAATCGAGAGCTTACTGCGGAGGCACTGTGCGTATAATCGAGAGCTTACTGCGCAGGCACTGTGCGTATAATCGGGAGCCTACTGCGCAGGCACTGTGCGTATAATCGGGAGCCTACTGCGCAGGCGCTGTGCGTATAATCGGGAGCTTACTGCGGAGGCACTGTGCATATAATCGGGAGCCTACTGCGCAGGCACTGTGCGTATAGTCGGGAGCTTACTGCGCAGGCACTGTGCGTAAAATCGGGAGCCCACTGTGGAGGTACTGTGCGTATAATCGGGAGCCTACTGCGGAGGCACTGTGCGTATAATCGGGAGCTTACTGCGCAGGCACTGTGCGTATAATCGGGAGCTTACTGCGGATGCGCTGTGCATATAATCGGGAGCTTACTGCGCAGGCGCTGTGCGTATAATCGGGAGCTTACTGCGGACTTGCGGAGCCACTGTGCGTATAATCGGGAGCCTACTGCGGAGGCACTGTGCGTATAATCGGGAGCCTACTTCGCAGGCACTGTGCGTATAACCTGGAGCTTACTGCGCAGGCAATGTGCGTATAATTGGGAGCTTACTGCGCAGGGATTGTGCGTATAATCGGGAGCCTACTGCGGAGGCACTGTGCGTATAATCGGGAGCCTACTGCGCAGGCACTGTGTGTATAATCGGGAGCCTACTGCGGAGGTACTGTGCGTACAATCGGGAGCTTACTGCGCAGGCACTGTGCGTATAATCGGGAGCTTACTGCGCAGGCACTGTGCGTATAATCGGGAGCTTACTGCGCAGGAACTGTGCGTATAATCGGGAGCTTACTGCGGAGGCACTGTGCGTATAATCGGGAGCTTACTGCGCAGGCACTGTGCGTATAATCGGGAGCTTACTGCGCAGGCACTGTGCGTATTATCGGGAGCCTACTGCGCTGGCACTGTGCGTATAATCGGGAGCTTACTGCGCAGGCACTGTGCGTATAATCGGGAGCTTACTGCGCAGGCACTGTGCGTATAATCGGGAGTTTACTGCACAGGCACTGTGCGTATTATCGGGAGCTTACTGCGCAGGCACTGTGCGTATAATCTGGAGCTTACTGCGAAGGCACTGTGCGTATAATCGGGAGTTTACTGTGCAGGCACTGTGCGTATAATCGGGAACCTACTGCGCAGGCACTGTGTGCATAATCGGGAGCTTACTGCGCAGGCACTGTGCGTATAATCAGGAGCCTACTGTGGAGGCACTGTGCGTATAATAGGGAGCTTACTGCGCAGGCACTGTGCGTATAATGGGAGCTTACTGCGCAGGCACTGTGTGTATAATCGGGAGCTTACTGCGCAGGCACTGTGCGTATAATCGAGAGCTTACTGCGGAGGCACTGTGCGTATAATCGGGAGCTTACTGCGCAGGCACTGTACGTATAATCGGGAGCTTACTGCGGAGGCACTGTGCGTATAATCGGGAGCTTACTGCACAGGCACTGTGCGTATAATCGGGAGCCTACTGCGGAGGCACTGTGCGTATAATCGGGAGCTTACTGCGGAGGCACTGTGCGTATAATCGGGAGCTTACCGCGCAGGCACTGTGCATATAATCGGGAGCTTACTGCGCAGGCACTGTGCGTATAATCAGGAGCTTACTGCGCAGGCACTGTGCGTATAATGGGAGCTTACTGCGCAGGCACTGTGCGTATAATCGGGAGCTTACTGCGCAGGCACTGTGCGTATAATCGGGAGCATACTGCGCAGGCACTGTGTGTATAATCGGGAGCTTAATGCGCAGGCACTGTGCGTAAAATCGGGAGCATACTGCGCAGGCACTGTGCGTATAATCGGGAATCTACTGCGCAGGCACTGTGTGTATAATCGGGATCCTACTGTGCAGGCACTGTGTGTATAATCAGGAGCTTACTGCGCAGGCACTGTGCGTATAATCGGGAGCCTACTGTGCAGGCACTGTGTGTATAATCGGGAGCTTACTGCAGAGGCACTGTGCGTATAATCGGGAGCTCACTGCGAAGGCACTGTGCGTATAATCGGGAGCTTACTGCGCAGGCACTGTGCGTATGATCGGAAGCCTACTACGCAGGCACTGTGCGTATAATCGGGAGCTCACAGCGCAGGCACTGTGCGTATAATCGGGAGCTTACTGCGCAGGCACTGTGCGTATTATCGGGA
The DNA here is from genome assembly GCF_040937935.1 of Hyperolius riggenbachi. Lineage (NCBI taxonomy): Eukaryota > Metazoa > Chordata > Amphibia > Anura > Hyperoliidae > Hyperolius > Hyperolius riggenbachi. Next base: position 31,875,568 of record NC_090646.1, on the reverse strand, counting down.
GCTTACTGTGGAGGCACTGTGCGTATTATCGGGAGCTTACTGCGCAGGCACTGTGCATATTATCGGGAGCTTACCGCGCAGTCACTGTGTGTATAATTGGGAGCTTACTGTGGAGGCACTGTGCGCATAATCAGGAGCTTACTGCGCAGGCACTGTGCGTATAATCGGGAGCCTACTGCGGAGGCACTGTGCGTATAATCGGGAGCTTACTGCGCAGGCACTGTGCGTATAATGGAAGCTTACTGCGCAGGCACTGTGTGTATAATCAGGAACTTACATCGCAGGCACTGTGCATATAATCGGGAGCTTACTGCGCAGGCACTGTGGGTATAATCGAGAGCTTACTGCGCAGGCACTGTACGTATAATCGGGAGCTTACTGCGCAGGCACTGTGCGTATAATCGGGAGCCTACTGCGTAGGCACTGTGCGTATAATCGGGAGCTTACTGCGCAGGCACTGTGCGTATAATCGGGAGCTTACTGCGGAGGCACTGTGCGTATAATCGGGAGCTTACTGCGCAGGCACTGTGCATATAATCGGGAGCTTACTGCGCAGGCACTGTGCGTATACTCAGGAGCTTACTGCGCAGGCACTGTGCATATAATCGGGAGCTTACTGCGCAGGCACTGTGCGTATAATCAGGAGCTTACTGCGCAGGCACTGTGCGTATAATGGGAGCTTACTGCGCAGGCACTGTGCGTATAATCGGGAGCTTACTGCGCAGGCACTGTGCGTATAATCGGGAGCTTACTGCGCAGGCACTGTGTGTATAATCGGGAGCTTACTGCGCAGGCACTGTGCGTATAATCGGGAGCATACTGCGCAGGCACTGTGCGTATAATCGGGAACCTACTGTGCAGGCACTGTGTGTATAATCGGGAACCTACTGCGCAGGCACTGTGTGTATAATCGGGAGCTTACTGCGCAGGCACTGTGCGTATAATCGGGAGCCTACTGCGCATGCACTGTGTGTATAATCAGGAGCCTACTAAGCAGGCACTGTGCGTATAATCGGGAGCATACTGCGCAGGCACTGTGCGTATAATCGGGAGCTTACTGCGTAGGCACTGTACGTATAATCGGGAGCCTACTGCGCGGGCACTGTGCGTATAATCGGGAGCTTACTGCGCAGGCACTGTGCACATAATCGGGAGCCTACTGCACAGGCACTGTGCGTATAATCGGGAGCTTACTGCGCAGGCACTGTGCGTATAATCGGGAGCCTACTGCGGAGGCACTGTGCGTATAATCGAGAGCTTACTGCGGAGGCACTGTGCGTATAATCGAGAGCTTACTGCGGAGGCACTGTGCGTATAATCGAGAGCTTACTGCGCAGGCACTGTGTGTATAATCGAGAGCTTACTGCGCAGGCACTGTGTGTATAATCGGGAGCCTACTGCGGAGGTACTGTGCGTACAATCTGGAGCTTACTGCGCAGGCACTGTGCGTATAATCGGGAGCTTACTGCGCAGGCACTGTGCGTATAATCGGGAGCTTACTGCGCAGGCACTGTGCGTATAATCGGGAGCTCACTGCGGAGGCACTGTGCGTATAATCTGGAGCTTACTGCGCAGGCACTGTGCGTATAATCGGGAGCTTACTGCGGAGGCATAGTGCGTATAATCGGAAGCTTACTGCGGAGGCACTGTGCGTATAATCTGGAGCCTACTGCGGAGGCACTGTGCGTATAATCGGGAGCTTACTGCGCAGGCACTGTGCGTATAATCGGGAGCTTACTGCGGAGGCACTGTGCGTATAATCGGGAGCTTACTGCGGAGGCACTGTGCGTATAATCGGGAGCCTACTGCGGAGGCACTGTGCGTATAATCAGGAGCTTACTGCGCAGGCACTGTGCGTATAATCGGGAGCTTACTGCGCAGGCACTGTGCGTATAATCGGAAGCTTACTGCAGAGGCACTGTGCGTATAATCGGGAGCTTACTGCGGAGGCACTGTGCGTATAATCGGGAGCCTACTGCGGAGGCACTGTGCGTATAATCGGGAGCTTACTGCGGAGGCACTGTGCGTATAATTGGGAGCTTACTGTGAAGGCACTGTGCGTATAATCGGGAGCCTACTGCGGAGGCACTGTGCGTATAATCGAGAGCTTACTGCGGAGGCACTGTGCGTATAATCGAGAGCTTACTGCGCAGGCACTGTGCGTATAATCGGGAGCCTACTTCGCAGGCACTGTGCGTATAATCGGGAGCCTACTGCGCAGGCGCTGTGCGTATAATCGGGAGCTTACTGCGGAGGCACTGTGCATATAATCGGGAGCCTACTGCGCAGGCACTGTGCGTATAGTCGGGAGCTTACTGCGCAGGCACTGTGCGTAAAATCGGGAGCCTACTGTGGAGGTACTGTGCGTATAATCGGGAGCCTACTGCGGAGGCACTGTGCGTATAATCGGGAGCTTACTGCGCAGGCACTGTGCGTATAATCGGGAGCTTACTGCGGATGCGCTGTGCATATAATCGGGAGCTTACTGCGCAGGCGCCGTGCGTATAATCGGGAGCTTACTGCGGACTTGCGGAGCCACTGTGCGTATAATCGGGAGCTTACTGCGCAGGCACTGTGCGTATAATCGGGAGCCTACTGCGGAGGCACTGTGCGTATAATCGGGAGCCTACTTCGCAGGCACTGTGCGTATAACCTGGAGCTTACTGCGCAGGCAATGTGCGTATAATTGGGAGCTTACTGCGCAGGGATTGTGCGTATAATCGGGAGCCTACTGCGGAGGCACTGTGCGTATATACGGGAGCCTACAGTGGAGGCACTGTGCGTATAATCGGGAGCCTACTGCGGAGGCACTGTGCGTATAATCGAGAGCTTACTGCGGAGGCACTGTGCGTATAATCGGGAGCTTACTGCGGAGGCACTGTGCGTATAATCGGGAGCCTACTGCGGAGGCACTGTGCGTATAATCGGGAGCTTACTGTGCAGGCACTGTGCGTATAATCGAGAGCTTACTGCGGAGGCACTGTGCGTATAATCAGGAGCTTACTGCGGAGGCACTGTACGTATAATAGGGGAGCCTACTGCGGAGGCACTGTGCGTATAATCGGGAGCTTACTGCGCAGGCACTGTGCGTATAATCGGGAGCCTACTGCGCAGGCACTGTGCGTATAATCGGGAGCTTACTGCAGAGGCACTGTGCGTATAATCGGGAGCTTACTGCGGAGGCACTGTGCGTATAATCGGGAGCCTACTGTGGAGGCACTGTGCGTATAATCGGGAGCTCACTGCGGAGGCACTGTGCGTATAATCGGGAGCTTACTGCGGAGGCACTGTGCGTATAATCGGTAAACCTACTGCGGAGGCACTGTGCGTATAATCGAGAGCTTACTGCGGAGGCACTGTGCGTATAATCGGGAGCTTACTGCGGAGGTACTGTGCGTATAATCGGGAGCTTACTGCGCAGGCACTGTGCGTATAATCGGGAGCTTACTGCGCAGGCACTGTGCGTATAATCGGGAGCTTACTGCGCAGGCACTGTGCGTATAATCGGGAGCTTACTGCGGAGGCACTGTGCGTATAATCGGGAGCTTACTGCGCAGGCACTGTGCGTATAATCGGGAGCTTACTGCGCAGGCACTGTGCGTATAATCGGGAGCTTACTGCGCAGGCACTGTGCGTATAATCGGGAGCTTACTGCGCAGGCACTGTGCGTATAATCGGGAGCTTACTGCGCAGGCACTGTGCGTATAATCGGGAGCTTACTGCGGAGGCACTGTGCGTATAATCGGGAGCTTACTGCGCAGGCACTGTGCGTATAATCGGGAGTTTACTGCGCAGGCACTGTCCGTATAATCGGGAGCTTACTGCGCAGGCACTGTGCATATTATCGGGAGCTTACTGCGCAGGCACAGTGCGTATAATCGGGAGCTTACTGCGCAGGCACTGTGTGTATAATCGGGAGCTTACTGCGCAGGCACTGTGCGTATAATCGGGAGCATACTGCGCAGGCACTGTGTGTATAATCGGGAGCTTACTGCGCAGGCACTGTGTGTATAATCGGGAGCTTACTGCGCAGGCACTGTGCGTATAATCGGGAGCTTACTGCGGAGGCACTGTGCGTATAATCGGGAGCTTACTGCGCAGGCACTGTGCGTATAATCGGGAGCTTACTGCGCAGGCACTGTCCGTATAATCGGGAGCTTACTGCGCAGGCACTGTGCATATTATCGGGAGCTTACTGCGCAGGCACAGTGCGTATAATCGGGAGCATACTGCGCAGGCACTGTGTGTATAATCAGGAGCTTACTGCGCAGGCACTGTGCGTATAATGGGAGCTTACTGCGCAGGCACTGTGTGCTGTGTGTATAATCGGGAGCTTACTGCGCAGGCACTGTGCGTATAATCGAGAGCTTACTGCGCAGGCACTGTGCGTATAATCAGGAGCCTACTGCGGAGGCACTGTGCGTATAATCGGGAGCTTACTGCGCAGGCACTGTGCGTATAATGGGAGCTTACTGCGCAGGCACTGTGTGCTGTGTGTATAATCGGGAGCTTACTGCGCAGGCACTGTGCGTATAATCGAGAGCTTACTGCGGAGGCACTGTGCGTATAATCGGGAGCTTACTGCGCAGGCACTGTACGTATAATCGGGAGCTTACTGTGGAGGCACTCTGCGTATAATCGGGAGCTTACTGCGCAGGCACTGTGCGTATAATCGGGAGCCTACTGCGGAGGCACTGTGCGTATAATCGGGAGCTTACTGCGGAGGCACTGTGCGTATAATCGGGAGCTTACTGCGCAGGCACCGTGCATATAATCGGGAGCTTACTGCGCAGGCACTGTGCGTATAATCAGGAGCTTACTGCGCAGGCACTGTGCGTATAATGGGAGCTTACTGCGCAGGCACTGTGCGTTTAATTGGGAGCTTACTGCGCAGGCACTGTGCGTATAATCGGGAGCATACTGCGCAGGCACTGTGTGTATAATCGGGAGCTAACTGCGCAGGCACTGTGCGTATAATCGGGAGCCTACTGTGCAGGCCCTGTGTGTATAATCGGGAGCTTACTGCAGAGGCACTGTGCGTATAATCGGGAGCTCACTGCGAAGGCACTGTGCGTATAATCGGGAGCTTACTGCGCAGGCACTGTGCGTATAATCGGGAGCCTACTACGCAGGCACTGTGCGTATAATCGGGAGCTCACTGCGCAGGCACTGTGCGTATAATCGGGAGCTTACTGCACAGGCACTGTGCGTATTATCGGGAGCTTACTGCGCAGGCACTGTGCATATTATCGGGAGCTTACTGCGCAGGCACTGTGTGTATAATTGGGAGCTTACTGTGGAGGCACTGTGCGCATAATCGGGAGCTTACTGCGCAGGCACTGTGCGTATAATCGGGAGCCTACTGCGGAGGCACTGTGCGTATAATCGGGAGCTTACTGCACAGGCACTGTGCGTATAATGGGAGCTTACTGCGCAGGCACTGTGTGTATAATCGGGAACTTACTGCGCAGGCACTGTGCATATAATCGGGAGCTTACTGCGCAGGCACTGTGGGTATAATCGAGAGCTTACTGCGGAGGCACTGTGCGTATAATCGGGAGCTTACTGCGCAGGCACTGTACGTATAAACGGGAGCTTACTGCGGAGGCACTGTGCGTATAATCGGGAGCTTACTGCGCAGGCACTGTGCGTATAATCGGGAGCCTACTGCGGAGGCACTGTGCGTATAATCGGGAGCTTACTGTGCAGGCACTGTGCATATAATCGGGAGCTTACTGCGCAGGCACTGTGCGTATAATCAGGAGTTTACTGCGCAGGCACTGTGCATATAATCAGGAGCTTACTGCGCAGGCACTGTGCGTATAATCAGGAGCTTACTGCGCAGGCACTGTGCGTATAATGGGTGCTTACTGCGCAGGCACTGTGCGTATAATCGGGAGCTTACTGCGCAGGCACTGTGCGTATAATCGGGAGCTTACTGCGCAGGCACTGTGTGTATAATCGGGAGCTTACTGCGCAGGCACTGTGCGTATAATCGGGAGCATACTGCGCAGGCACTGTGCGTATAATCGGGAACCTACTGCGCAGGCACTGTGTGTATAATCGGGAACGTACTGCGCAGGCACTGTGTGTATAATCGGGAGCTTACTGCGCAGGCACTGTGCGTATAATCGGGAGCTTACTGCGCAGGCACTGTGCGTATAATCGGGAGCCTACTGCGCAGGCACTGTGTGTATAATCGGGAGCCTACTACGCAGGCACTGTGCGTATAATCGGGAGCCTACTGCGTAGGCACTGTGCGTATAATCGGGAGCTTACTGCGCAGGCACTGTGCGTATAATCGGGAGCTTACTGCGGAGGCACTGTGCGTATAATCGGGAGCTTACTGCGCAGGCACTGTGCATATAATCGGGAGCTTACTGCTCAGGCACTGTGCGTATTATCGGGAGCTTACTGTGGAGGCACTGTGCGTATTATCGGGAGCTTACTGCGCAGGCACTGTGCATATTATCGGGAGCTTACTGCGCAGTCACTGTGTGTATAATTGGGAGCTTACTGTGGAGGCACTGTGCGCATAATCGGGAGCTTACTGCGCAGGCACTGTGCGTATAATCGGGAGCCTACTGCGGAGGCACTGTGCGTATAATCGGGAGCTTACTGCGCAGGCACTGTGCGTATAATGGGAGCTTACTGCGCAGGCACTGTGTGTATAATCGGGAACTTACATCGCAGGCACTGTGCATATAATCGGGAGCTTACTGCGCAGGCACTGTGGGTATAATCGAGAGCTTACTGCGGAGGCACTGTGCGTATAATCGGGAGCTTACTGCGCAGGCACTGTACGTATAATCGGGAGCTTACTGCGGAGGCACTGTGCGTATAATCGGGAGCTTACTGCGCAGGCACTGTGCGTATAATCGGGAGCCTACTGCGTAGGCACTGTGCGTATAATCGGGAGCTTACTGCGCAGGCACTGTGCGTATAATCGGGAGCTTACTGCGGAGGCACTGTGCGTATAATCGGGAGCTTACTGTGCAGGCACTGTGCATATAATCGGGAGCTTACTGCGCAGGCACTGTGCGTATAATCAGGAGCTTACTGCGCAGGCACTGTGCATATAATCGGGAGCTTACTGCGCAGGCACTGTGCGTATAATCAGGAGCTTACTGCGCAGGCACTGTGCGTATAATGGGAGCTTACTGCGCAGGCACTGTGCGTTTAATTGGGAGCTTACTGCGCAGGCACTGTGCGTATAATCGCGAGCATACTGCGCAGGCACTGTGTGTATAATCGGGAGCTTACTGCGCAGGCACTGTGCGTATAATCGGGAGCCTACTGTGCAGGCCCTGTGTGTATAATCGGGAGCTTACTGCAGAGGCACTGTGCGTATAATCGGGAGCTCACTGCGAAGGCACTGTGCGTATAATCGGGAGCTTACTGCGCAGGCACTGTGCGTATAATCGGGAGCCTACTACGCAGGCACTGTGCGTATAATCGGGAGCTCACTGCGCAGGCACTGTGCGTATAATCGGGAGCTTACTGCACAGGCACTGTGCGTATTATCGGGAGCTTACTGCGCAGGCACTGTGCATTTTATCGGGAGCTTACTGCGCAGGCACTGTGTGTATAATTGGGAGCTTACTGTGGAGGCACTGTGCGCATAATCGGGAGCTTACTGCGCAGGCACTGTGCGTATAATCGGGAGCCTACTGCGGAGGCACTGTGCGTATAATCGGGAGCTTACTGCGCAGGCACTGTGCGTATAATGGGAGCTTACTGCGCAGGCACTGTGTGTATAATCGGGAACTTACTGCGCAGGCACTGTGCATATAATCGGGAGCTTACTGCGCAGGCACTGTGGGTATAATCGAGAGCTTACTGCGGAGGCACTGTGCGTATAATCGGGAGCTTACTGCGCAGGCACTGTACGTATAAACGGGAGCTTACTGCGGAGGCACTGTGCGTATAATCGGGAGCTTACTGCGCAGGCACTGTGCGTATAATCGGGAGCCTACTGCGGAGGCACTGTGCGTATAATCGGGAGCTTACTGTGCAGGCACTGTGCGTATAATCGGGAACCTACTGCGCAGGCACTGTGTGTATAATCGGGAACGTACTGCGCAGGCACTGTGTGTATAATCGGGAGCTTACTGCGCAGGCACTGTGCGTATAATCGGGAGCTTACTGCGCAGGCACTGTGCGTATAATCGGGAGCCTACTGCGCAGGCACTGTGTGTATAATCGGGAGCCTACTACGCAGGCACTGTGCGTATAATCGGGAGCCTACTGCGTAGGCACTGTGCGTATAATCGGGAGCTTACTGCGCAGGCACTGTGCGTATAATCGGGAGCTTACTGCGGAGGCACTGTGCGTATAATCGGGAGCTTACTGCGCAGGCACTGTGCATATAATCGGGAGCTTACTGCTCAGGCACTGTGCGTATTATCGGGAGCTTACTGTGGAGGCACTGTGCGTATTATCGGGAGCTTACTGCGCAGGCACTGTGCATATTATCGGGAGCTTACTGCGCAGTCACTGTGTGTATAATTGGGAGCTTACTGTGGAGGCACTGTGCGCATAATCGGGAGCTTACTGCGCAGGCACTGTGCGTATAATCGGGAGCCTACTGCGGAGGCACTGTGCGTATAATCGGGAGCTTACTGCGCAGGCACTGTGCGTATAATGGGAGCTTACTGCGCAGGCACTGTGTGTATAATCGGGAACTTACATCGCAGGCACTGTGCATATAATCGGGAGCTTACTGCGCAGGCACTGTGGGTATAATCGAGAGCTTACTGCGGAGGCACTGTGCGTATAATCGGGAGCTTACTGCGCAGGCACTGTACGTATAATCGGGAGCTTACTGCGGAGGCACTGTGCGTATAATCGGGAGCTTACTGCGCAGGCACTGTGCGTATAATCGGGAGCCTACTGCGTAGGCACTGTGCGTATAATCGGGAGCTTACTGCGCAGGCACTGTGCGTATAATCGGGAGCTTACTGCGGAGGCACTGTGCGTATAATCGGGAGCTTACTGTGCAGGCACTGTGCATATAATCGGGAGCTTACTGCGCAGGCACTGTGCGTATAATCAGGAGCTTACTGCGCAGGCACTGTGCATATAATCGGGAGCTTACTGCGCAGGCACTGTGCGTATAATCAGGAGCTTACTGCGCAGGCACTGTGCGTATAATGGGAGCTTACTGCGCAGGCACTGTGCGTTTAATTGGGAGCTTACTGCGCAGGCACTGTGCGTATAATCGCGAGCATACTGCGCAGGCACTGTGTGTATAATCGGGAGCTTACTGCGCAGGCACTGTGCGTATAATCGGGAGCCTACTGTGCAGGCCCTGTGTGTATAATCGGGAGCTTACTGCAGAGGCACTGTGCGTATAATCGGGAGCTCACTGCGAAGGCACTGTGCGTATAATCGGGAGCTTACTGCGCAGGCACTGTGCGTATAATCGGGAGCCTACTACGCAGGCACTGTGCGTATAATCGGGAGCTCACTGCGCAGGCACTGTGCGTATAATCGGGAGCTTACTGCACAGGCACTGTGCGTATTATCGGGAGCTTACTGCGCAGGCACTGTGCATTTTATCGGGAGCTTACTGCGCAGGCACTGTGTGTATAATTGGGAGCTTACTGTGGAGGCACTGTGCGCATAATCGGGAGCTTACTGCGCAGGCACTGTGCGTATAATCGGGAGCCTACTGCGGAGGCACTGTGCGTATAATCGGGAGCTTACTGCGCAGGCACTGTGCGTATAATGGGAGCTTACTGCGCAGGCACTGTGTGTATAATCGGGAACTTACTGCGCAGGCACTGTGCATATAATCGGGAGCTTACTGCGCAGGCACTGTGGGTATAATCGAGAGCTTACTGCGGAGGCACTGTGCGTATAATCGGGAGCTTACTGCGCAGGCACTGTACGTATAAACGGGAGCTTACTGCGGAGGCACTGTGCGTATAATCGGGAGCTTACTGCGCAGGCACTGTGCGTATAATCGGGAGCCTACTGCGGAGGCACTGTGCGTATAATCGGGAGCTTACTGTGCAGGCACTGTGCATATAATCGGGAGCTTACTGCGCAGGCACTGTGCGTATAATCAGGAGTTTACTGCGCAGGCACTGTGCATATAATCAGGAGCTTACTGCGCAGGCACTGTGCGTATAATCAGGAGCTTACTGCGCAGGCACTGTGCGTATAATGGGAGCTTACTGCGCAGGCACTGTGCGTATAATCGGGAGCTTACTGCGCAGGCACTGTGCGTATAATCGGGAGCTTACTGCGCAGGCACTGTGTGTATAATCGGGAGCTTACTGCGCAGGCACTGTGCGTATAATCGGGAGCATACTGCGCAGGCACTGTGCGTATAATCGGGAACCTACTGCGCAGGCACTGTGTGTATAATCGGGAACGTACTGCGCAGGCACTGTGTGTATAATCGGGAGCTTACTGCGCAGGCACTGTGCGTATAATCGGGAGCTTACTGCGCAGGCACAGTGCGTATAATCGGGAGCCTACTGCGCAGGCACTGTGTGTATAATCGGGAGCCTACTACGCAGGCACTGTGCGTATAATCGGGAGCCTACTGCGTAGGCACTGTGCGTATAATCGGGAGCTTACTGCGCAGGCACTGTGCGTATAATCGGGAGCTTACTGCGGAGGCACTGTGCGTATAATCGGGAGCTTACTGCGCAGGCACTGTGCATATAATCGGGAGCTTACTGCTCAGGCACTGTGCGTATTATCGGGAGCTTACTGTGGAGGCACTGTGCGTATTATCGGGAGCTTACTGCGCAGGCACTGTGCATATTATCGGGAGCTTACTGCGCAGTCACTGTGTGTATAATTGGGAGCTTACTGTGGAGGCACTGTGCGCATAATCGGGAGCTTACTGCGCAGGCACTGTGCGTATAATCGGGAGCCTACTGCGGAGGCACTGTGCGTATAATCGGGAGCTTACTGCGCAGGCACTGTGCGTATAATGGGAGCTTACTGCGCAGGCACTGTGTGTATAATCGGGAACTTACATCGCAGGCACTGTGCATATAATCGGGAGCTTACTGCGCAGGCACTGTGGGTATAATCGAGAGCTTACTGCGGAGGCACTGTGCGTATAATCGGGAGCTTACTGCGCAGGCACTGTACGTATAATCGGGAGCTTACTGCGGAGGCACTGTGCGTATAATCGGGAGCTTACTGCGCAGGCACTGTGCGTATAATCGGGAGCCTACTGCGTAGGCACTGTGCGTATAATCGGGAGCTTACTGCGCAGGCACTGTGCGTATAATCGGGAGCTTACTGCGGAGGCACTGTGCGTATAATCGGGAGCTTACTGTGCAGGCACTGTGCATATAATCGGGAGCTTACTGCGCAGGCACTGTGCGTATAATCAGGAGCTTACTGCGCAGGCACTGTGCATATAATCGGGAGCTTACTGCGCAGGCACTGTGCGTATGATCAGGAGCTTACTGCGCAGGCACTGTGCGTATAATGGGAGCTTACTGCGCAGGCACTGTGCGTATAATCGGGAGCTTACTGCGCAGGCACTGTGCGTATAATCGGGAGCTTACTGCGCAGGCACTGTGCGTATAATCGGGAGCATACTGCGCAGGCACTGTGCGTATAATCGGGAACCTACTGCGCAGGCACTGTGTGTATAATCGGGAACCTACTGCGCAGGCACTGTGTGTATAATCGGGAGCTTACTGCGCAGGCACTGTGCGTATAATCGGGAGCCTACTGCGCATGCACTGTGTGTATAATCAGGAGCCTACTAAGCAGGCACTGTGCGTATAAAAGGGAGCATACTGCGCAGGCACTGTGCGTATAATCGGGAGCTTACTGCGCAGGCACTGTACGTATAATCGGGAGCCTACTGCGCGGGCACTGTGCGTATAATCGGGAGCTTACTGCGCAGGCACTGTGCACATAATTGGGAGCCTACTGCACAGGCACTGTGCGTATAATCGGGAGCTTACTGCGCAGGCACTGTGCGTATAATCGGGAGCCTACTGCGGAGGCACTGTGCGTATAATCGGGAGCTTACTGCGGAGGTACTGTGCGTATAATCGGGAGCTTACTGCGGAGGCACTGTGCGTATAATCGAGAGCTTACTGCGCAGGCACTGTGTGTATAATCGAGAGCTTACTGCGCAGGCACTGTGTGTATAATCGGGAGCCTACTGCGGAGGTACTGTGCGTACAATCTGGAGCTTACTGCGCAGGCACTGTGCGTATAATCGGGAGCTTACTGCGCAGGCACTGTGCGTATAATCGGGAGCTTACTGCGCAGGCACTGTGCGTATAATCGGGAGCTTACTGCGGAGGCACTGTGCGTATAATCTGGAGCTTACTGCGCAGGCAATGTGCGTATAATCGGGAGCTTACTGTGCAGGCACTGTGCGTATAATCGGGAGCCTACTGCGGAGGCACTGTGCGTATAATCGGGAGCCTACTGCGGAGGCACTGTGCGTATAATCGAGAGCTTACTGCGGAGGCATAGTGCGTATAATCGGAAGCTTACTGCGGAGGCACTGTGCGTATAATCTGGAGCCTACTGCGGAGGCACTGTGCGTATAATCGGGAGCTTACTGCGCAGGCACTGTGCGTATAATCGGGAGCTTACTGCGGAGGCACTGTGCGTATAATCGGGAGCTTACTGCGGAGGCACTGTGCGTATAATCGGGAGCCTACTGCGGAGGCACTGTGCATATAATCAGGAGCTTACTGCGCAGGCACTGTGCGTATAATCGGGAGCTTACTGCGCAGGCACTGTGCGTATAATCGGAAGCTTACTGCAGAGGCACTGTGCGTATAATCGGGAGCTTACTGCGGAGGCACTTTGCGTATAATCGGGAGCCTACTGCGGAGGCACTGTGCGTATAATCGGGAGCTTACTGCGGAGGCACTGTGCGTATAATCGGGAGCTTACTGTGAAGGCACTGTGCGTATAATCGGGAGCCTACTGCGGAGGCACTGTGCGTATAATCGAGAGCTTACTGCGGAGGCACTGTGCGTATAATCGAGAGCTTACTGCGCAGGCACTGTGCGTATAATCGGGAGCCTACTGCGCAGGCACTGTGCGTATAATCGGGAGCCTACTGCGCAGGCGCTGTGCGTATAATCGGGAGCTTACTGCGGAGGCACTGTGCATATAATCGGGAGCCTACTGCGCAGGCACTGTGCGTATAGTCGGGAGCTTACTGCGCAGGCACTGTGCGTAAAATCGGGAGCCTACTGTGGAGGTACTGTGCGTATAATCGGGAGCCTACTGCGGAGGCACTGTGCGTATAATCGGGAGCTTACTGCGCAGGCACTGTGCGTATAATCGGGAGCTTACTGCGGATGCGCTGTGCATATAATCGGGAGCTTACTGCGCAGGCGCTGTGCGTATAATCGGGAGCTTACTGCGGACTTGCGGAGCCACTGTGCGTATAATCGGGAGCTCACTGCGCAGGCACTGTGCGTATAATCGGGAGCCTACTGCGGAGGCACTGTGCGTATAATCGGGAGCCTACTTCGCAGGCACTGTGCGTATAACCTGGAGCTTACTGCGCAGGCAATGTGCGTATAATTGGGAGCTTACTGCGCAGGGATTGTGCGTATAATCGGGAGCCTACTGCGGAGGCACTGTGCGTATAATCGGGAGCCTACAGTGGAGGCACTGTGCGTATAATCGGGAGCCTACTGCGGAGGCACTGTGCGTATAATCGAGAGCTTACTGCGGAGGCACTGTGCGTATAATCGGGAGCTTACTGCGGAGGCACTGTGCGTATAATCGGGAGCCTACTGCGGAGGCACTGTGCGTATAATCGGGAGCTTACTGTGCAGGCACTGTGCGTATAATCGAGAGCTTACTGCGGAGGCACTGTGCGTATAATCAGGAGCTTACTGCGGAGGCACTGTACGTATAATAGGGGAGCCTACTGCGGAGGCACTGTGCGTATAATCGGGAGCTTACTGCGCAGGCACTGTGCGTATAATCGGGAGCCTACTGCGCAGGCACTGTGCGTATAATCGGGAGCTTACTGCAGAGGCACTGTGCGTATAATCGGGAGCTTACTGCGGAGGCACTGTGCGTATAATCGGGAGCCTGCTGTGGAGGCACTGTGCGTATAATCGGGAGCTCACTGCGGAGGCACTGTGCGTATAATCGGGAGCTTACTGCGGAGGCACTGTGCGGATAATCGGTAAACCTACTGCGGAGGCACTGTGCGTATAATCGAGAGCTTACTGCGGAGGCACTGTGCGTATAATCGGGAGCTTACTGCGGAGGTAAAGTGCGTATAATCGGGAGCTTACTGCGGAGGTACTGTGCGTATAATCGAGAGCTTACTGCGCAGGCACTGTGTGTATAATCGGGAGCCTACTGCGGAGGCACTGTGCGTACAATCGGGAGCTTACTGCGCAGGCACTGTGCGTATAATCGGGAGCTTACTGCGCAGGCACTGTGCGTATAATCGGGAGCTTACTGCGCAGGCACTGTGCGTATAATCGGGAGCTTACTGCGGAGGCACTGTGCGTATAATCGGGAGCTTACTGCGCAGGCACTGTGCGTATAATCGGGAGCTTACTGCGCAGGCACTGTGCGTATAATCGGGAGCTTACTGCGCAGGCACTGTGCGTATAATCGGGAGCTTACTGCGCAGGCACTGTGCGTATAATGGGGAGCTTACTGCGCAGGCACTGTGCGTATAATCGGGAGCTTACTGCGGAGGCACTGTGCGTATAATCGGGAGCTTACTGCGCAGGCACTGTGCGTATAATCGGGAGCTTACTGCGCAGGCACTGTCCGTATAATCGGGAGCTTACTGCGCAGGCACTGTGCATATTATCGGGAGCTTACTGCGCAGGCACAGTGCGTATAATCGGGAGCTTACTGCGCAGGCACTGTGTGTATAATCGGGAGCTTACTGCGCAGGCACTGTGCGTATAATCGGGAGCATACTGCGCAGGCACTGTGTGTATAATCGGGAGCTTACTGCGCAGGCACTGTGCGTATAATCGGGAGCTTACTGCGCAGGCACTGTGCGTATAATCGGGAGCTTACTGCGGAGGCACTGTGCGTATAATCGGGAGCTTACTGCGCAGGCACTGTGCGTATAATCGGGAGCTTACTGCGCAGGCACTGTCCGTATAATCGGGAGCTTACTGCGCAGGCACTGTGCATATTATCGGGAGCTTACTGCGCAGGCACAGTGCGTATAATCGGGAGCTTACTGCGCAGGCACTGTACGTATAATCGGGAGCTTACTGCGGAGGCACTGTGCGTATAATCGGGAGCTTACTGCGCAGGCACTGTGCATATAATCGGGAGCTTACTGCGCAGGCACTGTGCGTATAATCAGGAGCTTACTGCGCAGGCACTGTGCATATAATCGGGAGCTTACTGCGCAGGCACTGTGCGTATAATCGGGATCTTACTGCGCAGGCACTGTGCGTATAATCGGGAGCTTACTGCGCAGGCACTGTGTGTATAATCGGGAGCTTACTGCGCAGGCACTGTGCGTATAATCGGGAGCATACTGCGCAGGCACTGTGCGTATAATCGGGAACCTACTGCGCAGGCACTGTGTGTATAATCGGGAACCTACTGCGCAGGCACTGTGTGTATAATCGGGAGCTTACTGCGCAGGCACTGTGCGTATAATCGGGAGCCTACTGCGCATGCACTGTGTGTATAATCAGGAGCCTACTAAGCAGGCACTGTGCGTATAAAAGGGAGCATACTGCGCAGGCACTGTGCGTATAATCGGGAGCTTACTGCGCAGGCACTGTACGTATAATCGGGAGCCTACTGCGCGGGCACTGTGCGTATAATCGGGAGCTTACTGCGCAGGCACTGTGCACATAATCGGGAGCCTACTGCACAGGCACTGTGCGTATAATCGGGAGCTTACTGCACAGGCACTGTGCACATAATCGGGAGCCTACTGCACAGGCACTGTGCACATAATCGGGAGCCTACTGCACAGGCACTGTGCGTATAATCGGGAGCCTACTGCGGAGGCACTGTGCGTATAATCGAGAGCTTACTGCGGAGGCACTGTGCGTATAATCGGGAGCTTACTGCGGAGGTACTGTGCATATAATCGGAAGCTTACTGCGGAGGTACTGTGCGTATAATCAAGAGCTTACTGCGGAAGCACTGTGCGTATAATCGAGAGCTTACTGCAGAGGCACTGTGCGTATAATCGAGAGCTTACTGCGCAGGCACTGTGTGTATAATCGAGAGCTTACTGCGCAGGCACTGTGTGTATAATCGGGAGCCTACTGCGGAGGTACTGTGCGTACAATCTGGAGCTTACTGCGCAGGCACTGTGCGTATAATCGGGAGCTTACTGCGCAGGCACTGTGCGTATAATCGGGAGCTTACTGCGCAGGCACTGTGCGTATAATCGGGAGCTTACTGCGGAGGCACTGTGCGTATAATCTGGAGCTTACTGCGCAGGCAATGTGCGTATAATCGGGAGCTTACTGTGCAGGCACTGTGCGTATAATCGGGAGCCTACTGCGGAGGCACTGTGCGTATAATTGGGAGCCTACTGCGGAGGCACTGTGCGTATAATCGGGAGCCTACTGCGGAGGCACTGTGCGTATAATCGAGAGCTTACTGCGGAGGCATAGTGCGTATAATCGGAAGCTTACTGCGGAGGCACTGTGCGTATAATCTGGAGCCTACTGCGGAGGCACTGTGCGTATAATCGGGAGCTTACTGCGCAGGCACTGTGCGTATAATCGGGAGCTTACTGCGGAGGCACTGTGCGTATAATCGGGAGCTTACTGCGGAGGCACTGTGCGTATAATCGGGAGCCTACTGCGGAGGCACTGTGCGTATAATCGGGAGCTTACTGTGCAGGCACTGTGCGTATAATCGGGAGCCTACTGCGGAGGCACTGTGCGTATAATTGGGAGCCTACTGCGGAGGCACTGTGCGTATAATCGGGAGCCTACTGCGGAGGCACTGTGCGTATAATCGAGAGCTTACTGCGGAGGCATAGTGCGTATAATCGGAAGCTTACTGCGGAGGCACTGTGCGTATAATCTGGAGCCTACTGCGGAGGCACTGTGCGTATAATCGGGAGCTTACTGCGCAGGCACTGTGCGTATAATCGGGAGCTTACTGCGGAGGCACTGTGCGTATAATCGGGAGCTTACTGCGGAGGCACTGTGCGTATAATCGGGAGCCTACTGCGGAGGCACTGTGCATATAATCAGGAGCTTACTGCGCAGACACTGTGCGTATAATCGGGAGCTTACTGCACAGGCACTGTGCGTATAATCGGAAGCTTACTGCAGAGGCACTGTGCGTATAATCGGGAGCTTACTGCGGAGGCACTGTGCGTATAATCGGGAGCCTACTGCGGAGGCACTGTGCGTATAATCGGGAGCTTACTGCGGAGGCACTGTGCGTATAATCGGGAGCTTACTGTGAAGGCACTGTGCGTATAATCGGGAGCCTACTGCGGAGGCACTGTGCGTATAATCGAGAGCTTACTGCGGAGGCACTGTGCGTATAATCGAGAGCTTACTGCGCAGGCACTGTGCGTATTATCGGGAGCCTACTGCGCAGGCACTGTGCATATAATCGGGAGTCTACTGCGCAGGCACTGTGCGTATAGTCGGGAGCTTACTGCGCAGGCACTGTGCGTAAAATCGGGAGCCTACTGTGGAGGTACTGTGCGTATAATCGGGAGCCTACTGCGGAGGCACTGTGCGTATAATCGGGAGCTTACTGCGCAGGCACTGTGCGTATAATCGGGAGCTTACTGCGGCTGCGCTGTGCATATAATCGGGAGCTTACTGCGCAGGCGCTGTGCGTATAATCGGGAGCTTACTGCGGACTTGCGGAGCCACTGTGCGTATAATCGGGAGCTTACTGCGCAGGCACTGTGCGTATAATCGGGAGCCTACTGCGGAGGCACTGTGCGTATAATCGGGAGCCTACTTCGCAGGCACTGTGCGTATAACCTGGAGCTTACTGCGCAGGCAATGTGCGTATAATTGGGAGCTTACTGCGCAGGGATTGTGCGTATAATCGGGAGCCTACTGCGGAGGCACTGTGCGTATAATCGGGAGCCTACAGTGGAGGCACTGTGCGTATAATCGGGAGCCTACTGCGGAGGCACTGTGCGTATTATCGAGAGCTTACTGCGGAGGCACTGTGTGTATAATCGGGAGCATAATGCGCAGGCGCTGTGCGTATAATCGGGAGCTTACTGCGCTGGCACTGTGTGTATAATTGGGAGCTTATTGTGCAGGCACTGTGTGTATAATCGGGAGCCTACTGCGCAGGCACTGTGCGTGTAATCGGGAGCCTACTGCGGAGGCACTGTGCGTATAATCGGGAGCTTACTGCGCAGGCACTGTGTGTATAATTGGGAGCTTACTGTGCATGCACTGTGCGTATAATCGGGAGCCTTCTGCGGAGGCACTGTGCGTATAATCGGGAGCCTACTGCGCATGCACTGTGCGTATAATCAGGAGCTTACTGCACAGGCACTGTGCGTATAATCGGGAGCTTACTGTGCAGGCACTGTGCGTATAATCGGGAGCCTACTGCGCCTGCACTGTGCGTATAATCAGGAGCTTACTGCACAGGCACTGTGCGTATAATCGGGAGCTTACTGCACAGGCACTGTGCGTATAATCGGGAGCCTACTGCGCAGACACTGTGCGTATAATCGGGAGCTTACTGCGCAGGCACTGTGCGTATAATCGGGAGCTTACTGCGCAGGCACTGTGCGTATTATCTGGAGCATACTGCGCAGGCACTGTGCGTATAATCGGGAGCTTACTGCGCAGGCACTGTGCGCATAATCAGGAGCTTACTGCGCAGGCACTGTGCGCATAATCGGGAGCTTACTGCGCAGGCACTGTGCGTATAATCGGGAGCCTACTGCGCATGCACTGTGCGTAGAATCGGGAGCCTACTGCAGAGGCACTGTGCGTATAATTGGGAGCTTACTGCGGAGGCACTGTGCGTATATTTGGGAGCTTACTGCGGAGGCACTGTGCGTATAATCGGGAGCTTACTGCGGAGGCACTGTGCGTATAATCGGGAGCTTACTGCGGAGGCACTGTGCGCATAATCGGGAGCCTCTTGTGCAGACACTGTGCTCATAATCGGGAGCTTACTGCGGAGGCACAGTACAATAAAACTTTGTACTGCGCCTGCGTAGTAAGCTCGGGATAACCTACGCTGCACTTGTATACACCTAGTTAGATGAATAATTAGCAGGTTACTGGCAGTGGGTCACGGAGCCGGCAGTGGGGCATAGAGCATCGGAAGAGGACATTACAGCTGCAGGGGGTCGATAGAAGTCCTACAGTGGCTTGCAAAAGTATTTGGCCCCTTGAAGTTTTCCACATTTTGTCATATTACTGCCACAAACATGAATCAATTTCATTGGAATCCCACGTGAAAGACCAATACAAAGTGGTGTACATGTGAGAAGTGGAACGAAAATCATACATGATTCCAAACATGTTTTACAAATAAATAACTGCAAAGTGGGGTGTGTGTAAGTATTCAGCCCCCTGAGTCAATACTTTGTAGGACCACCTTTTGCTGCAATTACAGCTGCCAGTCGTTTAGGGTATGTCTCTACCAGCTTTGCACATCTAGAGACTGAAATCCTTGCCCATTCTTATTTGCAAAACAGCTTCAGCTCAGCAGTTTTCAGATCTTGCCACAGATTCTCGGTTAGATTTAGATCTGGACTTTGGCTGGGCAAATATGTTTTGTTTTAAACCATTCCATTGTTGCCATGGCTTTATCTTTAGGGTCGTTGTCCTGCTGGAAGGTGAACCTCCGCCCCAGTCTCAAGTCTTTTGCAGACTCCAAGAGGTTTTCTTCCAAGATTGCCCTGTATTTGGCTCCATCCATCTTCCCATCAACTCTGACCATTTTCCCTGTCCCTGCTGAAGAGAAGCACCCCCAGAGCATGATGCTGCTACCACCATATTTGACAGTGGGGATGGTGTGTTCAGAGTGATGTGCAGTGTTAGTTTTCCGCCACACATAGCATTTTGCATTTTGGCCAAAAAGTTCCATTTTGGTCTCATCTGACCAGAGCACCTTCTTCCACGTGTTTGCTGTGTCCCCCATATGGCTTGTGGCAAACTGCAAACAGGACTTCTTATGCTTTTCTGTTAACAATGGTTTTCTGCTTGCCATTCTTCCATAAAGGCCAACTTTGTGCAGTGCATGACTAATAGTTGTCCTATAGACAGCAGTGATGCTCAAATACCCCTTTTCAAAATTCGAGTTAGGTCGAATTCGAATAGTAAATTATTCGAATTCGGTCGAATATTCGAGTCGAATATTTTTTACTATTCGATTCGACCTCGGACTTCGAGCTCACTATTCGAGTCGGTATTCGAGCTCATTATTCGAGCTGACTATTCGAATTGGCCTTAAATAGCTTCCAACACTTGTTTTGAGGGTGAATGATGCAAGAAACCTCTTTTTTTCCAAGTAACAACAGCAAGTGATTATGTGGGGATGTTCCTTTAAAAAAAAAAAAGTTGAAAAGAGAAGTTGTGTCCAGAAATTTGTTCAGTACTGTATATACTTCTTCTTCTTTTTCTTTATCTTCTATATCTTCTTCTTATTCTTCTTCTTCTTCTATATCTTCTTCTTCTATATCTTCTTCTATATCTTCTTCTTCTTCTTCTATATTGTCTTCTTCTTCTTCTTCTTCTTCTTCTTCTTCTTCATCTTCTTTTTCTTCATCTTCTTCATCTTCTTCTTCATCTTCTTCATCTTCTTCATCTTCTTCTTCTTCTTCTTCATCTTCTTCATCTTCAACTTCTTCATCTTCTTCTTCTTCATCTTCTTCATCTTCTTCTTCTTCTTCTTCTTCTTCATCTTCTTCATCATCATCTTCTTCTTCTTCTTCTTCATCTTCTTTTTCTTCATCTTCTTCATCTTCATCTTCTTCATCTTCTTCTTCTTCTTCTTCTTCTTCTTCATCTTCTTCATCTTCTTCTTCATCTTCTTCTTCTTCTTCATCATCTTCTTCTTCATCATCTTCTTCTTCTTCATCTTCTTTTTCTTCATCTTCTTCTTCTTCTTCATCTTCTTCATCTTCTTCTTCATCTTCTTCTTCTTCTTCATCATCTTCATCTTCTTCATCTTCATCTTCTTCATCTTCTTCATCTTCTTCTTCTTCATCTTCTTCATCTTCTTCTTCTTCATCATCTTCATCTTCTTCTTCTTCATCATCTTCATCTTCATCTTCTTCTTCATCTTCTTCTTCTTCATCATCTTCATCTTCATCTTCTTCTTCTTCTTCATCATCTTCATCTTCTTCTTCTTCATCTTCTTTATCTTCTTCATCTTCTTCATCTTCTTCTTCTTCAGCTTCTTCATCTTCTTCTTCTTCATCTTCTTCATCTTCTTCTTCTTCATCTTCTTCTTCTTCTTCATCTTCATCTTCTTCTATATCGTCTTCTTCTTCACTTATTTCTGTTTTCAAATTTTTTTTTTTAAAGAAATGCAGCTATTTTTGAGCGTAACAAATAGCTGGTGGCGCACGCATGTTGGAAGCGCCATTGTATGTGCTCCCTGGCAGTGGAAACACACAGACAGCAGGAGGTAAATTCAGCAGCAGGAGGAGGAGGATGAGTGTGTGGCAGCAGGCAGTCAATGAGGCATGCAGCGTGACATAATAGCCCTGGTACCTAGCGGTGATACCAGGGCTGTAAATAAACACAGCAGGCAGGAGGTCCCAGACAGCGGTCGTGCAGCCCACATCGTGTCCAATACACAACTGGGACAACACAGTTTTCAACCCGGGCACCTCAGAAAAATTAAACCTTTTTTTTTTTTATGGTTTTGTAGTTTTGGTTTTACAACCAATTACACAGACAGATATAGCTATTTTTTGACGTAATAGCTGGTGGCAGAGTGGCAGCAGAAGGTAAATCTGTGTACCCTGGCGTTGGGAAACACAGACAGACAGACAGCAGCAGCAGCAGCAGGAGGAATGGAGGAGTAATGTGAGCAGCTATTGTTTGACGTAATAGCTGGTGGCAGAGTGGCAGCAGAAGGTAAATCTGTGTACCCTGGCGTTGGGAAACACAGACAGACAGCAGCATCAGCAGGAGGAATGGAGGAGTAGTGTGAGTGTGGCAGCAGGCAGGCAGCGTGACATAATAGCCCTGGTACCTAGCGGTGATACCAGGCCGTAAATGAACACAACAGGAGGTCCCAGACAGCGGTCGTGCAGCCCACATTGTGCAGCCCACATTGTGTCCAATACACAACTGGGACAACACAGTTTTCAACCCGGGCACCTCAGAAAAATTAAACCTTTTTTTTTTTTTTTTTTCTTATGGTTTTGTAGTTTTGGTTTTACAACCAATTACACAGACAGATATAGCTATTTTTTGACGTAATAGCTGGTGGCAGAGTGGCAGCAGAAGGTAAATCTGTGTACCCTGGCGTTGGGAAACACAGACAGACAGACAGCAGCAGCAGCAGCAGGAGGAATGGAGGAGTAATGTGAGCAGCTATTGTTTGACGTAATAGCTGGTGGCAGAGTGGCAGCAGAAGGTAAATCTGTGTACCCTGGCGTTGGGAAACACAGACAGACAGCAGCATCAGCAGGAGGAATGGAGGAGTAGTGTGAGTGTGGCAGCAGGCAGGCAGCGTGACATAATAGCCCTGGTACCTAGCGGTGATACCAGGCCGTAAATGAACACAACAGGAGGTCCCAGACAGCGGTCGTGCAGCCCACATTGTGTCCAATACACAACTGGGACAACACAGTTTTCAACCCGGGCACCTCAGAAAAATTAAACCTTTTTTTTTTTTTTTTTTTAATGGTTTTGTAGTTTTGGTTTTACAACCAATTACACAGATATAGCTATTGTTTGACGTAATAGCTGGTGGCAGATTGGCAGCAGAAGGGAAATCTGTGTACCCTGGCAGTGGGAAACACAGACAGACAGCAGCATCAGCAGGAGGAATGGAGGAGTAGTGTGAGTGTGGCAGCAGGCAGGCAGCGTGACATAATAGCCCTGGTACCTAGCGGTGATACCAGGCCGTAAATGAACACAACAGGAGGTCCCAGACAGCGGTCGTGCAGCCCACATCGTGTCCAATACACAACTGGGACAACACAGTTTTCAACCCAGGCACCTCAGAAAAATTAAACCTTTTTTTTTTTTTTAATGGTTTTTTGGTTTTGTTTGTAAAACCAATTACACAGATATATAGCTATTGTTTGACGTAATAGCTGGTGGCAGAGTGGCAGCAGAATGTAATTCTGTGTACCCTGGCAGTGGGAAACACAGACAGACAGCAGAAGGGTAGTACACAGCAGCCCACTGTAGGTGTAAAATGTGTGGCTGCAGGCGACGTAATAGTCAAAGTGAACCAGGCTGGCTTAGTGAGCAGGAGCCAGGAGGTGGTAAAGGGTGGTAAGGCACATTAAAGATGGTTTTTCCGGTAGCCAGTTCATGTCCCCCTCTCGCCGACAACAGGGGCCAGGAACTCGCCTTCCACCCACGCCTGGTTCATCTTGAGAAACGTCAGTCTGTCCACAGACTTGTGAGACAGACGTGAGCGTTTCTCGGTGACCACGCCACCAGCTGCACTGAAGCAGCGCTCGGACAGCACGCTGGAAGGGGGGCAGGACAGCACTTCCAGGGCGTACTGCGCCAGCTCGCTCCAGATCTCCAGGCGCTTGACCCAATACTCCATGGGATCAACAGGGGCATCGCTGTCAAGCCCGCTGTAGGACCCCATGTAGTCAGCCACCATGCGGGTCAGGCGCTGGCTGTGACCGGTGGAGGATGCTGCTGCATGCACCTCCTCTCTAGTCACTGCTGCCGGAGCCTCTACAGTCCTGTAGAGCTCGTGGCTGAGAGACAGCAGGTCTGTGGGGCGCTTGCTGCTGCTGGATGCAGGCACCTGCTGCTGCCTCTGTGCTGGCTGCTGGACAGTGGGGGTGGAAGGCTGGGGGAAGGCTTCCTCCAAGCGCTCAACAAGGGCCTGCTGCAAGCTCCTTATTTGTTGCGCTGGGTCTCCTCCTGCAGGCGGCAGGAACTGGCTCAACTTCCCCTTGAGGCGTGGGTCCAACATCATGCTGATCCAGATGTCCTCCCTCTGCTTCATCTGGATCACCGTGGGGTCTCTGCGCAGGCACGTCAGCATGTGCGCTGCCATTGGGAAGAGGCGGGCCACGTCTGCTGGCACATCGACGGCAGTGCTGCTGTCCTCATCCTCCTCCTCTGCCTCGTCAGCCTCATCCTCTCTCCACCCCCGCACCAACTCAGCTGCACTGTGCTGCTCCCCCTCATCAGCAGCAAGGTCAGGGACCTCCACCAAGTCCTCCTCCTCCTCCCCCTCAGAGGTGGACTGTGCAGCTGCTTGCCGCTCCTGCTGGTCCAAGGCTGCCGCTCCCTGTTCCAGCAAAGCATCGAGGGCCCTGTTCAGCAGACAAACCAGGGGCACCCACTCGCAGACCATAGCATGGTCCCTGCTCACCATGTTAGTGGCCTGCAGAAAGGGAGCCAGCACTAAGCACACCTGCTGCATGTGCCTCCAGTCATCATCGGGGACGATGGACGGGATGTTGCTGGTCTTGTCCCTTCTCCGAGCGGCGGAAACAGTGGCCAGGGCAAGGTACTGGTTGACAGCGTGCTTCTGTTCAACCAGACGCTCCAACATCGCCAGGGTGGAGTTCCAGCGAGTCGGAACGTCAAGGATCAGCCGATGGCGTGGCAGATCCAGCTCCTTTTGCACGTCTTCCAGGCTCGCACAGGCTGCAGCCGAGCGCCGGAAGTGACGCACAACGTTCCTTGCCGTTTCCAGCAGTTCGCCCATCCCCTGGTAGGTGCGCAAGAACTTCTGCACTACCAGGTTCAGCACGTGGGCAAGACAGGGGATGTGGGTCAGGTTTCCCCTGTCTATTGCGGCAACCAGATTGGCCCCATTGTCGGCCACCACCTCTCCGACTCTGAGGCCTCTGGGGGTCAGCCAAATCCTCTCCTGCTCCTGGAGTTTGGCCAACACATGGGTTGCCGTCAGCTTGGTCTTCCCAAGGCTGACCAAGTGCAGCAGCGCTTGGCAGTGGCGGGCCTTCACGCTGCTGCTGAGGCGGGGGGTTTGGCCAGGTGTGCCGGAGGATGGCAGAGGATCGGAGGAACCTGCTGCAGTTCCCCTGACCCTGCGGGGTGGCACCACCCACTGTGTTGCTGCTGCTGCTGTGCCCGCTGCTGCTCTCCCATCCTCACCCCCTTCCACCAAGCTGACCCAGTGGACAGTGAAGGACAGGTAGCGGCCTGTCCCGAAGCGGCTGCTCCAGGAGTCCATGGTGACGTGGACCCTTTCACCAACCGCGTGCTCCAGCCCTCGCTCCACATTGGCCATCACAAAGCGGTGCAGTGCAGGAATGGCCTTGCGGGAGAAAAAGTGTCTGCTGGGGAGCTGCCAGTCTGGGGCTGCGCAAGCAAGCAGCGCACGAATGTCGCTCCCCTCCTGCACGAGCGTGTACGGCAGGAGTTGGGAGCACATGGCCCGTGCCAGCAAGCCGTTCAGCTGCCGCACGCGACGGCTGCTGGGAGGCAGAGCCCTAACCACCCCCTGGAAGGACTCGCTCAAAAGGCTCTGGCGTGGCCTTTTGCTGGCACGGGAATCAGCAGACACAGCGGAGGAGGCCACTGAGGACTGGCTGCCAGAACAGGCCTCAGTGTTGGCGGCAGGAGTTGCAGAGGGGGGAGGAGCAGTGCGTTTCCGCACTCCTGCTGGTGCTGCTGGAGGAGCAGGAGGGCGGGTGGCTGCTGTTGCTGCTGCTGCTGAAGGCTGTGCAGTGATGGGTGTGGTGCCACTGCCAGCACCAGATGCCTTCAGCCTCTGGAACTCCTCATGCTGGTGGAAATGTTTCGCAGAAAGGTGGTTGATGAGCGAGCTGGTGCTGAACTTTAAGGGGTCTGCACCTCTGCTCAACTTCCGCTGACAGTGTTTGCAAGTGGCGTACTTGCTGTACACAGTGGGCATGGTGAAATATCGCCAGATTGGTGACAGAAACATCCCCCTACGGCATGGAAGCGCTGCTGCCTGTCTCCCTGTGGTGGTTGGGGGGGGGGGCTTGGGTGCGGCTGGTGGTGGTACTGGCAGATGCTGCTGCTGCTGCTGCTGAGCCTGAGACACCAGCAGGCTGTGGGACCTGCCTACTGCTGCCAATGCTTGCAATGATGCGCCTCCTTGCAAGGCCCACAAGCGCATCCTCCTCTTCTTCCACAGAGCTGCTGAGGACGACATCCCCTGGAGGTGGTGGCACCCAGTCTCTTTCTGTCACCGGGTCATCATCATCCTCCCCCTCCTGAAACATGTCCTGCTGGGATGATGACCCCCCAAACTTCTCTCCTGATGCATGGATGGGCTGCTTGACTGTCGCCACAGTCTTGCTGTCCAATCCCTCATCCCCCAAAGTGCCCATCAGCATCTCCTCCTCCAA
This sequence comes from Hyperolius riggenbachi, assembly GCF_040937935.1. Lineage (NCBI taxonomy): Eukaryota > Metazoa > Chordata > Amphibia > Anura > Hyperoliidae > Hyperolius > Hyperolius riggenbachi. The sequence goes on along the minus strand of NC_090646.1, from coordinate 31,849,128 downwards.
ATCGCCAACAACAGCAGACAATTGACTCATCATGCCTGGGGTCAAAAGAGTGCTGAATGACAGGTCGGCGACTGACGGTGAACTGGCCTCCTCCCCAGGCCCTGCTGGGCGGCTGCTGCGAACAGGGGTGGTGGTGGTGGTGGTGAGGGTGAAGGCCTCGGATGCAGAGCTGATGGCGGGCTGCTCATCCTCCGTCATGAGTTGCACCACAGTGTCTGCATCCTTTTCCTCAATGGGACGTTTCCGACCCGGCTGGAGGAAAATCGGAGCAGGTGCTACACGCTGCTGCTGCTGTGTCTCTGCAGCGTGAGTTGCAGATGCTCCTGCTGGGCGGCGCCCAGGGCGTCCACGGCCAGTGGCTATGGGAGGAATGTTAGCCACTGACGCTGCTGCTGCTGCTGCGGAACTGTGCATGGTGGCGCGCCCGCGCCCGCGGCTTGCCACAATGCTGCTCCCTCTCCTCCTGATTCCCTTGCTGCCCTTCCCCTTGCCCAAACCGCGCTGGCTGCCACTTCCAGACATCTTCGATGTTTTGGGCGTATAGACAAAAGTTTTTTAAAAGGGCGGTTGAAAAGTGGGGTACTTTAACCACCTGAGCGGTCTGGACGAGCTGAGCTCGTCCAACACCGCCGGAGGTCGCCGCTCAGGCCCTGCTGGGCCGATTTTAATCAAATAAAAAGCAGCACACGCAGCCGGCACTTTGCCAGCCGCGTGTGCTGCCTGATCGCCGCCGCTCTGCGGCGATTCGCCGCGAGCAGCGGCGAAAGAGGGTCCCCCCAGCCGCCTGAGCCCAGCGTAGCCGGAACAAAAAGTTCCGGCCAGCGCTAAGGGCTGGATCGGAGGCGGCTGACGTCAGGACGTCGGCTGACGTCGATGACGTCACTCCGCTCGTCGCTATGGCGACGATATAAGCAAAACAAGGAAGGCCGCTTATTGCGGCCTTCCTTGTTTATTCTGGGCGCCGGAGGCGATCGGAAGATCGCCTCCGGAGCGCCCTCTAGTGGGCTTTCATGCAGCCAACTTTCAGTTGGCTGCATGAAATAGTTTTTTTTTTATTCAAAAAAAACCCTCCCGCAGCCACCCTGGCGATATAATCAGAACGCCAGGGTGGTTAATGGAGTGGGTTGGTGGGTGAGGTGACTGAGTGAGTGTCCCTAGTACAGTAAGTAAGTAGTAACAGTCAGGAAGTACAACTAGCAGTTACAATTATCACTAATCACAAGTAAATTTAGTGTGTGTACACTACAGACAGTGAGTGCACGCACGTGCAAACACGCGCAGGAGCTAGCCTATGAACAGTGACTGAGTGTCCTAGACTCCTAGTACAGTAAGTAGTAACAGTAAGTACAACTAACTAATTACAATAATCAATCAGTTATCAGAAGGAAATAGAGTGTGTGTAGTGTGTACACAGACAGTGAGTGCACACACGCAGGAGCTAGTAGCCTATGAACAGTGACTGAGTGTCCTAGACTCCTAGTACAGTAAGTAGTAACAGTAAGTACAACTAACTACTTACAATAAGCAATCAGTTATCAGAAGGAAATAGAGTGTTTGTAGTGTGTACACAGACAGTGAGTGCACACACGCAGGAGCTAGTAGCCTATGAACAGTGACTGAGTGTCCTAGACTCCTAGTACAGTAAGTAGTAACAGTAAGTACAACTAACTACTTACAATAAGCAATCAGTTATCAGAAGGAAATAGAGTGTGTGTAGTGTGTGTACACAGACAGTGAGTGCACACACGCAGGAGCTAGTAGCCTATGAACAGTGACTGAGTGTCCTAGACTCCTAGTACAGTAAGTAGTAACAGTAAGTACAACTAACTAATTACAATAAGCAATCAGTTATCAGAAGGAAATAGAGTGTGTGTAGTGTGTGTACACAGACAGTGAGTGCACACACGCAGGAGCTAGTAGCCTATGAACAGTGACTGAGTGTCCTAGACTCCTAGTACAGTAAGTAGTAACAGTAAGTACAACTAACTAATTACAATAAGCAATCAGTTATCAGAAGGAAATAGAGTGTGTGTAGTGTGTGTACACAGACAGTGAGTGCACACACGCAGGAGCTAGTAGCCTATGAACAGTGACTGAGTGTCCTAGACTCCTAGTACAGTAAGTAGTAACAGTAAGTACAACTAACTAATTACAATAAGCAATCAGTTATCAGAAGGAAATAGAGTGTGTGTAGTGTGTGTACACAGACAGTGAGTGCACACACGCAGGAGCTAGTAGCCTATGAACAGTGACTGAGTGTCCTAGACTCCTAGTACAGTAAGTAGTAACAGTAAGTACAACTAACTAATTACAATAAGCAATCAGTTATCAGAAGGAAATAGAGTGTGTGTAGTGTGTACACAGACAGTGAGTGCACACACGCAGGAGCTAGTAGCCTATGAACAGTGACTGAGTGTCCTAGACTCCTAGTACAGTAAGTAGTAACAGTGAGTACAACTAACTAATTACAATATTCAATTACAATAATCAATCAGTTATCAGAGAAGGAAATAGAGTGTGTGTAGTGTGTACACAGACAGTGAGTGCACACACGCAGGAGCAGCTAGTAGCCTATGAACAGTGACAGTGAGTGTCCTAGTACAGTTACAGTATATAACTACAATACTAATACAATCAGTAGTAAAGGACAGCAGAAATACTGGTATAGAATAGAGAGAAATAAACAGAGGACAGGAGGACAGCTGCCCACACAGGCAGGCCCTGAGGCCTAAAGCTGTAAGCCTGCAGCAGCTGTCTCTTTGTAACACAAAAGCTACTAACTAAAATACAATGTCTAACTAACTAACAACAATATAGGTGTGTATAGGAGGTGTATGTGAGCAAAAACGCTAGGTAAATGACCACAATAAAGCTCTTGCTAAGCCAAAGCACAAAGGAGCAACTCTCTCTCTATGCAAGTCTCAGGCAAGGACGGAGAAACGTAACATGGCGGCCGCTATTTATAGGGTAGGGGCTGGCCAGGGTCCCCCTCTGTGATTGGCTGCCGTCAGAGGGCCTGGGAGCCCTCTGATTGGCTCTAAGGACATAAATCTGGGCTATGACGCTATTCGAGCTCGGTACCGAGCTCGAATAGCGCCGTTTGCTCGAATAGCTCGAATAGTGAATGGGCTATTCGAGTGTACTCGAATAGCCCATTCGAATAGCTACAGCTATTCGGAGCTCGAATACCGAGCTCGAATAGCTGGAAAAGAGCTCGAATATTCGAGCTACTCGAATATTCGAGCTCTGCTGAGCACCACTGATAGACAGATTCCCCCACCTGAGCTGTAGATCTCTGCAGCTCGTCCAGAGTCACCATGGGCCTCTTGACTGCATTTCTGATCAGCACTCTCCTTGTTCGTCCTGTGAGTTTAGGTGGACGGCCTTGTCTTGGTAGGTGTACAGTTGTGCCATACTCCTTCCATTTCTGAATGATCGCTTGAACAGTGCTCCGTGGGATGTTCAAGGCTTTGGAAATCTTTTTGTAGCCTAAGCCTGCTTTAAATTTCTCAATAACTTTATCCCTGACCTGTATGGTGTGTTCTTTGGATTTATGGTGTTGTTGCTCCCAATATTCTCTTAGAGAACCTCTGAGGCCATCACAGAGCAGCTGTATTAGTACTGACATTAGATTACACACAGGTGCACTCTATTTAGTCATTAGCACTCATCAGACAATGTCTATGGGCAACTAACTGCACTCAGACCAAAGGGGGCTGAATAATTACGCACACACCACTTTGCAGTTATTTATTTGTAAAAAATGTTTGGAATCATGTATGATTTTCGTTCCACTTCTCACGTGTACACCACCTTGTATTGGTCTTTTATGTGAAATTTCAATACAATTGATTCATGTTTGTGGCAGTAATGTGACAAAATGTGGAAAACTTCAAGGGGGCCGAATACTTTTGCAAGCCACTGTAGGTAAGTGTCAGTTTTAGCTTTTTTAAACATACCAGAGAACCCCTTTAACATTGGTAGGAAATAGTTTGTAAGAGAAGGAAGACTCCTCTCCCCACAAGGGGGGCAATTCATAAAAGGCAGTGCGAAAAAAAAAATCTGGTCTGGAAAAAAACGCATTTGGTATTTTAGACTTTTGTGTATTAATTCATAACAATTTTCACAGGTGCGGTAGAAGTGCAGTAAATGGCCGAAGCCCATTAACAACAACCTTTGCGCTAACAGCAGAGCAGTGTGGGGTGTCTCTGTATTGTTACAAGCTGTTCCATGCAGTGAGGGCATTGTGAGGCATCCCAACATCCCTTTAGATGTACTTGTTTTGTTATACTGCCTCTGCTTGCTTTGAATCTGTCTATTAATCTTTCTTACAATTCTATTTAATTGCCACAGTATATATTAACTTTCAAGAAACTTTACACATGCCATGCTTGGTGATTTCTCCCACTAACTTCTAACAGGTACCCAAGAGGTTAAACAGACACACAGCCAAAGGTATTTAGGGGAAGCCTGTTTTGTTCCGATCTTGCTTGGCTGCTGCCTGGGGGGGTTGAAAAGCTTGTCCTGCCGGTGAAGGCTGTGGGTCCTATCAGATTCCAACATTCAGACTTGCAGGAGACAGGGGCTGTTCCTATTGGTTCCCTGCTCCTGTCAGTCACAGCTATCGCTGCTTCTGCCTGTGAGTCATGCTCCCACAATCTACTCTCCGCATTTTTTTCACCACTTCAAAGCAGACAATATTGCTTTGTGGTTTTACCGCTTGCTGTAGGCTTTAGGAATTGACATCACTGACATTTGTTGAGGTATTTACCCCAGTCAGTAATTTACCTCACTGCTCGGTAATTTCAGCTTTTCAGGTGGTAACAGCCTTTATGAAATGACACTTTCCTAAATGCTCGGTAAAGTCAGCTGTTTTCTGCATTACCAAATGCAGTAATGCTTTATGATTTAACCCCAAGATGCTCTCCCTCCTTAATCCAACCCTGGAGTGTACCAATAAATTGAACCTGTTTTGAATACACAGTCGTTGTGCCTGCTTATGGGGGCTTTATTATCTGGAAGGAAAGAGCCTAAGAGCCTAGTTATTGGTTGATCATAAAAACGCTAGACCCACCTGGATGTGAGGTGGATTTTATCCAGTGAGCGGCTAATATACTGGGAAGTTGGATTTGTGGTTTTAGCACTGAATGATCACGTGTGCTGCACTTATTGTCACTGGGAGAAACGAGATTCTGTGTATATATACAGTAATGCACTATGTGGAGCATGTTTTAATTTTTTGCAGGTATTGAATTGAGCTACAGGAGAGGAGCGCTGTCACTCATCTTTTTATAATGGTTTAGAAGTTTCAGTATGTAGTGTTGGTGGTATAATGGTGTGGATAGCAGCCTACTACGCGGTAGGCCTTGTTTCGATTCCTGACCAATGTATGTGAGGGTGCTTTTGACATTCTACAAATCCCTAAGCAAGCTCATTTTTCTCTTGGATATATCATAATGGTACATGCTAGGCTGGCTTCAGCATGTAGCATTGTCCTGTGGTGTTGTGTTGGTGGTATAATGGTTAGGATAGCAGCCTACAGAGTGGTAGGCCTGGGTTCTATACCTGGCCAATGTGAGCTGGCTTTTGACATCCTACAAATCCCTAAGCAAGCTCATTTTTCTTTTGGATATATCATAGTGGTACATGCTAGGCTGGCTCCAGCATGTAGCATTGTAGTGTGTTATGTTGGTGGTATAATGGTTAGGATAGCAGCCTACCACGCAGTAGGCCTGGGTTTGATTCCTGGCCAATGTATGTGACATTCCTCAAAGATTCTCAGCAACTCATTTGTTTATTGCAGGATGTCCCCTGGCAGCCTGACTATGTCTGGCTGACATGTGACGTTTCTGCCCTCTACACCAACATCCCCCATCCATTCGGCCTCAGCGCACTACAACATTTCCTAGCCTCCAATCCCTCCATGCCTACAACACAACAAACATTTCTGCTACAATGCGCTGAATTTATCCTTCAGAATAATATCTTCGCATTCAATGAACAAGTTTACCATCAGATTAGTGTAACGGCGATGGGGAGTTGGTTTGCCCCATCGTACACTAATCTCATGATGGGTTACCTTGAACAAATGAAACTCTCCCCTGGCAACCAGTTTTTCAATAATATAGTATTTTACAGATGTTACATTGATGACCTTATTTTTATTTGGAAAGGTGACATTTTTACCATACCACATTTTATTGATTATCTTATTTCCAACCCAGCAGGGTTACAATTTACATACCACTATCACACATCTTCCATAGAATACCTTGGCCTTACCCTATACATCGAATCGAATCACATCAAAACAAAAACTTATTTCAAACCGGTCGATGCCAATAATTACATTCACTTCAAAAGTTTCCATCATCACCCCTGGATTACCAATACACCATACAGTCAGTTCAGGAGAATTTACAGGAATTGCATAGATCCACCACAATATGACATCCAATCCAATATCCTCACCAAAAAATTCACGGACCGTCAATATCCTAAGCCATTGATAAAAAACGCTAAATTTAAAGCCAAATGCCCCAACCCCCCGAGTACTGATACAAAACTACCTAACAACACAGGCCCTCCAAGGTTCATCACTCAATACAATGCCCAGCATTCACACATTCGTGACATTCTGACCAACAGATGGGAGATCCTGATGCAGGACCCCTTCTTAAGACCGCTATTACCCAAAGTACCATACATCACCTATAGGAGAGCTCCCGATCTCCACAACATTCGTGCACCCAGTAAACTGTGTCCACCCACACAGCCCCTGCCCACTCATTCAGAACCACTTAAACCAGGCTGCTTTCAATGTAACAAGACCCGCTGCAAAGCCTGCCAATTCATCAACACTAGTGTATCATTCTTTTCTACCAGTTCCAACTGCAATTTCCCTTTGAAAAAACGGTTTACTTGTGACTCCAAATATGTCATCTATCTCATCTCCTGTCCGTGTCAGCTCCAGTATGTGGGGAGAACCGCCCAATTAGTACGCAGCAGAATCAGACAACATAAAATAAATATCATTAAACAATTTCCCCTTCACAGTGTGTCACGTCACTTCAGCACCCATCACAACAGCAATCCACTGCTATTTAATATTACACTAATTGACTCAGTGGATACAAGAAAACCAAATGCATTTGATCTTCTCAAAAAACACGAAATGTTCTGGATACAGACATTAAGAACCCTATCCCCGGAGGGCCTTAACGAAGTTATAGAAAAAATCCACTAACCATCCTTGTCAAAAGTTTTGCTTTTATCTTGGTAGCTCTCTTTTATGAATACACAATGATATCCCTGTATGGGACTAAAAATTAACCTTTAATTAATTTACCATTAAAAACGATTGGACGCTACAATAAAGTTAAAAGGATGATGTCTGATTAAATAAATGCTAGAGAAAACTATGGTAAGTGAGAGTAACTGAGAAAATCCTCAGTATTCTCCTAGCAAATCAACAAGTACATAAAAAAACACTACCCCCACCAATAACCCGACATGTTTCACTTCCCGAGGGAAGCTTTTTCAAGGGAGATATACATAAGTGCTGAGTGCAAAACGTGCTAAGGTGCAAATATATACAATCATATCATTTCAGTACATCAAAATAGCATAATGGCTATATGATAGCAGCCAAACGCAACACTCCTCAAACTAATCCTTTTATACCATCACTAGGACCTATGGGAGGAGTTATATCACCTGACATGCATGCCCACCTTGTTTGGATATACCTATTGGTCCAGGTGACCATCAATCATATTATCCACCAATGAGGGGTAAGTGCTATACCTGAAATGTAACAGTTTTCCAGCCATAAAAAGCCTTCTTCCGCTCCAGAAAAAACCTCTTAGAATGCGCATAATATACTCTATTTCTCGCTCTCTTTTATCCCCTTTAAGAAAAAATCCTTTTTATATATCTTATCTTCTATTACTGATGTTTATTATTATCTTCATTATGACTATTATTATCATCCTTCTAATACAATGATAATTATTACAGCTGCAAACATTCATCTACAATATCAAAACTGTAGACGGGATTATACACTATATAATACCAGGTTGTGTGAAAGAAGGTGAAGTCCGCTCAACCCTGCTGGATGAGAGCAGAGCAGGAACCAGGCAACTCATACCCCGACAATGGATCACAAAAAGGTGAAGTTCCGCTCATTGCTCCAAATGTATCAAAAATCTTTATTAAATACAGGTTACATAGCTAAAAGATTTGCTAACATGTTTCGGACACACTCTGGTCCTTAATCATAGCATGAATCTGAATTAAAGCATGGAGTTTAAATACCTACTACCACACTCTTGCCTCACCCGATCAAATCTGGGGGACCGCCCACAGGAAGTCCACTCTATTGAGGGGAGGTTATAATGCTTAAAACAATGAAAAAGACAATTCATACAATCGAGGAAAAAGGTGTGACACGGACTACACGCAGTCACATGTATAGATGTTGAAATACAAATGATGTCAAGTTGTACACATAAACATAAAAAATATAGAAAAGATATATGTACATACCAAGGATACAGAAAATGCAGAGGACACAGGTAATATCAGAGACAGGAAACAGTGGTAACATAGGAGGGGAGGATCCCAAGTTGACTAAATGACACGGCTAAGATCCCATCTAGAATTGAGACCCTTTGGCATTCTCGTGTCTAACTGAAAGATCCAAAAGGCCTCTCGTGTGAGTAAGGCCTTATGTAGGTTCCCCCCTCTAGGTGGTTTCGTGATGCGCTCTACTGCTTGAAATGAAAACGATGACATATTGCCTGCATGTGCCTGTCTGAAATGTCTTGCTACATTAGATATTTCCAATGTTAGCCATCCGGCACCCCTATAGTGCTCGGCAATACGCTCCCTTAAGGGGCACGTAGTGCAGCCCACACATTGAAGACGTCATTCCAGGCAGGAGACCACATAGACTACATGTCTAGTGCCACAATTGGCATACTGCTTAAGGCGAAAAACCTTGCCATTCGATAAAGAGGAGATCGTTTTGGTGACTGAGTGCACAAAACAGTAGTTGCATGTCCGTATGCCACACTTAAATGAACCCACTGTGGTAAGCCAACATGGCTGACTATTGTTGGTTGAAAAGAGGCTAGGAGAGAGAATCTGTATCCTTGGTATGTACATATATCTTTTCTATATTTTTTATGTTTATGTGTACAACTTGACATCATTTGTATTTCAACATCTATACATGTGACTGCGTGTAGTCCGTGTCACACCTTTTTCCTCGATTGTATGAATTGTCTTTTTCATTGTTTTAAGCATTATAACCTCCCCTCAATAGAGTGGACTTCCTGTGGGCGGTCCCCCAGATTTGATCGGGTGAGGCAAGGGTGTGGTAGTAGGTATTTAAACTCCATGTTTTAATTCAGATTCATGCTATGATTAAGGACCAGAGTGTGTCCGAAACATGTTAGCGAATCTTTTAGCTATGTAACCTGTATTTAATAAAGATTTTTGATACATTTGGAGCAATGAGCGGAACTTCACCTTTTTGTGATCTATATAATAGACAATAAGTATGAAGGAGGCACTCCACAGGTGAATTAAACTTGCGTTTAATGTAGCAGCTTAACACGACATGTTTCAGGGTTTCCCCTTTCCTCAGGTGTATAAGCACCCTCCAGAACACAGCACATACATATACATCTCAAAGCACCACACCCATCCTTAAGACTCCACCCACTTAGTCACATGACCGTGGAGTCCAGTGATAGTCCAAATTAACCCTTTCGGGTAAGTCCATTATTCCTTACTGGGCACTACACTCAAGGTGTCTACCCACCAAATACACCTAGTAAACATTGTTTAAGCAAACATTTTGTAATCCAGACATAGATATACATAGGATACAGCTTAACCACTACAGTTTTGAACTCACTGCCCCAGGGATATGTTTACTCCCTCTCTCCACCACCCACCAACCGATGACATGGCATCAAAGCCTAAAGGGGAAAAAAATGACAGTATTAATTATAGAAAACATTTTAAACTAAACATATCGTTTAACCCTCGAGGGGTTATACAATCAAGTTTTCTCATCCATCATATCCTCTAATTGAGCCCCTGTGTTCTTGTATTCTAGTTTTAACTTCTCTGGTTGTTTTTCCAACGTACATCAATCCGCAGGGACACTTCAGTGCATAGACTACAAAATAAAGGGGGAGCATGTACTGCACCCACATACGGGAACAAAAATTGGGATCCGGTCGATGTATACGTGTAATAGTTGTTTTGTAGTCTATGCACTGAAGTGTCCCTGCGGATTGATGTACGTTGGAAAAACAACCAGAGAAGTTAAAACTAGAATACAAGAACACAGGGGCTCAATTAGAGGATATGATCCATCTAAACCTGAGAGTCACACCCCGGTAGGCAGACATTTTTTCGCCGCAAGGCATGGGGTGTCACAGCTCAGGTGGATGGTCCTAGATCATGTACCACCACTAAGTAGAGGAGGGGATAGAGACAGGTTGTTGCTTCAAAGAGAAGCTAAATGGATGAGAAAACTTGATTGTATAACCCCTCGAGGGTTAAACGATATGTTTAGTTTAAAATGTTTTCTATAATTAATACTGTCATTTTTTTCCCCTTTAGGCTTTGATGCCATGTCATCGGTTGGTGGGTGGTGGAGAGAGGGAGTAAACATATCCCTGGGGCAGTGAGTTCAAAACTGTAGTGGTTAAGCTGTATTCTATGTATATCTATGTCTGGATTACAAAATGTTTGCTTAAACAATGTTTACTAGGTGTATTTGGTAGGTAGACACCTTGAGTGTAGTGCCCAGTAAGGAATAATGGACTTACCCGAAAGGGTTAATTTGGACTATCACTGGACTCCACGGTCATGTGACTAAGTGGGTGGAGTCTTAAGGATGGGTGTGGTGCTTTGAGATGTATATGTATGTGCTGTGTTCTGGAGGGTGCTTATACACCTGAGGAAAGGGGAAACCCTGAAACATGTCGTGTTAAGCTGCTACATTAAACGCAAGTTTAATTCACCTGTGGAGTGCCTCCTTCATACTTATTGTCTGGAATTTGCTTGTGGAAGTGGTGACCCACAGAAGGATAGTGCACCGGTGGACCAGGTTGCTAGACCTGGGAGTGGGGTTTTCTGGGATTTCGTTGTTGGACTGATCTATATAATACCAGGCCTGGACAATTTTTGCCAATGACCTCCTTATATTTTGGATATATTACAATTGTTTTTATGTTTTTTATGTGTTCTTCGATTTTATGCTTATATCTTCATGTTCATATTCACATTATTTCTTTATTATTATTTTTTTTATTTTTATTATTACTATTATTTTATTAAGAATTAATCATTTTTAATTAATTCCAGAAGTATACACTATTTTATTTACCAATTGTAATAAATCGGGCATTGTTCATGCTTTTATCTTCATTATCTTTCAGCATGTATAATGACATTTGAAGTCTTTTCACTGTACTTGTTCTTTTGAACCACTAGATGGCAGCAAACACACCACTGTGTTCCATGTTCCCTTTTTAAACACTGCCCTGTGCATGCAGAGAAAGCATACATGATATGTAAGACCACATGCACACCAATCTACTCCTTACAGCTGGCAGCAGCTGATTGGAGGACTCTCTGTCATCATGGCCATCGACTCCACCCACCCACACTGGAGCAGCTTCTGGATAGGCCAGAGCTGCCAGCATTAACACATTTAAAGCAGCAAGCGACCTCACAACAGTACAGAGGCACTCTGCTTGCTATAACTGAATTGCTGGTAAGTCTTTATCTTTATTTTTAACCACTACGCATGCTTTTTTCCCTCTTGCCATCTACAACTTATTCCATTCCCTACCTTCTACTGAAATATACCTAATGCGGTCAATTTGATACCAACGTAATCTGATTTACTAACTACCTTTTACCACTGTTATCTAGTCCATTCCCCTATACACATTATGTAGTTTTACCGACCCATTCCTTGCAATAACCCCCCTACGGCTACTGTAACTTATCACTAAACACTAATTTTGACGCACTATTCTTATTACACTAACTAATAATCCATTTGTATCTTTTTATGGCAACATTTATAGCTATGCCTCTGTCTTTTGTTTACAGTTGTTTATCCCCTGCTTATTGCCTGAAGAAGTGGGCTGCACCCACGAAACGCATTGCATCTTTGGGGTATTTTCAATAAATGTGTATATCTATATATTTACAGTCCTTGGTGTCTGCTTTAACGGAGACGAGTCCACCACTTTCTTCCAGCAATTTTTTAAAAATGTTATGTACTTTTATCCTTCTGGCGCCTCTGTTCACCTACCAATATATTTGAGTCCACCCCAGGTGGAGGGGTGATCTACCCCCTTTCTTCCTATCTACAGAGAGCAACTTCTTAATCCTGAGTGAGGACAGGTCTAATCTCCTCACCTGCCTAATGAGTGGTTACCTAGGTGGTAACCCGTGTTTGTGAGTATTACCATCTCACTGTTTCATTTATCCAATCAATTTTGACATACTACACCATATTGGGCTCTCAATTTCTCTTCAACTTTAATGTATGTGAGTTGACTTTTGAAATCCTACAAATCCCTAAGAAAGCTCATTTTTCTCTTGGATATATCATAATGGTACATGCTGTGCTGGCTTCAGCATGTAGTGTTGGTGGTGGTATAGTGGTGAAGAGAACTGCCTACCAAGCACTAAACCTGGGTTTCATTCCCGACCAAGGTATGTAAGCTGGCTTTTGAAACAGTGCTGGTCGTAATGGAAAAATCTACGCTTACGGATCATTTCGCGTAATTTTACGCTATTACGCATTACGCAATTACGGTTACGGCGTAGGAAATTATCTACGGTACATCACTGTAATTACGCGTAAACTTACGACGTTACGCGTAAGGATACCGTAAACTACTTATTGAACTTCGCATCTCCGCGTAGCTATCGTAGCCGTATGCGTAACATTATGCTCGCATGCGGATTTTCTTTACGCGTTACCCCTGATTGTACCGCGCATGCGCGCACCGGATTGCCAACGATGCGTATGTTGTAGTCGGCAAGCGTACAACCATGCGTATCCGCTCCGCAACCACCGCGCGCGCGCATGCGTACTTTGCCTCCGTATACGTACGTACACGCGTACGTCACAAGCGGAAGTTTTGATTGGCTGATGCGTAGAGACAGGAAGTTGGCCAGAGCAGGCACCGGCAAACGCGTGGAGAGGACGCATCACAGGCATCAGACACGCAGCACTGCCATCAACCATCCACCATGCCTCCTAAGATTCCCCTCAGGATGAAAGAGATGCTAATTGAGGTAACTTAAGCAATCTATTAACAGAATGTATAGTTTTTGGCTACTGTTTCTGACTGCATTTCTCTAATCTTTATATGTCCCATCATGTAAAAGGATATCATAGGTGTTAGTGTAGTAGAGAATTGTTTTTAGTTTATCTCTGTAACTTTGCATTTGTAGCAGTACTGTTAATAGTAGAGTGAGACATATTCACTACAGTGACCTGTTTTTTCTGGTACCAACCTGGGACAAGTGAAGGTGGGGGGTGGACTGTGGACGGCTGGGGAGGGGGTCGCAGCGCGCCGGAAAACGGGCCTGGGGGGCGTGTGCGGCGCGCATAGTGCGGGGCGCACTATGCGCACCGCACACGCCCCCCAGGCCCGTTTGTTTTCTGCTAAAATGTGGCCTAAATTGCGTTTGTTTTCTGCTAAATGGTGGCCTAAATTGCGTTTGTTTTCTGCTAAAATTTGGCCTAAATTGCGTTTGTTTTCTGCTAAAATGTCTATATTTGCTGCTTTGGGGTTACGGTTACGCTCCGCCCATACAATGTCATGACCACGCCCTTTTTTTGGCGCCCCGCCAAAAAATGGGTGTGGTCATGACATTGTATGGGTGGAGCGTAACCGTAACCCCAAAGCAGCAAATATAGACATTTTAGCAGAAAACAAACGCAATTTAGGCCAAATTTTAGCAGAAAACAAACGCAATTTAGGCCACATTTTAGCAGAAAACAAACGCACTTTGGGCCACATTTCAGCAGAAAATGAACGCACTTTGGGCTGCATTTCAGCAGAAAATAAACGCAATTTGGGCCACATTTCAGCAGAAAGTAAACGCAATTTGGGCCATATTTTAGCAGAAAACAAACTCAATTTAGGCCACATTTTAGTAGAAAACAAACGCACTTTGGGCCACATTTCAGCAGAAAATGAACGCACTTTGGGCTGCATTTCAGCAGAAAATAAACGCAATTTGGGCCACATTTCAGCAGAAAGTAAACGCAATTTGGGCCATATTTTAGCAGAAAACAAACTCAATTTAGGCCACATTTTAGCAGGGAAAAAAATCGCAATTTGGGACACATTTCAGGCAAGCATCACGCAAGGCCTTTCAGTCCGCACGTCATCCCCAATCCAACCAAAAACAGTATTGCCAGGCACAACAGCCAGTAGAGGAGAATTGAGAATCCAGGTGAGAGGTGTCTACCATATTAAGGGGGCATTCTGCCTATTTATGTGAAATCCTGTCTATTTATGTGCCTCATGACTGCTGAGTTTGTCTTGTTGGGGGCCTCATGATTGATGAATTCGTCTTGTTGAAGGCCTCACGATTTTTTGGGGGCCTCAAGATTGCTGAATGTCTTGTTGGGGGCCTCATGATTTGTTGGGGGCCTCATGATTGCTGAATTTGTCTTGTTGGGGGCAACATGATTGCTGAATTTGTCTTGTTGGGGGTCTCAAGATTGCTGAATGTGTCTTGTTGGGAGCCTGATGATTTCTTGGGGGCCTCATGATTGCTACATTTGTCTTGTTGGGGGCCTCTGGGAAAAGCTGAATCATTATCCTATGAGACAATAGCATTAAACCTACATTTTTGCTTTTTAAAACGGAAAATAAAACTGTGAGGTTCTAAAAAACGAATACATTTTTCAGGAGAAGGATGAAAGAAATTGTTTATCTTCACAGTTTATTTGCAACTTGGATTTTCAATAATGTTCATGTATGAGTTAAAACGTTTGTATGAAGTTTTAAATTGCTGTTGCCACTTTGCGATAGATAAATTGACTTTTGGGTTGCAGTTTGGGCACTCGGCCTCCAAAAGTTTCGCCACCACTGTCCTAATCTAATGTCCCACATTGCTAAGTAAACGAAAATTTGTCGCCACCCATGGCCACACCCACATTCTGGTCCATGGCCGCACCCATTTTTGGGGGTGGCGCGTACGTGCGCCGCACAACATAACCCTCAGGTTTTTCGGCGCACACATCTTCTCTAAAATTTGCGGCACACCACTTCTTCCCTGCCTTTTTGCACCCCCCCCCCCCTGGAAAATTTTGTGCGGACGCCCATGGCTATGAACTGGCACAAAGTCTATAGACGCCGCGGCCAGTTCATGGAATCCATTCAATTATATATTTGATGCTTGCTGTCACAGGATCTTCTCTGTCAGTCCAATCACACATGAAATGAAATGATGTAGTTATTATGGCTAGCAATGTCAGCAGTTATAGGTGGCACTAGTCATCGTTGATCCCTAGTATCTGCCCGAAGTCATAGTTGGTTGCTTCCCACAATTTTTGAAAACTGTCATTATGAATAATATTATAATCTTTTACATTATGCTGTAAGTAAGAAGATTCTTAATTAATGAAGGTATAATACAGTGGTCATTAATACTGTAATATTTCTTTTCCAGGAATTTACAAGAGGCCGGTACGACCTCACCACCGCGAGGGAGAAGCGGGACGTGGTGAGAAGGGTGCAGGGGATCCTGAGGGCCGAGTACCGGCGGGACCTCACCACCAAGCAGGTCCAAATGTTATGGAGCGACCTTAAGAGGAGGGACCAGGACCTGCTCAGGCGGGTGGTTGCCCAAATTGGATGTAAGTCAGCAAACTATTAGTTTATGTATGTCTATTTTGGGTTTTATATGCTGTATGTATTTATCCTAAAAAATAATTCCATGCGCTGAATACTATAGAGTTGTGCAGTATGTACAGTTAAAGTATATATCCGTAAGGTATTCACAGTGCAGCACTTTTCCCACATTTTGTTTTGTTAGGGGCTTATTCCAAAATGGGTTTAAACATATTATTTTGTGCTCCTGTGTGGGCATAGTGATGATATTTGTGCAATATGTACTGATTATACTGCATTCATGCAAATAAAGTTATTTAAAAAAATGGGCCCCTAGGCTTAACATTGGTTTTTGATAACCACTGATGATCAATTAACTTTTTTTTTTTTTAGAAAAATTTGATAGGTGCTGTCGTCCATCTGGACCCTATATCCTCTCCAGGCCCTAGGCAAGTGGCTAGGTTTGCCTTGTGGATGTTCCGGCTTTGTTGCACAGCAATTTTTTTTAAAGATCTCTCCAGAGCTATTCAATCGTATTGAAGCCTAAGCTCTTGCTGGGCCACTCAAGGACATACACAGAGTTGTCTCGGAGCCACACCATTGATATCTTGACTGTGTGCCCAGGGTCGTATTCCTACTACAAGATGAACCATTGCCCCAGTCTGCGTTCCAAGTGCTCTCTTTAAAGTGATCCTTAAGCCTGTAAAAAAACAAAAAAAATTTTTGACTCAACTGTGGCTTCCCTGAGCCCCCTGCAGTCGATCGGTGCCCTCGCCGCCACGCTCAGATCCTCCTGGACCCCACGGCGACCACTTCCGGTTTCGCTGTCAGGAATTGACAGGCATTGGGAACGCGAGTGATTCTTCATGTTCCCAGCAAAAATATCGCCCCCTATGCTACTATTACGTCCCGGAGGCCGCAATAGCCGCAAAGGATCACTTTAAAGCCTATCCTAGTTTTATTTTACTGTATTGAAGAGTCATATTCTTTCATGTATAATAAATACATTAAAGGAATAAGAATATGACTTTTTGTTCTGTGTTTACAGTAAGGTCCTTATCAAAGTTCACTTGAAAATAGAAATAAAAGTAATTGTAGTTCAAACAATAAAGTTATTACTTTTTATCCATTTTATCATATATTTTGATTAAATTGTATTATTCATTACTCCTTACTACAGCTGCAAGTGGTGCCCGCACTGCCCGGCCCCGGGGATCCTCTGCACCCAGGCCTCCTTCTTCGTCAAGGGCCTCCTCACCTGGCCCCAGCCATCATAGCCAGAGGGCTTATCGTAGTCGAGCCAGGACACCGCTTTATGGTAAAATTCTCTTACTGTATGATTAACATTGCATACTATGTAAAAGCAAGTAAATGCTATGTTATATGTATTACATTACAGGTTCTTAATTTTAGGGATGATCAATGAGATTGAAATATGTACAAGTTGATGGATTGCTGGGTTTACCTATTTTGCACATTTTTTTCTACAGTTCCTCTATCAACATATACGAGGCTGAGCGGCCAGGTGAGGAGGCTGACGAAGACGAAGAGGAGGCATGAGCGGGAAATCCGCATACTGAAGACACAGATGCTGGAGATGCGCCAGCATATGGCGAATGTGGAGGAAGAGGTCCGCCAGTTGAAGGGGACAGGGGGTAGGGTGGACTGAGGGTTTTTTTTTTTGTTGTTGTTTTTTTTTTTTTGTTGAACATTTTTACTGCTGGCAGGTGATGTAGCTGCTGCATGGTTAAGTGCACTCAGCAGCACTTAAAAGGCCTGGTGTTTCTTTAACAGTTTCACAGCATCAGAACTTTGTTTCTCTTATACAAGCCTCATTTTTAGCTGTACAGAAGAAAACTGCCCGGGCAGTTTAACCCTGAATCCGGGCAAAGCATGATGGGATTTCTGATGTTGTTGTTCTCGTTCTGCTGTTTTTGTGCAATTTTTTTTTTTTTTTAACATTTTGAATTTGACATTTGAAGCCTAGGGTGTGCAGCTGGGAGGGGTGATCAGGACACAGGACAGTTGGAACTGTGTCTCCTGCTCCCTGTCACCTCCTTTCAACCAAAAAGATGGCTGCCCCATGACAAAGATGGCTGTCCCCATGAATCACAAACATTTGACTGTTCTTTTAAAACAGGGTGGGTAAGAGATTATATTACCTATCTATTCTAATTAACATAACTAATGTAACTTAATGACAGTATATTTGTTTAGGCTGAAGTTCCCCTTTACAGTGGATCCGAGATGAACTTTTACTCATTGCATAATTGTGTTCCTTACATATAGTTTATAGGGCATTCCTCAAGCCAAATACTTTTTTTGTTTTGTTTTAATACCCTAATTTCCTATAAACTAAACAAGCCACACCCACAGCTTCTCCAGAATGCCTTGGCGCTTGCAAGGGATTGTGGGATATCAGTCTGGGCAGGTGAAAAAGGTGTTATGCTGGGAATACACGGTTCGTTTTTGCCTTCGTTTAAACCTTCGTTTCGATTGTGCCTTTTGTCCTTTTCGATCCCGAAATAATCGATCATACGGTTAATATCACCAGCCACGGTTTCGTTTTTTTTTTTTATTCTGATGGTTTCGTTTTCCCAATGATCGAAGGCTGCAAAGAAACGAAACGAAAATCCCTTTTTACAGGGACGGACTAGCATAAACGAATATATAATCGATCTGAACAGCCATCAAGCCTACCAATGGCTCGATTAGATGGATAAAGAGAGATAATATCAAACATGTTCGATCACTAGTCGTTCGTTTTTGGGGTCTATTAATCGAAACTATAATGAGATTATGACTATTTTCACATACGTTTTCAACACTCGATTCGTTTACCGAACGAATTGAAGGTTTAAACGAAGGCAAAAACGAACCGTGTATTCCCAGCATTACCACTAGCTATAGATTTCAGAGGCAGAGTTTTCACAATCTGAGAGCTTCAGTGCAGATACAGATCAGTTGCCTTTGTAATGGAGGAGATAAGAGTGGAGTTTTCACAGAATATGCAGATAGGCAGATTAGCATTGCCCTAGATACAGATAAGCTTGCCTGTGTGTGTAATTGTGTAATAGTGACAAGCAGAAAACATGTCTGCTCCCATTGTATCACAGGAAAAAATATTAATATGCTGTTGAAGCTGTTTGAAGATAGATTTGCTGTGTAAACTATCTAAACTTTAGATAAGAAATATAGACAAGTTACTTGTTATATTTAGTTTTTCAACTCGGATCCGCTTTAAGAAAAAAAAAAAAAAGAAAAAAAAAACTTTTCACAAAAAAATAAATTTTTTCCTTAAAAAAGGATAAGTTTCTTCTCTTTTGTTGTACGATCTCTGACACTGACACATTGTGTTGGACTAAATAATCGCTAAAGAAATGCAATGACATTGTTAATACAATGCATTTCAAAAACATATATTTATGCAGAATACTTAGTTGTATGTGTCACATTGCTTGTGTGATGCAATCCCTTAATTTTGTAGATCTTCTTCTGTGTCCAACACAAAGCACCAGTGTGCAAAATAGACATTTAAAGTGTAAAGAGTATATGTAGCAATTATTCATTGCTTTTTAGTTCTCTTTTACAGCGCATGCAGGTTCAGGCTACTCTACTTTCTTCCTCCCCTCCTCTCTGTGGCACGCGTCATAGTGCACGGAACTATGATGCGATGCAGAGAGTCGGAAAAGAATTCGAGGAGACAGAGACTGCGCATGCGCTGTAAGGACCCACTGCCACAGACATCATTTTTCATGTTTCAGCTCTACTTTCTGTAGGAGCCATGTTTTCAATAGCATTGAGAGTGGGCATACCGGGATGGAGAGGGATTAAGAGAGGAAGTGTATACACTTCATATACACTTGGGTATACTTAAAGGGAGTCCAAGATCAAATTAAACGCAAAATGTGAACTTACCCGGGCTTTGCTGTAGCCCAGTGCTGGTCTGTAGTTCCCACGACGTACCTCCGGGTCTTCTCCCAATGCCTCTTCAGAAATGGTTGGCCGGCGGATCCTGGCGACACTCGGGCCGATTGTCGGGCTCCGTCTTCCGCATACATCACGCGTAACGTCATTACGGTGTCCGGCGTCACAGTACGGCGCATGCGTGGTTTAATCGCGCATGCGCCGTACTGTCACGCCGGCCACCGTGATGACGCGAGGCGGCCGGCGTAATGACGTTACGCGTGATGTATGCGGAAGAAGGAGCCCGACACTCGGCCCGAGTGTCGCCAGGATCCGCCGGCCAACTACAGACCAACACTGGGCTACAGCAAAGCCCGGGTAAGTTCACATTTTGCGTTTAATTTGATCTTGGAGTCCCTTTAAAAACATACCCTGTGCCCCTGCTCAGTGTCCCTTTCAGGGGTTCTTTCTTTAGGGTGGGGGAGAAGAATTTGGGCCTGGTTTGCAGGCATTACAAAATACTTACCGAGCCTCCAGCGGCGTTTTGTAGCCTTCCTGAAGCTCCTAGCATGCTCCTATTGGCTTTCCGACGTACTCTGTTCACGGTAGCAGGTGTATCACTCGACTCTAGGCAGGTCAGGTAACACGCCGGCTTCCATGCAAAGAGGATTGCAGAAAGCCGCTAGGAGTTTCAGGAGGGCTGAAAGATGTTGCTGGAGGTTTCAGTGAATATTTTGGAGCAGGTTTGCGTTTTTTTCTGCTGGTGGTTCAAGTAAGCAACCGACAAGCACATGAATACGGCTTCAAGTGATCACAGCTGGTGGATATTGGGGACATATGTATATACAGTATATGTATAAATAAAATATATATATCTATATATATATATAGATATATATATATATATATATATATGCATCTGATAATAAATCTCCATGCATGTATATCTGATACACATATAAATAGAGGTAGCCAGACCTCTCCATCCAGTTAAATATAGGTAGCCAGACCTAATCCCCCACCCTCCCAAGTAATTCATAGGTACCCAGACCTCTCCCATCTCCCCCCAGTAATTCATAGGTAGCCAGACCTCTCCCCTCTCCCCCCAGTAATTCATAGGTAGCCAGACCTCTCCCCTTTCCCCCCAGTAATTCATAGGTAGCCAGACCTCTCCCCTCCCCCCCCCCCCCCCACCAGTGATTCATAGGTAGCCAGACCTCTACCCTCTCCCCCCAGTAATTCATAGGTACCCAGACCTCTCCCCTCTCCCCCCAGTAATTCATAGGTAGCCAGACCTCTCCCCTTTCCCCCCAGTAATTCATAGGTAGCCAGACCTCTCCCCTTTCCCCCCAGTAATTCATAGGTAGCCAGACCTCTCCCCTCTCCCCCCAGTAATCCATAGTTAACCAGACCTGAACCCCTTCCACCCTCCCCCCAGTAAATCATAGGTAACCAGACCTGAACCCCTTCCACCTTCCCCCCAGTAATTCATAGGTAGCCAGACCTCTCCCCTTTCCCCCCAGTAATTCATAGGTAGCCAGACCTCTCCCCTCTCCCCCCAGTAATCCATAGTTAACCAGACCTGAACCCCTTCCACCCTCCCCCCAGTAAATCATAGGTAACCAGACCTGAACCCCTTCCACCCTCCCCCAGTAAATCATAGGTAACCAGACCTGAACCCCTTCCACCCTCCCCCCAGTAGTTCATAGGTAGCCAGACCTCTCCTCTTCCCCCCAGTAATCCGTAGGTAACCAGACCTGAACCCCTTCCACCCTCCCCCCAGAAATTCATAGGTAACCAGACCTGAACCCCTTCCACCCTCCCCCCAATAATTCATAGGTAACCAGACCTGAACCCCTTCCACCCTCCCCCCAATAATTCATAGGTAACCAGACCTGAACCCCTTCCACCCTCCCCCCAGTAAATCATAGGTAACCAGACCTGAACCCCTTCCACCCTCCCCCCAGAAATTCATAGGTAACCAGACCTGAACCCCTTCCACCCTCCCCCCAATAATTCATAGGTAACCAGACCTGAACCCCTTCCACCCTCCCCCCAATAATTCATAGGTAACCAGACCTGAACCCCTTCCACCCTCCCCCCAGTAAATCATAGGTAACCAGACCTGAACCCCTTCCACCCTCCCCCCAGTAGTTCATAGGTAGCCAGACCTCTCCTCTTCCCCCCAGTAATCCATAGGTAACCAGACCTGAACCCCTTCCACCCTCCTCCCAATAATTCATAGGTAACCAGACCTGAACCCCTTCCACCCTCCCCCCAATAATTCATAGGTAACCAGACCTGAACCCCTTCCACCCTCCCCCCAGTAAATCATAGGTAACCAGACCTGAACCCCTTCCACCCTCCCCCCAGTAATGCATAGGTAGCCAGACCTCTCCCCTTTCCCCCCAGTAATTCATAGGTAGCCAGACCTCTCCCCTCTCCCCCCAGTAATCCATAGTTAACCAGACCTGAACCCCTTCCACCCTCCCCCCAGTAAATCATAGGTAACCAGACCTGAACCCCTTCCACCCTCCCCCCAGTAAATCATAGGTAACCAGACCTGAACCCCTTCCACCCTCCCCCCAGTAGTTCATAGGTAGCCAGACCTCTCCTCTTCCCCCCAGTAATCCATAGGTAACCAGACCTGAACCCCTTCCACCCTCCCCCCAATAATTCATAGGTAACCAGACCTGAACCCCTTCCACCCTCCCCCCAATAATTCATAGGTAACCAGACCTGAACCCCTTCCACCCTCCCCCCAGTAAATCATAGGTAACCAGACCTGAACCCCTTCCACCCTCCCCCCAGTAATGCATAGGTAGCCAGACCTCTCCCCTTTCCCCCCAGTAATTCATAGGTAGCCAGACCTCTCCCCTCTCCCCCCAGTAATCCATAGTTAACCAGACCTGAACCCCTTCCACCCTCCCCCCAGTAAATCATAGGTAACCAGACCTGAACCCCTTCCACCCTCCCCCCAGTAAATCATAGGTAACCAGACCTGAACCCCTTCCACCCTCCCCCCAGTAGTTCATAGGTAGCCAGACCTCTCCTCTTCCCCCCAGTAATCCATAGTTAACCAGACCTGAACCCCTTCCACCCTCCCCCCAATAATTCATAGGTAACCAGACCTGAACCCCTTCCACCCTCCCCCCAGTAAATCATAGGTAACCAGACCTGAACCCCTTCCACCCTCCCCCCAGTAATGCATAGGTAGCCAGACCTCTCCCCTTTCCCCCCAGTAATTCATAGGTAGCCAGACCTCTCCCCTCTCCCCCCAGTAATCCATAGTTAACCAGACCTGAACCCCTTCCACCCTCCCCCCAGTAAATCATAGGTAACCAGACCTGAACCCCTTCCACCCTCCCCCCAGTAAATCATAGGTAACCAGACCTGAACCCCTTCCACCCTCCCCCCAGTAGTTCATAGGTAGCCAGACCTCTCCTCTTCCCCCCAGTAATCCATAGGTAACCAGACCTGAACCCCTTCCACCCTCCCCCCAGAAATTCATAGGTAACCAGACCTGAACCCCTTCCACCCTCCCCCCAATAATTCATAGGTAACCAGACCTGAACCCCTTCCACCCTCCCCCCAATAATTCATAGGTAACCAGACCTGAACCCCTTCCACCCTCCCCCCAGTAAATCATAGGTAACCAGACCTGAACCCCTTCCACCCTCCCCCCAGTAGTTCATAGGTAGCCAGACCTCTCCTCTTCCCCCCAGTAATCCATAGGTAACCAGACCTGAACCCCTTCCACCCTCCCCCCAATAATTCATAGGTAACCAGACCTGAACCCCTTCCACCCTCCCCCCAGTAAATCATAGGTAACCAGACCTGAACCCCTTCCACCCTCCCCCCAGTAGTTCATAGGTAGCCAGACCTCTCCTCTTCCCCCCAGTAATCCATAGGTAACCAGACCTGAACCCCTTCCACCCTCCCCCCAGTAAATCATAGGTAACCAGACCTGAACCCCTTCCACCCTCCCCCCAGTAAATCATAGGTAACCAGACCTGAACCCCTTCCACCCTCCCCCCAGTAGTTCATAGGTAGCCAGACCTCTCCTCTTCCCCCCAGTAATCCATAGGTAACCAGACCTGAACCCCTTCCACCCTCCCCCCAGAAATTCATAGGTAACCAGACCTGAACCCCTTCCACCCTCCCCCCAATAATTCATAGGTAACCAGACCTGAACCCCTTCCACCCTCCCCCCAATAATTCATAGGTAACCAGACCTGAACCCCTTCCACCCTCCCCCCAATAATTCATAGGTAACCAGACCTGAACCCCTTCCACCCTCCCCCCAGTAAATCATAGGTAACCAGACCTGAACCCCTTCCACCCTCCCCCCAGTAGTTCATAGGTAGCCAGACCTCTCCTCTTCCCCCCAGTAATCCATAGGTAACCAGACCTGAACCCCTTCCACCCTCCCCCCAGTAATCCATAGGTAACCAGACCTGAACCCCTTCCCCCCTTCCCCCAATAATTCATAGGTAACCAGACCTGAACCCCTTCCACCCTCCCCCCAGTAAATCATAGGTAACCAGACCTGAACCCCTTCCACCCTCCCCCCAGTAGTTCATAGGTAGCCAGACCTCTCCTCTTCCCCCCAGTAATCCATAGGTAACCAGACCTGAACCCCTTCCACCCTCCCCCCAGAAATTCAGTTTCAGTATATTTTATTTTTTTTGGGAGTGCTCCATGACAGTGGGAACACTACTATCTATAATCAAAAGAAGGTGGTACATTATAATAAAAAGTGTGGAGTACCCTAACGGTGGGGACACCCAAGAAATTGAACAGGAACAGGTGAGTTGTTTTTTTTTTTTTTTTTTTTTTTTTGTGTGGAGTGCTCCCTGACAGTGGGAACACTGCTATCTATAATCAAAAGAAGGTGGTACATTATAATAAAAAGTGTGGAGTACCCTAACGGTGGGGACACCCAAGAAATTGAACAGGAACAGGTGAGTTTTTTTTTTTTTTTTTTTTTTTGTGTGGAGTGCTCCCTGACAGTGGGAACACTGCTATCTATTATCAAAAGAAGGTGGTACATTATAATAAAAAGTGTGGAGTACCCTAACGGTGGGGACACCCAAGAAATTGAACAGGAACAGGTGAGTTTTTTTTTTTTTTTTTTTGTGGAGTGCTCCCTGACAGTGGGAACACAGCTATCTATAATCAAAAGAAGGTGGTACATTATAATAAAAAGTGTGGAGTACCCTAACGGTGGGGACACCCAAGAAATTGAACAGGAACAGGTGAGTTTTTTTTTTTTTTTTTTTTTTTTTGTGGAGTGCTCCCTGACAGTGGGAACACAGCTATCTATAATCAAAAGAAGGTGGTACATTATAATAAAAAGTGTAGAGTACCCTAACGGTGGGGACACCCAAGAAATTGAACAGGAACAGGTGAGTTTTTTTTTTTTTTTTTTTTTTTTTTTGTGGAGTGCTCCCTGACAGTGGGAACACAGCTATCTATAATCAAGAGAAGGTGGTAAATTATTTAAAAAAGTGCGGTGCACCCTAACGGTGGGGACACCAAGAAACTGAACAAGAAAAAGGTGAGTTTTTTTTTTTTAAGTCAGCAGAAGCCTTTTTGGTGGCAGGTAGTAGGCAAAGTCCTAGCTTGTGGCCCTGAGAGGAGCAGCGGCTCAGTCATATAGTAAGTTGACCATCACCCTCAGTAAACCCAAGCCATTTTGGTGGCAGGTAGTAGGCAAAGTCCTAGCTTGTGGCCCTGAGAGGAGCATCGGCTCAGTCATATAGTAAGTTGACCATCACCCTCAGTAAACCCAAGCCATTTTGGTGGCAGGTAGTAGGCAAAGTCCTAGCTTGTGGCCCTGAGAGGAGCATCGGCTCAGTCATATAGTAAGTTGACCATCACCCTCAGTAAACCCAAGCCATTTTGGTGGCAGGTAGTAGGCAAAGTCCTAGCTTGTGGCCCTGAGAGGAGCAGCGGCTCAGTCATATAGTAAGTTGACCATCACCCTCAGTAAACCCAAGCCATTTTGGTGGCAGGTAGTAGGCAAAGTCCTAGCTTGTGGCCCTGAGAGGAGCATCGGCTCAGTCATATAGTAAGTTGACCATCACCCTCAGTAAACCCAAGCCATTTTGGTGGCAGGTAGTAGGCAAAGTCCTAGCTTGTGGCCCTGAGAGGAGCAGCGGCTCAGTCATATAGTAAGTTGACCATCACCCTCAGTAAACCCAAGCCATTTTGGTGGCAGGTAGTAGGCAAAGTCCTAGCTTGTGGCCCTGAGAGGAGCATCGGCTCAGTCATATAGTAAGTTGACCATCACCCTCAGTAAACCCAAGCCATTTTGGTGGCAGGTAGTAGGCAAAGTCCTAGCTTGTGGCCCTGAGAGGAGCAGCGGCTCAGTCATATAGTAAGTTGACCATCACCCTCAGTAAGCCCAAGCCATTTTGGTGGCAGGTAGGAGGCAAAGTCACCCGAAAGGTGGAAGACCAATAAACAAAACAGCAGCAACATCAGGGACACCAGTAAACATAGCAGGACATAGCAGTGCTCCATGAAAGTAGGAACACTGAAATACTTTTGCAGCAGGAGCAGAAAAAAAATGAAATTGTGCAGTGCACTCTAACGGTGTGAGCAACGATATCAATAACATTTTTTTTTATTTTTTTATTTTTTTTTTAACCCTAGGGCTCCATAAGAGTGGGAAGACTGCTGTACCTTTGAATCAAATTGTGCAGTGCACCCTAATGTTGGGAACACAACTGAACATTAAATATTTAATGTTATCTTACAGACATATAGGTATATCAGAGGGAGTTTAAAGCGATCTCATTCAGTTTCTGTCTCTGAGGGCAGGGGCTGAGTATTCACCATCAATCCAGGACTGATTCATTTTTAAGAAGGTCAGTCTGTTCACTGAATCTGTAGACAAACAGGATCGCTTTTCAGTAACCACCCCACCTGCCGCACTGAATGCACGCTCAGAAATGACGCTGGAAGCCGGGCATGCCAGAAGTTGAAGCGCATACTGCGCCAGCTCGGGACAGGTTTCCAGTCTGGCGGACCAAAATTCCATAGGGTCCTCTGTACGCATACTGTCAGATGCACCAAGTGACCCCATGTAATCACTGACCATGCGGCTCACCCGCTGGTGAAAACTTCCTTCTACTGTTCTTGTTGTTATTGTTGGACGCTCAGAGAAGTAAAAGTTTCTCATTGCTCCAAAAAGGTCTCCAGGAAGAATGGGTCTGCTTGGCTCAGCTACTTGCTGGGTGCGATGAGTGGGGATAGCTGTGATCTCAGACTGTGGAAAGGCCTCCTGCACATGACGTATTAGGGCCTGCTGCAGCTCCCGCATCCTCTCCTCCTGCCGGCTTGCTGGAATGAACTGACCCAGTTTCCCCTTGCATCGAGGGTCTAAAAGGGCGGCCAACCAGTAGTCATCCCTCTCCTTAATGTTTTGGATCCGGGGATCTCTGCGTAAGCATTTCAACATATGAACAGCCATGGGGAAGAGATGAGCCTGCGCCTCCAAATCATCCGGTCTGCTCAACACATCAAAATCCTCTGACTGCTGCTGCTGCTCGTCCTGCCTTCCAATGTCTACCCACCCATGAACCACAGATGCCGCACTGGCCTGCTCTCCCTCCTCACAATGGTCAGGCACCTCAAGTAAGTCCCGCGTGAAAGTAAGCTCCTCCTCCTCCTCCTCATGTGCCTGAGTTTGGGTGGCTTGGAGCAAGCTTTGTTGTTCAAGCTCATCAAGCGCATCCTCCCCAGCTGCCATCAGGCTACTCAGACTCTCGTCCAGCATGTACACGAGAGGGATCACTTCGCTGATACAGACTTGTGCCCCACTTACGAATGTTGTAGCCTGATCGAATGGGGACAAGACACGGCAGACTTGATACATCAGCCGCCACTCTTCCTGGGTGAATCGGGCAGGTGCGCCCTGGGTGCCATGTCCTCCTCGGAGGTACTCTGCAACCGCCTTTTTCTGCTCGCACAACCTATTCAGCATGCGAAGTGTGGAGTTCCACCGTGTTGCACTGTCTGCAATGAGCCTATGGGGGGGCAGGCCATGTTTCTCCTGCAATTTAGACAGCGAATCTTTGGCATTTGAAGAATAACGTAACTTCGATACAACTCTTCTTGCATGCTGCACCACATCACTCAAACCTGGGTAGGTGCGTATAAAGCGCTGCACCACCAGGTTGAGTATGTGGGCAAAACATGGCACATGGGGGATGTTGCCCTGATTCAGGGCGGCAATCAGATTTGCTGCGTTGTCACATACAACATGACCAGCCTGGAGTCTTCTTGGGGTCAGCCACTTCTGCACCTGTCCGTTGATAATGGCCAGGACATTTGGTGCAGTAAGTCTCTGCTGCTCAACGCTGACTAAGCCCAGAACCGCCTGACAGCGTCGATGTACCACTCTGCTGTGGCCAGTCCCACGGGCACGCTTACTGGGGGCCTCAGCTGTAGCGGTTGCGACATGACTAGAGGCAAGTGTGGAACTGTTCCCCTTGACACCACGGGGCGGCGCAACCAGCTCATTGGCCGCCCCAGGACTGGAACCCTCCTGTTGACATTGGAGGGTGACCCAATGTGCCGTAAAGGACATATAACGTCCCTGGCCATGACTGCTGGTCCAGCAATCCGTCGTGAGATGTACCCTGTTGCCTACAGAATAGTCAAGGGACAGGGTCACATTATCCACAGTGTGGCGATACAGGTCAGGTATTGCTGTCCTAGCAAAAAAATGGCGGCTGGGGATCCGCCATTCTGGTATGCCAAACCTCAGCAGCTCGCGAATGGCTGTACCCTCCTCTACAAGACTGTAGGGCAATAACTGCTGGACCATAGCCTGTGACAGCAGCCCATTCAGCCTCCGGATCCTGCTGTGATGGGAAGGCAGTGGCTTTGTCGACCTTATCGACTCAGTAATTAAGGGCTGGGTGCTGTGAGCCACTGACGAGAAACGTGCAATTGAGGTAGCTGACATGTGGCCTCTACTGCCAGACTGTGTTGCGGAGTGAAGGCAGGGGGAAGGGGTGCCGATGTCAGAACCTGAATGGGAAGAAGGATGGGGCACTGTGCGGGGTCTTTTACCCATTGCTTCCTGAACAAGCTGATTTTCTCTCTTATGCTTTTTTATGTGGGAGAGTGGTCCACCTGTGCCCGCTCTTGACAAGTCCTTCCCTAAACGCACCTTATGACCACAAATGTTGCATATGGCAATGTGGGGATCAGATTCATCAACGGTAAAGTACTTCCAAACTGGGGCTTTCTTAGATGATTTTTTAACTGTTTTTTCAGTCTCAGGCACAACAATTTGGGAGAGGGTGCTTTCAGATGCAGGCTCAGGCTGTGGCTGCTGCCTCGTTTGAAAAAGCCTACCAGAGGAGCCACTGCTTCCACTAGGTCTCACGGTATGCTGATGCAGCCTCTGCGGCTCTGAATTATCTGAGCTGGCATCATCGTGACGTTCAGGCGGGGCATAGTCCCTATCCAGATCATCGTCACTATATCCCTTATAAGAACCCAGCTCATCATCATCAGGATAATTGGGAGAAAGAAGGTTGGGAGAGCCCTCATCCTGGATGTTATGTTCTCCCATTGAGGACTGAGACTGATCGCGGGCATGGTACAAGTTGTCATCATGATCATCACCCGCCAATCCCTCATCGATAACATTCTGAGGTTCATTAAAAAAATTCTGGGCATCAGACTCTAGGTTTATGTCGGACTGCGAAAGAGCTTTGTCCACAAGGTCTGCAATATGTGCAGTATATGGAAGTGAAGGCTCATTTTGGATGTTGGTGGCAGATCTGTGAGCAGGCATGGGTGTGCTGCTGGTACTGCTGCTACTCTCCAGGGCCTGAAGATTGGGGGACTGAGAACCGCTATCTCTCGTCACAAACTCCACAATATCAGCAGCCTGGCTCTCCATAATGGGGCGTCGTGGGCCCTTCATCATCCTTGAATCGCGAATAAGGTTGTAGACTTTTTTTGGAGTTACATCTTCACTCCTCACTGTGCCTGTTGAGGATTGGCCACTACCTCGCACTGATTGTCCACTACCAACTGACTGTCCCCTGCCAGTTTTGGACTGACCCCTGCCGGGTACAGTGCATCCCCTGCTTGGTGCAGAGCGTCCCCTTCCTGCTGTGAAATAGGGATGTACTTTTTGGGCTGCTGGTTCTTGATCACTGCCTGTCAAGGTGTCAAACAAACATCTTTTTGCAGTGGGTTCAATTCCTCGGCCACGGGCACGGCCTGCTCCACCTCTGCCAGACATTGTAGGGAATATGTTCAGCAAGTGCCAAACGTTAGTGTTTTATTGAAATGTAGGGGAAAGTGACAAATGATAAACGTATAAAATAAAATAAAAATAAATCAAATTAAAATTTCAATGTAATGAGGGAGGAGAGGACTGGAGAGCTAGTCCAAATTATATATCAATTGCTTTTGGACAACGCACTTGAAATAAATCCCCCCACAAAAAAAATGAAAATAAAATTCAATCAAATCAAATAATTAAAATGATTAAAAAAAACAAAAAAACACAAATACAATTCACTCTCAGCACACGATCCCTGAATCTAACTGATTTCACTCTATTACATATCACAGGCCCTCTCTTGTCTCTACAATCTACACGCTTTCACTGTAAAATCACAAGCCCTATAATCAGTTTTCCCTGCCTCACTAAACAACAGAATTCTAACCCTAAACAAAGCCCTAACTACAATAATCAACTTCCTAACACAGGCTTACAATTACAATCACACAGATCAAAGATGTAAGAAAATGCAATAGAATTGCAATTAATATGGATGTGTAACTGTATCACTCTCTGTCTCACTCCTTCTCCTCAGAAAGTGAAAGCAACCCACAAAAAACACAGATCATGGCTGACAGCTTATATACTGAAGGGCGGGAGAAGATACTATTGGTTGCTTAGGATGTAGCTCCCAAACAAACTTGATAACTGATTGGCTACTCCTAGAAAAGGGGAGTTGTGCCTACACGAAATTACGCGTAAAATTACGCGTAATTTGCCGTAAAATTACGCATGCCTACGCTATTACGGTAGCCGGCGTAATTACAATACCGCTTTACGGCTTTACGCGTGCATACTTACGCGTAAGACCGTAAATTACGCGTAGCGCTTACGCGTAAAATAGCGGTAATTTACGGTGCGTAATTACGCGCATGCGTAATTTCGGCCCAGCACTGTTTTGAAATCCTACAATTCCCTGGAAGACAAGGAAATAAGGGAGCTGTGGTAGTGTGCAATATAAGCAATACCAATTAGCCAGGAGCAAGCTAACAAGCCTACAAGAGCCTAACTAAGCTTTTCCTAGCAGAGTCTGTCAGCAGCTGTCCCTTAACTAATTACTGTAGGCAGACGAGTGAGTAAAACGGCAGGAGAACCTTGCCTTTTATAAGGGGGTTGGGCTCCAGGAGTGAGTGTAATCTGATTGGCCACAATGTGCCTGCTGACTGTGATGTAGAGGGTCAAAGTTGTTCTTAATGGAGCATTATGGGGGCGAATCGAACTTCTGCAAAAGTTCGCCTTCGCCGGCGAACGCGAACCACCTAAAGTTCACCTGGAACCGTTCGCGGGCGAAGTGTTCGGGCCATCTCTAATTCAGAGGTGGAATAGTATTTAATGCCACCGAGAAGTTGAGCAGCAACAGGGTGGGCCATCATTTGGCTCACCCTGTGCCCAACTCACTGGTGGCTCAATAACATAACCGCCCTTTCCCTGGGCAGGCTTCGGCAGTCTTCAGAAGCACTCTGGCTCTCTGAAGACATCTGCTCGATGGTGCGCATCTGCTTGTGCGCAGTAGTCGTCTGCCCATCTTCAGAGCCTGCATGCTTCCAAAGACTACCAAAGTCTCCCACTGCGGTAGATTTAAATCCAGAAGCCTGCGGGGGAACAAGGAGACCAGGAGGAGAATGGAAAGGCTCTTTAGGACCCAGAGCCTATCATCTCCTTAGGTAAGTATCTGTTTTTGTTTTATATTTACCTTCAGATTTACATTAAGGAGAATAGTGAGAAAGTGAGAATTATAAAATGGATTTGAAAAATGCCTATATGTAATGCCTACACCTATTGTTTCAGTCGTAATAGCAAAGCACTCCTCAAGTGAAGAAAGGTGGATGTGCCACGGCGGATCCAGCTGCACTCCAGATCATTCAATAGTAAAGAAGATGACCGGCACCATCCATATATTCATGCTCTTTTATTTCTGTTTATAGCACATTACAGCAATAAAGGCAACGTTTCAGGGCAACCACCCCTTTGTCAAGCTGTGCTGTCAATGCTCAATAAAGTACTAAACACCTCTCACATTTATACCCCAGCAATGGCTGCAAATAACCAATCATATGGCTAAGGCTAACATCTAGCCAATCATATCAGGGCCGCCTCCTGCGGACCTGATGGGGAACTTCCAAACTATGCATGCTATTGGAGCATCCAAACGCAACCTCCCACCCTCTCCCGCCTCTCCACCGGCCGCCCCCAGCACACCCTTACCTGCCAGGTCATCAAGGCAGCACCTCCCAGCAGGCCGCCGCTCCGGCGGACCTGATGGGGAACTTGCCTGTATGACGCGTTGTGCGGGGCTAAGCCCCACCCCCCGCGTCTCCCTGGCAGCGACAGACGCTAGCGGCGAACATCGCCGCTTAGCGCTGTCAGATGGAAATAAAGGGAGTGTCAGTGAAGCGGCCAATGGGAGGACACCTCCCCATGTGACTACATGACGTCCTTATGTAAACAGAGTACCACAGAGAAAGAACTACATAATAGCTCGCTAGGGGAGCCAGCAGAGGACAATCTAGAGGATGTACTACACATCAAGTCTGTTATGGGAACATTAAAGGGGCAGAAGACTATGCATATTATAAACTGCACACATATATCAAAACCAGATGTAATAAGAATCATACTCCAAAATAGACAAAATGTCATGTTAGTAGTATCATAAATAGTATTAGAAGCTGGACACAATGGAACAGGGTAAAGAATTAAATAAATGGTAATAGATCAAATTCTCTATTCAAACCCCCCGGTTCCATTGTGTCCAGCTTCTTTATCCAAAATGCTTCTCTATACAGTAGCTTTTTGACTCTATCCCCCCCTCTCCTGAGGGGCCCAACCTGCTCTATGATCATGTATCTTAATTGGCTGACATGATGTCTAGCCTGTTGGAAATGATATGCTACAGCTTGGTCAGTCAAAGATTCCCTAATCGCATGTTTGTGCGACGACAAACATTTTTTTATTTTTTGTGTAGTTTGCACGATGTATAATAGTCCACATGGACATTTTAACGCATACACAACATAACTGGAGTCACATGTGAAACAATCATGGATTTTAAACTTTATTTAGGATTTATTGGATTTAGACACATTGGTAATGGTCAAAGACCATAGACTGGTTACGGATCTCTTTACAAAGCCCACGGATGTAAACTCCCTGTTACACTTTGGGAGTTTCCATCCATGGGCCACTAGGAGATCCGTCCCAGTAGGACAATTTCAGAGAGTACATAGGATAGTCGAGGATGATGGAGTCAGGACACAGAGGATAAATGAAATGCAAGAAAAATTTATGCAGAGAGGCTACCCAGAGGATATTGTCCAAGGGGCGAGATCTAGGATAATTGAGGGCAGTATGGAGGGGAGGAGACAACGGAGGGATGTCAGAGAGAGAATACCATTTGTGACAACATATAATACGCAGAGCGATCATATAGCCAAAATTATTAAGAGACACTGGTATTTACTCTCAGACAGCTTTCCAGATATACAACATTTTAAAAATCCACCTCTTATCTCCTATAAGAGGGCACCCAATTTGCGTGACCATCTAGTTCGTGCAGATTTTACCTCCAGAGGTCAGTCAAAATCCAATCGCCGGGGCACGTTTCCATGCATGAACTGTGTTCATTGCAATTCAGTCATTAAGGGTGATCAGATAGAACACCCTTACAAGGGTACTAAGTTTAAAATCCATGATTGTTTCACATGTGACTCCAGTTATGTTGTGTATGCGTTAAAATGTCCATGTGGACTATTATACATCGGGCAAACTACACAAAAAATAAAAAACCGTTTGTCGTCGCACAAACATGCGATTAGGGAATCTTTGACTGACCAAGCTGTAGCATATCATTTCCAACAGGCTAGACATCATGTCAGCCAATTAAGATACATGATCATAGAGCAGGTTGGGCCCCTCAGGAGAGGGGGGGATAGAGTCAAAAAGCTACTGTATAGAGAAGCATTTTGGATAAAGAAGCTGGACACAATGGAACCGGGGGGTTTGAATAGAGAATTTGATCTATTACCATTTATTTAATTCTTTACCCTGTTCCATTGTGTCCAGCTTCTAATACTATTTATGATACTACTAACATGACATTTTGTCTATTTTGGAGTATGATTCTTATTACATCTGGTTTTGATATATGTGTGCAGTTTATAATATGCATAGTCTTCTGCCCCTTTAATGTTCCCATAACAGACTTGATGTGTAGTACATCCTCTAGATTGTCCTCTGCTGGCTCCCCTAGCGAGCTATTGGGCTTGATTCACAAAGCGGTGCAAAGTGTTTGCACGCCTGTAAAAAGCCCTTTATCACGCCTAAACTCAGTTAAGGCGTGATAAGAAGAAACTCGCGCGATCTCCCGCTGCGCGCGCAGTGTACCGTGCTTCGCGCGCAGCGTCCATTGAGCCCTATGGGACTTTGCGCGCACAGCGCGGTGCGCTACGCGCGCAAAACTTTGCGCGCGGGAGCTTCGCGCGAAGAGCAGCACAAATCGGTGATAACTCAGCTTTGCACGGCTTATCACGCCTAAAGTCTTTTAGGCGTGATAACTGAGTTATCACCGCTTTGTGAATCAAGCCCCTTATGTAGTTCTTTCTCTGTGGTACTCTGTTTACATAAGGACGTCATGTAGTCACATGGGGAGGTGTCCTCCCATTGGCCGCTTCACTGACACTCCCTTTATTTACATCTGACAGCGCTAAGCGGCGATGTTCGCCGCTAGCGTCTGTCGCTGCCAGGGAGACGCGGGGGGCGGGGCTTAGCCCCGCACTACGCGTCATACAGGCAAGTTCCCCATCAGGTCCGCCGGAGCGGCGGCCTGCTGGGAGGTGCTGCCTTGATGACCTGGCAGGTAAGGGTGTGCTGGGGGCGGCCGGTGGAGAGGCGGGAGAGGGTGGGAGGTTGCGTTTGGATGCTCCAATAGCATGCATAGTTTGGAAGTTCCCCATCAGGTCCGCAGGAGGCGGCCCTGATATGATTGGCTAGATGTTAGCCTTAGCCATATGATTGGTTATTTGCAGCCATTGCTGGGGTATAAATGTGAGAGGTGTTTAGTACTTTATTGAGCATTGACAGCACAGCTTGACAAAGGGGTGGTTGCCCTGAAACGTTGCCTTTATTGCTGTAATGTGCTATAAACAGAAATAAAAGAGCATGAATATATGGATGGTGCCGGTCATCTTCTTTACTAATGCCTACACCTATACATAATTACGTTTTGTAAATGCAAATGATTTGATATAATCATTTGTAATTTCGCATACATTTTTGCGTAATTTTTGAGTAATTTTGTGCCAACTTTAGCAGTGAATAGCAAAGTACCCATACATTCTATTGTCACCAAAATTGCTACATATGCTAAGGAGAATAATGTAGATGAAAATATTAAAAATGCAAAGAAAAATGGTTTTTAAGCTCAGAAAAATGACAGTTTAAAAAACATTTTTCTTTTCAGTTCAATTTTTTTAAAAACTACAAGGTCTTTTAAAAAAAATATATATATATATTTTTTTTTACTTAACCCACTATTCTCCTTAACTTATGTAGCATTTTTTTGGAGGGCTTTGCTATCAACCACTAAAGTTGGCACAAAATTACACAAAAACTTTAGGGAAATTACAAATTATTACAATTACAGACAAAATTAATTACAATTTTCCTCTAAACTTTGCATTATGATTTTGCATCGTAATTGTACATTGCAATGCAAAATTACATCTATTCTTAATTTGTGCTTATCCATAATTACAATCGAGTCATTTTAACTGAAGAGAGTGAAAAAAAATACGTTTTGAGGTGTTTTATAATAATAACATTTATGTTTCTCCTGGCGGACTCAAAGCACCAGAGCTGCAGCCACTAGGGTGTGCTCTATAGGCAGTAGCAGTGTTAGGGAGTCTTGCCCAAGGTCTCCTACTGAATAGGTGCTGGCTACTGAACAGGCGGAGCCAAGATTCAAACCCTGGTCTCCTGTGTCAGAGGCAGAGCCCAATACACCACCCAGCCACTATAACAGTGGCACTTAAGTTGTGAAATTTTGGAAGGGTGAAAAAAGATATATATTACAAATATTATACTACAACATAATTTGTGTAACACTGATGTATGCTATAGTGGACTCAAATGGATTAAGAAAAAAAAAATCAAATGATAATAAATTACATTTACTGTATATTCTGGCGTATAAGTCTACTTTTTAACCCTTAACAATCTTCTGAAAAGTCTGAGTCATCTTATATGCCGGGTATCATTGATGCCGGGTGATACGCCCTATCCTGCTACCGACTCTCAGATCTCGCTGCTGAGGACTGCAGTGAGAGGCAGAGAAGGAAGTAAATAGGATACAAGGGCAGACCAGAAGGGTGGAAGAGGCGTGTTTTATGGGGATAGCACGATCTATTCTTCCATACCGCTCTAATAAACAGGTAGGCAAAGGAGAGCTGACCAATTCACTTAGCGAGAGGGAGAGTTGACCAATCCAATTAGTCAGTTGCCTATATACTGGGTACCACATACAGTACAGCACCAGTTTCGGGGCATACATAGCACCAATATACAGTAGTTTTTTTTATTTTTAGTTGGTGTGCATTGGAAGAGCGGTAGTCTTATATGGCGAGTATGTCCCAAGCTATATTTTGATGGAAAAAGTTCCCCCATCTTATACGCCCAATCGTCTTATACGCCGGAATATACGGTAGGTGCATTTTGAACATTGTCAGAAAACAGTTCATGAACATGGAATACATCAGGTAATTGTGAACTGTATCTAAATCTCTTACCGTGCCTCCCTTCCAGGTGATATTTCCTTGTGTAAAAGTCAATGCTTCATCAATGTCTTCACTGCTACTAAAATTGGTAATCGCTGTGATGTAAAATTTAGCAGTCCCATGTTTGTGTATTACCAAGTTTGCTATAAAGATCTCTGACATTTTTTTTCTTTGCTCTTCAATGAAGGGATCTTTCTCCAGTGCGGAACCGTAATGTAACTCTCTGACACATCTGTGAAGCTTCCACAGAAAATAGAAACAGGATGCCATTATAATTTTAACATTTCTCATAGTCAGCAGCAGTGTAATACTCAAGGTAGCAAAAAGTTAACAAAATAGTATTAATAAAAAACATTCACATTACTAAACAAGATTGAGATGCTGCTAAAGCCCTGTACATCTACACAGGGATGCTCATCCGGATTCCGGATATCTGGGTAACCAGGATATCCGACTTTTTTTCAGCTATCTGATTCAGTTGAAGATTCCGGATTTCTGTAGAAATCCGGATAGCTATCTGCAGATATTTGGTCACATACTCGGTCGCATATCATGCGGATATCCAGATCCAAATACTGTAACTAAGGAGATGACATCATTGAGCCAATCAGAGGGCTCCCAGAAGAAGACCTAGCAACCAATCACAGAGGGGAACAATGGCCAGCCCCACCTGACCTCATTGAGCCAACCAGAGGGTTCCCAGCCTAAGCTCTGGCACCAAATCACAGAAAGGAACCCTGGCCAGCCCCCTGCCCTGTATAATGAGGAGGGCTGCCATGATGAGAAATATTGTCTTTGCTTGTGTGAATGCTCACTGAGAGACATGCTCCAGTGCTGCTGGCCTAGCAAGTGCTGTATACAGTGATAAACCTAAAGCAGTTCAGTGATTAACCCCTTCGCTATTACTACACTATTCACAGGGGCATAGCAATCGCCATAGCAATCATAGCCGTTGCTATGGGGCCCGCCCCAGCCCTAGGTCACAGGAAGCCCGCAGCAGAATGCCCCGCGCTAAGACCTGGAGGGGTCGCAGCATGAGGGGAGAGCTTGGTGGCACGTTGGTGGGGAGGGGGATGGGCCCCCCTCCCTCACCTCAGGCTCTACCCTCTGCGCTCCCCTCCAGCATTAAATAGTGCGCGTATGTAGGCGGCGGGCAGCGGCAGATACATACCTTCCGTGCACTCCAGCGCTGATGGTTCTCCCTCTAGTCTCAGATGCAACTTCCTGTTTATACAGGAAATCACGTCAGAAGCTAGAGAGAGGCGCATCCGTGGAGCGCACGGAAGGTATGTATCTGCCACTGCCCCGCCGCCTGCATATGTGCACTATTTAATGCTGGAGGGGAGCACAGAGGGGAGAGCCCGAGGTGAGGGAGGGGGGCCCATCCCCACCGATGTGCCAACAAGCTCTCCTTGCTGCGACCCCTCCAGCCCCAAAAAATGGCCCTGAACGGGTCCTAACCTGGAAGTCCCTGTCACTCACTACCAAACTGAAAGTCCCTGTCACTCACAACCTAACTTGGGGGGGTGCCTGTCACTCACTACCTAGCCTGGGGGGTCCCTGTCACTCACTACCTCACTTAGGGTCCATGTCACTCACAACCTAAGCTGGGGGGTTCCTGTCACTCACTACCTAACCTGGGGGTCCCTGTCACTCACTACCTAACTGAGGGTCCCTGTCACTCACAACCTAACCTGGGGGCACTGGTCACTCACTACCTAACCGGGGGGGGGGGGGGGGGGGCGCCTGGCACTCACTACCTAACTGGGGGTCCCTGTTAGTGTTGGGCGAACAGTGTTCGCCACTGTTCGGGTTCTGCAGAACATCACCCTGTTCGGGTGATGTTCGAGTTCGGCCGAACACCTGACGGTGCTCGGCCAAACCGTTCGGCCGCATGGCCGAACTAAGAGCGCATGGCCGAACGTTCCCTGAACGTTCGGCTAGCGCTGTGATTGGCCGAACGGGTCACGTGGTTCGGACCCGAACGCGCTCTGATTGGCCGAACGGTCACGTGGTTCGGGTAAATAAATACCCGAACCACGTCATATCTCCGCCATTTGTCTGTGGGTTTAGCTTTGGGTAGGCAGGCAGGGTAGTTCGCGCTCCAGCCACGCTAGCCAGGATCCCCGCCAGTCATTGTGTGTCGCTGCTGGGAACAGTAGTACACCGCTCGCTCAGCCAGACTATATTTAGCATTGTTTACTGCCACAGTGTACCTCGCTCAGCCACGCTATATATAGCATTGTGTTTCCTGACACTCTGTGTACACGGCTCAGCCTGACTATATAGCATTGTGTGTACTGCCACTGTGCACCTCGCTCAGCCACGCTATATATAGCATTGTGTTTACTGAACTCTGTGTACACCGCTCAGCCAGACTATATACCATTGTTTACTGACACTCTGTGTACACGGCTCAGCCAGACTATATACCATTGTTTACTGACACTCTGTGTACACCGCTCAGCCAGACTATATACCATTGTTTACTGACACTCTGTGTACACGGCTCAGCCAGACTATATACCATTGTTTACTGACACTCTGTGTACACGGCTCAGCCAGACTATATACCATTGTTTACTGAAACTCTGTGTACACCGCTCAGCCAGACCGGCGTTGTTGTGTCTCAAAAAGCATGGCCTTCTCCTCCTGCGCCTGCTCCTGTTCCACGTGTGCTGCTGCTGCTGCGTTAGCGTTGCCGGTCCCTGTTTATGGAACCTCTTATCTTTATTACATTTATGACTGCATGCATGGCGGTACAAAGCATGCTATCCGCACGCTTCTTGTCCTCATGCAAGGCCTGGGTTGTTGTGTCTCACAAAGCGTGGCCTTCTCCTCCTGCGCCTCCTCCTGTTCCATCACGTCTGCTGCTGCTGGGTTAGCGTTGCCGCGTGGTCCCTGTTTATTGAACCTCTTATCTTTATTACATTTATGACTGCATGGCGGTACAAAGCATGCTATCTGCACGCTTCTTGTCCTCGTGCAAGGCCTGGGTTGTTGTGTCTCACTAAGCGTGGCCTTCTCCTCCTGCGCCTCCTCCTGTTACATCACGTCTGCTGCTGCTGGGTTAGCGTTGCCGCGTGGTCCCTGTTTATTAAACCTCTTATCTTTATTACATTTATGACTGCATGGCGGTACAAAGCATGCTATCCGCACGCTTCTTGTCCTCGTGCAAGGCCTGGGTTGTTGTGTCTCACAAAGCGTGGCCTTCTCCTCCTGCGCCTCCTCCTGTTCCATCACGTGTGCTGCTGCTGGTGCTGGGTTAGCGTTACCGGTCCCTTTTCCTGGAACCTCTTCTCTGTATTACACTTATGACTGCATGGCGACAAAAAGCATGTTACCTGTGCAAAGAAACATGACATTCTCCACATTTAAAAGACAGTTTTTCCTTTGAAACTTTACAATCAATTTTCTCAAAAACTATAAGCTCTTTTTCAAATATTTTTTTCCCCTTGTACCCACTCCCAAGGTGCACATACCCTGCTAATTTGGGGTATGTAGCATGTAAGGAAGCTTTACAAAGCATGAAAGTTCGGGTCCCCATTGACTTCCATTATGTTCGGGGTTCGGCGCGAACACCCGAACATCGCGGCGATGTTCGGCGAACGTTCGCGAACCCGAACATCTAGGTGTTCGCCCAACACTAGTCCCTGTCACTAACTAGTGTTGGGCGAACAGTGTTCGCCACTGTTCGGGTTCTGCAGAACATCACCTTGTTCGGGTGATGTTCGAGTTCGGCCGAACACCTGACGGTGCTCGGCCAAACCGTTCGGCCGCATGGCCGAACTAAGAGCGCATGGCCGAACGTTCCCCGAACGTTCGGCTAGCGCTGTGATTTGCCGAACGGGTCACGTGGTTCGGACCCGAACGCGCTCTGATTGGCCGAACGGTCACGTGGTTCGGGTAAATAAATACCCGAACCACGTCATATCTCCGCCATTTGTCTGTGGGTTTAGCTTTGGGTAGGCAGGCAGGGTAGTTTGCGCTCCAGCCACGCTAGCCAGGGTCCCCCCCAGTCATTGTGTGTCGCTGCTGGGAACAGTAGTACACCGCTCGCTCAGCCAGACTATATATAGCATTGTTTACTGCCACTGTGTACCTCGCTCAGCCACGCTATATATAGCATTGTGTTTTCTGACACTCTGTGTACACGGCTCAGCCTGACTATATAGCATTGTGTGTACTGCCACTGTGCACCTCGCTCAGCTACGCTATATATAGTGAGAATAGAGAGTAGATGAATCTTCAGCACTCTTTAGGGTGGCAGCAGGGGTCTGGACTTGACCGAACTCAGCATATGATTGTGGCAGTGAATCCCCCTTCCAAAGCGTGCACAGGCTTATGATTATAGGTATATAGATGTGAAGTGGAGAGATAGAGAGGAGCCAGCACTGCTAATGGGGTAATTTATTTCAGCAGATAAAAAACAACAGCACTTACAATCAGCGTGGTTAGATGCATAGCGGGAGGGTGGGCGCCAGGTCTATGTCCCCCTGCGGACGTCCGTTTCGCGCTACAAGCGCTTGTTCACCGCAATGGGGAGAAGTTACGCCCACCCTCCCGCTATGCATCTAACCACGCTGATTGTAAGTGCTGTTGTTTTTTATCTGCTGAAATAAATTACCCCATTAGCAGTGCTGGCTCCTCTCTATCTCTCCACTTCATGCTATATATAGCATTGTGTTTACTGAACTCTGTGTACACCGCTCAGCCAGACTATATACCATTGTTTACTGACACTCTGTGTACACGGCTCAGCCAGACTATATACCATTGTTTACTGACACTCTGTGTACACGGCTCAGCCAGACTATATACCATTGTTTACTGACACTCTGTGTACACCGCTCAGCCAGACTATATACCATTGTTTACTGACACTCTGTGTACACGGCTCAGCCAGACTATATACCATTGTTTACTGACACTCTGTGTACACGGCTCAGCCAGACTATATACCATTGTTTACTGAAACTCTGTGTACACCGCTCAGCCAGACCGGCGTTGTTGTGTCTCAAAAAGCATGGCCTTCTCCTCCTGCGCCTGCTCCTGTTCCACGTGTGCTGCTGCTGCTGCGTTAGCGTTGCCGGTCCCTGTTTATGGAACCTCTTATCTTTATTACATTTATGACTGCATGCATGGCGGTACAAAGCATGCTATCCGCACGCTTCTTGTCCTCATGCAAGGCCTGGGTTGTTGTGTCTCACAAAGCGTGGCCTTCTCCTCCTGCGCCTCCTCCTGTTCCATCACGTCTGCTGCTGCTTGGTTAGCGTTGCCGCGTGGTCCCTGTTTATTGAACCTCTTATCTTTATTACATTTATGACTGCATGGCGGTACAAAGCATGCTATCCGCACGCTTCTTGTCCTCGTGCAAGGCCTGGGTTGTTGTGTCTCACTAAGCGTGGCCTTCTCCTCCTGCGCCTCCTCCTGTTCCATCACGTCTGCTGCTGCTGGGTTAGCGTTGCCGCGTGGTCCCTGTTTATTGAACCTCTTATCTTTATTACATTTATGACTGCATGGCGGTACAAAGCATGCTATCCGCACGCTTCTTGTCCTCGTGCAAGGCCTGGGTTGTTGTGTCTCACAAAGCGTGGCCTTCTCCTCCTGCGCCTCCTCCTGTTCCATCACGTGTGCTGCTGCTGGTGCTGGGTTAGCGTTACCGGTCCCTTTTCCTGGAACCTCTTCTCTGTATTACACTTATGACTGCATGGCGACAAAAAGCATGTTACCTGTGCAAAGAAACATGACATTCTCCACATTTAAAAGACAGTTTTTCCTTTGAAACTTTACAATC
Source organism: Hyperolius riggenbachi (assembly GCF_040937935.1). NCBI lineage: Eukaryota > Metazoa > Chordata > Amphibia > Anura > Hyperoliidae > Hyperolius > Hyperolius riggenbachi. The sequence goes on along the minus strand of NC_090646.1, from coordinate 31,806,432 downwards.
AATTTTCTCAAAAACTATAAGCTCTTTTTCAAATATTTTTTTCCCCTTGTACCCACTCCCAAGGTGCACATACCCTGCTAATTTGGGGTATGTAGCATGTAAGGAAGCTTTACAAAGCACGAAAGTTCGGGTCCCCATTGACTTCCATTATGTTCGGGGTTCGGCGCGAACACCCGAACATCGCGGCGATGTTCGGCGAACGTTCGCGAACCCGAACATCTAGGTGTTCGCCCAACACTATCACTAACTACCTAACCTGGGGGGCGCCTGTCACTCACTACCTAACCTGGGGGTCCCTGTCACTCACTACCTAACTGGGGGTCCCTGTCACTACCAAACTGGGGGTCCTTTCTTCCACTACCTAACCTGGGGGTCCCTGTCACTCACTACCTAACCTGGGGATCCCTGTCACTCACTACCTAACCTGGGGGGCTCCTGTCACTTCCTAACCTGGGGGGCGCCTGTCACTCACTACCTAACCTGGGGTCCCTGTCACTCACTACCTAAACTGGGGGTCCCTGTCACTACCTAACTTGGGGGGCACTTGCCATTCATTACCTAACCTGGGATCACCTGACACTACCTAACCTGGGGGTCCCTGTCACTCACTACCTAACCTGGGGCCCTGTCACTCACTACCAAACCTGGAGGTCCCTGCCACTCTTTACCTAAACTGGGGCACCTGTCACTACTTACACTGGGGGGCTCCTGTCACTGCCTGAACTGGGAGGCTCCTGTCACTGCCTGAACTGGGGGGCTCCCATCACTGCCTGAACTGGGGGGCTCCTGTCACTACCTGAACTGGGGAGCTCCTGTCACTACCTAAACTGGGGGACTCCTGGTGCTACCTTAACTAGGGGGCACCTGTCACTACCTAAACTATCCAGGCCCAGCATCACCATCAGCCAACCAGCCCAGAATCACTGTCAAAAAGGCCACAGCATCACCACCAGTCAGGCCAGCATTTACTTCAACCAGCCAAGCACAGCCCAGCATCACCACCAGCCAACCCAGCCACAGCTTTGGCCACAGCATCACCGCCAGCCAACCCGGCCACAGCATCCCTGCCAGCCACGCCACAGCATCACTGCCAGGCCTTTCAGCCCACACATAATCCCCAATCCAGCCAAAAACATTTTTGACAGGCACAGCAGCCAGTACAGGAGAATTCAGAAGCCAGGTGAGAGGTGTCTGCCATATTAAGGGGGCATTCTGCCTATTTATGTGAAATGCTGTCTATTTATGTGCCTTGTTGGGGGTCTCATGATTTGTTGGGGGCCTCATGATTGCTGAATTAGTCTTGTTGGGGGCCTCACGATTGCTGAATTTGTCATGTTGGGGGCCTCATGATTGCTGAGTTTGTCATGTTGGGGGCCTCATGATTGCTGAATTTGTCTTGTTGGGGGTCACATGATTTCTAACTGTGAGACTATGGGAAAAACTGAATCATCATCATATGAGACAATAGCATTAAACCAACTTTTTTAGCTTTTTAAAACAGAAAATAAAACTGGGAGGTTCTAAAAAAAGAATATATTTTCAGGAGCAGGATGGATGAAATTGTTTATCTTCACAGTTTATTTTCAACTTGGATTTTTCATAATGTTCATGTATGAGTTAAAACGTTTGTACAGTATTTAGTTTAAATTGCTGTTGCCACAAGGGGGCCCAGTGATTTCTAGTTACGCCCCTGACTACTACCTAAATTGGGGACACCTAAAGACCTGGCTACTTATACTGTTCTCAGAGGGGTGTGGGAATGTTGGGGTGGAAGGTCTTGGAGGAATGTTTGGGTGGAAGGTCCGAGGTCCGTTGGGTTGGTCGTGTGTGTGTGTGCGGGGGGGGGGGGGGGGGGCATAAAATGTTTTTGCTATGGGGCCTAATCATTTCTAGCTACGCCCCTGCACTATTGTATTGTTAATTAGCTTGATTTTCTTGTGTGACAGTCAGAGTGTGTGCTGCAGGGCTGATGCAGCTGCTATGTGTCTGTGTGTGTGCTGTGCACAGACCAGGCCAGCTGCTGCCTGCTGGCCAGCTATTAGTCTTAGCTAGCTACAGTATAGGTTAGGTTAGGGATTAGGGAATAGGATTACTGTGTTATTGTGTAGTTAGTACTGTAGTACTGTAGTCAGTGCTAGTAGTTGTTAGAGTAGTAGTACTACTGTGTTAGCTTACTACATAATTGCTGTGCTGCTGAGCAGTGCCAGTGTGACAGTTAGTGTCTTTTCCTCTGCTGTCTGACTGTCACTCGGCACATGGCCCTTGGCACGTGGCACTTGGCATGTGGCACTTGGCACGTGGCCTTTGGCACTTGGCACGTGACACTTGGCACTTTGCACGTGGCCCTTGGCACGTGGCACTTGACACTTTGCACGTGGCACTTTGCACTTTGCACGTGGCACTTTGCACGTGGCAGGTGGCACTTGGCATGTGGCACTTGGCACGTGGCCCTTGGCATTTGGAATGTGGCCCTTGGCACTTGGCACGTGGCACTTGGCACTTTGCACGTAGCCCTTGGCACCTGGCACCTTGCAGGTGGCACTTTGCACGTGGCAAAGTGCCACATGCAAAGTGCCACGTGCCAAGTGCCAATGGCCACATGCCAAGTGCAAAGTGCCACGTGCCAAGTGCCAATGGCCACATGCCAAGTGCCAAGGGCCACATGCCAAGTACCACGTGCCAAGTGCCACATGCCACTGCCAAGTGCCACGTCCGGCATGCTCTTGGCAGACATAACACCTGCTGCTGCTGCATTGCCCTGCTCCTGCTGCCTTTGCTGCTCCCACCGCCAGGATACCACAGGTCACTGCTGCTGGGCTGATACCACCTATATTTAACCCAAAACACAATTGCTGCATCATTTTTTGGAGGTGTCTGGGCTGAAAACTGCCATGTCCCAGTTGTGCGGTTGGACTTTGGACACAATGTGGGCTGCATGACCGCTTTCTGGAACCTAGTCCTGATGTTAATTGACAGCCATTTTTTTTTGGGGGGGGGGATTTTAAGTCCCCATATCATCAATTAGTGTTTCCCTTTAAAAAAAATAATGATGCTACATGCCTCGTTTACTCTAATAAACATTTTTAAAGCAATTTAAAGGCCACTTCCGATTTTTCTATCCAGATATCTAAATCCGGACGGATATCCCGGATACTGAGGTCAGATATCCGGTCCGGATCCGGATCAGAAAATTTTGAACTCGGATATCCGACCTGGATCGGATATCTGGGTATCCAGATCCGGATCAAATCCGGATTTTGAAAAGGGGTATCCGAGCACCACTGCATTTACAGAATCAGATCTGTGTTCAGCGCTAGCTGCTGAAGGTCAGCCACACCAAAAGCCCACCCCGCACCTGGGGGTAAGAAAATTACATGTGCCCAGGAGGAGAAAACACCAGTAGTGTTGGTGGTTCTCCCATGCAAATGAATTTGCACACTGGGAAAGGTTTTTTTCGTAGTGTGTTGACAAATGTGGCTTCCGGGTGGCATCCACCAACTGTGAGAGGGATACATGTAAAGTGAGCTGCTGGCAGCGGGAGGTGGAAGTGTGTTCAGGGATTTGAGAATAATAGGGAAATGCAGAGTGTTATAGAAGTATGGAGAACGCATTATAGCAACAGGGTCAAATGTGATAGGCCCACCATGTTTCATATGTGCAGAGTCATGTCTGGCACAAGTTCCCTTCTGCTCACTTCTGGTTCAATCCAGGTCGAATTCTTGCCAACTTGTATACAGTACACTTAAAATTATGAGTGTGCACAACAAGCTCTGTTAGCTGGTCAAGATAGTATCAGCTATACTATTTGGTAAGTGTGCATTTTTTCCATTTGAGCACAGTGGTGTAAGCACTACTGGGAGTGGTGCCCGCTGTGTGCTCATTTGGTGGTGGAAAGTCATGTTTTTTCCTTACAGGACTAGGTTTTATGTACATTGAGCATAGATTGATGCCGATGTGAACGCTGTACCAGTTTGCAGTATTTTGCATATACATGTAACTAGGGCTGCTCAAATCCGAATCCAGGAGATACCCGGATAGTTGCTATCCGGATATCTCCCAGTAAACCTGTGCGGGGTGGGTGGGGGGGCTCAAGCTTACCTGTCTGATGTCTTCTTCGTCCGTCCCTGGCGACTTTGACTACAAACACTCCCTCCTTCCGGGTTGAAGGAGGAAATGTTTGTAGTACTAGTCACGTGATGCGCGTGGACTGCACCATGGGAGGCGCCATGGACAGACAAAGAAGACGTCAGACAGGTAAACGTGACCCCTCGCACAGGTTTACTGGGAGATATCCGGATAGCAACCATCTGGGTATCTCCCGGATTCAGATTTGAGCAGCTCTACATGTAACTTACAATATTAGGGTGGCAATACCCCTCGCGGTCTAGGATCCATCCCAGGAACAGTAATTGTATCCCCACACATATAGATAGTACCCTCTAGGGTCAATCAGTTTCAGATACAGCAATATATGAGAGGAGCGCACAGGCAACTACTTTATACTTAAAATTATGTACTTGAACCACTTCCCAACCACAGTTTTTTCCTCTGAAAAAAACAGAGCAAATATCACATCACGCTCCTCCCATTCATTTGGGATTTCATCCCATTCATCAAATCATTTTTTTTTTATAAAGTGTGCTTTGATACATAAAACCCACAAGTTTTATTTGCCTATTTGTCCTTGTTATTACAATGTTTAAGTCATGCCCCTAGTACAATGAATGACAATTATATTTTATCTGGAAATAAAGGTGTATTTTTTCAGTTTTTTTATTTTTATTAATATAACAATAATTGTGAGCCTTAATTTGCAAAATTAACAGTAATATACCCTCATGACATACATATCAAAAAGTCCATAAGGTAACTATGTATGCATTTTTTTCAGTGGTGTAATTTTTTTATTTTACAATTGTTTTATTTTGGTAACTATATGGTAGGGGTTTAAGGTGTTAGAAATTAATAAAAATGTGTGTATGTAAATGTACTGTATTTTATCAATGTAATGGTGTGTTAGACTGCATTTTACTTTTTGGCCACAGGACGGCACTACACTTAATTTATCCTGTTAATAGAAAAATGGAAGTGTAGTGTTTACCGTGTGGCTTTTGTAAGACTGACAGGCTGCATCTCAGTGCCACAGCATGACAGCTTGACATTCATTACAGAAATTGGGAATGGGTTTGAGAACAAGCTGTTCTCATGCCCTAATCATGGAAAAGTGAGATAGTACAATACAATACAATACAATAACATTTCTATAGCGCTTTTCTCCCATAGGACTCAAAGCGCTTAGGCTCTCTCAGATTCAGTAATTAGTAGGATGAAGTATTCACACAACAAAAGTTATATTTCTGCAAATGCCAGACTGAACAGGTGCTTTTTCAGTCTGGATTTAAACACGTCCAGGGATGGGGCTGTCCTGATCTTTTGAGGTAAGGAGTTCCAAAACGTAGGGGCAGCATGACAGAAGGCTCTGGGACCAAAAGTTTCCAAGTGGACTCTGGGTATGACTAGATTATTAGAACCTGTGGATCTGAGAATGCGGGGATTGCTACGCAGCTGTAACATATCTTTCATGTATCCAGGGCCTAGATTATTCAGGGATTTAAATGTCAGTAGGCCGATCTTGAATAGGACCCTCCATTCTATAGGTAGCCAGTGAAGGGAATGCAGGACTGGCGTTATGTGGCAGTGACGGGGTTGGTTGGTTAGCAGTCTGGCAGCAGTATTCTGTATCAGCTGTAGGCGGTGCAAGACCTTTTTTGGAAGGCCAGTGTAGAGAGCATTGCAGTAGTCCAGTCGGGATGTGATGAAGGCGTGGACTAAGGTTGGCAGATCTTCTGGGGGTATGAGGTGCTTGATTTTTGCAATGTTCTTCAGGTGAAAATAGGATGATTTCACCACAGCAGAGATTTGAGTTCTGAAGTTTAAATCCCCATCAATTAGAACTCCCAGGCTACGCACATGATCAGAGCTGCGTAGATCTGTGCCTCCTATTCCCAGTGGTGAAGACTGCAAGTTAAGTTGTTTTGTTATCATGCTCTGCCCTCCAATCAGAAGGACTTCAGTTTTGTCTGCATTTAGTTTCAGCCAGTTGTCATTCATCCATTGCTGTAGTTCACGTAAGCAGGCGTTTATAGTTAGAGTTGGGTCTGTCACACCAGGCTTGAAGGAAAGATATAGTTGGATGTCGTCTGCATAGCAGTGGTATGTCAGGCCATGTTTTTGGATTAGTTTTCCCAACGGTAGCATGTAAATTGTGAAAAGCAGGGGAGAGAGGATTGAGCCCTGGGGCACCCCATACTTAAGGGGTGGACAGGAAGGGCCACATAGACACTTTGTGGGTTCTGCCACTCAAGAAGGATTGGAACCACTGAAGTACTATGCCATCAATGCCGCAGTATTCCTGTAGCCTGTTTATCAAGATGTCATGGTCAACTGTGTCAAAGGCTGCAGAAAGGTCTAGCAGTATGAGGATCGAGCACTCTCCTCTGTCTCTTGCCATGAGCAGGTGGTTGCATATTTGGATGAGGGCAGTTTCAGTGCTGTGGAGTTTCCTGAAGCCAGACTGGAATGGGTCATAACTGTTATTTTGTAGGATTCTGGCTTCTAGCTGGAGGTATACAGCTTTTTCAATTAGCTTGCCCAAAAAGGGGAGGTTAGAGACAGGTCTGTTCAATTGAATGCTAGAGCAGTCTCTCACCCAGGACACACAGCCCGGTCCGCCGGTGCTCAATCCCTCAGTGGATCACCACCTCCACTCCAGAAGATTCAAATGCAGTTAGAAGGAGGCACTCAAAAGGCGTATAAACGTTAGTTTAATCCACAGGTGCTAACACAACATGTTTCGGGGTTTCCCCCTTTCTCAAGTGTACAAGCCACCCCAGCAACACAACCACTTATGAACCACAGTGCACCACACCCACAACAGGACCCCCACCCACTTTGGTCAGCTGACCAGTGATGATGAGGCAAACGACATTAACCCCTCAGGGATACATCTTATTGGGCACTACATACAAAGATGTCTACCCAAACAATAAACACCTAAGTCAACATAAGCGTAGGCAACATTTGCATTCAAAAACATCTATGAAATGCATATACAGATTATCAACCAGCTGTACACTCAAATTTGTAACTCACTGCCCCCGGGAATACAATGGTTCCCTCTCTCCACCACCCACCATTCGATGACATGGCATCAATACCTGGGGGAGAAAACAGAGCAGAATAGCACATTAGTGACACTTACAAAAAACATTTCAAGCTGTACATATCATTTAAACCTCTAGGGGAGATGGAATCCAATCTCCTCATCCATCTAGCTTCTCTTTGAAGCAAGATTTTGTCCCTATCTCCCCCTCTGCTGAGTGGTGGAACATGATCCAATACAACCCACCTCAACTGCGACACCCCATGACCTAGGGCATGAAAATGTTTGCCCACTGGGGTGTGAGTGCTGAGTTTGGTGGGATTGAATCCTCGGATAGAGCTCTTGTGCTCCTGGATCCTAGTCTTAACATCTCTGGTCGTTTTGCCCACATACATAAGACCGCAGGGACACCTCAATGCATAGACCACGAACATGCTATCGCACGTATACATCGACCGAATCTGAATTCTCTCTCCCGTGTGTGGATGATTCACGTATTCGCCTTTCATTATTGCCCCGCAGCAATTGCAACCCATGCATGGAAATGTCCCTGTTGTGTTAGCACCTGTGGATTAAACTAACGTTTATACGCCTTTTGAGTGCCTCCTTCTAACTGCATTAGAGACAGGTCTGTAGCTGGTCATTGCATCTGGGTCCAGGGAGGGTTTTTTGAGGAGAGGCCTGATGATTGCTTCCTTCAGTAAAGCAGGAAATATCCCTGATTGTAAGGAACAGTTAACAATTTTTAGGAATACCGGTACGAACAGGTCGGGGCAGTTCAACATGAACTGTGTTGGGCCAGGATCCAGGTCACAGGTAGTTAGGCGGACGTGAAGGAGGATGCTTGATGTGACTTCTTCATCAATTTCTTTGAAGTTTGACCAAGGTGTTACGTTGTCTCTGCTAATGGTCTTCGGCGCTATATTAGGCTCAGATGCTGTAAGTTGGATGGCGGACCTTATAGCGGAGACTTTGTCTGTGAAGAAATGGGCAAATTGGTCACAGAGGTCCTTTGAAGACTCGATATTAAGTTTTTGACATGCTGGGTTGCAGAGTTTTTCCACTGTGCGGAACAGTTGGGCTGGTTTGTTAACTGCATTTGCAATCTCTTGTGATAGAAAGGATGATTTTTTTCCCGTGATTACCTTTTGGTAGCTCTTCAAGTGGAAGATTAAGGCATGTTTGTCTTCTGGGGACTGAGATTTGCGCCACAGCCTCTCAAGTTTTCGGCCTTGTCTTTTCAGCTCTTTTATAGCGTTATCAAACCACTGTGCATGATGGTGTGGAGTAAGATATTTGGTGCGCAGAGGAGCAATGGTCTCAAAGGTGGAGGACACACATTTGTTGTATTTAAACACCAGAGTATCAGGGTCCAAGCTGGAGTCCGTCAATTCATCAAAGCTAAGGTTATCTCGGATATGTTGAGGTGTTAGCCCTTTTAAGCGGCGATATTTTATTTGATTCTTGACCTGGTGTTTGACGGCTGGTATTGAGAGGGAGAAGTGGATAGTGTGATGGTCTGACCAGGCAACAGGATTAATTTCCACATTGGCTATTGACAGCCCAGTATGGAATATAAGGTCCAGAGTGTGACCTTTCCTGTGAGTAGCAGAGCTGATTGATTGGAGGAAGCCCAGTTCATGTAAGGCACGAGGTAGCTCTTTTCCAAATTGTGAAGAGGAGTCGTCCACCCATGTATTGAAATCTCCAAGAACAATCCATCTGGGGTGTTCCAGTGTTAGGTTGCATAGGAGGTCTACAAGTTCCTCAAGGAAGTCTGAGTATTTTTCTGGTGGGCGGTAGATCAGCAATATGTTAATGTTTTCCTCAGCTGAAAGTTGCACCCCCAAGCATTCAAACGAGTTGGTAGGACCTACAGTAAGTGGTCTGATTTTCAAAGCTGATCTAAAGTAAAGTGCAACCCCTCCTCCCCTGCGTTCTTTCCTGTTGCAGTATATCACGGAATAGTTTGTTGGCACAGCTGCCTCCAGGGTGGGGCCAACAGGTTCAGAAAGCCAGGTTTCAGTCAGGCAGGCCAGATCAGAAGACTCTATTAGATCATGTATGATTGCTGTTTTGTTGTTTATTGATCTGACGTTGCAGAGGACAGCCTTGATGGGGCTACCCTGGGAGCTGAGGTCTGAGATTGAGGACTCCAGGAGGGAACAGTCTCCAGATGTGTGGCTGTCATCTCTGCTGGATTGTGCTGGAGCTATTAGGGTTGTTGGCTGGGTGTACTCTGTAGATTTTGTCACAGAGTTATTTTGGTTCTGCAGTGAATAAAGTCTTTTCCCACGTCCCCTGGATCCTCGCTTTGTCTTTCTGTAGATTCCAACAGACTTAAGTAGAATTATTGTTGATTTGTCAATTGGATATATATTTCTTGGTTTGTATACAGCTAGAAGTGTCTGTGCTGAATATTGATGTTTACACATTAGGATGGACAAGAGACAGCTCAGGGCTCCTGCTAAGAAAGGCCCTATTTAAAGTCAAGGTGTGAACTTTCACAGCTGTGGCTGGTATCCTGCAGAGATCAAAGGGCCTGTATAGACTGAATTGTCCTTACACAGAGATGTATGGATGGACAGCATGGATTTGAAAACACAGTCCTTTGTTTAGGAGTTTGAAGATATAATATATAATATATGTAGAAAAATATAGTCTATTGAGCATAGATGCTGAATTGCGGGTCTGCGAAGTGCTGATCAGGAGACAAGCAGGTAAACAAACACGTATGTGTAAGTACTGTATGTCCCAGGTTGTTAAGTCTCCAGGGGCGTAGATACACGTATCAGCAATGGGGAACTGGTTAAAGTGAACTCGAGATGAAAATAAACTTATGAGATAAACAATTATATTTATCCTCATATTCCTAAAAAATATTTTAGTATCCCAATATATATACTGTATATATATATATATATATATATATATATACTGCATATATGTACTGTATATATATTTAAACATTTACAAAGTAGGTTAAATGTTTTATTGCCTCTAATCAGTGGCAGCCTATTAAATGTCCCAGAGTTGGAAAAAGGTCAGTAGTTCATGCATTTCACCTCTCCCTGACCTCAAAAATTGTATTCTGCCAGGAAAACTTTTATGGCTGTAATTATCTTATCAGTGATGCTTACTATGTTCCTAACAAGGTACTGACAAGATAGAAGCTGCCATTTCCATGCCCAGAAATTAAGTCTTTCAGGCAGCAAATTAAAGCAATTAAACCAGCCTGGTTAATAATGTTTAGCACTGAACATACACATGTTTATCCCATCATGTATATGCTATACATGACTTCATAGTAGAAAATAATCTTATTTCTCAGCATCAACATGGGTTTACTAAAGACAGGTCCTGTTTGATTAACATGCTCAGCTTTTCTGAGGTAGTGAATGCTAATATGGATATTGGGAATGCTGTAGATGTGATATATTTGGACTTTGCAAAGGCCTTTGACACTGTTCCCCACAAAAGTCTGGTGCAAAAGTTGAGGATACAAGGACTGGGGAAGAGTCTGTGTGCATGGATAGGGAACTGGCTAATGGACAGAAAACAAAGAGTTGTGGTCAAGGGATCGTACTCAAAATGGGTGACTGTTAGCAGTGGGGTCCCACAGGGGTCTGTACTGGGTCCAGTGCTCTTCAATTTATTTATTAATGACCTAGTAGATGCAGTAGTGAGCAATGTTGCTATTTTTGCAGATGATACAAAATTGTGCAGAATCATCAACTCTCAAGAAGATAGGGACTTATTGCAACAGGATCTGGATAGGATGGCTATATGGGCACATACATGGCAGATGAAATTCAATGTTGAAAAATGTAAAGTCATGCATTTTGGTCGTACCAATGGTCTAGCACCATACAAAATAAATGGGATACAGTTGGGGACATCAAACTTGGAGAAGGACTTAGGAGTAATCATCGACAACAAGTTAAATAATCATACTCAATGCCAAGCCGCTGCAGCTAAAACTAACAAAATTTTGGGATGCATTAAAAGGGAAATAAAAAATCGAGATGCTAGCATAATATTGCCCCTGTTTAACTCTCTAGTAAGGCCACATCTGGAATATGGAATTCAGTTCTGGGCACCACATTACAAAAAAGATATTGCAGTTTTAGAGCAGGTGCAGAGACGAGCAACAAAATTGATACGTGGGATGGAAGGTCTCACTTACCAAGAAAGGTTAGATAAACTGGATTTATTTAGTCTAGAGAAAAGACGCCTTAGAGGAGATCTAATTAACATGTATAAATACATCAGAGGGCAATATAATAGCTTGCTGGATGAGCTTTTTGTCCCTAGGCCTTCTCAAAGGACTAAAGGACATGATCTGCGCATGGAGGAAAAACGTTTTAGCCATTTATTTAGGTAAGGGTTCTTTACAGTAAGAGTGATTAAGATGTGGAATGCATTGCCACAGGAAGTCGTTATGGCAAACTCTATACCTGCATTTAAAGGGGGCTTAGATGCTTTCCTTGCGTTGAAAGACATCCATGGCTACAATTACTAGGTTATGCCTAATGATGTTGATCCAGGGATTTTATCTGATTGCCATCTGGAGTCAGGAAGGAATTTTTCCCTTTTGGGGCTAATTGGACCATGCCTTGTAAGGGTTTTTTCGCCTTCCTCTGGATCAACAGGGATATGTGAGGGAGCAGGCTGGAGTTGTACTTTGTACTGGTTGAACTCGATGGACGTATGTCTTTTTTCAACCAAAATGACTATGTAACTCTGTAACTATGTCACGTATCACCTTGGGTACCACATGGCCTATTTATATAGAAGCAGAATCATTGATGTGGGAAGGGCAGGAATTAGCCTCATAGAGAAAGGGCCACTCTATAGACATAAAAACGCTGATTAATCAACTAAACAAATGGTAACCGCAGAGTATAGTACCAGATAATAGACACAATTATAGATTTATACAGAGCAGAATGATTCAGATTGCAAAATGTAGGATAATCATGTGACGCTTAGAGTAATGGAGCGCACACGCAGCCCAGGGGAGGCAGAGGAATCAGCGTGCTTCTGAGCCGATCGTTAGGCGCCGGCCAGAAGTGAAGAGGGGATGACATACTGCGCGCACAGGGCACAGTATGTCCAGGTGGGGGGGGGTCAAGAGAGTCGCCGGACACCGGAAGGTATATTGGAAGAGCGGAGGCAGACGGAGGGGGGGCAGGAGGAGCTGAAGGTATTTACTTGGACTCCCCCACACACTGTCGCAATCTTAGTTTCAGTTGTGGTATCCTTTAACCTTCCTGGCGGTAAGCCGCGCAGGAGGTTTTCTCAGGCCCTGCTGGGCCGATTTGTGTAATTTTTTTTTTGCCGTACGCAGCTAGCACTTTGCTAGCTGTGTCAGCACTTCGATCGCCGCCGCCCCGCGCTCGATTGCCGCTATCTGCGTCGCAACACAGCCCCCCCCCCCCTAGACCCCTGCGCTGCCTGGTCTATCAGCGCCAGGCAGCGGCAAGGGGTGGATCGGGACTCCCTTCGACTTCACGACGTCCATGACGTCAGTGACGTCATCCCGCCCCGTCGCCATGGCGACGGGGGAAGCCCTCCAGGAAATCCCGTTCTTTGAACGGGATTTCCTGATCGCCGATCGGCAGGGCTGGGGGGATGCCGCTGAGCAGTGGCTATCATGTAGCGAGCCCTAGGCTCGCTACATGATTTAAAAAAAATAAAAATAAAAAAAACGGCTGTGCTGCCCCCTGGCGGTTTTTAATAGACCGCCAGGAGGGTTAAAGAGAGTCTGCAGCCTTCAAAAATACCTGTTTTTTTACTTGTCATTTCACTTCAGCATTAATGCCATAGCTGAAATGCTGCATCCCTGCAGCTGTAAGCTCAATTAATCCCCCCCCCCCCCCTGAAATCCGTGGGGAAAATTTTGGGACTCCTTCCTGGAAGAAGCAGAGCTTTGTGCAGTAGCTCTGCCTCTACTTGCGTCAATCTCTGTGGATCTCCACCTCCTCCCACCCCTCTCAGTCTTATTTCACTGAGAGGGGCAGGGAGAGGCAGAGATCTGCAGAGATTGATGCGAATGGAAGCAGAGCTACAGCGCAAAGCTCTGCCTCCCCAGGGCAGCAAAATCCATGACCTGGAAAGTCATGGAATTTTGCCCCAGGATTTTGGGGGTATTGACCTTCCTGGCGGTAAGCCCAAGCTGAGCTCGGGCTATGCCGTGCAGGAGGATTTCTCAGGCCCTGCTGGGCCGATTTGCATAATTTTTTTGGTACATGCAGCTAGCACTTTGCTAGCTGTGTGTACTGCCCGATCGCCACCGCTCCACGCCGATTCGCCGCTACCCACTGCGCCACGCCGCCCCCCCAGACCCCATGTGCTGCCTGGCCAATCAGTGCCGGGTAGCGCTGAGGGGTGGATCGGGACTCCCTTTGATGTCACAACATCGATGATGTTGGTGACGTCATCCCGCCCGTCGCCTTTGTGACGGGGGAAGCCCTAATGGAAATCCCGTTCAGAACAGGATTTCCGGACGGCTTGATCCCCGGAGGCGATCAGAGAGGGTGGGGGGATGCGCTGCACAGTGGCTGTCATGTAGCTAGCGCTAGGCTAGCTACATGATTAAAAAAAATAAAAAATAGTGCTGCACTGCCCCCTGGCGGTTTTAATTGAGGTTAATTGAGCATTCAGCCGTGTGGATGCGGCGTTTCAGCATTAATGCTGAAGAGAAATGACAAGTAAAAAACAGTATTTTTGTAGGCTTCAGACTCTTTTTAAGTCAGCACAAAATTATGTAAAAATTACATTAACCATTGTAGCATTTTGGACATGACTGTCACAACCAAAAGGCTTCTGTCCCCGTTAGACAGACCGATGGCTTCTTTGAGAAGCCACAATCTTTCAGAAGAAAAAAAAAAAGTTTCCCATCCTCCTTATACTTCCTAGAAGTGGGAGTGCTCACTTCCAGGACTAAAAAAAAGAAAACAAAATTACTGTGGCCATCTTGTTGCCAAATAGTAAAACATCTACATACATTTTTTTATTAAACAAATACACATTTTCACAATTAAACTTCACTGTTTACCTCCCACACCAAAAGTTACCCTAATAAAGTTTTTAATGAAAAAAAATACAATAAAAAAAAGATTAATAGTTACCGAAGGGTCTGATTTTTTTTAATATGCATGTGAAGAGGGTATATTACTAATGTTTTTTTTTTTTTATTATTATAAGCTCGTAAATAGTGATGGTCGAAAAACTGAAAAAAATGCACCTTTACTTCCAAATAAAATATTGGCGCCATACATTGTGATAGGGACAAAATTTAAATGAGTTAATAACGGGACAAATGGGCAAATAAACTGCATAAGTTTTAATTATGGTAGCATGTATTATTTTAAAGCTATAATGGCTAAACCTAAGAAATAATGAATATATTTCAACTTTTACTTAATATTCCCATTTAAAATGCATTTAGAAAAAAATAATTCTTAGCAAAATGACCACCCAAAGAAAGCCTAATTGGTGGTGGAAGAAAACAAGATAGAGATCAATTCATTGTGATAAGTAGTGATAAAGTTATTGGTGAATGAATGGGAGGTGAAAATTGCTCCGATGCAGAAGGTGAAAAACGACTGAAGGCTGAAGTGGTTTAAAATTATGCAAAACTATGAATGATTACAAAGGTAATTATTTATGATTTTTTTTTTACCAAAATTTAACATCATAATTGCAAATTTCAATGCGATATTACATATATGCAAAATTTGTGCTCATCACTAGTGATGCATGAAATACAGTAAATCCAGGCAAAATAAAAATAAGCATAAAACAAAGAACAATATGTTGGCCTTTTAAAATAACAATAATAGAACTTACCACTTCCTTTACTCCGTACTTTCTAGATGCACTTGTCATAGAGTACGCTTTCCTTAGGGCTGTAACCAGCATATAGGCTGCAATAATTGTATAGAAAGACTTTCTCACCGTCATATCCAGTTTGGAGTAATATGCCCTAATATGACCATAATCAGCTTCAGTGCAGTTCACTCCAGAAATGTTAAACATGCGCTTAAATATAACATTTTTCTTTACATTTGAAAAAAGACAATGAAATCTGTGAAACCAGAGCTCATCCCGTATCGGGTCCGGTGGGTGGGTGGATGAGAGGACTTCTCCAATGAAAGCGTTTGTTTCAAGCCTATTGTGTGTATGCCTTACAAACATCAAGCTGCAGTTGATTGACTCATGTGGAGCTTGTTCTACAAGCAATACATGTGTCCAGGACTCGTGGAGAATTAAGGTGATATTCAAGCTAATATTGTTGATGTCCGACAGAAAAAGATATGTTGATAGTGAGAAAATGCTGCATATGATTACAACCTTAGCTGTTTTTTTCTTGAAAATGCCAATATTAGTTTTAGTAGTTTTCAAGTCATCAATAATTGTCAGCACATACTCGATGCAGATCCCATGAATGGTCATCATCTTGCTTAGTCCACGTAGCTCCATCTCACTAACATTATCACCGGGTGCCACCATTCCAACCCAGTTCCATCCAAAATGTAGCAAACATTTTATCATAGCTGCATAATAGACTTGATGATCGTGCAACAGCCGGTATAAAGTTGGATACATTTTTCTATCATTCAGGAGAGGGTCCGATGTTTCATAATTGATCTGGAGAAAGAATGTTTACATAGTTACGTAGTTTGCTTGAAAAAAAGACATCTGTCCATAAGTCTAAACAGAAAAATAAAATAATCCTACTAATATAATAAATGGGAAAGTTCGGATGTTTGGATGTTTGGATGTTTGTTACTCGATCACGCAAAAATGGCTGAATGGATTTGAATGAAATTTGGCACACACAGAGTACATTACCTGGAATAAAGTATAGGGTACTTTTTATTCTCATAACCAAAAAGGGGGCAGAGGCAAATACAAATTTCACTGGAAAATGTAAACTGCAGCCATTCTTACACTGTTAATGGTAGGGTTCTCAAACTTTGCACAGTTGGTCGTTGGGTGTTTAAGATTAATATTCAGAAAGGTGGGTGGAGTCTATAAAAGCCAATCAAAATTAACCTATTGATTTTCAAGGGGAATATTTACATTGCTGCCATTCTTGAACTGTTAATGGCACAAGCCTCAAACCTGGTACAGTTGATCATTGGGTGACTAGGGTTCAATTTCAGAAAGGGGGTGGAGCCACAAACCGGCAATTCGATTTGTTTCATTTCAATGCAAATTATTGATGCCAAACACCACAAAGATCACAAACGTGGTAATTAATTAATTGTGTGTTAGGGTTAGAAAAGTGGGCACAGCCAACACCAGCCAAATACATAAGCGGGCAACGCCGGTTCATAAGTGGGCAGAGACAAATACAAATTTTACTGGGAAAATGTAAACTGCAGCCATTCTTACACTGTTAATGGTAGGGTTCTCATACTTTGCACAGTTGGTTGTTGGGTGACTGGGATTAATATTCAGAAAAGTGGGTGGAGTCTATAAAAGCCAATCAAAATTAACCTATTGATTTTCAAGGGGAATATTTACATTGCTGCCATTCTTACACTGTTAATGGCACAAGCCTCAAACCTGGTACAGTTGATCATTGGGTGACTAGGGTTCAATTTCAGAAAGGGGGTGGAGTCACAAACAGCCAATTTTTTTTTTTTTTGTGATTTGATTTGTTTCATTCCAATGCAAATTATTGATGCCAAACACCGCAAAGCTCACAAACTTGGTAATTGAATAATTGATTAATTGTGTGTTAGGGTTAGAAAAGTGGGAACAGCCAACACCAGCCAAATACATAAACGGGCAACGCCAGGTCATAAGTGGGTGGAGACAAATACAAGTTTTACTGGGAAAATTTAAACAGCAGCCATTCTTACGCTGTTAATTGTAGGGTTCTCAAACTTTGCACAGTTGGTTACTGGGTGACTGGGGTTAATATTCAGAAAAGTGGGTTGAGCCTACAAAAGGCAATCAAAAATTACCTATTGATTTTTCAGGGGAATATTTCATTGTGCCATTCTTGCACTGTTAATGGCACAAGCCTCAAACTTGGTACAGTTGATCATTGCGTGACTGGGGTTTACATTCATAAAACAGGGTGGAGCCACACACAGCCAATATGATTTGTTTCATTTTAATGCAGGTTATTGATGCCAAAGACCGCAAAGCTCACAAACTTGGTCATTGAGTAATTGATTAATTGTGTGTTAGGGCTAGGAAAAGTGGGCACAGCCAGCACCTGCAAAATACATAATCGGGCAATGCTGGGTCATCAGTAGGCGGAAACAACTGCAAATTTCACTGAGAAAATGTAAACTGCAGCAATTCTTACACTTTTAATGGTAGGGTTCTCAAACATTGCACAATTGGTCACTGGGTGACTGGGATTAATATTCAGAGAAGTGGGTGGAGCCTACAAAAGCCAATTAAAATTCACCTATTGATTTTCAAGGGGAATATGTAATTGCTACCATTCTTGCACTGTTAATGGCACAAGCCTTAAACCTGGTTCAGTTGGTCATTGGGTGACTGGGGTTCACATTCAGACAAAGGGGTGGCGCCACAAACGGCCAATCAGATTTGTTTAATATCAATGCAAGTTATTGATGCCAAAGACCGCAAAGCTCACAAACTTGGTTATTAAGTAATTGTGTGTTAGGGTTAGAAATAGTAGGCGGAGCCAACACCAGAAAAGTGGGTGGAGCCTATAAAAGCCAATCAAAATCCACCTATTGATTTTTAAGGGGAATATTTAATTGCTGCCATTCTTGCACTGTTAATCACCTGTAACTGGTACAGTTGGCCATTGGGTGATTGGGGTTCAAATTCAGAAAAGGGGTGGAGCCACATCCAATCAGATTAATTTTATTTCATTGTAAATTATTGATGCCAAAGACTGCAAAGCTCACATATTTGGTCATTAAGTAATTGTGTGTTAGGGTTAGGAAAAGTGAGCAGAGCCAACACTAGCCAAATACATACCCGGGCAACGCCGGGCGTCCAGCTAGTTACCTAATAATTACAGCTGTGGATTTTTAAATGCAGATATAGAGTTTTCCATAACTACTTCCTGAGGTGAGATGTTCCCGATTTTGACAACTCTCACTGTGAAGGACCCCTTTCTAAATAGATGGCAAAAACTTTTTTGCTCCATATGCAAATCATGTCCCCTTGTCCGTCGTACAGCCCTAGAGATAAAAAGCTCATCTGCCAAGCTTTTGTATTGCCCTCTGATGTAGAGATGGCCCGAACCTCCGATTTTAGGTTCGCGAACGGGGTTCGCGACTTCAGCAACAGGTTCGGTTTGCGCGAACTTCCGCAAAAGGCGATAGACTTCAATGGGGATGCGACCTTTGAAAACTAGAAACATTTATGCTGGCCGCAAAAGTTATGGAAAAGATGTTTCAAGGGGTCTAACACCTGGAGGGGGGCATGGATGAGTGGGATAGATGCCAAAACTTCTGGGGAAAAATCTGGATTTGACGCAAAGCAGTGCTTTGAAAGCAGAAATCACATTGAATGCTAAATTGTAGGACTAAAGTGCTTTCAAACATCTTGCATGTGTATACATCAATCAGGGAGTGTAATTAGAGTACTGCTTCACACTGACACACCAAACTCACTGTGTAATGCAGTGCAAACAGCTGTTTGCGTAGTGACGGCTGTGCTGGACTGGTGCGCACCATGGCAAGAGTGCAGGCCGTAGCAGTGTTCAAGCCCATATGGTCGCCGGGCTGTGGAAGCTCAATGGTAGAACAATAGTGACTGTCCAGCTGATCAAATTTGGTCTGTCCACAATGAAGCAATGACCTTATTATCTTTGGTGTGCCACCCCCCGAGACACTCATATAGCTGGCGGTCATTGCTTCATTGTGAAACGCAAGCCCCTTCACTGCGGCAAGTTAATGATCACAAAGGGGAATGGGCACACGTACATGCCTTTTGTTTTGTTGTTGCAGCCGCAGTGCAGCCAGAAAAATTAGGCAGGCATGTACACGCACCAGAAAAATTAGTATAGCGGGCGCTGCTACTAGCGGCCTTAAAAATTCAGGAATCTGCCTGGAGTCCTGGACCCTGTTGGTCGTGGCGGAGAAGACAAGCGGCCTGCAGGCAGAGATGCTGTGTGTGGGGACTGACTTAGTCTTCAGGCAGGCAGTAGCCCTCCAGGATCCATGCCTCATTCATTTTGATAAAGGTGAGGTACTGAACACTTTTGTGACTTAGGCGACTTCTCTTCTCACTGACAATGCCTCCAGCTGCCCTGAAGGTCCTTTCTGAAAGGACGCTTGAGGCAGGGTAAGACAGAAGTTGGAAGGCAAATAGGGACAGCTCTGGCCACAGGTCAAGCCTGTGCACCCAGTAGTCCAAGGGTTCATCGCTGCTCACAGTGTCTACATCCACACTTAAGGCCAGGTAGTCGGCTACTTGCCGGTCCAGGCGTTGGTGGAGGGTGGATCCGGAAGCACTAAGGCGAGGCATTGGACTAAAGAATGTCCGCATGTCCGACATCACCATGAGATTGCTGGAGTGTCCTGTCCTTGCCTGCATGGACATGGGGGAAGGATTACTGGCAGTGGCATCTTTATGGTGTTGTGCTGTGACATCACCCTTATACGCATTGTAAAGCATACTTGCCAGCTTGTTCTGCATGTGCTGCAGCCTTTCTGCCTTCAGATGACTTGGTATCATGTCCACCACTTTGTGCCTATACCGAGGGTCTAGTAGCGTGGCCACCCAGTATAGCTCATTCCCCTTGAGTTTTTTTATACGGGGGTCCCTCAACAGGCTGGACAGCATGAAAGACGCCATCTGCACAAAGTTGCATCCAGACGTACTCTCCATTTCCCCTTGCTATTCCTCAGTGACGTCAGGTAATCCTCCTCCCCCCAGCCATGAACAATATCACGGGGACGTTGAGCAGCACAAGCCCCCTGCGACGCCTGCTGTGGATGTTCTTCTCCAGCTGCCTCCTCCTCCTCCACAGAAACACATTCCTCATCATCCGAGTCTGACTCCTCTTCCCCACACGACTCTTCGTCCTTTTCCCCCCTGTGCTGCCGCAGGTGTTGAGGAAACATCTGGTTCTGATGTAAATTGCTCCCACAACTGTTCCTGCCATAACTGTACCTCTTCCTGCTCCTCCACAGCTTGATCCACCACTCTACGCATGGCACGCTCCAGGAAGTAAGTGTAGGGGATCAAGTCACTGATGGTGCCTTCACTGAGACTCACCAGGTTATTCACCTCCTCAAACGGCCACATTAGCCTGCATGAATTTCGAATCAGTGTCCAGTTGTAACGATTTGTGTCAGCAAACGGCGGAATTCTGATTATTAGTTGATCTGCAGTATCACCAAGAATGCAGATGTATACCTGATTATAAGATGATCTGCAGAATCACCTATAATGCTGGTATAACAGAAGTTGCAGTGACAACAAATGCAAAAGGTGTAACAGGTGTAACATGCTTGGTGCAACAGTAAAGCAGATAGCTCACCAGAGGAGCTGGTGAGTACAATCAGTATAGTAAGACTCACCAGAGGAGCTGGTGAGCACTTATCAGTGCAGGAGCTATTACCAGAGGAGCTGGTGTATAATAACAAATGCAATAGTTCTTCACCAGAGGAGCTGGTGGAGACTATCTAAGCAGAAGTCCTCACCAGAAGAGCTGGTGGGCACTAATAGTAATAACCTCACCAGTGACAAGGGCTCACTGGTGAGTAGAGTAGTCAGACAGATCGGTTTGGCAACAGACAGGAAGATACAGTACAGAATCGGCAGGCAAGAGGATCAAGGTAATTCAGGCAGAGTTAGCAACAGGATCAGATGGCTATAGTACAGAAGGGAAGTCAGAAGAGAGAGCCAGAGTCATACACAGGTATCAAGCAATATATAACAATAATAATCCTAGTCTGTGTAAATTCCCTGATTTCCTCCCGGATCAAAGCACACCGGATCTATCTAAGGGTCTAAGTGCTAACACGTAGCATTCGCAACAGCAGACACTTTGCAAGTGAAACCTCGCTGCTTAAGAAGCGGAGTAGACCTTTCGGCCATGCCTCCGCTCATCAGCCAATCGGAAATGCCGAAAGTCTCCGCTGACGTCAGCCGACAAGATCTCGTCTGTGCGCTCCCGTGACAAAGCTACTTTGTGAGCAACTGACAGTCCGCTCCTCGGCGTGCTAGATGCCGGAGGGACGGTAGACATGCCTGGCAGTGAAGCCAAAGCAGCTGCGGAGCCATCCGGACTGCCCGCAGCTGCTTCTCCAGGGATTGTTACACCAGTTGTCGGGCCACAACATCCCCATCTCCCCAGATGGTGCCCTTCTACTGAAATTGTAGAGGTACTGGGTGACGGCTTTCTCCTGTTCTAGCAGGCGAGAGAACATGACAAGGGTCGAATACCAGGGAGTCGGGCTATCACATATCAAGCATCTCACCGGCAAGTTGTTTCTACGCTAAATGTCCGCAAAGTGTGCCATGGCTGTGTAAGACCGCCTGAAATGCCCACACAACTTCCTGGCCTGCTTCAGGACTTCCTCTAAGCATGGGTACTTTGACACAAATCTTTGAATGACTAGATTCAGCACATGTTCCATACAGGGTACATGTGTCAGCTTTCCCGAATTCAAAGCGGAAAGGAGATTGCTGCCATTGTCACACACCACGTTGCCGATCTCCAGATGGTGCGGGGTCAGAAACTGATCCACCTGTCTGTCAACCATCTCCATAGGCCCTGGGGAGATTGGGCTGTGTAGCTGGAGAGGAGATTGGGGCAACAGCCAAGGAAGAGGAGACTGACAACAGTGAAGAGGATGTTGCAGGCGGAGAGGAGGTGGCAGGAGGCCTGCCTGCAAGCAATGGAGGTGTCACAAGTTGGTCATCTGCACAGCCACGTACTTCCTGCTTGCCATCGGTCACCAGGTTGACCCAATGGGCTGTGTGAGTAATGTAGCGGCCCTGACCGTGCTTGGAAGACCAGGCATCCATGGTCAGGTGGACCCTTGACCCAAAGCTGTGTGCCAGAGATGACACAACTTGCCTCTCCACTTCACAGTGAAGTTTAGGTATCGCCTTTTTTGAGAAATTATTGTGGCCTGGCATCTTCCACTGCGGTGTCCCAATAGCCACAAATTTACGGAAGGCCTCGTAGTCCACCAGCTTGTAAGGTAACAGCTGGCGCGCTAACAGTTCCGCCATGCCAGCTGTCAGATGCCAGGCAAGGGGGTGACAGAAATTGGCTTCTGAATAAAAAAGGTAGGTATATGCAGTAAGGTGGGTTCACTCAACACAAAAGGTAGGTATGTGCAGTGAGGTGGGTTCACTTAACACCACAGCTAGGTATATGCAGTGAGGTGGGTTCACTGAACACAAAAGGTAGGTATATGCAGTGAGGTGGGTATACTCAACACAAAAGGTAGGTATATGCAGTGAGGTGGGTTCACTGAACACAACAGCTAGGTATATGCTGTGATGAGGTGGGTTCACTGAACACAACAGCTAGGTATATGCTGTGATGAGGTGGGTTCACTGAACACAACAGCTAGGTATATGCAGTGAGATGGGTCCACTCAACACAAAAGGTAGGTATATGCAGTGAGGTGGGTTTACTCAACACAAAAGCTAGGTATATGCGGTGATGAGGTGTGTTCACTGAACACAACAGCTAGGTATATGGTGTGATGAGGTGGGTTCACTCAACACAACAGTTAGGTATATGCAGTGAGGTGGGTTCACTCAACACAAAAGGTAGGTATATGCAGTGAGGTGGGTTAACTCAACACAAAAGGTAGGTATATGCAGTGAGGTGGGTTCACTCAACACAAAAGGTAGGTATATGCAGTAAGGTGGGTTCACTCAACACAAAAGGTAGGTATATGCAGTGAGGTGGGTTCACTCAACACAAAAGGTAGGTATATGCAGTGAGGTGGAATCACTCAACACAAAGGGTAGGTATATGCAGTGAGGTGGGTTCACTCAACACAAAAGGTACGTATATGCAGTTAGGTGGGATCACTGAACACAAAAGGTAGGTATATGCAGTGAGGTAGGTTCACTCAATACAAAAGGTAGGTATATGCAGTGAGGTGGGTTTACTCAACACAAAAGCTAGGTATATGCAGTGATGAGGTGTGTTCACTGAACACAACAGCTAGGTATATGGTGTGATGAAGTGGGTTCACTCAACACAACAGTTAGGTATATGCAGTGAGGTGGGTTCACTCAACACAAAAGGTAGGTATATGCAGTGAGGTGGGTTAACTCAACACAAAAGGTAGGTATATGCAGTGAGGTGGGTTCACTCAACACAAAAGGTAGGTATATGCAGTAAGGTGGGTTCACTCAACACAAAAGGTAGGTATATGCAGTGAGGTGGGTTCACTCAACACAAAAGGTAGGTATATGCAGTAAGGTGGGTTCACTCAACACAAAAGGTAGGTATATGCAGTGAGGTGGGTTCACTCAACACAAAAGGTAGGTATATGCAGTAAGGTGGGTTCACTAAACACAAAAGGTAGGTATATGCAGTGAGGTGGGTTCACTCAACACAAAAGGTAGGTATATGCAGTGAGGTAGAATCACTCAACACAAAGGGTCGGTATATGAAGTGAGGTGGGTTCACTCAACACAAAAGGTACGTATATGCAGTTAGGTGGGATCACTGAACACAAAAGGTAGGTATATGCAGTGAGGTAGGTTCACTCAATACAAAAGGTAGGTATATGCAGTGAGGTGGGTTCACTGAACACAACAGCTAGGTATATGCTGTGATGAGGTGGGTCCACTTAACACAACAGCTAGGTATATGCAGTGCGGTGGGTTCACTCAACACAAAAGGTAGGTATATGCAGTGAGGTGGGTTCACTAAAAACAAAAGCTAGGTATATGCAGTGAGGTAGGTTAACTCAACACAAAAGGTAGGTATATGCATTGAGGTGGGTTCACTGAACACAACAGCTAGGTATATGCTGTGATGAGGTGGGTTCACTGAACACAACAGCTAGGTATATGCTGTGATAAGGTGGGTTCACTGAACACAACAGCTAGGTATATGCAGTGAGGTGGGTCCACTCAACACAAAAGCTAGGTATATGCAGTGATGAGGTGTGTTCACTAAACACAACAGCTAGGTATATGGTGTGATGAGGTGGGTTCACTCAACACAACAGTTAGGTATATGCAGTGAGGTGGGTTCACTCAACACAAAAGGTAGGTATATGCAGTGAGGTGGGTTAACTCAACACAAAAGGTAGGTATATGCAGTGAGGTGGGTTCACTCAACACAAAAGGTAGGTATATGCAGTAAGGTGGGTCCACTCAACACAAAAGGTAGGTATATGCAGTGAGGTGGGTTCACTCAACACAAAAGGTAGGTATATGCATTAAGGTGGGTTCACTCAACACAAAAGGTAGGTATATGCAGTGAGGTGGGTTCACTCAACACAAAAGGTAGGTATATGCAGTGAGGTGGAATCACTCAACACAAAGGGTAGGTATATGCAGTGAGGTGGGTTCACTCAACACAAAAGGTACGTATATGCAGTTAGGTGGGATCACTGAACACAAAAGGTAGGTATATGCAGTGAGGTAGGTTCACTCTATACAAAAGGTAGGTATATGCAGTGAGGTGGGTTCACTGAACACAACAGCTAGGTATATGCTGTGATGAGTTGGGTCCACTTAACACAACAGCTAGGTATATGCAGTGCGGTGGGTTCACTCAACACAAAAGTTAGGTATATGCAGTGAGGTGGGTTCACTAAAAACAAAAGCTAGGTATATGCAGTGAGGTAGGTTAACTCAACACAAAA
This sequence comes from Hyperolius riggenbachi, assembly GCF_040937935.1. Classification (NCBI taxonomy): domain Eukaryota; kingdom Metazoa; phylum Chordata; class Amphibia; order Anura; family Hyperoliidae; genus Hyperolius; species Hyperolius riggenbachi. The sequence goes on along the minus strand of NC_090646.1, from coordinate 31,781,457 downwards.
GGTAGGTATATGCAGTGAGGTGGATTCACTGAACACAACAGCTAGGTATATGCTGTGATGAGGTGGGTTTACTGAACACAACAGCTAGGTATATCTAGTGAGGTGGGTCCACTCAACACAAAAGGTAGGTATATGCAGTAAGGTGGGTTCACTCAACACAAAAGGTAGGTATATGCAGTGAGGTGGGTTCACTCAACACAAAAGGTAGGTATATGCAGTGAGGTGGGTTTACTCAACACAAAAGGTAGGTATATGCAGTGAGGTGGGTTCACTCAGCACAAAAGGTAGGTATATGCAGTTAGGTGGGTTCACTGAACACAAAAGGTAGGTATATGCAGTGAGATGGGATCACTGAACACAAAAGCTAGGTATATGCTGTGATGAGGTGGGTTCACTGAACACAAAAGCTAGGTATATGCAGTGAGGTGGGTCCACTCAACACAAAAAGTAAGTATATGCAGTGAGGTGGGTTCACTGAACACAACAGCTAGGTATATGCTGTAATGAGGTGTGTTCACTGCAAACAACAGCTAGGTATATGCTGTGATGAGGTTGGTTCACTGAACACAACAGCTAGGTATGTGCAGTAAGGTGGGTTCACTCAACACAAAAGGTAAGTATATGCAGCGAGGTGGGTTCACTGAACACAACAGCTAGGTATATGCAGTGATGAGGTGGGTTCACTTAACACAACAGCTAGGTATATGCAGTGCGGTGGGTTCACTCAACACAAAAGGTAGGTATATGCAGTGAGGTGGGTTCACTGAACACAACAGCTAGGTATATGCAGTGAGGTGGGTTCACTGAACACAAAAGGTAGGTATATGCAGTGAGGTGGGTTCACTGAACACAACAGCTAGGTATATGCTGTAATGAGGTGGGTTCACTGAACACAACAGCTAGGTATATGCAGCGAGGTGTGTTCACTGAACACAAAAGCTAGGTATATGCTGTGATGAGGTGTGTTCCCAGAACACAACAGCTATGTATATGCTGTGATGAGGTGGGTTCACTGAACACAAAAGGTAGGTACATGCAGTGAGGTGGGTTCACTGAACACAAAAGGTAGGTATATGCAATGAGGTGGGTTCACTGAACACAAAAGGTAGGTATATGCAGTGAGGTGGGTTTACTCAGCACAAAAGGTTGGTATATGCAGTTAGGTGGGTTCACTGAACACAAAAGGTAGGTATATGCAGTGAGGAGGGTTCACTCAATACAAAAGGTAGGTATATGCAGTGCGGTGGGTTCACTGAACACAAAAGGTAGGTATATGCAGTGAGGTGGGTTCACTAAACACAAAAGGTAGGTATATGCAATGAGGTGGGTTCACTCAACACAAAAAGTAGGTATATGCAGTGAGGTAGGTTCACTTAACACAAAAGGTAGGTATATGCAGTAAGGTGGGTTCACTCAACACAAAAGGTAGGTATATGCAGTAAGGTGGGTTCACTCAACACAAAAGGTAGGTATATGCAGTGAGGTGGGTTCACTCAACACAAAAGGTACGTATATGCAGTTAGGTGGGTTCACTGAACACAACAGCTAGGTATATGCAGTGCGGTGGTTTCACTCAACACAAAAGGTAGGTATATGCAGTGAGGTAGGTTCACTGAACACAACAGCTAGGTATTTGCAGTGAGGTGGGTTCACTCAACACAAAAGGTAGGTATATGCAGTGAGGTGGGTTCACTGAACACAACAGCTAGGTATATGCTGTGATGAGGTGGGTTCACTGAACACAACGGCTAGGTATATGCAGCGAGGTGGGTTCACTGAACACAAAAGCTAGGAATATGCTGTGATGAGGTGTGTTCCCTGAACACAACAGCTATGTATATGCTGTGATGAGGTGGGTTCACTGAACACAACAGCTAGGTATATGCAGTGAGGTGAGTTCACTGAACACAAAAGGTAGGTACATGCAGTGAGGTGGGTTCACTGAACACAAAAGTTAGGTATATGCAATGAGGTGGGTTCACTCAACACAAAAGGTAGGTATATGCAGTGAGGTGGGTTCACTGAACACAAAAGGTAGGTATATGCAGTGAGGTGGGTTTACCCAGCACAAAAGGTAGGTATATGCAGTGCGGTGGGTTCACTGAACACAAAAGGTAGGTATATGCAGTGAGGTGGGTTCACTAAACACAAAAGGAAGGTATATGCAGTAAGGTTAGTTCACTCAACACAAAAGGTAGGTGTATGCAATGAGGTGGGTTTACTCAACACAAAAAGTAGGTATATGCAGTGAGGTGGGTTCACTTAACACAAAAGGTAGGTATATGCAGTAAGGTGGGTTCACTCAACACAAAAGGTAGGTATATGCAGTAAGGTGGGTTCACTCAACACAAAAGGTAGGTATATGCAGTGAGGTGGGTTCACTCAACACAAATGGTAGGTGTATGCAGTGAGGTGGAATCACTCAACACAAAGGGTAGGTATATGCAGTGAGGTGGGTTCACTCAACACAAAGGTACGTATATGCAGTTAGGTGGGATCACTGAACACAAAAGGTAGGTATATGCAGTGAGGTCGGTTCACTCAATACAAAAGGTAGGTATATGCAGTGAGGTGGGTTCACTGAACACAACGGCTAGGTATATGCTGTGATGAGGTGGGTCCACTTAACACAACAGCTAGGTATATGCAGTGTGATGGGTTCACTGAACACAAAAGGTAGGTATATGCAGTGAGGTGGATTCACTGAACACAAAAGCTAGGTATATGCAGTGAGGTAGGGTAACTCAACACAAAAGGTAGGTATATGCAGTGAGGTGGGTTCACTGAACACAACAGCTAGGTATATGCTGTGATGAGGTGGGTTCACTGAACACAACAGCTAGGTATATGCTGTGATGAGGTGGGTTCACTGAACACAACAGCTAGGTATATGCTGTGATGAGGTGGGTTTACTAAACACAACAGCTAGGTATATGCAGTGAGGTGGGTCCACTCAACACAAAAGGTAGGTATATGCAGTAAGGTGGGTTCACTCAACACAAAAGGTAGGTATATGCAGTGAGGTGGGATCACTCAACACAAAAGGTAGGTATATGCAGTGAGGTGGGTTTACTCAACACAAAAGGTAGGTATATGCAGTGAGGTGGGTTCACTCAGCACAAAAGGTAGGTATATGCAGTTAGGTGGGTTCACTGAACACAAAAGGTAGGTATATGCAGTGAGGTGGGTTCACTCCATACAAAAGGTAGGTATATGCAGTGAGATGGGATCACTGAACACAAAAGCTAGGTGTATGCTGTGATGAGGTTGGTTCACTGAACACAACAGCTAGGTATATGCAGTAAGGTGGGTTCACTCAACACAAAAGGTAAGTATATGCAGCGAGGTGGGTTCACTGAACACAACAGCTAGGTATATGCAGTGATCAGGTGGGTTCACTTAACACAACAGCTAGGTATATGCAGTGTGGTGGGTTCACTCAACACAAAAGGTAGGTATATGCAGTGAGGTGGGTTCACTGAACACAACAGCTAGGTGTTTGCAGTGAGGTGGGTTCACTCAACACAAAAGGTAGGTATATGCAGTGAGGTGGGTTTACTCAGCACAAAAGGTAGGTATATGCAGTTAGGTGAATTCACTGAACACAAAAGGTAGGTATATGCAGTGAGGAGGGTTCACTCAATACAAAAGGTAGGTATATGCAGTGCGGTGGGTTCACTCAACACAAAAGGTAGGTATATGCAGTAAGGTGGGTTCACTAAACACAAAAGGTAGGTGTATGCAATGAGGTGGGTTCACTCAACACAAAAAGTAGGTATATGCAGTGAGGTTGGTTCACTTAACACAACAGGTAGGTATATGCAGCAAGGTGGGTTCACTCAACACAAAAGGTAGGTATATGCAGTGAGGTGGGTTCACTCAACACAAAAGGTAGGTATATGCAGTGAGGTAGGTTCACTCAACACAAAAGGTGTATGCAGTTAGGTGGGTTCACTGAACACAAAAGGTAGGTATATGCAGTGAGGAGGGTTCACTCAATACAAAAGGTAGGTATATGCTGTGAGGTGGGTTCACTGAACACAACAGCTAGGTATATGCAGTAAGGTGGGTTCACTCAACACAAAAGGTAGGTATATGCAGTGAGGTGGGTTCACTGACCACAACAGCTGGGTATATGCAGTGAGGTGGGTTCACTCTGCACAAAAGGTAGATACATCCAGTTAGGTGGGTTCACTCAACACATAAGCTAGGTATATGCAGTGAGGTGGGTCCACTCAACACAAAAGGTAGGTTTATGCAGTAAGGTGGGTTCACTCAACACAAAAAGTAGGTATGTGCAATGAGGTGGGTTCACTCAACACAAAAGGTAGGTATATGCAGTTAGGTGGGTTCACTGAACACAAAAGGTAGGTATATGCAGTGAGGAGGGTTCACTCAATACAAAAGGTAGGTATATGCTGTGAGGTGGGTTCACTGAACACAACAGCTAGGTATATGCAGTAAGGTGGGTTCACTCAACACAAAAGGTAGGTATATGCAGTGAGGTGGGTTCACTGACCACAACAGCTGGGTATATGCAGTGAGGTGGGTTCACTCAACACAAAAGGTAGGTATATGCAGTGAGGTGGGTTCACTGAACACAACAGCTAGGTATATGCTGTGATGAGGTGTGTACACTGAACACAACAGCTAGATTTATGCTGTGATGATGTGAGTTCACTGAACACAATAGCTAGGTATATGCAGTGAGGTATGTTCACTCAACACAAAAGGTAGGTATATGCAATGAGGTGGGTTGACTTAACACAACAGCTAGGTATATGCAGTGATGAGGCAGGTTCACTGAACACAACAGCTAGGTATATGCAGTGTGGTGGGTTCACTCAACACAAAAGGTAGGTATATGCAGTGAGGTGGGTTCACTGAACACAACAGCTAGGTGTTTGCAGTGAGGTGGGTTCACTCAACACAAAAGGTAGGTATATGCAGTGAGGTGGGTTTACTCAGCACAAAAGGTAGGTATATGCAGTTAGGTGGGTTCACTGAACACAAAAGGTAGGTATATGCAGTGAGGAGGGTTCACTCAATACAAAAGGTAGGTATATGCAGTGCGGTGGGTTCACTGAACACAAAAGGTAGGTATATGCAGTAAGGTGGGTTCACTAAACACAAAAGGTAGGTATATGCAGTAAGGTTGGTTCACTCAACACAAAAGGTAGGTGTATGCAATGAGGTGGGTTCACTCAACACAAAAAGTAGGTATATGCAGTGAGGTTGGTTCACTTAACACAACAGGTAGGTATATGCAGCAAGGTGGGTTCACTCAACACAAAAGGTAGGTATATGCAGTGAGGTGGGTTCACTCAACACAAAAGGTAGGTATATGCAGTGAGGTAGGTTCACTCAACACAAAAGGTAGGTATATGCAGTGAGGTGGGTTCACTCTGCACAAAAGTTAGATACATCCAGTTAGGTGGGTTCACTCAACACATAAGCTAGGTATATGCAGTGAGGTGGGTCCACTCAACACAAAAGGTAGATTTATGCAGTAAGGTGGGTTCACTCAACACAAAAAGTAGGTACATGCAGTGAGGTGGGTTCACTCAACACAAAAGGTAGGTATGTGCAATGAGGTGGGTTCACTCAACACAAAAGGTAGGTATATGCAGTTAGGTGGGTTCACTGAACACAAAAGGTAGGTATATGCAGTGAGGAGGGTTCACTCAATACAAAAGGTAGGTATATGCTGTGAGGTGGGTTCACTGAACACAACAGCTAGGTATATGCAGTAAGGTGGGTTCAATCAACACAAAAGGTAGGTATATGCAGTGAGGTGGGTTCACTGACCACAACAGCTGGGTATATGCAGTGAGGTGGGTTCACTCAACACAAAAGGTAGGTATATGCAGTGAGGTGGGTTCACTGAACACAACAGCTAGGTATATGCTGTGATGAGGTGTGTACACTGAACACAACAGCTAGATATATGCTGTGATGATGTGAGTTCACTGAACACAATAGCTAGGTATATGCAGTGAGGTATGTTCACTCAACACAAAAGGTAGGTATATGCAGTGAGGTGGGTTGACTTAACACAACAGCTAGGTATATGCAGTGATGAGGCAGGTTCACTGAACACAACAGCTAGGTATATTCTGTAATGAGGTGGGTTCACTGAACACAACAGCTAGGTATATGCAGTGCGGTGAGTTCACTCAACACGAAAGGTAGGTATATGCAGTGAGGTGGGTTCACTGAACACAAAAGGTAGGTATATGCAATGAGGTGGGTTCACTCAACACAAAAGGTAGGTATATGCAGTGAGGTGGGTTCACTGAACACAAAAGGTAGGTATATGCAGTGAGGTGGGTTTACTCAGCACAAAAGGTAGGTATATGCAGTGCGGTGGGTTCACTGAACACAAAAGGTAGGTATATGCAGTGAGGTGGGTTCACTCAACACAAAAGGTAGGTATATGCAGTGAGGTGGGTTCACTCAGCACAAAAAGGTAGATATATCCAGTTAGGTGGGTTCACTGAACACATAAGCTAGGTATATGCAGTGAGGTGGGTCCACTCAACACAAAAGGTAGGTATATGCTGTAAGGTGGGTTCACTCAACACAAAAAGTAGGTACATGCAGTGAGGTGGGTTCACTCAACACAAAAGGTAGGTATGTGCAGTGAGGTGGGTTCACTCAACACAAAAGGTAGGTATATGCAGTTAGGTGGGTTCACTGAACACAAAAGGTAGGTATATGCAGTGAGGAGGGTTCACTCAATACAAAAGGTAGGTATATGCAGTGAGGTGGGTTCACTGAACACAACAGCTAGGTATATGCAGTTAGGTGGGTTCACTCAACACAAAAGGTAGGTATATGCAGTTAGGTGGGTTCACTGACCACAACAGCTGGGTATATGCAGTGAGGTGGGTTCACTCAACACAAAAGGTAGGTATATGCAGTGAGGTGGGTTCACTGAACACAACAGCTAGGTATATGCTGTGATGAGGTGTGTTCACTGAACACAACAGCTAGATATATGCTGTGATGATGTGAGTTCACTGAACACAATAGCTAGGTATATGCAGTGAGGTATGTTCACTCAACTCAAAAGGTAGGTATATGCAGTGAGGCTTCAAAGTTTCACACGTCACCCACCTTCTAGGCCTAGCGTAGACCTTCGTGCCGGTGCAGATCTCCTGCAGGTACACCACTCCTGCTACACCTTGATACAAACTTCAAAAATGGAGACCGCACACAAAAGGCTTCAGCAACAAGCTGTATTCAAAGCATGTAAAGGCACAAACACAACATGTTTCGGGCGGAGCCCTTCCTCAGGTGTGCCACACCCATCACCTGTGACACCTAAATACCCCCCCCACAGGAAGTCATGTGACAATCACATGACCACAACCACATATAACAGTGAAATACATCAAATGTCCATCAGGGGAACTACACATATGGTGTCTACCCCAGATACAAAAACTGAGGATTAGGACACCCAAATATAGTAGGCTTATACATTGATTCATATACATACTAGAGATATAATGTAACTGGTCTATCATAATTTAACGATACCAATCTTGAAAAAGTCCTGTTATAACGTTCTGCGCAATCCATTTCAGCCTAGGAGAGAAAGACATCATAAAGAACACTTCAAAGAAAACATTTCAGACTCAAATTTTCATTTAAACCTTTCGGGCATACACAATCAAATTTTCTTATCCATTTAGCCTCACACTGCAACAGTAGTTTCTTCCTATTACCACCTCTTGGAAGCTTTGGCACATCCTCAATCACAAACCACCGTACTTGGCTCGCCCCATGGCGAGATTGTAGGAAGTGCCTAGAAACAGAGGTTTCATATTCTTTTTTGCCTAAAGCAAAATTTGATATATCCCTCTTATGCTCTTGTATCCGTTCCTTCACAGGTCTCTCCGTCTTACCAATGTATACATACCCACAAGGGCACTTGAGCCCGTAAACAACATACGAGCTCAAGCATGTAAATCTGCCTCTGATGGGCATGCTAACACCAGTGGAAGGATGGGAGACACTGTTGCCCTTGACAATGGCCCCACAACAATTACAACCTAGGCAAGGAAACGTGCCTTTCCTAGCACTAGGGGTCATTTCTTTCTTCTTGATGAGAACATCTGATTTACACACCCAATCTTTTATCGTTTTACCCCTACGATAGGCAAACACAGGAGGTTCAGTGAACAATTTTCCAAATGCTTTGTCCTGTTCTAGGATAGGCCAAAATTTTCGCATTATTGAACGAATTCGTCCAGACAGATGGCCATAATTGCACACAAAGGGCAATCGATCAGAAATTCGTTTTTCCTTGGGTAACAACAATTCTTCCCTGGTCATTGACCTCACTTCCCCACTGATCTTTTGAAGAGCATGTCTTTCATAACCTTTCTCTACCATTTTCTTAATCAGGTTTTCTGCAGCACTATCGTAATCCTCAATCCTCGTAGAAATCCGTCGGGCTCTTAAAAATTGGCCCTTCGGAATGCCCTTTTTCACGGTCGCAGCGTGAAAGCTATCGGTGCGCAACAAATTGTTGCGCTCCGTAGGTTTCTGATATAGGCTTGTAACCAATTTACCTTTCTCTTTGCTGATAGTTACATCAAGATAGTGAACACTATCCCTGGAACACTCAGCCGTAAATTTAATGGTGGGGTGTGCCAAATTGGCATCTTCCACCATTTTTTCAAACAGCTCAATCGGGCCATTCCACAGCAGCAGAATGTCGTCAACAAACCGAAAAAAACGATAGATGTATTTACCATAGACTGCATGATCAATAAACATGCTCTTCTCTAGATCAGTGAGGAACAGGTTAGCAAAGGAAGGGGCAGCCGGAGAACCCATGCTTGTGCCTTGACACTGGACATAAAATTTATCAAGAAATCTGAAATAATTGGAACGCAAGATCAGCTCCAAAGCATCCAAGACAAAAAAGACCTTGGAATTGGAAAGTGTTGTTTCCAAAAGTTTCTCCTCAATCCGTTGCATACCCTCTTCATGAGGGATTGAAGTGAAAAGACTTTGTACGTCCAATGTGCACAATAATAGGCTCTCCGGCACAGTACCTAATTCCTCCAATCTACACAGTAGGTCTTTCGTGTCTATCAAACATGTTTTCACACTAGCAACCAGTTCCTGCAAGAAAGAGTCAACATATTTGGCCAGAGGATACAATACCGAACCAATTCCCGACACTATCGGTCTGCCAGGTGGTGTATCAAGACATTTATGTATCTTAGGCAAAAGGTATAATATCGGAATCTGCGGATTATCAACAATCAAAAATGCAGCTGTTTTCTCATCTATAACACCATCCTCAAGCCCCTGGTTCACTAATATGTCAACTTTCTTTTTTATCTCCACTGTTGGATCACGGTCACATATTTTATAGTGTCCCTCTTGGTTTAACTGCTGCTGTGCCTCCTGCACATACTGGCATCTGTCCTGCACCACCACTGCTCCTCCCTTGTCCGCCTTGCAGATAATAATACCATCGTTCTCTTTCAAACTTCTCAAGGCTTCACGCTCAATGGGAGATAAATTATTAAACAATGAAGACTTTTTCTTTTTATCAAATTGCTCCCAAAGATTGCGAACTTCATGCAATACTGCCCCCTCAAACAGATCAACGGAAGTTTTCAAAATATCAGGTATATGCAGTGAGGTGGGTTCACTTAACACAACAGCTAGGTATATGCAGTGATGAGGCAGGTTCACTGAACACAACAGCTAGGTATATTCTGTAATGAGGTGGGTTCACTGAACACAACAGCTAGGTATATGCAGTGCGGTGAGTTCACTCAACACGAAAGGTAGGTATATGCAGTGAGGTGGGTTCACTGAACACAAAAGGTAGGTATATGCAATGAGGTGGGTTCACTCAACACAAAAGGTAGGTATATGCAGTGAGGTGGGTTCACTGAAAACAAAAGATAGGTATATGCAGTGAGGTGGGTTTACTCAGCACAAAAGGTAGGTATATGCAGTGCGGTGGGTTCACTGAACACAAAAGGTAGGTATATGCAGTGAGGTGGGTTCACTCAACACAAAAGGTAGGTATATGCAGTGAGGTGGGTTCACTCAGCACAAAAAGGTAGATATATCCAGTTAGGTGGGTTCACTGAACACATAAGCTAGGTATATGCAGTGAGGTGGGTCCACTCAACACAAAAGGTAGGTATATGCTGTAAGGTGGGTTCACTCAACACAAAAAGTAGGTACATGCAGTGAGGTGGGTTCACTCAACACAAAAGGTAGGTATGTGCAGTGAGGTGGGTTCACTCAACACAAAAGGTAGGTATATGCAGTTAGGTGGGTTCACTGAACACAAAAGGTAGGTATATGCAGTGAGGAGGGTTCACTCAATACAAAAGGTAGGTATATGCAGTGAGGTGGGTTCACTGAACACAACAGCTAGGTATATGCAGTTAGGTGGGTTCACTCAACACAAAAGGTAGGTATATGCAGTGAGGTGGGTTCACTGACCACAACAGCTGGGTATATGCAGTGAGGTGGGTTCACTCAACACAAAAGGTAGGTATATGCAGTGAGGTGGGTTCACTGAACACAACAGCTAGGTATATTCTGTAATGAGGTGGGTTCACTGAACACAACAGCTAGGTATATGCAGTGCGGTGAGTTCACTCAACACGAAAGGTAGGTATATGCAGTGAGGTGGGTTCACTGAACACAAAAGGTAGGTATATGCAATGAGGTGGGTTCACTCAACACAAAAGGTAGGTATATGCAGTGAGGTGGGTTCACTGAACACAAAAGGTAGGTATATGCAGTGAGGTGGGTTTACTCAGCACAAAAGGTAGGTATATGCAGTGCGGTGGGTTCACTGAACACAAAAGGTAGGTATATGCAGTGAGGTGGGTTCACTCAACACAAAAGGTAGGTATATGCAGTGAGGTGGGTTCACTCAGCACAAAAGGTAGGTATATGCTGTAAGGTGGGTTCACTCAACACAAAAAGTAGGTACATGCAGTGAGGTGGGTTCACTCAACACAAAAGGTAGGTATATGCTGTAAGGTGGGTTCACTCAACACAAAAAGTAGGTACATGCAGTGAGGTGGGTTCACTCAACACAAAAGGTAGGTATGTGCAGTGAGGTGGGTTCACTCAACACAAAAGGTAGGTATATGCAGTTAGGTGGGTTCACTGAACACAAAAGGTAGGTATATGCAGTGAGGAGGCTTCACTCAATACAAAAGGTAGGTATATGCAGTGAGGTGGGTTCACTGAACACAACAGCTAGGTATATGCAGTTAAGTGGGTTCACTCAACACAAAAGGTAGATATATGCAGTGAGGTGGGTTCACTGACCACAACAGCTGGGTATATGCAGTGAGGTGGGTTCACTCAACACAAAAGGTAGGTATATGCAGTGAGGTGGGTTCACTGAACACAACAGCTAGGTATATGCTGTGATGAGGTGTGTTCACTGAACACAACAGCTAGATATATGCTGTGATGATGTGAGTTCACTGAACACAATAGCTAGGTATATGCAGTGAGGTATGTTCACTCAACTCAAAAGGTAGGTATATGCAGTGAGGTGGGTTCACTTAACACAACAGCTAGGTATATGCAGTGATGAGGCAGGTTCACTGAACACAACAGCTAGGTATATTCTGTAATGAGGTGGGTTCACTGAACACAACAGCTAGGTATATGCAGTGAGGTGAGTTCACTCAACACGAAAGGTAGGTATATGCAGTGAGGTGGATTCACTGAACACAAAAGGTAGGTATATGCAATGAGGTGGGTTCACTGAACACAAAAGGTAGGTATATGCAGTGAGGTGGGTTCACTGAACACAAAAGATAGGTATATGCAGTGAGGTGGGTTTACTCAGCACAAAAGGTAGGCATATGCAGTGCGGTGGGTTCACTGAACACAAAAGGTAGGTATATGCAGTGAGGTGGGTTCACTCAACACAAAAGGTAGGTATATGCAGTGAGGTGGGTTTACTCAGCACAAAAAGGTAGATATATCCAGTTAGGTGGGTTCACTGAACACATAAGCTAGGTATATGCAGTGAGGTGGGTCCACTCAACACAAAAGGTAGGTATATGCTGTAAGGTGGGTTCACTCAACACAAAAAGTAGGTACATGCAGTGAGGTGGGTTCACTCAACACAAAAGGTAGGTATGTGCAGTGAGGTGGGTTCACTCAACACAAAAGGTAGGTATATGCAGTTAGGTGGGTTCACTGAACACAAAAGGTAGGTATATGCAGTGAGGAGGGTTCACTCAATACAAAAGGTAGGTATATGCAGTGAGGTGGGTTCACTGAACACAACAGCTAGGTATATGCAGTTAGGTGGGTTCACTCAACACAAAAGGTAGGTATATGCAGTGAGGTGGGTTCACTGACCACAACAGCTGGGTATATGCAGTGAGGTGGGTTCACTCAACACAAAAGGTAGGTATATGCAGTGATGGGGTGTGTTCACTGAACACAACAGCTAGATATATGCTGTGATGATGTGAGTTCACTGAACACAATAGCTAGGTATATGCAGTGAGGTATGTTCACTCAACTCAAAAGGTAGGTATATGCAGTGAGGTGGGTTCACTTAACACAACAGCTAGGTATATGCAGTGATGAGGCGGGTTCACTGAACACAACAGCTAGGTATATTCTGTAATGAGGTGGGTTCACTGAACACAACAGCTAGGTATATGCAGTGCGGTGAGTTCACTCAACACAAAAGGTAGGTATATGCAATGAGGTGGGTTCACTCAACACAAAAGGTAGGTATATGCAGTGAGGTGGGTTCACTGAACACAAAAGGTAGGTATATGCAGTGAGGTGGGTTTACTCAGCACAAAAGGTAGGTATATGCAGTGTGGTGGGTTCACTGAACACAAAAGGTAGGTATATGCAGTGAGGTGGGTTCACTAAACACAAAAGGTTGGTATATGCAGTAAGGTTGGTTCACTCAACACAAAAGGTAGGTGTATGCAATGAGGTGGGTTCACTCAACACAAAAAGTAGGTATATGCAGTGAGGTGGGTTCACTTAACACAAAAGGTAGGTATATGCAGTAAGGTGGGTTCACTCAACACAAAAGGTAGGTATATGCAGTGAGGTGGGTTCACTCAACACAAAAGGTAGGTGTATGCAGTGAGGTGGAATCACTCAACACAAAGGGTAGGTATATGCAGTGAGGTGGGTTCACTCAACACAAAAGGTACGTATACGCAGTTAGGTGGGATCACTGAACACAAAAGGTAGGTATATCCAGTGAGATAGGTTCACTCAATACAAAAGGTAGGTATATGCAGTGAGGTGGGTTCACTGAACACAGCAGCTAGGTATATGCTGTGATGAGGTGGGTCCACTTAACACAACAGCTAGGTATATGCAGTGTGATGGGTTCACTCAACACAAAAGGTAGGTATATGCAGTGAGGTGGGTTCACTGAACACAACAGCTAGGTATATGCAGTGAGGTGAGTTCACTGAACACACAAGGTAGGTACATGCAGTGAGGTGGGTTCACTGAACACAAAAGGTAGGTATATGCAATATGGTGGGTTCACTCAACACAAAAGGTAGGTATATGCAGTGAGGTGGGTTCACTGAACACAAAAGGTAGGTATATGCAGTGAGGTGGGTTTACTCAGCACAAAAGGTAGGTATATGCAGTGCGGTGGGTTCACTGAACACAAAAGGTAGGTATATGCAGTGAGGTGGGTTCACTAAACACAAAAGGTAGGTATATGCAGTAAGGTTGGTTCACTCAACACAAAAGGTAGGTGTATGCAATGAGGTGGGTTCACTCAACACAAAAAGTAGGTATATGCAGTGAGGTGGGTTCACTTAACACAAAAGGTAGGTATATGCAGTAAGGTGGGTTCACTCAACACAAAAGGTAGGTATATGCAGTAAGGTGGGTTCACTCAACACAAAAGGTAGGTATATGCAGTGAGGTGGGTTCACTCAACACAAAAGGTAGGTGTATGCAGTGAGGTGGAATCACTCAACACAAAGGGTAGGTATATGCAGTGAGGTGGGTTCACTCAACACAAAAGGTACGTATATGCAGTTAGGTGGGATCACTGAACACAAAAGGTAGGTATATGCAGTGAGGTAGGTTCACTCAATACAAAAGGTAGGTATATGCAGTGAGGTGGGTTCACTGAACACAACAGCTAGGTATATGCTGTGATGAGGTGGGTCCACGTAACACAACAGCTAGGTATATGCAGTGTGATGGGTTAACTCAACACAAAAGGTAGGTATATGCAGTGAGGTGGGTTCACTGAACACAAAAGCTAGGTATATGCAGTGAGGTAGGTTAACTCAACACAAAAGGTAGGTATATGCAGTGAGGTGGGTTCACTGAACACAACAGCTAGGTATATGCTGTGATGAGGTGGGTTCACTGAACACAACAGCTAGGTATATGCTGTGATGAGGTGGGTTTACTGAACACAACAGCTAGGTATATGCAGTGAGGTGGGTTCACTCAACACAAAAGGTAGGTATATGCAGTGAGGTGGGTTCACTGAACACAACAGCTAGGTATATGCATTGAGGGGGGTTCACTGACCACAACAGCTGGGTACATGCAGTGAGGTGGGTTCACTCAACACAAAAGGTAGGTAAATGCAGTGAGGTGTGTATACTGAACACAACAGCTAGGTATATGCTGTGATGAAGTGGGTTCACTGAACACAACAGCTAGGTATATGCAGTGAGGTGGGTCCACTCAACACAAAAGGTAGGTATATGCAGTGAGGTGGGTGTACTGAACACAACAGCTAGGTATATGATGTGATAAGGTGGGTTCACTTAACACAAAAGCTAGGTATATCCAGTGCGGTGGGTTCACTCAACACAAAATGTAGGTATATGCAGTGAGGTGGGTTCACTGAACACAACAGCTAGTTATATGCAGTGAGGTGGGTTTACTGAACACAACAGCTAGGTATATGCTGTGATGAGGTGGGTTCACTGAACACAAAAGCTAGGTACATGCAGTGAGGTGGGTCCACTCAACACAAAAGGTAGGTATATGCAGTGAGGTGGATTTACTGAACACAACAGCTAGGTATATGCTGTGATGAGGTGGGTTCACTGAACACAACAGCTAGGTATATGCTGTGATGAGGTGGGTCACTGAACACAACAACTAGGTATATGCAGTAAGGTGGGTCCACTCAACACAAAAGGTAGGTATATGTAGTGAGGTGGGTTCACTGAACACAAAAAGTAGGTATATGCAGTGAGGTGGGTTCACTGAACACAACAGCTAGGTATATGCTGTTATGAGGTGGGTTCACTGAACACAACAACTAGGTATATGCAGTAAGGTGGGTCCACTCAACACAAAAGGTAGGTATATGTAGTGAGGTGGGTTCACTGAACACAAAAAGTAGGTATATGCAGTGAGGTGGGTTCACTGAACACAACAGCTAGGTATATGCTGTTATGAGTGGGTTCACTGAACACAACAGCTAGGTATATGCAGTAAGGTGGGTCCACTCAACAGAAAAGGTATGTATATGCAGTGAGGTGGGTTCAACCAACACAAAAGGTAGGTATATGCAGTGAGGTGGGTTCACTGAACACAACAGCTAGGTATATGCTGTGATGAGGTGGATTCACTGAACACAACAGCTAGGTATATGCTGTGATGAGGTGGGTTCACTGAACACAACAGCTAAGTATATGCAGTGAGGTGGGTCCACTCAACACAAAAGGTAGGTAAATGCAGTGAGGTGGGTTCACTGAACACAACAGCTAGGTATAAGAAGAGAGGAGGGTTTACACAACGCAACAGCTAGGAATATGTTGTGATGAGGTTGGTTCACTAAACACAACAGCTAGGTATATGCTTTGATGAGACTGGTTCACTTAACACAACAGCTAGGTATATCCAGTGCGGTGGGTTCACTCAACACAAAAGGTTGGTATATGCAGTGAGGTGGGTTTACTGAACACAACCGCTAGGTATATGCTGTGATAAGGTGGGTTCACTGAACACAACAGCTAGGTATTTGCAATGAGGTGGGTCCACTCAACACAAAAGGTAGGTATATGTAGTGAGGTGGGTTCACTCAACACAAAAGGTAGGTATATGCAGTGAGGTGGGTTCACAGAACACAACAGCTAGGTATATGATGTGATGAGGTGGGTTCACTGAACACAACAGCTAGGTATATGCTGTGATGAGGTGGGTTCACTGAACACAACTGCTAGTTATCTGCAGTGAGGTGGGTCAACTCAACAGAAAAGGCAGGTATATGCAATGGGGTTGGATCACTCAATACAAAAGGTAGTTATATGCAGTGAGGTGGGTTCACTGAACACAACAGCTAGGTATATGCTGTGATAAGGTGGGTTCACTGAACACAACAGCTAGGTATTTGCAATGAGGTGGGTCCACTCAACACAAAAGGTAGGTATATGTAGTTAGGTGGGTTCACTCAACACAAATGGTAGGTATATGCAGTGAGGTGGGTTCACTGAACACAACAGCTAAGTATATGCAGTGAGGTGGGTCCACTCAACACAAAAGGTAGGTAAATGCAGTGAGGTGTGTTCACTGAACACAACAGCTAAGTATATGCTGTGATGAGGTGGGTTTACTGAACAAAACAGCTGGGTATATGCAGTGAGGTAGGTTCAGTCAATACAAAAGGTAGGTATATGCAGTGAGGTGGATTCACTGAACACAACAGCTAGGTATATGCTGTGATGAGGTGGGTTCACTGAACACAACGGCTAAGTATATGCAGTGAGGTGGGTCCACTCAACACAAAAGGTAGGTAAATGCAGTGAGGTGTGTTCACTGAACACAACAGCTAAATATATGCTGTGATGAGGTGGGTTTACTGAACATAACAGCTAGGTATATGCTGTGATGAGGTGGGTTCACTTAACACAAAAGCTAGGTATATGCAGTGAGGTGGGTTCACTCACCACAAAAGGTAGGTGTATGCAGTGAGGTGGGTTCACTGAACACAACAGCAAGGTATAAGAAGAGAGGAGGGTTCACACAATGCAACAGCTAGGAATATGTTGTGATGAGGTGGGTTTATTAAACACAACAGCTAGGTATATGCTGTGATGAGACTGGTTCACTTAACACAACAGCTAGGTATATCCAGTGTGGTGGGTTCACTCAACACAAAAGGTTGGTATATGCAGTGAGGTGGGTTTACTGAACACAACCGCTAGGTATATGCTGTGATAAGGTGGGTTCACTGAACACAACAGCTAGGTATTTGCAATGAGGTGGGTCCACTCAACACAAAAGGTAGGTATATGTAGTGAGGTGGGTTCACTCAACACAAAAGGTAGGTATATGTAGTGAGGTGGGTTCACAGAACACAACAGCTAGGTATATGCTGTGATGAGGTGGGTTCACTGAACACAACAGCTAGTTATCCGCAGTGAGGTGGGTCAACTCAACAGAAAAGGTAGGTATAAGCAATGGGGTTGGATCACTCAATACAAAAGGTAGTTATATGCAGTAAGTTGGGTTCACTGAACACAACAGCTAGGTATATGCTGTGATGAGGTGAATTCACTGAGCACAACAGCTAGGTAGATGCTGTGATGAGGTGGGTTTACTGAACACAACAGCTAGGTATATGCAGTGAGGTGGGTTCACTCAACACAAAAGGTAGGTATATGCAGTGAGGTGGGTTCACTGAACACAATAGCTAGGTATATGCTGTGATGAGGTGGGTTCACTGAACAAAAAAGCTAGGTACATGCAGTGAGGTGGGTCCACTCAACACAAAAGGTAGGTATATGCAGTGAGGTGGGTTTACTGAACACAACAGCTAGGTATATGCTGTGATGAGGTGGGTTCACTGAACACAACAGCTAGGTATATGCTGTGATGAGGTGGGTTCACTGAACACAACAACTAGGCATATGCAGTAAGTTGGGTCCACTCAACACAAAAGGTAGGTATATGTAGTGAGGTGGGTTTACTGAACACAAAAAGTAGGTATATGCAGTGAGGTGGGTTCACTGAACACAACAGCTAGGTATATGCTGTTATGAGGTGGGTTCACTGAACACAACAGCTAGGTATATGCTGTGATGAGGTGGGTTCACTAAACACAACAGCTAGGTATATTCAGTGAGGTGGGTTCACTCAACACAAAAGGTAGGTATATGCATTGAGGTGGGTTCACTGACCACAACAGCTGGGTATATGCAGTGAGGTGGGTTCACTCAACACAAAAGGTAGGTAAATGCA
The DNA here is from genome assembly GCF_040937935.1 of Hyperolius riggenbachi. Lineage (NCBI taxonomy): Eukaryota > Metazoa > Chordata > Amphibia > Anura > Hyperoliidae > Hyperolius > Hyperolius riggenbachi. The sequence continues at coordinate 31,763,217 of NC_090646.1, read as the reverse complement.
GTGAGGTGGGTTCACTGAACACAAGAGCTAGGTATATACTGTGATGAGGTGTGTTTACTGAACACAACAGCTAGGCATATGCTATATGCTGTGATGAAGTGGGTTCACTGAACACAACAGCTAGGTATATGCAGTGAGGTGGGTCCACTCAACACAAAAGGTAGTTATATGCAGTGAGGTGGGTTTACTGAACACAACAGCTAGGTATATGCTGTGATAAGGTGGGTTCACTTAACACAAAAGCTAGGTATATGCAGTGAGGTGGGTTCACTCACCGCAAAAGGTAGGTGTATGCAGTTAGGTGGGTTCACTGAACACAACAGCTTGGTATAAGCAGTAAGGTGGGTTCACTCAACTCAACAGCTAGGTATATGCTGTGATGAGGTGGGTTCACTAAACTCAACAGCTAGGTATATTCAGTGAGGTGGGTTCACTCAACACAAAAGGTAGGTATATGCATTGAGGTGGGTTCACTGACCACAACAGCTGGGTATATGCAGTGAGGTGGGTTCACTCAACACAAAAGGTAGGTAAATGCAGTGAGGTGGGTTCACTGAACACAACAGCTAGGTATATGCTGTGATGAAGTGGGTTCACTGAACACAACAGCTAGGTATATGCAGTGAGGTGGGTCCACTCAACACAAAAGGTAGGTATATGCAGTGAGGTGGGTTTATTGAACACAACAGCTAGGTATATGCTGTGATAAGGTGGGTTCACTTAACACAAAAGCTAGGTATATCCAGTGCAGTGGGTTCACTCAACACAAAAGGTAGGTATATGCAGTGAGGTGGGTTCACTGAACACAACAGCTAGTTATATGCAGTGAGGTGGGTTTACTGAACACAACAGCTAGGTATATGCTGTGATGAGGTGGGTTCACTGAACACAAAAGCTAGGTACATGCAGTGAGGTGGGTCCACTCAACACAAAAGGTAGGTATATGCAGTGAGGTGGATTTACTGAACACAACAGCTAGGTATATGCTGTGATGAGGTGGGTTCACTGAACACAACAGCTAGGTATATGCTGTGATGAGGTGGGTCACTGAACACAACAACTAGGTATATGCAGTAAGGTGGGTCCACTCAACACAAAAGGTAGGTATATGTAGTGAGGTGGGTTCACTGAACACAAAAAGTAGGTATATGCAGTGAGGTGGGTTCACTGAACACAACAGCTAGGTATATGCTGTTATGAGGTGGGTTCACTGAACACAACAACTAGGTATATGCAGTACGGTGGGTCCACTCAACACAAAAGGTAGGTATATGTAGTGAGGCGGGTTCACTGAACACAAAAAGTAGGTATATGCAGTGAGGTGGGTTCACTGAACACAACAGCTAGGTATATGCTGTTATGAGTGGGTTCACTGAACACAACAGCTAGGTATATGCAGTAAGGTGGGTCCACTCAACAGAAAAGGTATGTATATGCAGTGAGGTGGGTTCACCCAACACAAAAGGTAGGTATATGCAGTGAGGTGGGTTCACTGAACACAACAGCTAGGTATATGCTGTGATGAGGTGGATTCACTGAACACAACAGCTAGGTATATGCTGTGATGAGGTGGGTTCACTGAACACAACGGCTAAGTATATGCAGTGAGGTGGGTCCACTCAACACAAAAGGTAGGTAAATGCAGTGAGGTGTGTTCACTGAACACAACAGCTAAATATATGCTGTGATGAGGTGGGTTTACTGAACATAACAGCTAGGTATATGCTGTGATGAGGTGGGTTCACTTAACACAAAAGCTAGGTATATGCAGTGAGGTGGGTTCACTCACCACAAAAGGTAGGTGTATGCAGTGAGGTGGGTTCACTGAACACAACAGCTAGGTATAAGAAGAGAGGAGGGTTCACACAACGCAACAGCTAGGAATATGTTGTGATGAGGTGGGTTCACTAAACACAACAGCTAGGTATATGCTGTGATGAGACTGGTTCACTTAACACAACAGCTAGGTATATCCAGTGCGGTGGGTTCACTCAACACAAAAGGTTGGTATATGCAGTGAGGTGGGTTTACTGAATACAACCGCTAGGTATATGCTGTGATAAGGTGGGTTCACTGAACACAACAGCTAGGTATTTGCAATGAGGTGGGTCCACTCAACACAAAAGGTAGGTATATGTAGTGAGGTGGGTTCACTCAACACAAAAGGTAGGTATATGCAGTGAGGTGGGTTCACAGAACACAACAGCTAGGTATATGATGTGATGAGGTGGGTTTACTGAACACAACAGCTAGGTATATGCTGTGATGAGGTGGGTTCACTGAACACAACAGCTAGTTATCTGCAGTGAGGTGGGTCAACTCAACAGAAAAGGCAGGTATATGCAATGGGGTTGGATCACTCAATACAAAAGGTAGTTATATGCAGTGAGGTGGGTTCACTGAACACAACAGCTAGGTATATGCTGTGATGAGGTGGATTCACTGAACACAACAGCTAGGTAGATGCTGTGATGAGGTGGGTTTACTGAACACAACAGCTAGGCATATGCAGTGAGGTGGGTTCACTCAACACAAAAGGTAGGTATATGCAGTGAGGTGGGTTCACTGAACACAACAGCTAAGTATATGCAGTGAGGTGGGTCCACTCAACACAAAAGGTAGGTAAATGCAGTGAGGTGTGTTCACTGAACACAACAGCTAAGTATATGCTGTGATGAGGTGGGTTTACTGAACAAAACAGCTGGGTATATGCAGTGAGGTGGGTTCACTCACCACAAAAGGTAGGTGTATGCAGTGAGGTGGGTTCACTGAACACAACAGCTAGGTATAAGAAGAGAGGAGGGTTCACACAATGCAACAGCTAGGAATATGTTGTGATGAGGTGGGTTTATTAAACACAACAGCTAGGTATATGCTGTGATGAGACTGGTTCACTTAACACAACAGCTAGGTATATCCAGTGTGGTGGGTTCACTCAACACAAAAGGTTGGTATATGCAGTGAGGTGGGTTTACTGAACACAACCGCTAGGTATATGCTGTGATAAGGTGGGTTCACTGAACACAACAGCTAGGTATTTGCAATGAGGTGGGTCCACTCAACACAAAAGGTAGGTATATGTAGTGAGGTGGGTTCAGTCAACACAAAAGGTAGGTATATGTAGTGAGGTGGGTTCACAGAACACAACAGCTAGGTATATGCTGTGATGAGGTGGGTTCATTGAACACAACAGCTAGTTATCCGCAGTGAGGTGGGTCAACTCAACAGAAAAGGTAGGTATAAACAATGGGGTTGGATCACTCAATACAAAAGGTAGTTATGCAGTAAGTTGGGTTCACTGAACACAACAGCTAGGTATATGCTGTGATGAGGTGAATTCACTGAGCACAACAGCTAGGTAGATGCTGTGATGAGGTGGGTTTACTGAACACAACAGCTAGGTATATGCAGTGAGGTGGGTTCACTCAACACAAAAGGTAGGTATATGCAGTGAGGTGGGTTCACTGAACACAATAGCTAGGTATATGCTGTGATGAGGTGGGTTCACTGAACACAACAGCTAGGTATATGCTGTGATGAGGTGGGTTCACTGAACACAACAACTAGGCATATGCAGTAAGTTGGGTCCACTCAACACAAAATGTAGGTATATGTAGTGAGGTGGGTTTACTGAACACAAAAAGTAGGTATATGCAGTGAGGTGGGTTCACTGAACACAACAGCTAGGTATATGCTGTTATGAGGTGGGTTCACTGAACACAACAGCTAGGTATATGCTGTGATGAGGTGGGTTCACTAAACACAACAGCTAGGTATATTCAGTGAGGTGGGTTCACTCAACACAAAAGGTAGGTATATGCAGTGAGGTGGGTTTACTGAACACAACAGCTAGGTATATGCTGTGATGAGGTGGGTTCACTGAACACAACAGCTAGGTATATGCTGTGATGAGGTGGGTTCACCGAACACAACAACTAGGCATATGCAGTAAGTTGGGTCCACTCAACACAAAAGGTAGGTATATGTAGTGAGGTGGGTTTACTGAACACAAAAAGTAGGTATATGCAGTGAGGTGGGTTCACTGAACACAACAGCTAGGTATATGCTGTTATGAGGTGGGTTCACTGAACACAACAGCTAGGTATATGCTGTGATGAGGTGGGTTCACTAAACACAACAGCTAGGTATATTCAGTGAGGTGGGTTCACTCAACACAAAAGGTAGGTATATGCATTGAGGTGGGTTCACTGACCACAACAGCTGGGTATATGCAGTGAGGTGGGTTCACTCAACACAAAAGGTAGGTAAATGCAGTGAGGTGGGTTCACTGAACACAACAGCTAGGTATATACTGTGATGAGGTGTGTTTACTGAACACAACAGCTAGGCATATGCTATATGCTGTGATGAAGTGGGTTCACTGAACACAACAGCTAGGTATATGCAGTGAGGTGGGTCCACTCAACACAAAAGGTAGTTATATGCAGTGAGGTGGGTTTACTGAACACAACAGCTAGGTATATGCTGTGATAAGGTGGGTTCACTTAACACAAAAGCTAGGTATATGCAGTGAGGTGGGTTCACTCACCGCAAAAGGTAGGTGTATGCAGTTAGGTGGGTTCACTGAACACAACAGCTTGGTATAAGCAGTAAGGTGGGTTCACTCAACTCAACAGCTAGGTATATGCTGTGATGAGGTGGGTTCACTAAACTCAACAGCTAGGTATATTCAGTGAGGTGGGTTCACTCAACACAAAAGGTAGGTATATGCATTGAGGTGGGTTCACTGACCACAACAGCTGGGTATATGCAGTGAGGTGGGTTCACTCAACACAAAAGGTAGGTAAATGCAGTGAGGTGGGTTCACTGAACACAACAGCTAGGTATATGCTGTGATGAAGTGGGTTCACTGAACACAACAGCTAGGTATATGCAGTGAGGTGGGTCCACTCAACACAAAAGGTAGGTATATGCAGTGAGGTGGGTTTATTGAACACAACAGCTAGGTATATGCTGTGATAAGGTGGGTTCACTTAACACAAAAGCTAGGTATATCCAGTGCAGTGGGTTCACTCAACACAAAAGGTAGGTATATGCAGTGAGGTGGGTTCACTGAACACAACAGCTAGTTATATGCAGTGAGGTGGGTTTACTGAACACAACAGCTAGGTATATGCTGTGATGAGGTGGGTCACTGAACACAACAACTAGGTATATGCAGTAAGGTGGGTCCACTCAACACAAAAGGTAGGTATATGTAGTGAGGTGGGTTCACTGAACACAAAAAGTAGGTATATGCAGTGAGGTGGGTTCACTGAACACAACAGCTAGGTATATGCTGTTATGAGGTGGGTTCACTGAACACAACAACTAGGTATATGCAGTACGGTGGGTCCACTCAACACAAAAGGTAGGTATATGTAGTGAGGCGGGTTCACTGAACACAAAAAGTAGGTATATGCAGTGAGGTGGGTTCACTGAACACAACAGCTAGGTATATGCTGTTATGAGTGGGTTCACTGAACACAACAGCTAGGTATATGCAGTAAGGTGGGTCCACTCAACAGAAAAGGTATGTATATGCAGTGAGGTGGGTTCACCCAACACAAAAGGTAGGTATATGCAGTGAGGTGGGTTCACTGAACACAACAGCTAGGTATATGCTGTGATGAGGTGGATTCACTGAACACAACAGCTAGGTATATGCTGTGATGAGGTGGGTTCACTGAACACAACGGCTAAGTATATGCAGTGAGGTGGGTCCACTCAACACAAAAGGTAGGTAAATGCAGTGAGGTGTGTTCACTGAACACAACAGCTAAATATATGCTGTGATGAGGTGGGTTTACTGAACATAACAGCTAGGTATATGCTGTGATGAGGTGGGTTCACTTAACACAAAAGCTAGGTATATGCAGTGAGGTGGGTTCACTCACCACAAAAGGTAGGTGTATGCAGTGAGGTGGGTTCACTGAACACAACAGCTAGGTATAAGAAGAGAGGAGGGTTCACACAACGCAACAGCTAGGAATATGTTGTGATGAGGTGGGTTCACTAAACACAACAGCTAGGTATATGCTGTGATGAGACTGGTTCACTTAACACAACAGCTAGGTATATCCAGTGCGGTGGGTTCACTCAACACAAAAGGTTGGTATATGCAGTGAGGTGGGTTTACTGAATACAACCGCTAGGTATATGCTGTGATAAGGTGGGTTCACTGAACACAACAGCTAGGTATTTGCAATGAGGTGGGTCCACTCAACACAAAAGGTAGGTATATGTAGTGAGGTGGGTTCACTCAACACAAAAGGTAGGTATATGCAGTGAGGTGGGTTCACAGAACACAACAGCTAGGTATATGATGTGATGAGGTGGGTTTACTGAACACAACAGCTAGGTATATGCTGTGATGAGGTGGGTTCACTGAACACAACAGCTAGTTATCTGCAGTGAGGTGGGTCAACTCAACAGAAAAGGCAGGTATATGCAATGGGGTTGGATCACTCAATACAAAAGGTAGTTATATGCAGTGAGGTGGGTTCACTGAACACAACAGCTAGGTATATGCTGTGATGAGGTGGATTCACTGAACACAACAGCTAGGTAGATGCTGTGATGAGGTGGGTTTACTGAACACAACAGCTAGGCATATGCAGTGAGGTGGGTTCACTCAACACAAAAGGTAGGTATATGCAGTGAGGTGGGTTCACTGAACACAACAGCTAAGTATATGCAGTGAGGTGGGTCCACTCAACACAAAAGGTAGGTAAATGCAGTGAGGTGTGTTCACTGAACACAGCAGCTAAGTATATGCTGTGATGAGGTGGGTTTACTGAACAAAACAGCTGGGTATATGCAGTGAGGTGGGTTCACTCACCACAAAAGGTAGGTGTATGCAGTGAGGTGGGTTCACTGAACACAACAGCTAGGTATAAGAAGAGAGGAGGGTTCACACAACGCAACAGCTAGGAATATGTTGTGATGAGGTGGGTTCACTAAACACATTAGCTAGGTATATGCTGTGATGAGACTGATTCACTTAACACAACAGCTAGGTATATCCAGTGTGGTGGGTTCACTCAACACAAAAGGTTGGTATATGCAGTGAGGTGGGTTTACTGAACACAACCGCTAGGTATATGCTGTGATAAGGTGGGTTCACTGAACACAACAGCTAGGTATTTGCAATGAGGTGGGTCCACTCAACACAAAAGGTAGGTATATGTAGTGAGGTGGGTTCACTCAACACAAAAGGTAGGTATATGCAGTGAGGTGGGTTCACAGAACACAACAGCTAGGTATATGATGTGATGAGGTGGGTTCACTGAACACAACAGCTAGGTATATGCTGTGATGAGGTGGGTTCACTGAACACAACAGCTAGTTATCCGCAGTGAGGTGGGTCAACTCAACAGAAAATGTAGGTATTTGCAATGGGGTTGGATCACTCAACACAAAAGGTAGGTATATGCAGTAAGTTGGGTTCACTGAACACAACAGCTAGGTATATGCTGTGATGAGGTGAATTCACTGAGCACAACAGCTAGGTAGATGCTGTGATGAGGTGGGTTTACTGAACACAACAGCTAGGTATATGCAGTGAGGTGGGTTCACTCAACACAAAAGGTAGGTATATGCAGTGAGGTGGGTTCACTGAACACAACAGCTAGGTATATGCTGTGATGAGGTGGGTTCACTGAACACAACAGCTAGGTATATGATGTGATGAGGTGGGTTCACTGAACACAACAGCTAGGTATATGCAGTGCCGGATTTCTGGCAAGGCCACATAGGCAATGGCCTAGGGCACCAGAAATTTAGGGGCGGCTCAGTAAGGGGCAGTTAAGCTGTTTTATGCAGCCATCCCTATCTACAAGGGAAGCTTGAACCTTTGAACTCTCTGTCCTGTACTTGTGTCATCCCTGCAAGTCCTGTAAGCGCTGTCCTGCAGGTACACATCAGCCTAACTCACATGGAGACACAATGGGTCCATCATTAATGTGATGGAAAGCATAACATAAAAGTTGTTAAGGAAAACATAATTTATAATCTATACACATATTACTAAAATAGCTATTGTCTGTGACATCCAATGATAGAAAGTAATTAGATTTCTCAATCGGGCACACAGAGACAACAACCATACAGATGGTATACTGTATTTGGCCTTGGGCGGTAAAAAGTACAAATCCAGCCCTGATCATGTTGTGATCACTATTTCCCAAATGTTCTTGGACCTGCACATTTGATACATTATCTGGTCTATTAGAAATGATCAGATCCAGCAACGCATCCCCCCTAGTTGGTTCCTTTACCATTTACCAGTTGGTCACTAGTGTTAGAATGTAAAGCCTCAGTTATTTGGAGTGTAGTTGAAAGGCTTGATTTGCAGAGTCTACCTTTAAGCAGAGTTTCTCGCAGAAGAGATGATGCAGGCAGTTACCAGGAACATGTTCCTTGTGGAAGGCCACAGGTCTAAACTGCCCCGACCGTTAGATGACAGAAAGGTAAGCAAAGCCGATATTTACAAAACATTGCATTCTTTGTAACTAGGGTATAAAGCAATGGGATATTAATTAATAAGGTGGGTCACATGCCCATGCCCGCCAATTGTAGGCTTGGTGGTATGGCTCAGATGATGTCACATTTAACTCTTTCCTGGTCGGTATTAAAACAGCCGCCGGCCTACGGAGAGGCACTCTTTGCTTCCTGTGACGGCTGGCTTCAACCTTTTACTTTTATTTATTTATGTCTTGTCATCTTATCTAACTGTATGCTGTATATACGTAGTATAGATGCAACTTAGTATAGATAGACAAAAGACCAAGACTGGTTATCCTTCACCAGGAAGGTGGCCAAGAGCTGTAATGCAAAGGACTTCCTACAGAACAATCTGGTTTGCTAAGATGTAATGAAATATACTGTCGTATCTGTTGACTGAATAAACTCCTAAACTTTGAGGACGCCTAAGAAGTTCTATCTCCTATGCTGTTGCTGTGATGAGAGTCGAGTTCTCACACTTCCTGTGAGTTGCAACTCTAAGGAGTTGCTGGTGCCGGAACAAAGGTGTAGTGTTGTTGCCAATAGCAACCAACATATAGATTCTTACAACTAGGTGACTGGGATTACTATTAAGAAAACTGGGTGGAGCCTACAAAAGCTAATCAAAATTCACCTATTGATTTTCAAGGGGGATATGTAATTGCTGCCATCCTTGCACTGTTAATGGCACAAGCCTCAAACCTGGTACAGTTTCTCATTGGATGACTGGGGTTCAAATTGAGAAAGGGTGGTGGAGCCACAAACAACCAATCAGATTTGTTTCATACCAATGCAAATTATTGATGCCAAACACCGCAAAGCTCACAAACTTAGTAATTGAGTAATTGATTAATTGTGTGTTAGGGTTAGAAAAGTGGGCACAGCCAACACCAGCCAAATACATAACTGGGCAACACGGTGTCATAGGTGGGGGGAGACAAATACAAATTTTACTGGGAAAATGTAAACTGCAGCCATTCTTACACTGTTAATAGTACATGTCACGCATGCTAGTGATGCAGATAGCGGCGCAGCTAACAGCGCGGCAGCTCTCGCTGCTGCATCACCGGGCCTCCCGCCGGTGTCATGGAGGTCTGGTCTGCTGGGGAATGTTGGCGAGCATCAGGCGTGGATCGCCAGCGTACTTATAGTCTTAGAAGAAGTGTCAGCTGACCTGTTGGTCAGCTGACAGCCACCTGCCCAATCCTGCATTCTGATTGGCCGGGCTTCTGGGGCGGCGCCGTTTGGATTATCCACAGCATATCAGGACCTGCCTGTCATTTGCTCTTTGTCTGTTGTTGCGAAAACTTCACAGTGATAACTCACAGACCTTAGTCAGATCCTGGTGTGTTTCAACCGGTAGGACCCCAGGGATTCACACATAGCTTAGGATTATTACTATTATTATTGTATTGATTATTTCATATGTATGACCTTTTGTCTGAACCTCTGATTACTCTCTGCCTCCTGATTCTGTACCTTACCAATCTGATCTGTTGCCGACCCTCTGTCTGAAATACTGACTCTGATTTCTGCCTTACGATTTTGTACCTCTGCCAATATGATCTGTTGCCGACTATTGCCTGTTTACCGACTCCGATTTCTGTTTGACAATTCTGTACCTCTGATTGACCAACCTGTTACTGACCTTGCCTGTACGACCACTCTCTGTTATTGATAGACCCTGTCACTTTGGGCTATCACTCACCAGTACTCTGGGTTATTACTGTGCACCCAAACACGTGTGATCACACATTTGAATAAATTACCGACTATTGTTCTGATAGAGCTCATTCTGGTCATCCGATATGTCACTGATCGTTACATAACAACAGACCATGACCACTATGGAGGCCTTATTTGCGCAGGTTCAGGCTCTAACTACAGCTGTCGAGCAGTTTAATAATACTGTGACGTCACAACAGGCTCAGATTAATCTCCTGTCTGATGCCGTACGCAATCTGTAAGCACCTGTAGCACCGTTGCCTCCCCCTCATGTAGTTGAACCTAAAATGTCGCTCCCAGAAAATTTCTCAGGTCTTAGATCAGATTTTCGAAATTTCAAAAACAGATGTTTGTCATACTTTGAGATGAGACCCCAATCATCAGGCACTGAAGTTCAGAGGGTGACTTTAATTAAAACCTTATTGCATGGGGATTCTCAAACTTGGGCTTATAATCTGTCTGTCGGTCACAAGGCCTTGGCATCCGTACAGGCATTTTTTACAGCCATGGCAGTCATTTATGATGACCCGGACATTGCCGTTACAGCAGAGAGAAAATTGAAAAGCCTTCGTCAGGGTCAGGGTACAGTGGAACATTATGCTTTGGAGTTTAGAAAATCGGTGGTCTCTTATAGGTGGGAGCATTTTGCTTAATTGCACCGCATTCTCACAAGGTTGTCAGGCTCAGTATCAGATGTCATGATCAGTCACCCCGAGCCAAAATCTTTAGATGAGGCCATCACGTTGGCCATAAAGATTGATTGCAGGATTCGATATCATAAACAAGGCAGATCACATTTTTCTCCTAAGGTTGTTTTCCCCACTCCTTCGGTCACGGCTAGTTCCGATGAACCGATGCAGATAGGGCATTCCAAGCTGTCTGAGACTGAAAAAAACTAGGAGAAGGAAAGAGGGTCTGTGCCTATACTGTGGGGAGAAGGGGCATCTTGTCCAAAATTGTATCAAAAAGTCGGAAAACTTCTCCGCCTAGGCGTAGTAGGAGGTGCTACCCTGGGCGAACTTGTTTTACCTCCTAAATATACCAAAATGTTATTGCCCTGTTATGTTACGTGGGAGAATCAAGTCCACTATACTCAGGCCTTTATCGACTTAGGCTCTGCAGTGAACTTTATCGATTTAGATCTGCCCTCTAGGTGGGATAGTCCCATCCTTCCCATGGAGAGGCAGATCTATGTCAGCGCCATCGATGACTCTCCCCTACAGAATAGTCAGCCTCTCTCACAGACTCCTCTCCTCACTTTTTAGGTGGGGGTTCTGCATAAGGAGGAAATACAGTTCTATGTTCTCAACATGTCCTCCTCTACCATAGTCTTGGGTCTTCCCTGGCTACGTAAACACCCCCTCAGATAGATTGGAACACTGGGCAGCTGCTGGCATGGTCCCCAGATTGCCAGGGTCGATGTTTGGGAAAAATTGCTATTTGCTCTGCTGACTTCCAGGTTGAGGAGATTCCTCCTCTATATGCTACCTATTCTGATGTGTTTTGTCCTCATTCAGCTGACAAGCTTCCTCCTCACAGGGAGTTTGATTGCCCCATAGATTTAAGGCCTGGTACCATGCCTCCCAGGGGTCATTTATACAATCTTTCCGGTCCTAAACAGGTGGCCATGAAAGATTATATTAAGGAGAACCTTGAGAAAGGTTTTATCCATCCCTCCAAGTCACCGGCAGGGGCCAGATTCTTTTTTGCTCAGAAAAAAGATGGTGGACTCCGACCCTGCATAGATTATAGGGCATTGAACAAAATCACAATACAAAACCGCTATCCCTTGCCATTAATTGAGGACTTGTTTTCGCAAGTTTCCGGGGCTCAGTTGTTCTCCAAGCTGGACCTGAGAGGGGCTTATAACTTGATACGTATCAGGCAAGGGGATGAATGGAAAACGGCCTTCAACACACCCGATGGGCATTAAGAATACTTGGTGATGCCCTTCGGGTTGTGCAACGCCCCTGTAGTTTTCGAAAAATTTGTCAATACGATCTTTAGAGGGTATTGGGACGTTTTGTTGTGGTATATCTGGACGACATTTTAATTTTTTCTAAAACCCTCAGAGAACACAGGGAGCATGTAAAATTTGTGTTGGACAAACTCAGACAGAATTATCTATATGCCAAGCTAGAAAGAATGCTTATTTGAAGTCTCAGAGGTATCATTCTTGGGTTACATTATATCTGCTAATGGTCTGTCCATGGATCCCAAGAAGGTTTCAGCGGTCTTGGAATGGCCACAACCCGCTGGATTGAAGTCACTCCAAAGATTTTTGGGGTTTGCAAATTATTATAGGAAATTCATTAAGGGGTTCTCTACTGTGGTTACGCCCCTCACGGACTTAACTAAAGAAGGGGCGGATACCTATAATTGGTCCAGAGAGGCCTGGCAGCCTTCTCCCAATTAAAGACCCTTTTTTGTTCGGCTCCTATCCTGCGACATGTGGATGTGACACGTCCTTTTATTGTGGAGGTAGATGCCTCAGAGATAGGTGTGGGGGCTGTTCTGTCTCAACATTCAGGAATTCAGGGGCGGTTACACCCGTGTGCTTTCTTTTCACGCAAATTTTCATCCGCGGGAAAAGAATTATGATATTGGTAATCGGGAATTGTTGGCCATCAAGATGGCCTTTGAGGAGTGGCATCACTGGCTGGAAGGGGCGGAGCATGTGATCACAGTATACACTGATCATAAAAACTTGGAGTATATTGAAGGGGCTGAGAGACTCAACCCGAGGCAAGCTTGTTGGGCTCTCTTTTTCTCTCGTTTCCGTTTTATAATCACTTACAAACCAGGAAACAAAAACATTAAAGCAGACGCGTTATCTCGCTGCTTTGAACCTGAGACAGTGCAGCCCTCATCTCCTGTAACCATTCTCCCAGAAATGTGATTGTGGCTGCCACGGAACCTGTGGAGGACTTAGAATCCATGCTGCAACCTTGTCAACTGGACACCCCAGAAGGGAAGCCTGATGGCCTTCTGTTTGTCCCATTGCAGTTGCGTCTCCAGGTTCTACAACTTTTTCACTGTCATAAGAATGTAGGACATCCTGGCATGGCCAGAACGCAGGAATTATTTTCACCTTGTGTCTGGTGGCCTACACTTAAGAATGACTGTAGGGAGTTTGTCAGTTCATGTACGGTTTGCGCTCGGAGTAAACCTTCTAGACAGGCTCCTGCAGGAACACTTCAGTCATTGCCTGTGAGCGCAGAACCATGGACTCATATTTCCATGGATTTTGTGGGGGAACTCCCTACATCACAAGGAAAAATGGTGGTATGGGTAGTAGTGGACCGTTTTAGTAAAATGGTTCACTTTGTACCTTTGGAGAAACTTCCCTCTGCCCAAGAGCTAGCAGATCTCTTTGTTACTCACATTTTTCATTTACATGGGATACCAGAAAACATAGTCTCGGACAGGGGAGTTCAATTTGTTTCTAAGTTCTGGCGAGCCTTTTGTCAGCAATTGGGTTTGACATTGTCCTTTTCCTCAGGATACCATCCTCAAACGAATGGACAAACTGAGAGGATGAACCAGTCCCTGGAGCAATTTCTGCATTGCTACGTAGCGGATTCACAACATGAGTGGGTTAAATTCCTCTCATTTGTGGAATTTGCCCACAACAATCTTAAGAATGCTTCCTCTGGGTTTTCTCCATTTAAGGTAGTCACAGGGAGGTCGCCGAAGTTTTCCCCTTTACCTGTGAGTAATTCTCCCTTCCCTGCTTTGGAAGGGTGGCAGGACTCTTTAAGAAGAATCTGTAAAAGTCAATTTGGCAAATGCGTTTGAAACACAAAAGTGACAGGCTGATAGGAAGCGTTCTCCTGAATGGAATTTTGCACCAGGGGATATGGTATGGGTCTCCACGCGTCATATTGCTTTAAGACAACCCTCAGCAAAATTGGGGCCTAAATATATTGGGCCATATTCGGTTTCTGAAAAAATCCATGAGGTGACATATAGAGTTGCTCTGCCCTCTACCATGAGAGGTGTGAAGTCCTTTCATGTGTCATCGTTGAAGCCTGATGTGTATGTGTATGTGGACTCCTGCCTCCCCCCCCCCCCCTGTTGGAATAGATGGGGAACCCGAATATGAGATTGAGGAGATCTTGGATTCTCGCAAAGAGCGAAACTCTGTGCAGTATGTGGTTCATTGGAGAGGTTATGGTCCTGAGGAAAGATCTTGGGTACCGGATCACCGACTGCATGCGGAGGAGTTAAAACAGGAATTTCATACTTTACACCCTGAGAAACCGTTCAAGGCATGTCCGGAGTCCATGCCTCGGGAGGGGGGAGGGGTAATGTCACGCATGCTAGTGATGCGGATAGCGGCGCAGCTGACAGCGCGGCAGCTCTCACTGCGGCGTCACCGGGCCTCCCGCCAGTGTCAGGGAGGTCCAGTCTGCTGGGGGATGTTGGCAAGCGTCAGGCTCGAGCGTGCTGATCGCCAGCATACTTATAGTCTTAGAAGAAGTGTCAGCTGACCTGGTGGTCAGCTGACAGCCGCCTGCCCGATCCTGCATTCTAATTGGTCGGGCTTCTGGTGCGGCCCCGTTTGCATTATCCACAGTATATCAGGACCTGCTTGTCATTTGCTCTTTGTCTGTTGTTGCAAAAACTTCACAGTGATAGCTCTCAGACCTTAGTCAGATCCTGGTGTGTTTGAACTGGCAGGACCCCAGGGATTCACACAGTTTAGGATTATTACTATTATTACTATGTTTAGGATTATTACTATTATTATTGTATTGATTATTTCCTGTGTATGACCTTTTGCCTGAACCTTTGATTACTCTCTGCCTCCTGATTCTGTACCTTACCAATCTGATCTGTTGCTGACCCTCTGCCTGAAATACTGACTCTGATTTCTGCCTTACGATTTTGTACCTCTGCCAATCTGATCTGTTGCCGACCATTGCCTGTTTACTGACTCCGATTTCTGTTTGACAATTCTGTACCTCTGATTGACCAACCTGTTACTGACCTTGCCTGTACGACCACTCTCTGTGATTGATAGCCCCTGTCACTTTGGGCTATCACTCACCATTACTCTGGGTTATTACTGTGCACCCAAACACGTGTGATCATACATTTGAATAAATTACTGACTATTGTTCTGATAGAGCTCATTCTGGTCATCCGTTACGTCACCGATCGTTACAGTAGGGTTCTCAAACTATGCTCAGTTGGTTACTGGGTGACTGGGATTATTATTCAGAAAAGTGGGTGGAGCCTACAAAAGCCAATCAAAATGTACCCATTGATTTTCCAGGGGAATATTTCATTGCTGCCATTCTTGCACTGTTAATGCACAAGCCTCAAACCTGGTACAGTTGGTCATTTGATGACTGGGGCTCAAATTCAGAAAAGGGGTGGAGCCACAAATAGCAAATCAAATTTGTTTCATTTCAATGCAAATTATTAATGCCAAAGATCGCCAAGCTCACAAACTAGGTGATTGAGTATTTGAAGTAGTTGAATTTAAGTCTAGAATTGGCGAACATATCGCCAACATTAAAAGCATTGCATCCACCACACCCGTTGCAAGGCACTTTAGAACTGAACACGGCGGTAGGCCCTCTGGTATACGCTTTGTCGGTCTCGACCGTATACATACTACGATCATAGGGGGCAACTTCGATCGCTTATTGCTACAGAAAGAATCCAGGTGGATTTACGAGTTAGAGGCCACTGAATATCCTGGCCTTAATGAAACGGTCGGTTTTGCGGCCTTTCTACCTAACTGATGCTTATTACTTTCTCCCTATTGGTCCTGCTGCCCCCTTTCCCTGCCCCCTTCCGCTGCTCTGGTCCTCCACTGCCCCCTGCGTCTGCGGGCTTGTATATGCTCCGAGCTGTCGCCTCCATGTGTTCTCCCCTGTGACATTCGCCGTTTATAGCTAGCATACGTTGTTGCTTAGTTTTTGTGCCCTTTGAGTGCGCTGTTTTCTCGCACGGTTTGGATCTTGGCACTGTGTTTCACAGTCTCCCTTGACCCAACCTTTCTAGTCGCCGATGTTAGTAAGACAATAGTTGTTGACTCTGAGCTAGGTTACATATATATACATTTTTTCTGGTTTGCTTGTGTTTGCATGGTTTTGCTTTATTTTTTCATATTGGTTTGTTTGTTTATACATATACGGACAAATTCTTGTGTACTTGTGTGCCGCCGTACGGCCTCCTTGCCCCTCGCCCCCGCCTCGCCCTTTCACGTATTTTTTCTATCTTACGCACCAGGCCGACCTCTTTGTCTGGCCTGCCGATTGGGCTTTGGTGGGGGCGAGGCTGCAGCTGCGTGTCCGTCGCCGCGTTAGTGCGCATGTGTACGCGTCTGTTGACGCGTACGTAATTACGCATGCGTGCTCGCGCGCGGCTGATGACGCGGCCCTATAAGGAGCCGTCGGCGGCACACATTTTCAGCCACGCCTCCCTTCGAAAAAGCCGGTAGACCCGGCGAAACATGTCAGGGCTGCCGGCGTGGTGCTAGCACCTGACTACCTTGCTGACTGCCTTGCTCTGCCACCTGCCCACCCTCCGCATTCACCCTCTGCTGGCCTGAGGCACTTTTTTGATCTTCACCCGGAAAGGCTATCCAGCTTCCTGCATACATGGGACTTTGCCTTATGGGATTCTGCCTGATTACCACAGCCATTACAGCCTGCTATACCAGCACATTGGACCTGACTTCTCTACTGGATCCCTAACCGCTCCCCCAGCCTTGGGCTTCTACACAGGGGGCTGAGCGACCAGACAACCTCCAGGAGCTAACTGGACTCCGCATTGCTGTACCAGGATTGGGTATAGTATGGCTCACGCTTCATGCCATTCCTTTTGATTTGTGCTTGTTGCTATTTGCATTTCATCTCTTCATGCTGGCTGTGCTGTTTCATCTGAACTATTGATTTGCAGATGCCATATTGGCTTCCTAGCCTCTGCTGGATGCATTGCTTCATTTTGCTTCTGTCACTTGTACCGGCTTGCTTTCATCATCATTTTTCTATTACCCTCATTTTTTTGATCAGACACTTGTTTAGGCCTATCCTTGTTTTGGGATCCCCGACCACACTAGGTGGTCGCAGGCAGTGGTGTGTCTGAGGTGTGAATGGTGACCAGGTGTGGCTTTTTGGCAGGTTACATTGGTGCTTTTTTAATATGTTTAATTATGATATTAATAAATTTTTGTAAATTTTCACCTATTTTTGGATTTCGTTATTTGTGACATATGCCCCCCGACCCCCCCTTTTTCCTTACATTTACGTTATAGGTGATTGAGTAGTTGTGTGTTAGGGTTAGAAAAAGTGGGCACTGCCAACACCAAGCCAGAGACATAACCGGGCAACGCCGGGCAATCAGCTAGTTTATAATATTAGTAGGATATATATATATATATATATATATATATATATATATATATATATATATATATATATATATATATATATATATATATATATATACAGTATATATATACAGTATATATATATATATATTATTTTTGTTTTTTACAATATTTATTTAGTGTGTGCTCATTGCAAAATCTTTCCTTACCCTGAATTACAGTCTGCAATGTATCGCAGGTGGTGATATCTTTAGTCCTGTCAGGTGCAGCTCAGCGGAATGTTTGTTTCTGAGAATTCCAATGCCAGTGATAGTAATTTCTGTTCTCCGAGAATGCTCTGGGTGGAGAAATCTGCATAGCTAAATAGCCAAGGCTAAGCATCACTGGGAAGGTGGAGCTACATACCAATATTCAGCAATATACAGACACAAGTGGGTATCCTGGAATGTTTACTGCATTCTATGTTAGTGTATCAGATTTATAAAGTATATCAGTGATGACTTACGTGTGTGTAGCGATACAGGCTGAGCAGCTGAGCCAGGCCGTAGTTTGACTGGATATTGCCGTCACCAACAAAACCAATCACTTCCCCGTGTTCTCTGCAGGAATAGTTGGGTGCCGTTGTCTTCTCACCAGACAGTATCTGCAGCACATAGCCCAGGGTGTGCCTTGGATTTCCACAAGGGTCAAATATCTGATAACCAATAGTAACATTGGGCAGAGAATTAGGGATATCGGTCATTAGATAAATACCATAGATCAATCCTAAGATGCTAACGTATCCCTCAAAGTCAATACTGCAAGACATCAAGACAGACTCACTTCTAAGACTATAGAAAAGTCACAACACTAGCAAGCAAGCATTGTTTTGAGGAGCATCAATGATTTTATATCATCGTCATCATAACCATCACCATCACCATCACCATTTGCCAAGGAAGAGAGATGTACCTGATAAAGAGCTCTCTATTTGGCCCTAATGCATCTTAAAAGCCACTTGGGCATAGTGGTCTCCAACTCTGCTAGAGACTCCCTTGTAGGCTTATGGTAGAGTGGAATGATAAACTGAGGGGTTATTTTTTCCTTCACTCTACTTATCAGCTCCTGGGCAGGTTGGAGTGGTCTTTCATCACCCAGACCACCATGCCTTGTGGAGACAGAAAAAAGGGATACTAAGACAAGGGGTTATCCAGATTCCGGATATCCGGGTAACCTGGATATCCGACCTTTTTTCAGCTATCCGACCTCTGATCCAGAGTCCGGATACCTGGGCAAATCAGGATAGCTATCTGCGGATAGTTGGCTGGCCTATGCGGATATCCGCGGATACCGCGGATATCCGCGGATATCTGACCATTGAAATACTGTCAGAGGTCCAGGATGTCCTGGGAGCCAATTAGAGGGATCCCAGCAGAAGCCCCAGCAACCAATCACAGAGGGGAACCATGCCCAGCCCCACCTGACCTCATTGAGCCAATCAGAGGGCTCCCAGCCTAAGCCCTGGCACCCAATCACAGAAAGGAACACTGGCCAGCCCCCCTGTATAATAAGGAGGGCTGCCATGATGAGACATATCGTCCCTTGCTTGTGAATGTTCACTGAGAGACATGCTTCAGTGCTGCTGGCCTACAAAGGGCTGTACACAGTGATAAACCTAAGCTGTTCAGTGATTAACCCCTATGTGTCTGTGTGTGTTCTGTGCACAGAACAGGGCAGGTGCTGCCTGATGGCCAGTTATTAGCCTTAGCTAGCTACAGTTTAGGTTAGGTTAGGGATTAGGGAATAGGAACACGTGCAAAGTGCAAAGTGCCACGTGCAAAGTGCAAAGGGCCACGTGCAAAGGGCCACGTGCAAAGTGCCATGTGCAAAACATGTGCAAAATGGCAAAGTGGCACTTTGCACGTGGCACTTTGCGTGTGGCACTTTGCACGTGGCACTTTGAACTTTGCACGTGTTTGCACATGGCACTTTGCACTTTGGACACAATGTGAGCTGCACGACTGCTGTCTGGAACCTAGGCCTGATGTTAATTGACAGCCATTTTTTTTTTTTGGGGGGGAGGGGGATTTTAAGTTCCCACATCATCAATTATTGTTCCCCTTTAAAAAATAATGATGCTACATGCCTCGTTGACCCTAAAAAAGTTTTTAAAGCAATTTAAAGGGCACTTCCGGGTTTTCTATCCAGATATCTGAATTCCCCTGGAAATCCCGGATAGTGGGGTCGGATATCCGATCCTGGTCGGATACCAAAATGCCCAAATCTGGATATCCGACCTGGATCTGGATATCTGGGTATCTGGATCCTGTCCAATCCGGATTTTGAAAAAGGGTATCCGAGCACCCCTGACTAAGACTTACCCCTGTCATACCCTGCTACAACCCGATTTGGTGCACCCCCTCCCCTATACAGTTCCTTGGTGTCTAGATGCCCCCCCCCCCCCCCCCTGCAAACCCAAAAATTTAAGTCAATTGCTTTTTACATATTTCTTTTGAAATTATATAAGGGGTTATGTACAAAGCAATAAACAAGTCATTACAGTAAATTAAAGATAAATCATACTTTGGACAAAGAGACAACTCGCGTGCTTAACCTCCCTAGCGTTCTGATGGCCGCGGGTGGTTTTTTGCAGCTATTTTTTTTTTATCATGTAGCTAGCCTAGTGCTAGCTACATGATTCCCCCCTCCCTGCTCGTTCCCTCCGACACTTCCGATCGCCGCCGGCAATCATGCCCATCAGGAAAGCCCGTTCTGAAAGTAATTTCCTTGAGGGCTTCCCTCGTCGCTATGGCGACGAACGGAATGACGTCATCGATGTCGTGACATCACAGGGAGTCCCAATCCACCCCATAGCGCAGCCTGGCAGTGATTGGCAAGGCTGGGCTAGGGGTATGCAGGGGGGAGGCCCTGTATTGCGACGGGTAGCAGCGAATCGTCGGCAAATGGTAGTGATCGGTAAGACACGCAGCTAGCAAAGTGCTAGCTGCGTGTATAAAAAAAAAAAAATCCAAATCGGCCAACCAGGGCCTGAGAAATCCACCACGGCGTTACTGGACGAGCTGAGCTCATCCGTAACGCCCAGCAGGGTAAGCAAAACATCCAAAAATGACAATTGTGATTACAGCATAGCCGTGATTTACAACCATTTTATCACTATTCGACATCGTGATCCGAATCCATGATCATTCAGCGATCACGGGTTTTAATCACGGTTTCATCTATTGGTAAGAAACATTGAATCAACGGAGATTACGTCACTGGGCCAATCAGAGGCCCCCAGCATAGAACCTAGCCAAGCAATCATAGGAGGGGAGGCTCTGCCCTCCCCTCCAGTATATAAAGTGGCGGCCATGTTGAGAGTGCTGTCCTTGCTAGACTGTTGCACTGAAAGCATCTCCAGGCCACTTGTTGCAAAGCAAGAGCATTTTGTGGTTAAAAAAGCCATTGTCATTATTGCTCTCTTACTGTATTTGATACTTGTCTCTAGTCAGTGTAGTCGTGACAGACAGTGTACTGAGTGCTGTGCTGTGCAGCTTAGTGCAGGGCTGCAGGCAGAGGCAGGGTCACTGATTTTAGTGCTCTTAGCTCTATTACTGTATTTGATACTTGTTTATTTAACTAGCCAGCCAGCCAGTGATTAACTGAAGTTACTTGTAGTCACTCAGTGTAGTAAGTGACATTGTACTGTGCCAGCGTGCAGCCAGTTACTTTCTTTTTACTGTGCTCTATTACTGTATTTGATACTTGTATATTTAGCTAGCCAGCCAGTGATCTACTGAAGTTAGTTGTAGTCACTCAGTGTAGTCAGTGACATTGTACTGTGCCAGTGTACAGTTACATTACTGTGCATAGTGCAGGCAGGCAGGTGTTCACTCATTTTACTGCTCTATTACTGTATTGAGTAGTGGCGCCGTTTGCACACTTTTTGACATGGTACTGTGCCAGTGTGTAGTTACTTTGCTATGCATAGTGCAGGCAGGCACGTGGTTACTGATTTTACTGCTCTATTACCGTATTGAGTATTTGTGCCGTCTGAGCATTTTTTGTTTTATTTTTTGTCTATTTAAAAAAAATAAAAATACAAATTGAAGCTAAACAGCCAGTAATCTACTGAAGTTATTTGTAGTCAGGCCCGCCATCAGGGGGGGACAACAAGGAGTCCCGTGACGGACCCGGGGCCTGCAGGGGGCCCCGCCCGCCTAAACACTTCCCCTCGCCGCTGGACGCCGCTGCGCTGCTTGGCTGCATCAGACCTCAATCAGCGGGCGATCACTGTGCGGGCGCTAGGACCTAGCGGACACCGCACTTATATGCGGAAGTGACATAACTTCCGCATATATAGAGCGTGGCGCGTCCGTGCGCCCGCTCTAACTGGTCCGGTCGCCCGCTGATCGAGGCCTGATGCTAGGCTGCTGGGGAGGTGAGAGGGGACCCTGTCACTCACTATATTACCTGGGGCACCTGTCACTTACTATCTAACCTGGGGGCTCCTGTCACTCACTATCTAACCTGGGGGCTCCTGTCACTCACTATCTAACCTGGGGGTCCCTGTCACTCACTACCTAACCTGGGGGTCCCTGTCAGAATTCAGAATCCAGGTGAGAGGTGTCTACCATATTAAGCCTATTTATGTGAAAATGCTGTCTATTTATGTGCCTCATGAGTGACTGCTGAATTTGTCTTGTTGGGGGCATAATGATTGCCGAATTTTTACTTGTTGGGGGCCTCATGATTTGTTAGGAGCCTCATGATTGCTGAATTTGTCTTGTTGGGGGTCACATGATTGCTAACTGCGAGACTATGGGAAAAGATGAATCATCATCATATGAGACAATAGCATTAAATCTACCTTTTTAGCTATTTAAAACAGAAAATAAAACTGGGAGGTTCTAAAAAAAATGATGGAGCACTTCCTCCTTCCGGCTTGAAATAGGAGGAAGTGCTCCATAGCAAGGCTTGCAACGCGTCCATTCGAACGCTTGCACCTCGCTGAAACGCTGAGCGGAGAGCGGCGTTCTGGGTAATTAATTCCGCCGCATCTAGCCGCTCAGCTGCAGCAATTAGAGTTTATTTGAATCACGAGTATCCACCGTGGTTATTCGTGATTAGCTCTGCCAACATGTAATGGCTATGCACATTTCTCAGTTTGTGGTGGGGGAGGGGGGGGGCAGGACTGATGATTTGTGTGGGAGCCCCAACATTTTTGATGGCGGCCCTGTTTGTAGTCACTCAGAGTAGTTAGTGACATTGTACTGTGCCAGTGTGCATTTACTTTACTGTGTGCATTTTTTTTATTTTTATTTTCTGTCAGTTAAAAAAAAAAAAAAAAATGAAGCTAACCAGCCAGTGATCTACTGGAGCTATTTGTAGTCACTCAGTGTAGTCAGTGACATTGTACTGTGCCAGTGTACAGTTACATTACTGTGCATAGTGCAGGCAAGCATGCGTTCACCATTTTACTGCTCTATTACTGTATTGAGTAATTGCGCTGTGTGCACATTTTTTGTGTTATTTTTCTTTTCTGTCTGTTAAAAAAAAACAAAAAATAAAGCTCCCTGTTGTATTCTGTCTGTACACACACATATTATTGACAGTAAAAAGCAGCACACTTTCCACCTTCAAATATTGTGCATAGAGAATGTCTGCCAGGGGCCGTGGCAGGAGAGAGAGTGCCATTGTCATGTCTGGGACTGGCCCAATGCCAGGGAGAGGGCACTCAGCTGTAGGGGATTCAGCAGTGAAGCGTCCATCAGCAGCACAGCGGACGCCGTTGCCAAACATTTTCAGCAACTTGGGTCGCTGTGTAGCCATTCAGGAGAGTCACTCACAGGCATGAATGGAGATGATGACAGAGGAGCAGCCCATTACTTGTTCCCAGACCTTCGCTGTGACCAGCACTCCCAGCAGCAGCAGCAGCCAACAACCCCCACTTGCTGTGATATCCACCCCAGCAGCCAGTGGTCAGCTCACCCCGGACGAGAGCGTTCTGTCCCTCAGTCTGGCATCTGGGGAAGTCTTGATGGCTGCCGTTGAGGAGATCATTGGGCCTGATGTGGAGGAGGTTGTGCTCGGGCCAGCACAACCAAATTTTGAGGGTGAGGAGGGATCTGTGTCTGGGGATCTTGGGGCGGAAGAGGTATTGGGGAGGTCAGAAGATGATCTGTTTCTTGATGACAAGGATGATTGGCAGGATCATTCTTATGTGCCTGAGGTCTCTGATGGCAGCTTGGAGGAGGATGAGGCACAGGAGCATAGGCAATTGCATCACCGCCACATGTCAGGCAGGGGCAGGTCCAGCAGTGGGCATGGGAGGCAGGAGCCACTTGCCGCCGCTTTCGACGGCATCAGCAGCAGCTGCACCAACACGCAATCCCAAACCAGAGGGAGAGCCACCACACGGTCTTCACACTGTAGGGTGCAGTTTACATCCCCAATATGGAACTTTTTCTATGTATCAACCCTGAATGCAAGCTATGCAGTGTGTAACTCCTGAAAAAAAACCTTAACCTTCCTGGTGGTAAGCCCGAGCTGAGCTCGGGCTATGCTGCGCTGGAGGCTATCTCAGCTTCTGGTGGGGCAATTTGGCCCATTTAAAGAGCTGTGCGCGCAGCTAGCACTTTGATCGCCACACGCACAGCTTGATCGCCGCCGCTCTACGGCGATCGTCCGCACGCAGCGGCAGAACAGGGCCTCCCCCGCCAGAGCCCTGCGCTGCCCGGACCAATGAGTTCCAGGCAGCGCTATGGGCTGGATCGGAGGTGTCTGACGTCAGGACGTCGGCTGACGTTCATGACATCATTCCGATCGTCGCCATGGCGACAGGAGAAGCCAAACAGGGGAACGCGCTATATACGCGTTCCCCTGTTTGCTATTGATGCCGACGACGATCGCAGTAGAGGGACACATGCGCCCTCTAGTGTTGTTTCATGTAGCTACCACTCTGGTAGCTTTACATGAAACAAAAACAAAAAAAACGGATTTCTGCCTATTTGGCAGAAAAAATCAGCCGCCAGGAGGGTTAAGCCAAGGGCACAACACGGCCAAGATGGGTACCTCATCCTTCCAGGCCCACCTGAAGAGCCATCACTGTAATGATTTTGCAGAGTTGAAGAGGCTGAAGGACCAGGAAGGGGGTGGTTAGAGCTGGAGACCCACCATGTGGCATTCAGGAACAGCATCAGCAGCAGCAGAATCATCCCTCCCTCACGGTTGCCAAGCCACTGTAGCAGCACGAAAACACACTTCTCCCTCCAGTGCATCCTGGGCAGCTCATGCCACAGACACTGAGGCTGGTGAGTCCAGCCAGTCCTCATTGGCCTCCTCTGATCCCTCCTCAGCTTCCCCTGCAGGACATAAGCAGACCCTGCTGAGTAACAGCTTTCAAGGTTTGACCAAGCCTCTGCCTCCTGGGCACAGGCGCATCCGGAAGCTGGACGGTTTGCTGGCCCATGCCATTTGTTCCCTGCTCCTTCCATACTCCCTGGTGCAGGAGGGGAGTGATATGCACGTGCTGCTCCAAATTGGGATCCCAGAGTGGCAAATCCCCAGCTGCCACTTTTCAAGGACCACCATCCCAGCACTGCACGAGTTTGTGGAGGCAAATGTGGTCTGTTCGATTCGATATCACCATGGACTTGTGGAGCAGCCGATTTGGGACAGACCACTACCTGTCCTTTACTGCGCACTGGGTGACAGTGGTGGAAGGGGGTGAGAACACAGCAGCAGCAGGCCAGCTGATGGTGCCACCACGTGGTATCAGGGGAGATGCAGCAGGCTCCTCTGATCCCATTCCCTAAACACCCCACAGCAAGGAAGCCTACCTAAGCAGCAGCGCAAAGCCTCACCACTGCAAGGCTCTGCTGAAATTGGTCAGCCTGGGGAAGGAGAAACTGATGGCCGCCCACATCCCGGCCACCCTCAGGGAGAAGGAGCAGAGGTGGTTGACCCGCAGAGGCCTCAAAGTTGGTTACGTGGCATCCGATAATATGGCAAACCTGGTGGCAAGCACTGCACCTGGGACAACTCGAGCACATCCCCTGCTTGGCCCATGTCCTGAATTTGGTGGTGCTGCTAGAAGATGCACTTAAGGTGGTGCACCATTTTTATTGCTCTGCCACTTCCTCTGCAACCCTGGCCCACCTGCAGCAGGTTGTGGGCCTGCCATAACACCGCCTGATCATAGATGTCCCAACTCACTGGAACTCGACCCTGGCAACATTGGATCGGCTGTGGCAGCACAGGAGGGCACTTCACAGATACATATGTGAGGCAAAAGTCTATGACAGCACCCCCAACCTGCAGGTGATCCCACTACTCCATGGAAACACATGCAGCAAGTGTGCCTGGAACCAAGATGGTGAGACGGGCTTGGGCATCCGTCTTTAAGTGGGTGCCCCTGGTTAGTCTGTTGGACAGGGTGCTGCGTGATCTAATGGAAGAGGGGAGGCAGCCCTAAGCCAGCTGGATCAGGAGCAGTTGACTGCACAGTTCAGCTCACAGGAGGAAGAGGAGGACGGAAACTTACAGGTAGTGGAGGAGGAGTTTGAGGTTCCTAAAATGGTTGCTGATGGGGAGCAGCAGAGTACTGCTGCCGTTGAGCGGGAGTGGTGGTTTCAGGAGGACACGGCACACGAAGAGGACAGGCATGCCCTCTTGGGGGTTAATGATGTGGCTGCCAATTCCAGCCTCTTCACCATGGCTGCGCATGTTGCGCTGCCTTCGCAGGGACCCCCGGGTGATCAAGATGTGTGAAAAGGAGGACATCTGTATCACCTTGATGCTGGACCCACATGTGAAGATGAAGTTAGGACAGTTCATGCCGCCATCCAGCACCGAGCGCTGCAGGAGGTCCTTGTGCGCAGACTGCAGGAAGCATTCCCCCAGCCTTCCAACCCCACTGTTGCTGTTCTAACAACCCAGTGACAGGTGCCAGTGGCAAGCAGCAGCAGCCAGCACCCTGGAGACCTGCTGAGCCTAACAAAGAGCCTGTATGCAGTGGAGCTGCCCAGAGCAGAGGTGCCAGCCACTGCATCCTCCTCCAACCAGCAGCAGCAACTGACCAGCATGGTGACTGACTACATGGGGTCATTCAGCGGACTTGACCCGACAGCCCCGTGGACCCCATGGAGTACTGGATCAAGGGACTAGAGATCTGGAGGAAGCTTGCCCAGTACACCCTGGAAGTCCTGTACTGCCCCCCTTCCAGTGTCTGAGAGATGCTTCAGTGTGGCCGGTGGTGTGGTCACCGAGAAGAGCTCTCGACAGTCCCACAGCTCTGTGAACAAACTCACTTTCCTGAACACTAACCAGGCTTGGGTGGATGGTGAGTTCCTGGTTCCTGCTGTCAGCAACAGGGAGACATGAAGTGGCTGCCTGCCTGGGAATTTGAATAATGTCTGCCTTTCCTATGCAAGTTACAACCTAATACTCCTGATTGGCCTGGTTCATTACATTTTTTGCTGTAGTGACACCTGTCATGTCCCATGCCCTCATATGCTGCTACTGCTGACACACGTTGCTCCTCCTGCTGCGGCATTTTCCCTACTGCAGTCTGTGTACCCACCACCAGGGTCCACGGATGGCGGATGCATATAATTTTTGGGCAGCATTGTCATGCTGTGGTACCACCAGTGAGGTGCCATGCTTTTCTGTGCTGCTGCTGAGTGTCCTTAGTCCTCCTGTTGCTGCCTTTGATGTCGTATTTAACGACAGAACTATGTGTTCCCACCAACAGGGTCCACGGACAACTCTGCTTGAAATATGAAGTCAGCCACATTTATTAACTGTTAAGCACACCAGTTCCCTGGCAGCCCTGCTGGTCTGTTTGGCTGCAGCAGTATACAATACAATACAATAACATTTGTAAAGCGCTTTCCTTCCATAGGACTCAAAGCACATGTGTCTGAGTAACACCAGAAACAGGCATGCAGCTAATCTTGTGTAACCAGAATGAAACAGGACTGAAAGGAGGAAATCAATCAGACACCGACACAGTCATTTAGAAAAAAAGAAAATTTGTATTATTAACCTCCCTGGCGGTAAGCCCGAACTGAGTCCGGGCTAAGCCGCCGATGAGGATTTCTCAGGCCCTGGTGGTCCGATTTGCATCATTTTTTTGGTACACGCAGCTAGCACTTTGCTAGCTGCGTGTACAAACCAATCGGACTCAGCGCCGGTTCACCGTTACCCGCCGTGCCACCTCCGACCCCTTGCGCAGCCTGGCCTATCAGCGGCAGGCAGCGCTAAGGGGTGGATCGGGACTCCTCCGTGTGCCATGACGTAGATGATGTCGATGACGTCATCCCGACGTCATCGACGTCGCCAAACGGGAGCCAAACAGGAAATCACGTTCTGAATGGGATTTCCTGTTTGCTCTGATCGCCGGAGGTGATCTGAAGGGGAGGGGGGATGCCGCTGCACAGCGGCTATCATGTAGCTAGCGCTAGGCTAGCTACAAGATAAAAAAAAAAAAAAAAATTTAATGTGCTGCGCTGCCCCCTGGCGGTTATAATAGATTGCCAGGGAGGTTACTAAAAAGAGAAAAAAAATGAAGTTGACTAGATTACACTCTAAACTAGTGTTGATCGAGCAAATTTTGTGATGTTTGAGTTTGTGGCCAACACCATCCGAACACCTCAGTGTCCGTGATGGATGCTCGGCCACGTGGCTGGAACTTGTCCTTGGCCGAACGTTCGGCCTAACGTGGCATACCTTTGGTCGAACGCGCGTCTCGCGCTGTGATTGACCGAGCGGGTCACGTGTTTGGGTGCATAAATACCCAAAAGTGCGTGATCGGCGCCATTTGCTTTGGGGTTTAGCTTTGGGTAGGTAGGGAGTTTAGCGTAGCGTACTGTCTGCCAGTGCCAGCCACAGGGCCCCAGCCTCCAGCCTCACCGCTGACAGCAGCACCCACAGAGCCTCACTGCTAGCCAGGCCAGCCACAGGGCCCCAGCCTCACCACTGACAGCAGCACCCACAGGGCCTCACTGCCAGCCAGCCAGGCCAGCCACAGGGCCCCAGCCTCCAGCCTCACCACTGACAGCAGCTGCAGCACCCACAGGGCCTCACTGCCAGCCAGGCCAGCCACAGTGCCCCAGCCTCATGCTGACAGCAGCACCCACAGAGCCTCACTGCTAGCCAGGCCAGCCACAGGGTCCCAGCCTCACCCCTGACAGCAGCACCCACAGGGCCTCACTGCCAGCCAGGCCAGCCACAGGGCCCCAGCCTCACCGCTAACAGCAGAACCCACAGGGCCTCACTGCCAGCCAGGCCAGCCACAGTGCCCCAGCCTCACGCTGACAGCAGCACCCACAGAGCCTCACTGCTAGCCAGGCCAGCCACAGGGTCCCAGCCTCACCGCTGACAGCAGCACCCACAGGGCCTCACTGCCAGCCAGGCCAGCCACAGGGCCCCAGCCTCACCGTTGACAGCAGCACCCACAGGGCCTCACTGCCAGCCAGGCCAGCCACAGGGCCCCAGCCTCCAGTCTCACCGCTGACAGCAGCACCCACAGAGCCTCACTGCTAGCCAGGCCAGCCACAGGGCCCCAGCCTCACCGCTGACAGCAGCACCCACAGGGCCTCACTGCCAGCCAGGCCAGCCACAGGGCCCCAGCCTCACCGCTGACAGCAGCTGCAGCACCCACAGGGCTGTTAAAAATCCACACATATTTTCAGTGACTTTTGTTGCATATTGTTTATTAAAAAAACACTTTCAGTGCCACCAAGTGGGATCACTTGCGTACCACCAGGTGCGCAGAGGTTGTTCTGATGAGCTCTACTCCACTGCACACATATGAGCCCACCATGAGTTCCTCACAGACCTCCGCTGTGAGCAGCACTACCAACAACAGCAACAGCCAATGCCCCACGCAAGTTATAACATCCACTCCAGCAGCCAGTGATCAGCAGCAGCCCTCCCTGGACAAGAGCAGTGTGTCCCTCGGTCCGGTGCCAGGGTGATTATTCAGGGCTGCCATTGAGGAGATGATGGGGCCTGATGTGGAGGAGGAGGTTGGGCTCAGGCCAGCATCCCAAGTTAATGTTGAGGACGATGAGGGGTCTGTGTCTGGGGATGTTGGGGTGGCAGAGGTGGTGGGGGGGGGGGTCAGGAGAAGAGTTCTATGATGATGATGATGATGATCGGGATGATCTGTGTGTGCCTCAGACCCCGAAAAACATGTTGTATCGTGTGTTTAGGTACTAAAATCTGCCCGGGTCCACGGATGCATATAATTTTTGGGCAGCACTATCAAACTGTGGTACTACCAGTGAGTTGGCATGGTCCTTCTGTGCTGCCGCACTGACCATCCACTTTGTCCAGTGCCAGCATTACATGATCACGTGGTCCGCAAAATCACCCGAAGCCTGAAAAATGTCATTGCCTGCAAGGTTCACCTCACCACTGACACCTGGACGAGTGCGTTTGGCCAGGGTCGGTACATCTCCCTTTCGGCGCACTGGGAGAACCAGCCTGGCAGCGACTCCTCACCCGCTACGGAACAGGTGTTGCCAACGCTGCAAATTGCCGGACCTGCGTACCTGCGAGTCAATGACAACAGCGACCTCTCTGGCTCCTTCTCCACCGCCTCTCCAAGCTCTACCTCATCCGGCATCGCTAACCCAGCAACAGGAGCGTTGAAGCGGTGCAGCACAGCTGTTGCCATGCGTCAGCAAGCCTCAAGCCTTACTGAAGCTGATCTTCATTGGAGATAAGCAGCACACAGGTGCAGAAATTTGGAAGGCAATCAAGGAACAGACCCAGTTGTGGCTGGCACCACTGCACCTGGAACCAGGCATGGTTGTGTGTAGTGTTGGGCGAACACCTGGATGTTCGGGTTCGGGAAAGTTCGCCGAACATGGCCGCGATGTTCGGGTGTTCGTGCCGAACCCCGAACATAATGGAAGTCAATGGGGACCCGAACTTTCGTGCTTTGTAAAGCTTCCTTACATGCTACATACCCCAAATTTGCAGGGTATGTGCACCTTGGGAGTGGGTACAAGGGGAAAAAATATTTGCAAAAGAGCTTAAAGTTTTTGAGAAAATTGATTGTAAAGTTTCAAAGGAAAAACTGTCTTTTAAATGTGGAGAATGTCATGTTTCTTTGCACAGGTAACATGCTTTTTGTCGCCATGCAGTCATAAGTGTAATACAGAGAAGAGGTTCCAGGAAAAGGGACCGGTAACGCTAACCCAGCACCAGCAGCAGCACACGTGATGGAACAGGAGGAGGCGCAGGAGGAGAAGGCCACGCTTTGTGAGACACAACAACCCAGGCCTTGCATGAGGACAAAAAGCGTGTGGATAGCATGCTTTGTACCGCCATGCATGCATGCAGTCATAAATGTAATAAAGATAAGAGGTTCAATAAACAGGGACCGGGCGGCAACGCTAACCCAGCAGCAGCAGACGTGATGGAACAGGAGGAGGCGCAGGAGGAGAAGGCCACGCTTTGTGAGACACAACAACCCAGGCCTTGCATGAGGACAATGAAGCGTGCGGATAGCATGCTTTGTACCGCCATGCATGCAGTCATAAATGTAATAAAGATAAGAGGTTCAATAAACAGGGACCGGGCGGCAACGCTAACCCAGCAGCAGCAGACGTGATGGAACAGGAGGAGGCGCAGGAGGAGAAGGCCACGCTTTGTGAGACACAACAACCCAGGCCTTGCATGAGGACAATGAAGCGTGCGGATAGCATGCTTTGTACCGCCATGCATGCAGTCATAAATGTAATAAAGATAAGAGGTTCAATAAACAGGGACCGGGCGGCAACGCTAACCCAGCAGCAGCAGACGTGATGGAACAGGAGGAGGCGCAGGAGGAGAAGGCCACGCTTTGTGAGACACAACAACCCAGGCCTTGCATGAGGACAATAAAGCGTGCGGATAGCATGCTTTGTACCGCCATGCATGCAGTCATAAATGTAATAAAGATAAGAGGTTCAATAAACAGGGACCGGGCGGCAACGCTAACCCAGCAGCAGCAGACGTGATGGAACAGGAGGAGGCGCAGGAGGAGAAGGCCACGCTTTGTGAGACACAACAACCCAGGCCTTGCATGAGGACAAAAAGCGTGCGGATAGCATGCTTTTTATCGCCATGCAGTCATAAATGTAATAAAGATGAGAGGTTCCATAAACAGGGACCGGCAACGCTAACGCAGCAGCAGCAGCACACGTGGAACAGGAGCAGGCGCAGGAGGTGAAGGCCATGCTTTTTGAGACACAACAACGCCGGCCTTGCATGAGGACAAAAAGCGTGCGGATATAGCAGCAATGCTTTTTGCCGCCATGCAGTCATAAATGTAATAAAGATGAGAGGTTCAATAAACAGGGACCGGAAACGCTAAACCATCCCAGATGTTCATTGGTCATGTTACTTAGTTGGGGTCCTGGAGTGTTGCGTAGTCGTTTCCAATCCAGGATTGATTCATTTTAATTTGAGTCAGACGGTCTGCATTTTCTGTGGAGAGGCGGATACGCCGATCTGTGACGATGCCTCCGGCAGCACTGAAACAGCGTTCCGACATAACGCTAGCTGCCGGGCAAGCCAGCACCTCTATTGCGTACATTGCCAGTTCGTGCCAGGTGTCTAGCTTTGATACCCAATAGTTGAAGGGTGCAGATGGATGGTTCGACACAGCTACGCCATCTGACATGTAGTCCTTGACCATCTTCTCCAGGCGATCGGTGTTGGAGGTGGATCTGCACGCTTGCTGTTCAGTGGGCTGCGGCTGCATGGGTGTCAGAAAATGTTCCCACTCCAAGGGCACTGCCGATACCATTCCCTTTTGGGCACTAGCTGCGGCTTGCGTTGTTTGCTGCCCTCCTGGTCGTCCTGGGTTTGCGGAAGTCAGTCTGTCGGCGTACAACTGGCTAGAGGAGGGGGAGGATGTCAATCTCCTCTCTAAAGTCTCCACAAGGGCCTGCTGGTATTCTTCCATTTTGACCTGTCTGACTCTTTATTCAAGCAGTTTTGGAACATTGTGTTTGTACCGTGGATCCAGAAGGGTATAAACCCAGTAATTGGTGTTGTCCAGAATGCGCACAATGCGTGGGTCGCGTTCAATACAGTCTAGCATGAATTGAGCCGTGTGTGCCAGAGTCCTACCAGAATCCTCATCATCCTCTTGTGAGCGTTGTGATAGTTGTTGTGATGCATCATAGTCGTCACCTTCCTCCTGGTCTGCTTCTGCTGACCATTCGCGCTGAATTGTGGAAGTCCAACGTGCACCGCTCTGGCCCTCGTCAGTGGTGGCAGGAAATTCCTGCTCCAACTCCAGCCGTTCCTCCTCCTCTTCTTCGTCATAGCTGCTGCTGGGGCCAGCGTTTCCTGAGGCGGATGGCCTGATGTTGGTACCATCACGCTGATCGTTTTCTCCTTCAGATTCCCCCAGTTGCATCATGACAGCTGTTTTCTTGATTTTCAACATTGACCTCTTCAGTAAACACAGCAGTGGTATGGTAATGCTGACTGAAGAGTTGTCACTGCTCACAAGCAACGTGGATTGCTCAAAATTTTGGAGGACTTGGCAGAGGTCCAACATGTTGGCCCAATCGGATCCACAGAAGCTTGGCAGCTGGCCGGATGCGCCTCGGTACTGCGCCGTCATGTACTGGACCACTGCACTCTTCTGCTCACAAAAGCGGGCTAGCATGTGCAGCGTAGAATTCCAGCGCGTAGGGACATCACACAGCAAGCGATGGTGGGGGAGATTGAAGCGCTCCTGCATCTTGGCGAGTGCCCCCGAAGCAGTACTGGAATTTCTACAATGTTTGGACACTCGACGCACCTTCAACAGAAGATCGGGCACGCCTGGGTACGTCCTCAGGAACCGCTGAACTACTAGGTTCATCACGTGCGCCAGGCAAGGGATGTGTGTCAGCTTAGCCAACCTT
The DNA here is from genome assembly GCF_040937935.1 of Hyperolius riggenbachi. Taxonomy (NCBI): domain Eukaryota; kingdom Metazoa; phylum Chordata; class Amphibia; order Anura; family Hyperoliidae; genus Hyperolius; species Hyperolius riggenbachi. The sequence goes on along the minus strand of NC_090646.1, from coordinate 31,729,740 downwards.
AAAGCGCGAATGAGATTACTCCCATTATCACACACAACCATGCCCGGTTTCAGGTCCAGCGGTGCCAGCCACAAATCCGTCTGTTCCTTTATTCCCCTCCAAATTTCCTCCCCTGTGTGCTGCTTATCCCCAAGGCAGATCAGCTTCAGCAACGCTTGCTGACGCATGCCAACAGCTGTGCTGCACTGCTTCCACGATCCTACTGCTGCTGTTGCTGGGTTAGCGTTTCCGGATGAGGTACAGCTTTGAGATGCGTTGGAGGAGAAGGAGTCAGAGAGGTAGGTGCTGCTGTTGTTATCCAGTGGGAGGGACGGCGGTGCAGCTGTTTGCGGCGTGGGCAACACCCGCGCCGTAGCAGGTGAGGAATCGCTGCCAGGCTCCACAAGGTTCACCCAGTGCGCGGTAAGGGAGATGTATCGACCCTGGCCGAACGCACTCGTCCAGGTGTCAGTGGTGAGGTGAACCTTGCAGGCAACGGCATTCTTCAAGCTTCGGGTTATTTTGCTGACCACGTGCTCATGCAACTCAGGCACTGCAGAGCGCGCAAAGTGGTACCGGCTGGGAACCACGTAACGTGGGATGGCCACTGACATCATGCCCTTGAAGCTGTTTGTCTCCACCACTCGATATGGCAGCATTTCGCAGGCCAGAAGCTTGGCTATGCTGGCTGTTACTGCCACGGCCCGGGGGTCATTTGCTGGCAATTTCCTCTTGCGCTCAAACATCTCCGACACAGACAACTGAACCGTAGGGCTGCACACTGAAGGGCTGTTGGTTGTTGTGTTTGATGATGAACACTGGGAGACCTCAAGAGCACTACTCCGGAAAGTGACAGTGTCAGCGTCGTCTGATGTTTGCGAATGTTGTGAACCACGCAATGGCTGGGCTACTGCTGCTGCTGAGGCGGGTCTGGTGGTGAGTCTGGTGAACCCAAGGGAGGCAGTGTTGTTGCTGGTACCCTGTCCTGCCGCGTTTGCCCACAGAGTGGGATGTTTGGATAGCATGTGGCGGCTCATGCTGGTGGTGGAGAGGTTGTTAATACTTTTCCCCCTGCTCAGGCGGGTCTTGCACACCTTGCAAATCACCATGGTAACATCCTCAGTGCAGTCTTCAAAGAAAGCCCAGACTTTGGAGCACCTGCCTTGCTGGCGATTTCTGTTTGCTCCTCTTTTGCCTCTCACTTGAACTTCCACGCTTGTGGTGCCTGAAATTGCGCGCCGCCTACCTTGTGGCACAAGGCGAACTCGTGCACGTGCAGCAGTGGGTTCTTCAACAGACTCATCTGTGCTGCTGCTACGACGGCGATGTTCTCGTTCACAAACAAAATCTGGGTCTATGTCCACATTGTCCATACCCTCCTCTTCCATCTCCTGAAACTCGTCATATGTCATTGTGGGGGGCCGCCGCCGTGGAGTAGAGCTCCCCAAAACAACCTCTGCGCAGCTCACTCCAACGTCGTCTTCCAGAGCTTCTCGGCCTACCTCCTGCAATTGCAACCCCTCCTGCCCAACTTGCTCTGGGATTTGGGTTACAAAGTCCTCGGACTCGCCTTGTATTTCAGTGCCCGGTGCATTTCCCACACTAAATGGTTGTGAATCCGGGCACAACATTTCTGGCTGTTCCTCCATTGACCTTTCAAAGGTGGAAGTTTGTTGGCCTGGGAATAGCTCCTGCGAATACCCCATTGTGTCCTGAGGTAATTCATCGGACTGGTTATCTGGCAGTTGTGTGCGTGGTGTCGCTGCCGGTTGTGTCAGCTTTGTGCCCACTGGCTCCTTGTAACTGGCTGAGGACTCGGACCTCGTGCGTGATGTGCTGGTGCTGCTTAACCCACTGCTGGACGCTTGAGAGGTCATCCAAGTAATTATCTGGTCCTGTTCTTTTGGATCTGTGAGGGTGGTTGTCCTGGACAACATGGGCGGTATTGAGTGGGTTTTCTTGGGTGCTCCCCTGTGGCCTGTACGTGAACCGTCAGGGGAAACACCTCTTCCCTTGCCCCTCCCTCTTTCACCGGATTTCTTCCTCATTTCACTTATCCTTAAAGTACACGCTGACTGGCAGCAGTACAGTGGCAGTACAGAAATGCTATACAGTGGTGGGTGAGCGGTGTACCACTATTGCCAGCAGCGACACAGAGCACAATGCTATACAGTGGCGGGTGAGCGGTGTACTACTGTTCCCAGGCCCAGCAGAAACAGAGTGGAAGTAAACACAATGCTATATAGTCTGGCTGAGCCGTGTACACAGAGTGGCAGTACACACAATGCTATATAGTCTGGCTGAGCGGTGTACACAGAGTGTCAGTAAACAATGCTATATAGTCTGGCTGAGCGGTGTACACAGAGTGGCAGTACACACAATGCTATATAGTCTGGCTGAGTGGTGTACACAGAGTGTCAGTAAACAATGATATATAGTCTGGCTGAGCCGTGTACACAGAGTGTCAGTAAACAATGGTATATAGTCTGGCTGAGCGGTGTACATAGAGTGTCAGTAAACAATGGTATATAGCCTGGCTGAGCGGTGTACACAGAGTGTCAGTAAACACAATGCTATATATAGCGTGGCTGAGCGAGGTGCACAGTGGCAGTACACACAATGCTATATAGTCAGGCTAAGCCGTGTACACAGAGTGTCAGAAAACACAATGCTATATATAGCGTGGCTGAGCGAGGTGCACAGTGGCAGTACACACAATGCTATATAGTCTGGCTGAGCGGTGTACACAGAGTGTCAGTAAACAATGCTATATAGTCTGGCTGAGCGGTGTACACAGAATGGCAGTACACACAATGCTATATAGTCTGGCTGAGCGGTGTACACAGAGTGTCAGTAAACAATGATATATAGTCTGGCTGAGCCGTGTACACAGAGTGTCAGTAAACAATGGTATATAGTCTGGCTGAGCGGTGTACACAGAGTATCAGTAAACAATGGTATATAGTCTGGCTGAGCGGTGTACACAGAGTGTCAGAAAACACAATGCTATATATAGCATGGCTGAGCGAGGTGCACAGTGCAGTGGCAGTACACACAATGCTATATAGTCAGGCTAAGCCGTGTACACAGAGTGTCAGAAAACACAATGCTATATATAGCGTGGCTGAGCGAGGTGCACAGTGGCAGTACACACAATGCTATATAGTCAGGCTAAGCCGTGTACACAGAGTGTCAGAAAACACAAGGCTATATATAGCGTGGCTGAGCGAGGTGCACACAGTGGCAGTACACACAATGCTATATAGTCAGGCTAAGCCGTGTACACAGAGTGTCAGAAAACAAAATGCTATATATAGCGTGGCTGAGCGAGGTGCACAGTTCAGTGGCAGTACACACAATGCTATATAATCAGGCTAAGCCGTGTACACAGAGTGTCAGAAAACACAATGCTATATATAGCGTGGCTGAGCGAGGTACAGTGGCAGTACACACAATGCTATATAGTCAGGCTAAGCCGTGTACACAGAGTGTCAGAAAACACAAGGCTATATATAGCGTGGCTGCTGAGCCAGGTGCACACAGTGGCAGTACACACAATGCTATATAGTCAGGCTAAGCCGTGTACACAGAGTGTCAGAAAACAAAATGCTATATATAGCGTGGCTGAGCGAGGTGCACAGTGCAGTGGCAGTACACACAATACTATATAGTCAGGCTAAGCCGTGTACACAGAGTGTCAGAAAAAACAATGCTATATATAGCGTGGCTGAGCGAGGTACAGTGGCAGTAAACAATGCTATATATAGTCTGGCTGAGCGAGCGGTGTACACTACTGTTCCCAGCAGCGACACACAATGACTGGGGGGGACCCTGGCTAGCGTGGCTGGAGCGCGAACTACCCTGCCTGCCTACCCAAAGCTAAACCCACAGACAAATGGCGGAGATATGATGTGGTTCGGGTATTAATTTACCTGAACCACGTGACCGTTCGGCCAATCAGAGCGCGTTCGGGTCCGAACCACGTGACCCGTTCGGCCAATCACAGCGCTAGCCGAACGTTCGGGGAACGTTCGGCCATGCGCTCTTAGTTCGGCCATGCGGCCGAACGGTTTGGCCGAGCACCGTCAGGTGTTCGGCCGAACTCGAACATCACCCGAACAGGGTGATGTTCTGCAGAACCCGAACAGTGGCGAACACTGTTCGCCCAACACTAGTTGTGTGTGATAATGGGAGCAATCTCATTCGCGCCTTACAGTTGGCAAAGCTAAAACACATCCCTTGCCTGGCCCACGTTCTGGACCTAGTTGTTCAGCGGTTCCTGTGGACATACCCAAACGTGGCGGATCTTCTGCTGAAGGTGCGGCGAGTGGCCAAACATTTCCGAAAGTCCAGTGCCACTTCGGCCGCACTCACCAAGTTGTAGCAGCGCTTCAGTTATGCCTGCAGTTTGTCGCCATGCCAGGCCTGGGTTGTGTCACAAAGCGTGGCCTTGCTCTCCTGTAGTACCTCCTCTTCAATCCTGTGTGCTGCGGGGTTAGCGTTGCCGGTCCCATTGGTAGTACTACGACAGCTTTCCAGGATCTCATTTGCCCCCCCCCCCCCCCCCCCCACACACACACACACACTATTCCCAAGCCATTTTGCAGAAGTTTCCCTCATTTTTTAAGGTTTTTCTGGCCTGCAAAGCAGAAATATTCGGGTCCCAATTGACTTGCATTGGGTTCGGAATTCAGCCCGAACATGCCGAATATTGAGCGACGTTCGGCCGAACCGAACCCGAACATTTTGGTGTTCGATCAACACTACTCTAAACCAATAGTAATACTTTTTGTGACTTCATCTGTTAAGTCTCACTATCAACACACAGGGCCGGATTTGTACTTTTTACCGCCCTAGGCCAACAGTCAACAACCGCCCCAGTCAGTGACATGACTATACATTTTATAGTGCTTTAGAAGATGTCAGCAATATATAAATACATAATATGGTAGGTTATGGTATGTATTAGATTGTGAGCTCCTCTGAGAACAATGACATGATTATGTACTCCGTAAAGTGCTGCAGAACATGTCGGTGCTATTTAAATACATAATAATAATATGGTAGGACATTAGACTATGGTAGGATTATATTGCGAGCTCCTCTGAAGACAGTCAGTGACATGACTATGTACTCTATAAAGTGCTGCAGGAGATGTCACTGCTATATAAACATCAGAATAATAGTATGGCAGGACAATAGACTATGATTATGGTAGGGATTAGATTGTGAGCTCCTCTGAGGACAGTCAGTGACATCACTATGTACTCTGTAAAGTGCTGCAGAAGATGTCAGTGCTATATAAATACATCATAATAATAATAATATGGTAGGATTAGAGTGTGAGCTCCTCTGAGGACAGTCAGCAACATGACTATGTACTCTGTAATGTGCTGCAGGAGATGTCACTGCTATATAAATACATAATAATAGTATGGCAGGGCAATAGACTATGATTATGGTAAGGATTAAACTGCGAGCTCCTCTGAGGACAGTCAGTGACATCACTATGTACTCTGTAAAGTGCTGCAGAAGATGTCGGAGCTACAACATGCATAATGATAATAGGATAAACAGACTATGGTAGGGATTAGATTGTGAGTTCCTGTGCGGACAGTTGAAAGTCAAAAGAGAGAGGGGAAAAGAATAGAGATGGGAAGGGGGGAAAAGCAAGGGAGAGACAGCACAAGATGGAATAGGAAAAAAGAGAGAGGGAACAAGATGGAGATGAGGGGATGGGGAAAAAGACAGAAATAGAGAATACATGGTAGAGGACAAGAGAGGGAAAATGTGATCTGAAGGAAAGTAAAAGGCTGGATCAGGAAAACAGACCCTTTACCCGTCACAGTGGACTGACTAAAAATAGGCAATAAATCAGGCAAGCTTGTTTACTTAGAAGTGCTGACCTCTTTACTTTGATCTGTTTTCTAATGACCCCTGCGTGTGCACGGAGCTTCTGTATCATAGCGCTGTGCTTCCTGACCACTGACACGTCTGTACAATGTCAGTGATAGCCCTGCTTGCATCTCCATCACAACGTTCCCCTCACTTACTTCACTACTTACAGAGCTTGCAGATCGTTAGCAGCGTGGTGGCTCACAGTGATGATGAGAGAGGCAGTAAGTGATTACTTCCTGAATTATACAGCTGCCGTTCGTTGCAGGGCACCGCTCTCTCATCACTGTGAGCCTCGCTGTTGATGACCTGCAGCTTTCTGCATCCAGTGCAGTTAGCGGAGAGCTGTGAAGGAGGGCGAGTAGATCATAATCACTCTGATCATGAGGGCGGGCGGGCAGACGGACCAGCTGCAGTACGGAGAGGACGCAATCAAAACATTGCACACAGGGCAGATATGAAGCAGCTGATTGGCTGTCAGCTGCAGGCCGCCCTAGCTCAAGCCCCGCCCTAGGCCCCAGCCTACTTGGCCTGCCCACAAATCCGGCCATGTCAACACACAGTCAATTTCTTAGACAACATGCATTGAGACTTCTAACCATTTATTTCTGGAACCTTAATATATTCTTTGCTGCTCAGCAAAACTCCATATATGGTACACTACCCTAGTGACTAAAGGATATTTCCATATTAACCTGGTGGGGCGTTTTCCCCTTTTTCATACCTAGCCACTGACCAGGCCCAAACGTGGCGTAGATAGATTCTTCCAACAAATAACTGTCACAGTTGTGTTACAGATGAGCAAATTAATATATTAATGAATTAATATATTAGTAAATAAAAAAAAATTCTTAATAAATATCCACACTAAAATTAATACATTAGTCCATTAATAAATTAAATAGATTAATCAATAAATAAATAGTGTAGTTAAAAAATTAGGAAGTTACTGAAGTAGGAAATAGAAGGAATTACGGTTATAAATATCTATATATATAATAGAGTAAGAGCCTCAACCTTCAAACAAGAATAAGAAGTAGCGCCCCGCCCCCAGGGCCGGTCCAAGCAAGAAGAAGGGGCCGGTCCAAGCAAGAAGAAGGGGCTGGTCCAAGCAAGAAGAAGAAGTAGTGTCATATCAAACCAAGGGCAAAGAGAGATAATTTGCATATTCAGTAGCAGTGCATTGTGGGTAACCACAAATGTTCACTTATAGCTGAATTATTACAGATCTGCTTCTGTTTTAAGAAGGAAAATTACACCAAGCTTTGCTTTTTTTAGTAGGAGGGCTTTTTGGTCTCTTTTATCCTCCTATACATTCTTAGTAGTTTGGGTCACCCTGAGCTGCTTGGTTACTCTGTTGTACTGGTCCAAGCCCTATCTCATACAGTCATATTAATCCCTGCTATGTACTGATGAGGGCTAAAAGTCTAAAACAGCCTGTCACATGTGGGTTTGATATGACTATGTAAAATGTAAAGCTGTAGGGCTTGATTCACAAAGCAGTGCAAACTGTTTAGCTCGGATGTGCTAAACAGTTAGCACGTGAAGTGCCGTTCATGGACTTTTGTGCGCAAAGTACCGTGATTTGCGCTAATGCGGTCTTTTGCGTGCGCAATTTGCCACGATTTGTGCGATCGTTCAAATCGCGGTACTTTACGCGCGCAAAAGTCTGCGAACGGCACTTCACGTGCTAACTGTTTAGCACACGTGCTTAACAGTTTGCACCGCTTTGTGAATCAGGCCCATAGGCTTGCTTGACTTACCAAGGGTGAAAAGGAATAATTTGCATATTTAGTAGCGGTGCATTGTGGGTAACCACAAATGTTCACTTATAGCTGAATTATTGCAGATTTGCTTCTGTTTTAAGAAGGCAAATTACACCAAGCTTTGCTTTTTTTTAGTAGGAGGGCTTTTTGGCCCCTTTTTCCCCCTATACATTCCGAGTGGTTTGGGTCACCCTGAGCTGCTTGGTTACTCTGTTGTACTGGTCCAAGCCCTATCTCATACAGCCATATCAATCCCTGCCATGTACTGATGAGGACTGAAAGTCTGAAACAGGCTGTCACATGTGGGTTTGATATGACTGTGTAAAATGTAAAGCTATAGGGCCTGATTTGCAAAGCAGTGCAAACTGTTTAGCATGTGAAGTACCACGATTTGCGCGGTCGCAGTCTTTGCGTGCACAATTTGCTGCGAGTTTCATGATTGTGGAGTTTTGCGCGCGCAAAGTGCTGCGATTCGCGGCAAATTGCGCGGGCAAAAGACCGCTATCGCGCAAATTGCGGCACTTTGCGCGTGCAAATGTCCGCGAATGGCACTTCACGTGCTAACTGTTTGCATTGCTTTGTGAATCAGGCCCATAGGCTTGCTTGACTTACCAAGGGTGAAAAGGAATAATTTGCATATTTAGTAGCAGTGCATTGTGGGTAACCACAAATGTTCACTTATAGCTGAATTATTGCAGATTTGCTTCTGTTTTAAGAAGCCAAATTACACCAAGCTTTGATTTTTTTAGTAGAAGGTCTTTTTGGTCTCTTTTATCCCCCTATACATTCCGAGTAGTTTGGGTCGCCCTGAGCTGCTTGGTTACTCTGTTGTACTGGTCCAAGCCCTATCTCACACAGCCATATCAATCCTTGCCATGTATAGATGAAGACCAAAAGTCTAAAACAGGCTGTCACATGTGGATTTGATATGGTTGTGTAAAATTTAAAGCTATAGGCTTGGAATACACCAGTGGATCTGGATGCTTGCTTGGGTTACTAAGGGTGAAAAAGAATATTTGGCATATTTAGTAGCAGTGCATTGTGGGTAATCACAAATGTTCACTTATAGCTGAGTTGTTGCAGATTTACTTCTGTTTTAAAAAGGCAAATTACACCAATACAGTGGGTGGCATTGCAGGAAGTGACAACAGTGGAACACACGCTGGAACACGGAAGAGGTGAGGCATCCCTGCCCTGCTGCCTTTTACTAATAGTGGCGGCTGCTACTGTGCTTAAGCAGGAGGGGGAGCGCACAGGGGGGACCCAGGGGAGGGAGGGAGGGAGGGAGGGTTCCTGCTGAGCTTAAGCTGGAGGGGGAGCACACATGAGGGACCCAGTTGAGGGGGGGTCCGACCCCCCTCCCGCCGCTGTGCCCAATACCCCCTTTCTGCCCTCTACCCCCTTATGCAGCGTATGCTACGCCACGGGTCAGCTAGTATAAATTAGTTAATAGATATATTAGGAAAAGGTTAATTAAATAAAAAAGTATATTCTCTGTCTTCCTTTAAAATAATTAACTGTTATGTTTCCATTCTTCTTTAGGTGAATTTTCCCTAACCAAAATCTTTACGGAGATGGAAGAATGAAAAAAGAAGTATGTCAGGTGAGTTTTTCCTTTCTATTCCTTGGTTCACTCATGCAACTTCCTTTTTCCACAGGATGATCCAGTTACCAACCGACACAGTCTCTCCAAAGGTAATTAACCAATAACTTTCATTTAAACTGGTAACTTCCTTGTATTAATCTTCTCCTTTCCTTTCTGGCTCCTGGAACGTCAGACTCTAGGTAAGTATCTCTTTCTCTAAAACAACTGTTGACCTTTTTTTTTCTTTTTAAAGTAAGCAGTTCATGTATTTATTATACCTTAGTCGCTATATAAAGCAGTCGGCGGAGGCCTTTTCAGTCTATAGGAATATTGAGGCACAGCATTAAGGATATTATCTCTTAGATGAACATAAACAAATAACTGGCTATAGCAGGCAGTAATCTCAGTCCATATGCTTGAGCACAGTAACCATATGCAGAATACAGGTTGCTATGGGTTACACAAAACACTTAAACCAATGTTGGGCATTGGGAATCATTAAAGGGACTCCGAGCAGTGCAGAAACTATGGAAAGATGCATATCATTTTAAAGCTCTCTTTCTCCTCTTTCCAATGATATATAAACCACCGCCCTACGCCTTTTAGTTTTCGCTATTTTCGCGATTGAAATTGCCGCGGCCGCGATTTCGATCGCGAAAATAGAGAAAACTAAAAGGCGTAGGGCAACGATTTAGGTGTCGTCAGAAAGAGGAGAAAGAGAGCTTTAAAATGATATCCATCAAGCCATAGTTATATTGTATTACACAGGACGACACTTTCCCCAGTGTCAGCAGCTCCATTTTGCTGAATGGAGCTGCTGACTTTGACAAAAAGTCACCCTGTGTAATACAATATAACTATGGCTTGATGGATATCATTTTAAAGCTCTCTTTCTCCTCTTTCTGACGACACCTAAATCGTTGCCCTACGCCTTTTAGTTGTCTCTATTTTCGCGATCGAAATCGCGGCCGCGGCAATTTCAATCGCGAAAATAGCGAAAACTAAAAGGCGTAGGGTGGCGGTTTATATATCATTGGAAAGAGGAGAAAGAGAGCTTTAAAATGATGTGCATCTTTCCATAGTTTCTGCACTGCTCGGAGTCCCTTTAAGGGGGTAGGCCTCACTTAATTTAGGCATCTGATTTACATCTTCTCACTTCCCAACTGATGATGGATTGTGGCCAGAGAGCAATACAAAAATACAGTTCTCAAATGGTAAATGAGCAAAAGAAAAAACAAAAAACAAAAAAAAAAAAATCATTTGACAGACAGGCAGTAATAAAACTCAGGCTCAGCTCTTTCCTGCACCTTTCTCCACTGTCAGCTTAATTTTGCTATAAAGTACACTCCACGGATGCTGTTATACTGTTTTCTTCCCTATAGATTAGCTTGGTACAAATAGGGATTATACTCATCACTCCGGAGGCCGCAATGTGGACTCTCCATCCGCTGCCCTTGTTACCAGCCTCCTTACTGTAATTTTCTATCTCTCTCTAGGCTGCACAGATCCCCCTTGGATAGTATTTGGGGGCTGCAGGAAGATTCCTTTTGATGCCCGCTGGCTCCCCCGCTCCTTCCTGCTGCTGTCTCTGTCAGACAGTCTCAGCAGCCTCAGCCGTGTCCTCCCTCCTGTCTCTCTGCCGCCTAACTGCACCACCACACACAGGGAACTGGCTAAATTCAGTTCCCTCAATGGATTCCCTGCGCGCCACTCAATCCCCTCTCCTCGTACTCTCTGCGCGAACGCCCCCCTTGTCCCTCTGGCTTCACCGCGCTCGCTCCCCGCCGCACGTTCCCTGTTGCCTGGCAACCTGGAGGAGTGCATGAGATAATACTGTCGCGTGCACTCCCCTGCTCCTCCGCAGCCCAGCATCTGACCACCAGTCAGCAGCCAAAGAGTCAGCAGCCAAAGAGCTGCTGCTCAGGCTACACTTGTCAGATCTGACAATAATGTCAGAAACACCTGATCTGCTACATGCTAGTTCAGGGGCTATGGCTAAATGTATTAGAGGCAGAAGATCAGCAGGACAGCCAGGTAACTGGTATTGCTTAAAAGTAAACAAATAGGACAGCCTCCATAGCACTCTTGTTTCAGTTGCCCTTTAAAGGAGAACTGAAGAGAGAGGTATATGGAGGCTGCCATGTTTATTTCCTTTGAAGCAATACCTTTTTGCTGGCTGCCCTGCTGATCCTCTGCCTCTAATATAATTAGCCATAGCCCCTGAACAAGCATGCAGCAGATCAAGTGTTTCAGACTTTAAAGTCAGATCTGACAAGACTAGCTGCATGCTTGTTTCTGGTGTTATTCAGATACTACTGCAGGGAAATAGACCAGCAGGGCTGCCAGGCAACTGGTATTGATTAAAGGAAATAAATATGGCAGCCTCCGTATACCTCTTACTTCAGTTCCCCTTTAAGGGCAATAGTTGGAATAAGTGGGCATTTTTTTTCAAAAGGTAGTTCCTTTTGTAGAAAATCAATTTTAAACATTTTTTGAACAGAAAAGTATTTTTAAAAATATAATCAACTAGCCGACCCGCGGCGTAGCATATGCCACATAAGGGGGTAGAGGGCAGAAAGGGGGTATTGGGCACAGCGGCGGGAGGGGGGTCGGACCCCACCTCAACTGGGTCCCTCATGTGTGCTCCCCCTCCAGCTTAAGCTCAGCAGGAACCCCCTCCCTCCCCTGGGTCCCCCATGTGCGCTCCCCCTCCTGCTTAAGCACAGTAGCAGCCGCCACTATTAGTAAAAGGCAGCGGGCGGGGATGCCTCACCTCTTCCGTGTTCCAGCGTGTGTTCCACTGTTGTCACTTCCTGCAATGCCACCCACTGTATTGGTGTAATTTGCCTTTTTAAAACAGAAGTAAATCTGCAACAACTCAGCTATAAGTGAACATTTGTGGTTACCCACAATGCACTGCTACTATATATGCCAAATATTCTTTTTCACCCTTAGTAACCCAAGCAAGCATCCAGATCCACTGGTGTATTTCAAGCCTATAGCTTTAAATTTTACACAACCATATCAAACCCACATGTGACAGCCTGTATTAGACTTTTGGTCTTCATCTATACATGGCAAGGATTGATAAGGCTGTATGAGATAGGGCTTGGACCAATACAACAGAGTAACCAAGCAGCTCAGGGCGACCCAAACCACTCGGAATGTATAGGGGGATAAAAGGGACCAAAAAGACCTTCTACTAAAAAAATCAAAGCTTGGTGTAATTTGGCTTCTTAAAACAGAAGCAAATCTGCAATAATTCAGCTATAAGTGAACATTTGTGGTTACCCACAATCAGTGGTGCTCAGCAGAGCTCGAATATTCGAGTAGCTCGAATATTCGAGCTCTTTTCCAGCTATTCGAGCTCGGTATTCGAGCTCCGAATAGCTGGAGCTATTCGAATGGGCTATTCGAGTACACTCGAATAGCCCATTCACTATTCGAGCTATTCGAGCAAAACGGCGCTATTCGAGCTCGGTACCGAGCTCGAATAGCGTCATAGCCCAGATTGATGTCCTTAGAGCCAATCAGAGGGCTCCCAGGCCCTCTGACGGCAGCCAATCACAGAGGGGGACCCTGGCCAGCCCCTACCCTATAAATAGCGGCCGCCATGTTAGGTTTCTCCGTGCTTGCCTGAGATTTGTACAGAGAGAGAGTTGCTCCTTTGTGCTTTGGCTTAGCAAGAGCTCTATTGTGGTCATTTACCTAGCGTTTTTGCTCACATACACCTCCTATACACACCTATATTGTTGTTAGTTAGATAGACCTTGTATTTTAGTTATTAGCTTTTGTGTTACATAGACAGAGACAGCTGCTGCAAGCTTACAGCTTTAGGCCTCAGGGCCTGCCTGTGTGGGCAGCTGTCCTCCTGTCCTCTGTTTATTTCTCTCTATTCTATACCAGTATTTCTGCTGTCCTTTACTACTGATTGTATTAGTATTGTAGTTATATACTGTAACTGTACTAGGACACTCACTGTCACTGTTCATAGGCTACTAGCTGCTCCTGCATGTGTGCACTCACTGTCTGTGTACACACTACACACACTCTATTTCCTTCTGATAACTGATTGATTATTGTAATTGATTATTGTAATTAGTTAGTTGTACTTACTGTTACTACTTACTGTACTAGGAGTCTAGGACACTCAGTCACTGTTCATAGGCTACTAGCTCCTGCGTGTGTGCACTCACTGTCTGTGTACACACTACACACACTCTATTTCCTTCTGATAACTGATTGATTATTGTAATTAGTTAGTTGTACTTACTGTTACTACTTACTGTACTAGGAGTCTAGGACACTCAGTCACTGTTCATAGGCTACTAGCTCCTGCGTGTGTGCACTCACTGTCTGTGTACACACACTACACACAGTCACACACTCTATTTCCTTCTGATAACTGATTGCTTATTGTAATTAGTTAGTTGTACTTACTGTTACTACTTACTCTTACTGTACTAGGAGTCTAGGACACTCAGTCACTGTTCATAGGCTACTAGCTCCTGTGTGTGTGCACTCACTGTCTGTGTACACACACTACACACACTCTATTTCCTTCTGATAACTGATTGCTTATTGTAATTAGTTAGTTGTTTGTACTTACTGTTACTACTTACTCTTACTGTACTAGGAGTCTAGGACACTCAGTCACTGTTCATAGGCTACTAGCTCCTGCGTGTGTGCACTCACTGTCTGTGTACACACACTACACACAGTCACACACTCTATTTCCTTCTGATAACTGATTGCTTATTGTAATTAGTTAGTTGTTTGTACTTACTGTTACTACTTACTCTTACTGTACTAGGAGTCTAGGACACTCAGTCACTGTTCATAGGCTACTAGCTCCTGCGTGTGTGCACTCACTGTCTGTGTACACACACTACACACACTCTATTTCCTTCTGATAACTGATTGCTTATTGTAATTAGTTAGTTGTACTTACTGTTACTACTTACTCTTACTGTACTAGGAGTCTAGGACACTCAGTCACTGTTCATAGGCTACTAGCTCCTGCGTGTGTGCACTCACTGTCTGTGTACACACACTACACACACTCTATTTCCTTCTGATAACTGATTGATTATTGTAATTAGTTAGTTGTTTGTACTTACTGTTACTACTTACTTACTTACTGTACTAGGGACACTCACTCAGTCACTGTTCATAGGCTAGCTCCTGCGCGTGTTTGCGCGTGCGTGCGCTCACTGTCTGTAGTGTACACACACTAAATTTACTTGTGATTACTACTGATTATTGTAACTGCTAGTTGTACTTCCTGACTGTTACTACTTACTTACTGTACTAGGGACACTCACTCAGTCACCTCACCCACCAACCCACTCCATTAAAGTACCCCACTTTTCACCCGCCCTTTTAAAAAACTTTTGTCTATATGCCCAAAACATCGAAGATGTCTGGAAGTGGCAGCCAGCGCGGTTTGGGCAAGGGGAAGGGCAGCAAGGGAATCAGGAGGAGAGGGAGCAGCATTGTGGCAGGCCGCGGCCGCGCCACCATGCACAGTTCCGCAGCAGCAGCGTCAGTGGCTAACATTCCTCCCATAGCCACTGGCCGTGGACGCCTTGGGCGCCGCCCAGCAGGTGCATCTGCAACTCACGCTGCAGAGACACAGCAGCAGCAGCGTGTAGCACCTGCTCCGATTTTCCTCCAGCCGGGTCGGAAACGTCCCATTGAGGAAAAGGATGCAGACACTGTGGTGCAACTCATGACGGAGGATGAGCAGCCCGCCATCAGCTCTGCATCCGAGGCCTCCACCCTCACCACCACCACCACCACCCCTGTTCGCAGCAGCCGCCCAGCAGGGCCTGGGGAGGAGGCCAGTTCACCGTCAGTCGCCGACCTGTCATTCAGCACTCTTTTGACCCCAGGCATGATGAGTCAATTGTCTGCTGTTGTTGGCGATTTGGAGGAGGAGATGCTGATGGGCACTTTGGGGGATGAGGGATTGGACAGCAAGACTGTGGCGACAGTCAAGCAGCCCATCCATGCATCAGGAGAGGAGTTTGGGGGGTCATCATCCCAGCAGGACATGTTTCAGGAGGGGGAGGATGATGATGACCCGGTGACAGACAGAGACTGGGTGCCACCACCTCCAGGGGATGTCGTCCTCAGCAGCTCTGAGGAGGAGGAGGAGGATGCGCTTGTGGGCCTTGCAAGGAGGCGCATCATTGCAAGCATTGGCAGCAGTAGGCAGGTCCCACAGCCTGCTGGTGTCTCAGGCTCAGCAGCAGCAGCAGCAGCATCTGCCAGTACCACCACCAGCCGCACCCAAGCCCCCCCCCCCAACCACCACAGGGAGACAGGCAGCAGCGCTTCCATGCCGTAGGGGGATGTTTCTGTCACCAATCTGGCGATATTTCACCATGCCCACTGTGTACAGCAAGTACGCCACTTGCAAACACTGTCAGCGGAAGTTGAGCAGAGGTGCAGACCCCTTAAAGTTCAGCACCAGCTCGCTCATCAACCACCTTTCTGCGAAACATTTCCACCAGCATGAGGAGTTCCAGAGGCTGAAGGCATCTGGTGCTGGCAGTGGCACCACACCCATCACTGCACAGCCTTCAGCAGCAGCAGCAACAGCAGCCACCCGCCCTCCTGCTCCTCCAGCAGCACCAGCAGGAGTGCGGAAACGCACTGCTCCTCCCCCCTCTGCAACTCCTGCCTCCGACACTGAGGCCTGTTCTGGCAGCCAGTCCTCAGTGGCCTCCTCCGCTGTGTCTGCTGATTCCCGTGCCAGCAAAAGGCCACGCCAGAGCCTTTTGAGCGAGTCCTTCCAGGGGGTGGTTAGGGCTCTGCCTCCCAGCAGCCGTCGCATGCGGCAGCTGAACGGCTTGCTGGCACGGGCCATGTGCTCCCAACTCCTGCCGTACACGCTCGTGCAGGAGGGGAGCGACATTCGTGCGCTGCTTGCTTGCGCAGCCCCAGACTGGCAGCTCCCCAGCAGACACTTTTTCTCCTGCAAGGCCATTCCTGCACTGCACCGCTTTGTGATGGCCAATGTGGAGCGAGGGCTGGAGCACGCGGTTGGTGAAAGGGTCCACGTCACCATGGACTCCTGGAGCAGCCGCTTCGGGACAGGCCGCTACCTGTCCTTCACTGTCCACTGGGTCAGCTTGGTGGAAGGGGGTGAGGATGGGAGAGCAGCAGCGGGCACAGCAGCAGCAGCAACACAGTGGGTGGTGCCACCCCGCAGGGTCAGGGGAACTGCAGCAGGTTCCTCCGATCCTCTGCCATCCTCCGGCACACCTGGCCAAACCCCCCGCCTCTGCAGCAGCGTGAAGGCCCGCCACTGCCAAGCGCTGCTGCACTTGGTCAGCCTTGGGAAGACCAAGCTGACGGCAACCCATGTGTTGGCCAAACTCCAGGAGCAGGAGAGGATTTGGCTGACCCCCAGAGGCCTCAGAGTCGGAGAGGTGGTGGCCGACAATGGGGCCAATCTGGTTGCCGCAATAGACAGGGGAAACCTGACCCACATCCCCTGTCTTGCCCACGTGCTGAACCTGGTAGTGCAGAAGTTCTTGCGCACCTACCAGGGGATGGGCGAACTGCTGGAAACGGCAAGGAACGTTGTGCGTCACTTCCGGCGCTCGGCTGCAGCCTGTGCGAGCCTGGAAGACGTGCAAAAGGAGCTGGATCTGCCACGCCATCGGCTGATCCTTGACGTTCCGACTCGCTGGAACTCCACCCTGGCGATGTTGGAGCGTCTGGTTGAACAGAAGCACGCTGTCAACCAGTACCTTGCCCTGGCCACTGTTTCAGCCGCTCGGAGAAGGGACAAGACCAGCAACATCCCGTCCATCGTCCCCGATGATGACTGGAGGCACATGCAGCAGGTGTGCTTAGTGCTGGCTCCCTTTCTGCAGGCCACTAAAATGGTGAGCAGGGACCATGCTATGGTCTGCGAGTGGGTGCCCCTGGTTTGTCTGCTGAACAGGGCCCTCGATGCTTTGCTGGAACAGGGAGCGGCAGCCTTGGACCAGCAGGAGCGGCAAGCAGCTGCACAGTCCACCTCTGAGGGGGAGGAGGAGGAGGACTTGGTGGAGGTCCCTGACCTTGCTGCTGATGAGGGGGAGCAGCACAGTGCAGCTGAGTTGGTGCGGGGGTGGAGAGAGGATGAGGCTGACGAGGCAGAGGAGGAGGATGAGGACAGCAGCACTGCCGTCGATGTGCCAGCAGACGTGGCCCGCCTCTTCCCAATGGCAGCGCACATGCTGACGTGCCTGCACAGAGACCCCAGGGTGATCCAGATGAAGCAGAGGGAGGACATCTGGATCAGCATGATGTTGGACCCACGCCTCAAGGGGAAGTTGAGCCAGTTCCTGCCGCCTGCAGGAGGAGACCCAGCGCAACAAATAAGGAGCTTGCAGCAGGCCCTTGTTGAGCGCTTGGAGGAAGCCTTCCCCCAGCCTTCCACCCCCACTGTCCAGCAGCCAGCACAGAGGCAGCAGCAGGTGCCTGCATCCAGCAGCAGCAAGCGCCCCACAGACCTGCTGTCTCTCAGCCACGAGCTCTACAGGACTGTAGAGGCTCCGGCAGCAGTGACTAGAGAGGAGGTGCATGCAGCAGCATCCTCCACCGGTCACAGCCAGCGCCTGACCCGCATGGTGGCTGACTACATGGGGTCCTACAGCGGGCTTGACAGCGATGCCCCTGTTGATCCCATTGAGTATTGGGTCAAGCGCCTGGAGATCTGGAGCGAGCTGGCGCAGTACGCCCTGGAAGTGCTGTCCTGCCCCCCTTCCAGCGTGCTGTCCGAGCGCTGCTTCAGTGCAGCTGGTGGCGTGGTCACCGAGAAACGCTCACGTCTGTCTCACAAGTCTGTGGACAGACTGACGTTTCTCAAGATGAACCAGGCGTGGGTGGAAGGCGAGTTCCTGGCCCCTGTTGTCGGCGAGAGGGGGACATGAACTGGCTAAGAACCATCGTTAATGTGCCTTACCACCCTTTACCACCTCCTGGCTCCTGCTCACTAAGCCAGCCTGGTCCAGTTTGACTATTACGTCGCCTGCAGCCACACATTTTACACCTACAGTGGGCTGCTGTGTACTGCCCTTCTGCTGTCTGTCTGTGTTTCCCACTGCCAGGGTACACAGAATTACATTCTGCTGCCACTCTGCCACCAGCTATTACGTCAAACAATAGCTATATATCTGTGTAATTGGTTTTACAAACAAAACCAAAAAACCATTAAAAAAAAAAAAAAGGTTTAATTTTTCTGAGGTGCCCGGGTTGAAAACTGTGTTGTCCCAGTTGTGTATTGGACACAATGTGGGCTGCACGACCGCTGTCTGGGACCTCCTGTTGTGTTCATTTACGGCCTGGTATCACCGCTAGGTACCAGGGCTATTATGTCACGCTGCCTGCCTGCTGCCACACTCACACTACTCCTCCATTCCTCCTGCTGATGCTGCTGTCTGTCTGTGTTTCCCACTGCCAGGGTACACAGATTTCCCTTCTGCTGCCAGTCTGCCACCAGCTATTACGTCAAACAATAGCTGCACACATAATTACTCCTCCATTCCTCCTGCTGCTGCTGCTGTCTGTCTGTCTGTGTTTCCCAACGCCAGGGTACACAGATTTACCTTCTGCTGCCACTCTGCCACCAGCTATTACGTCAAAAAATAGCTATATCTGTGTAATTGGTTGTAAAACCAAAACTACAAAACCAAAAAAAAAAAAGGTTTAATTTTTCTGAGGTGCCCGGGTTGAAAACTGTGTTGTCCCAGTTGTGTATTGGACACGATGTGGGCTGCACGACCGCTGTCTGGGACCTCCTGTTGTGTTCATTTACGGCCTGGTATCACCGCTAGGTACCAGGGCTATTATGTCACGCTGCCTGCCTGCTGCCACACTCACACTACTCCTCCATTCCTCCTGCTACTGCTGTCTGTCTGTGTTTCCCACTGCCAGGGTACACAGAATTAGCTTCTGCTGCCAGTCTGCCACCAGCTATTACGTCAAACAATAGCTGCACACATAATTACTCCTCCATTCCTCCTGCTGCTGCTGCTGTCTGTCTGTCTGTGTTTCCCAACGCCAGGGTACACAGATTTACCTTCTGCTGCCACTCTGCCACCAGCTATTACGTCAAAAAATAGCTATATCTGTGTAATTGGTTGTAAAACCAAAACTACAAAACCAAAAAAAAAAAAAGGTTTAATTTTTCTGAGGTGCCCGGGTTGAAAACTGTGTTGTCCCAGTTGTGTATTGGACACGATGTGGGCTGCACGACCGCTGTCTGGGACCTCCTGTTGTGTTCATTTACGGCCTGGTATCACCGCTAGGTACCAGGGCTATTATGTCACGCTGCCTGCCTGCTGCCACACTCACACTACTCCTCCATTCCTCCTGCTACTGCTGTCTGTCTGTGTTTCCCACTGCCAGGGTACACAGAATTAGCTTCTGCTGCCAGTCTGCCACCAGCTATTACGTCAAACAATAGCTGCACACATAATTACTCCTCCATTCCTCCTGCTGCTGCTGCTGTCTGTCTGTCTGTGTTTCCCAACGCCAGGGTACACAGATTTACCTTCTGCTGCCACTCTGCCACCAGCTATTACGTCAAAAAATAGCTATATCTGTGTAATTGGTTGTAAAACCAAAACTACAAAACCAAAAAAAAAAAAAAGGTTTAATTTTTCTGAGGTGCCTGGGTTGAAAACTGTGTTGTCCCAGTTGTGTATTGGACACGATGTGGGCTGCACGACCGCTGTCTGGGACCTCCTGTTGTGTTCATTTACGGCCTGGTATCACCGCTAGGTACCAGGGCTATTATGTCACGCTGCCTGCCTGCTGCCACACTCACACTACTCCTCCATTCCTCCTGCTACTGCTGTCTGTCTGTGTTTCCCACTGCCAGGGTACACAGATTTCCCTTCTGCTGCCACTCTGCCACCAGCTATTACGTCAAACAATAGCTGCACACATAATTACTCCTCCATTCCTCCTGCTGCTGCTGCTGTCTGTCTGTCTGTGTTTCCCAACGCCAGGGTACACAGATTTACCTTCTGCTGCCACTCTGCCACCAGCTATTACGTCAAAAAATAGCTATATCTGTGTAATTGTTTGTAAAACCAAAACTACAAAACCAAAAAAAAAAAAAGGTTTAATTTTTCTGAGGTGCCCGGGTTGAAAACTGTGTTGTCCCAGTTGTGTATTGGACACGATGTGGGCTGCACGACCGCTGTCTGGGACCTCCTGTTGTGTTCATTTACGGCCTGGTATCACCGCTAGGTACCAGGGCTATTATGTCACGCTGCCTGCCTCATTGACTGCCTGCTGCCACACACTCATCCTCCTCCTCCTGCTGGTGAATTTACCTCCTGCTGTCTGTGTGTTTCCACTGCCAGGGAGCACATACAATGGCGCTTCCAACATGCGTGCGCCACCAGCTATTTGTTACGCTCAAAAATAGCTGCATTTCTTTAAAAAAAAAAATTTGAAAAGAGAAATAAGTGAAGAAGAAGACGATATAGAAGAAGATGAAGAAGAAGAAGATGAAGAAGAAGAAGAAGAAGAAGGAGATGAAGATGAAGAAGAAGAAGATGAAGAAGATGAAGAAGAAGATGAAGAAGATGAAGAAGATGAAGAAGATGAAGAAGAAGAAGATGAAGAAGAAGAAGATGAAGATGATGAAGAAGAAGAAAATGATGAAGAAGAAGAAGATGAAGAAGATGAAGAAGATGAAGATGAAGAAGATGAAGAAGAAGAAGATGAAGAAGAAGAAGAAGAAGAAGAAGATGATGAAGAAGAAGATGAAGATGAAGAAGAAGAAGAAGAAGATGAAGAAGATGAAGAAGAAGAAGATGATGAAGAAGAAGAAGAAGAAGATGAAGAAGAAGAAGATGAAGAAGATGAAGAAGATGAAGAAGAAGATGAAGAAGATGAAGAAGATGAAGAAGATGAAGAAGATGAAGAAGAAGAAGATGAAGAAGAAGAAGATGAAGAAGATGAAGAAGATGAAGAAGAAGATGAAGAAGATGAAGAAGAAGATGAAGAAGATGAAGAAAAAGAAGATGAAGAAGAAGAAGATGATGATGAAGAAGATGAAGAAGACAATATAAAAGAAGAAGAAGATATAGAAGAAGAAGATATAGAAGAAGAAGATATGGAAGAAGAAGAAGATATAGAAGATAAAGAAGAAGAAGAAGAAGTATATACAGTACTGAACAAATTTCTGGACACAACTTCTCTTTTCAACTTTTTTTTTTTAAAGGAACATCCCCACATAATCACTTGCTGTTGTTACTTGGAAAAAAAGAGGTTTCTTGCATCATTCACCCTCAAAACAAGTGTTGGAAGCTATTTAAGGCCATTTCGAATAGTCAGCTCGAATAATGAGCTCGAATACCGACTCGAATAATGAGCTCGAATTCCGAGGTCGAATCGAATAGTAAAAATTATTCGACTCGAATATTCGACTGATCTCGAATAATTTACTATTCGAATTCGACCTAACTCGAATTTTGAAAAGGGGTATTTGAGCATCACTACCCACAATGCACCGCTACTAAATATGCAAATTATTCCTTTTCACCCTTGGTAAGTCAAGCAAGCCTATGGGCCTGATTCACAAAGCGGTGCAAACTGTTAAGCACGGGTGTGCTAAACAGTTAGCACGTGAAGTGCCGTTCGCAGACTTTTGCGCGCGTAAAGTACCGCGATTTGAACGATCGCACAAATCGTGGCAAATTGCGCACGCAAAAGACCGCATTAGCGCAAATCACGGTACTTTGCACACAAAAGTCCACGAACGGCACTTCACGTGCTAACTGTTTAGCACATCCGAGCTAAACAGTTTGCACTGCTTTGTGAATCAAGCCCTACAGCTTTACATTTTACATAGTCATATCAAACCCACATATGACAGGCTGTTTTAGACTTTTAGCCCTCATCAGTACATAGCAGGGATTAATATGACTGTATGAGATAGGGCTTGGACCAGTACAACAGAGTAACCAAGCAGCTCAGGGTGACCCAAACCACTCGGAATGTATAGGAGGATAAAAGAGACCAAAAAGCCCTCCTACTAAAAAAAGCAAAGCTTGGTGTAATTTTCCTTCTTAAAACAGAAGCAGATCTGTAATAATTCAGCTATAAGTGAACATTTGTGGTTACCCACAATGCACTGCTACTGAATATGCAAATTATCTCTCTTTGCCCTTGGTTTGATATGAAACTACTTCTTCTTCTTGCTTGGACCAGCCCCTTCTTCTTGCTTGGACCGGCCCTGGGGGCGGGGCGCTACTTCTTCTTCTTGTTTGAAGGTTGAGGCACTTACTCTATTATATATATAGATATTTTTACTGTGAAGAATCGTGAAAAGCGTGACATTGCAGAACAATTATGTTTTTAATTGCAATCGTTTTTACAGCAAAAATGCAACAAATATATATTTATACTATGAAAATGTGAAAAAAGTGAAAAAAAATTTGAAAAACAACAATTAATTTTCGACTGAATTTTTTGCTAGAAAATGAATTTAACATTTTTTGCAAAAATGAATGTGAAGAGAATATTGGAATTTCCAATCATCTTTGCTTGCATGCTCTGTGTGTTTTCTTTGTCAAGAAACAATGACCTGGCCCCTGAGCAGGGGCGTAGCAATAGGGGTTGCAGAGGTTTCAACCGCATCAGGGCCCTTGGGCCAGAGGGGCCCTTCCCTCAACTACAGTATTAGCTCTCTATTTGCCCTGTGCTCATAATAATCACTTCAATAGATACGTTGAATCTTGGTAATCATTAACAAGCTGTTCCCCATTCCATTCTTGCACCTCTGACACTGTAGTTGCCATTGCGAGAATTTGGGGCACCATATCAATTGTTATGTATAGAGTGCTTGAGGGCCCTATTGTAAAATTTGCATCGGGGCCCACCGCTCCTTAGCTACGCCACTGCCCCTGAGAAAACAAAACAAAAAACAATAACAATAGTATTTTATGGGATCTATGGACAGAACACACATAGGTAGAATAAGCGGTATTTGTTCAGTGTCAGATGACACGTCTATATGTATATAGCAGCATTTACAAGGTGGCTTCCTGGAATTGTGCAAAAAGTCTATCCTTCACCAGCTCCTCCCTGGTTCTGAATTGTGGTCTATCACTGAATGAATTCTTATGAAAAATGCACACAAAACAATGATTCATTAGAGGTAGTAGTTGTGAATGTCTGAGTCATGTCATGACAAACATTGAAGTGGCCACCGATGAGAAGGTGGTCTAAAATTAGCTTTGCCCTCATGATGAACTCTGTTAACATAATATTGTTCCTTAAAACTCTATGGGCTTGGCACAAAAGGGTGCTAACTTAGTTAGCATGCCTAAAAGCCCCATAGCACGCCTAAAGCCCTTTAGGACTTACAAAGTTTTGCGCACTAAGTTAGCACGTGCAAAGTTCAGCGCTGTGCGTGCAAAACATCGCACCGGGTGCGCCTAAAACATTGCACCAGGAGCACCTAAAACGTCACACGGTGCGACATTTTAGCTGCACCCGGTGTGACATTTTAGGCGCACCTGGTGTGCCGTTTTGATCATACCCGGTGTGACATTTTGTACGCACCGCTCACCGCTAAACTTTCCACGCGATCAATAAATGCTTTGGGCGTGAAAACTGCTTAGCACCCTAGTTAGCACGCCCAAAGCTTTTAGGTGTGCTAACTGAGTTAGCACACTTTTGTTAATCGAGCCCTATGGGTCTCTCCCATTCTCCACGCCCTTTCCTTTCCAACCTCTTGGAAGTTTCTCCTAGCATTTCCAAATGATTCTGAACAGATTGACATGTGACAATTGCACAGCACCACCTGGGGGAACTTTCAGTGATGTATTAGATGGAGAGACCCACTCATATGCTTAGAGAACAAGGGACAGGAAATGGGAGGAACCCCATGAACAATGAGCAACATCTGGAGACTCAGAAGGAGGTAAATTTATTTCACCCAGTACAGTGGAAGTTGTACCCAAAATTATTGTTAACACATACAGGGTCGGTGATGGTACGGTATACTCAGATGAAATGCAAAAACAAAACAAAAACAGTGGTAGTCGGAATGATGCAATACGAGGTCACAGAGAACATAGGGGGCAAGTAGCCATGTGAAAGAAGCTTGAGATTTATGGTTTTACAAGAAGTCCAGCAGATTTCAACTGGTGCAGACCACAGACATCTTGACAGATTTCAAACACTTGTGTTTTCACATAGGTAACATTGTATAGAGAAGATACAAAGACATACTTACCTAAGACACATGTAAACTGATTTAAACCATTTGCTGCCAAAGTCAAACTTACTGGTGCCAGTGTGAGCAGAGATCAACCCTGCTATTATGAAGTCTCCATCTTGATGATATTCATATTCAAACACAGGTTTTATGGCTTCAATCCTACAAGAAGAGGATAAAGTCTGGCTTCTCACTGCTTCATTGTATGTGACAGGGAGAGAAAGTGTCAGCAGGATAGAGGCAGAGTGGAGAGGAGTCCAGCTCATGTCACCGGCAGATCTTGTCACACAGTCTTGTCACCAGCAGATGTTGTCACACAGTCTTGTCACTGGCAGCTCTGCACATCCTAAGCACAGGATGGGGACACACAGTCACCAGCACCTTATATACATTATCTGTCACTGATTTACATCTACAGGTTCAGCTGCAGAACAAAGCACTGGCTTAATAATATCAGATATGAAAAATAAAGTCTACATGGACTGTAACTAATTTAACAACAGTTATCTTAGTTTCAGATGCTGCTTCTACCACAATCCAGACTTAACTGATAGAGATTTTAGCTTAAAGGGGAACTGAAGAGAGAGGTATATGGAGGCTGTCATGTTTATTTCCTTTTAGACAATACCAGTTGCCTGGCAGCCCTGCTGATCCTCTGCCTCTAATACTATTAGCCATAGCCCCTGAACAAGCATGCAGCAGATCAGGTGTTTCAGTGGTTCAGACTTATAAGTCTGATCTGACAAGACTAGCTGCATGCTTGTTTCTGGTTTTAATCAGATACTACTGCAGAGAAATAGACCAGCAGGGCTGCCAGGCAACTGGTATTGATTAAAAGGAAATAAACATGACAGCCTCCATATACCTCTCTCTTCAGTTCCCCTTTAATATGGCTCACCTCATAAAAATGTGTACTTGCTGAGATATCATATTGGCACCTATTTTAAGCTGAGGTGGACCTAGAGGCATAGCTATAGGGGGACAAGAGGGGACATATGCCCCCAGGTGCAGCACTGTAAGGGCACCCCGATGTGCAGGACAGGGGCACCACCAGCATACAAGTGAGGCACACCCCTGCTTTGGGTCTCACTTTAGAGGGGGGGCCTTGCTTTGTTGCTGGAGGCCACCTTTCTGCCTCGTGCTGTGCGGCCTCCCAGTAACTTACATAACCCCATTCTAGGGCAGACTCCAGCCGCCGCTCTCTCCTCCTGTCTCCGCTCTCTTCTCCTGTCGCTGCCTCGCTTGGTTTACGTCCTGTCTCCTTGGTTACCACAGCAGCACCTCTCATGATGCCAGAAGTCCTGCTGGAAGTAGCAATGGTGGTAGGACATGGCTAGGTGGTGAGAGGAGGAAAGTGCAGGGAGAAGAGTTGGAGCTGGAAGAGGGTTGTGTAAGTCTCCATTGGCAGTCGCTGGCCTATGCCTGGCTAACCTATATTGGGGCACCACCTTTACCTGGCTACCTATACTGTGGCACCTATAGCTTGCTACCTATACTGGGGCACCTATAGCTCGCTACCTATACTGGGGGCACCTGTACCTGGCTAGCTATACTGGGGCACCTATAGCTCGCTACCTATACTGGGGGCACCTGTACCTGGCTAGCTATACTGGGGCACCTATAGCTCGCTACCAATACTGTGGCAACTGTACCTGGCTTACCTATACTGGGGCACCACCGGTACCTGGCTACCTATACTGGAGCACCTATAGCTCACTACCTATACTGAGGTTATCTGTACCTGTTTAACCTATACTGGGGGCACCTTTACCTGGATACTTATACTGGGGTAACCTATGCCTGGATACCTACACTAGGGGCATCTATGCCTGGTTACCTATACTGGGGGCACCTATGCCTGTATACCTATACTGGGGGCACCTATGTCTGGAAATCTATACTTGGGGGATTTGTACCTGGATACCTATATGGGAGGCACCTATACCTGGCTTAGACAGGACAGGGGGACCAGAACTGACACAGAGGGGAAGAAGAGGTCACACAAGAGGACACAGAGGAGGACCAAAGAGGGACAGGGGGAACAGAAAGGGGAACAGAGGAACAGGGGGAACAGAGGTGACACAGAGGGGGACAAAAGAGGCAAAGGAATAAAGAGGGGGATAAAAAGGGATGAATTCAGGTTAAAAACAGACCTACAGTCCCTATCTCATTTGTTACCCGGGGACTACCTGTATTTTGCGAGTATTTGGCTCCACCCACATCTTGACATGGCCACACCCACTTTTCCGCTTTCTATGGTGGCTGGCAGGCCACATCCATTTTTCATTGTGGCATGATTCCCATGCCACACTTTTTGGGGGTGGGGAGGGGCTCATGTTATGGGCTGCTTGGGGAACACAAAACCTTAGCTGCACCCCTGTTGCACGAGAGGCGGCTAACTGGCTGCCTGAAGTGCTCAATCACGCAAAAATGGCTGTGTTACAATTTGCATGGAGTTTGTGCGCTGCACCTGGAGCAAACAGAAACCAACGCACAAACCCACAACCAGGCAGAGATGTCACTGTTTAGGAAAAGACTGACAAGCCAGGAGTAAATGACTAACAAGGATTTATTGAAAATAAAGTAATACTGTGCATTAACCTCATGCACGGAAGCAATCAGTATCAACTTGCAGGCAACGTATTCTACACACATACAATACACTGCATCAAATAATACAGGCAGATATATTCAATAAGCCTACAAAGGTATGAAAATCAGGGTTTATACAAGGACCTCTCTGCATAAAGCGAGTTATGCAGAGTAGATCCAGTGTATAGAATTGTGTGCACACTGACCATGGATCCAGAATAGTAACACAACATAAACCTAGAAATATATATATATACAAAATACAGATTCACAATCGAGGAGGAGACACACGGATAGTCAGCAAGCATAGGTCATACACAGGAGATCAAACAGTACAGTAATCGCTAGGCAAAGAATAGTCGGTATACAAAGCACAAGGAATCAAGGAACTAGGAAATATACCAGGAACAGGGAACTCAGGGCAGGATGGCTAGAACCAGGAACAAAGAGCTAGCAACTAGTTAGTTTACAGGTGTGGCTTAAATGGCATGCTGAGAGACCATGTGACAGTCCAGGCCTCCTCCCTGTCTGTGAAGAGATCTCTAGACAGTCCGCCCTGTGCTGGTGGGCAGAGGAAAGTTCAGGTTGTAAATTCATGGAGGAGGCTGGTGACATCTGCTGGTGAAGCAAAGTTAGTTCATGCAGGAATTTACCAGCAGATGTAGATTGTAACAGGCTGAACGGATTTGAATGAAATTTGGCACACACATAGTACATTACCTGGAATAAAGTATAGGATACTTTTTATTCCCATAACCAAAAAGGGGTGGAGACAAATACAAATTTTACTGGAAATTGTAAACTGCAGCCATTCTTACAATGTTAATGGTAGGGTTCTCAAACTTTGCACAGTTGGTCACTGGGTGACTGGGATTAATATTCAGAAAAGTGGGTGGAGCCTACAAATGCCAATCAAAATCCACCTATTGCTTTTCAAAGAAATTATGTAATTGCTGCCATTCTTGCACTGTTAATGGCACAAACACCACACATGGTACAGTTGATCATTGGGTGACTGGGGTTCAAATTCAGAAAAGGGGGTGGAGCCACAAACATCCAATTAGATTTGTTTCATTTCAATGCAAATGATTGATGCCAAAGACCGCAAAGCTCACAAACTTGGTCATTGAGCAATATACACATTAATGGAGCAATAATTTTTCTACAGGTGCTCACCGTTATGTATAGATAAATTTGGCCAACATCAATGAGTATGAAAACAGTATACATTTATTTAAAAGCTACTGTAACACTACATAAGAATCTAAAAACAACATGAGATGGCCATTCCCTCATGCTGGCACACACCACGCATACCCCCAGACATACCACTGGCCAGTATGATGGAAAAAACAAGGTGATGAGCTCACAAAAGGATGTATGTGGTAGTACCGGGCAGTCCACACTGAGACCAGCTACAAAGACATGTGTTATTGGCAAAAGCAAGAAAGTCCAGCAGCAGTAATATAGACAAAGCAGAGTGCAAAGCAGCACATGCAGACATGCGGAATTCAAATGCTGGTAAACCAGCTATGCTGACAGGGTCTCACATAAGACAATAGAGTTGCATAAGCAGCAGTATCTCACCACTCCACCGACATCAGGATGGGAGCTTGAGTAGTCCACTGGTAATGGTTCAGGCCGGTAAGCCAGCTAAGGATACAATCTGAGTTGTGTAAGCGCCAGTCAGAGCTGGTAGGCAATGTCCAAGTGATCTGTTTCCATCTACTATGCAGAAGGTCGCAGGCTGCGGAGGATGGTGGTTAAGCCGCTGGATATGGAGCCAGTCACTGCATGGGTCAACTCCGCGGAAGGGCAGCGGGTGGGTGCTGCGGGATGGGACGGTGTCTCATGCAGGCACGTCCTTTACATGTTCTCACGGTGCCATCAGAAGGCGTGCCTTGCAATACTGTGTGCCCATTCAAATAAGCAATTGTGGCCAACCGGAGCACAGCGGAAGTGCGCGTCATGGGCGGAAGTGATTCGTGCGGTCCAAAGGAGAGGAAGAGTGGTGTCATCTCTCACTGTCGCATCCCAGCAGCCACATGATGTATCACCGCAGCGCTACTGCGGCCCAGTGTTTCAATCACACAGGTCACAATCACAACACACCGGTCACCCACAGCAATTGATAAATAGTAAGTGACTCAAACTTAAAAAAGAGAAAAGCATAAGTTAAAGTATGAGGTTTAAATGGGTACGCTGTATAAGACTCATAGTGTCCCATCAGAATGGTGAGACTGTCATTAGATACACATGTCCAGAGCTTATCGCATCAAGGGCATGCATGTAGGATAACAGAAAAAAAAACATCATATGTTAACCAGCAGGAGGCACCATAACCAAGCCAGACAGCAAAAGTTGCCCACGGGGGACAGGGCATAGACCCCAGGGGGCGGGATGGAATTGCTCAGCAGGACAGCAGACCAGATTAACAGGGCAAAAAATGGGTAAAACTGAATGCCTCATTCAGACCTGGAGGCTGGCATGCCTTTAAGTTATAAATCCATTTAGTTTCTCTTTGGAGGAGCAAACGGTCAAAGATCCAACCACCCCCCCACCCCCGCCCCCCGGATGGTTCCATGAATTCTATCAAGACCCACAAACCGTAAACCATTGATCGTTCATAGTTGACACTGTCTCACGTGTCGGGCGATGGGAGTGAGGGATTCCTTATTACCCACATTATGTATATGTTCTGATATTCGCCTCCATAGAGGTCTTTTAGTTTTGCCTATATAAAAGGACCCACAGGGGCACAATAGTAAATAGACCACGAGTTTGGTTTGGCAATTTACATAATGTTTTAGATGGACTGTACTACCATTGGGCAAGGGAACAGCTCTACTTACTCGTATGCACCTGCAATAGGGGCAACCCCCCCTCCAACACTATGCAGTGACACCTTGGGTTGACTCCAACAAAATGATTTTGCACCAGGTTATCGCACAGCGATTTTGCTCTTTTAAACGTAACACGTGATCGTTCTGGGACTACATTTCCAATAGCTGGGTCATTTTGAAGTAGATACCAATGCTTTTGTAGAATATGTCTAAGACTAGAGTGTTCGGCACAGTATCTCATCACAAAACACAGCTCAGAATTGTGTTGGGTGGTCTGACTATGATGACGCTGTCTTAGAAGACTCGATCGATCCCTCTTTCTGACTTTGTTAAACACACGTCAAAGTACAGCATCAGGGTAGCCCCTTTTACAGAAACGAGTATGCAAGATATCAGCTTGCGTGCATAAATCAGTCTCGGAGGAACAATTCCTCCTAACCCTCATATATTGCCCAGTGGGGATACCCCTGATGGTGTGAAAGGGGTGGAAGCTCGTCGCGTGTAGCAGGGCATTCGTTGATGTGTGTTTTCTATATAAATCTGTGGCAATCTGGAGGGATTGAGAGATTGGAGATCTGGAGTCACAAGACATCGTGAATGGTAAATTACGAGTGTTGTCATTGAGTTTGACAACAAATTCCAGAAATTCATCATGCATGCCTGTCCACAGTACGAGGATGTCGTCGATGTACCTGTGCCACACCAATATGTGGCACAGGTACATCGCAAGCCTCAAGCAATTGGAAAGTTCAAAACGCTCGACCCCCTCAAATCAGGCCAGTAGGTGCAGGACTCAAATCAGGCCAGTAGGTGCAGGACCAGGAAAGCCAAGCCAGTTCACAGATATGCATAGAAGGATCCGCAGACCAAATACTGGTAGAAAAAATGCTGTTGTTCTTTATTCAAAAAATTCCACATGGCATGGCAATAAAACCACAAGGTTCAACTGACGCGTGTCGGGCTTACAATCTGCCCTTAGTCATATGTCACTATGACTAAGGGCAGATTGTAAGCCCGACACGCGTCAGTTGAACCTTGTGGTTTTATTGCCAGGCCATGTGGAATTTTTTGAATAAAGAACAACAGCATTTTTTCTACCAATATTTGGTCTGTGGATCCTTCTATGTACATCGCAAGCCCCTCGTCTGTGAAGATGGAGTGCTCCCACTCCCCCAGGTACAGGTTTGCATACGATGGATCATAAGTTGTGCCCATTGCCGCCCCCTGCACCTGGAGGTAGTGGGCACCATCAAATACAAAGATATTGTTGGTGAGTAGCAGTCTCAAAAGGCCCAGCAGGAAAGTGTTATGTGATGTCTCTGTGCAAGCGCGTTCCTTCTAGTGTTGGGCGAACACCTGGATGTTCGGGTTCGCGAACGTTCGCCGAACATGGCCGCGATGTTCGGGTGTTCGCGCCGAACTCCGAACATAATGGAAGTCAATGGGGACCCGAACTTTCGTGCTTTGTAAAGCCTCCTTACATGCTACATACCCCAAATTTACAGGGTATGTGCACCTTGGGAGTGGGTACAAGAGGAAAAAAATGTAGCAAAAAGAGCTCATAGTTTTTGAGAAAATCGATTTTAAAGTTTCAAAGGGAAAACTGTCTTTTAAATGCGGGAAATGTCTGTTTTCTTTGCACAGGTAACATGCTTTTTGCCGCCATGCAGTCATAAATGTAATAAAGATAAGAGGTTCCATAAACAGGGACCGGAAACGCTAACCCAGCAGCAGCACACGTGATGGAACAGGAGGAGGCGCAGGAGGAGAAGGCCACGCTTTGAAACACAACAACCCAGGCCATGCATGAGGACAAGAAGCGTGCGGATAGCATGCTTTTTACCGCCATGCAGTCATAAATGTAATAAAGATAAGAGGTTCCATAAACAGGGACCGGAAACGCTAACCCAGCAGCAGCACACGTGATGGAACAGGAGGAGGCGCAGGAGGAGAAGGCCACGCTTTGAGACACAACAACCAAGGCCTTGCATGAGGACAAGAAGCGTGCGGATAGCATGCTTTTTACCGCCATGCAGTCATAAATGTAATACAGATAAGAGGTTCAATAAACAGGGACCGGAAACGCTAACCCATCACAGATGGTCATTGTTCATGTTACTTGGTTGGGGTCCAGGAAAGTTGCATAGTCGTTTCCAATCCAGGATTGATTCATTTTAATTTGAGTCAGACGGTCTGCATTTTCTGTGGAGAGGCGGATACACCGATCTGTGACGATGCCTCCGGCAGCACTGAAACAGCGTTCCGACATAACGCTGGCTGCCGGGCAAGCCAGCACCTCTATTGCGTACATTGCCAGTTCGTGCCAGGTGTCTAGCTTCGATACCCAATAGTTGAAGGGTGCAGATGGATTGTTCAACACAGCTACGCCATCTGACATGTAGTTCTTGACCATCTTCTCCAGGCGATCGGTGTTGGAGGTGGATCTGCACGCTTGTTGTTCTGTGGGCTGCTGCATGGGTGTCAGAAATTTTTCCCACTCCAAGCACACTGCCGATACCATTCCCTTTTGGGCACTAGCTGCGGCTTGTGTTGTTTGCTGCCCTCCTGGTCGTCCTGGGTTTGCGGAAGTCAGTCTGTCAGCGTACAACTGGCTAGAGGAGGGGGAGATGTCAATCTCCTCTCTAAAGTCTCCACAAGGGCCTGCTGGTATTCTTCCATTTTGACCTGTCTGACTCTTTCTTCAAGCAGTTTTGGAACATTGTGTTTGTACCGTGGATCCAGAAGGGTATAAACCCAGTAATTGGTGTTGTCCAGAATGCGCACAATGCGTGGGTCGCGTTCAATGCAGTCTAGCATGAATTGAGCCATGTGTGCCAGAGTCCTGCCAGAATCCTCATCATCCTCTTGTGAGCGTTGTGATAGTTGTTGTGATGCATCATAGTCGTCACCTTCTTCCTGGTCTGCTTCTGCTGACCATTCGCGCTGAATTGTGGAAGTCCAATGTGCACCACTCTGGTCTCGTCAGTGGTGGCAGGAAATTCCTGCTCCAACTCCAGCTGTTCCTCCTCCTCTTCTTCATCATAGCTGCTGGGGCCAGCATTTCCTGAGGCGGATGGCCTGATGTTGGTACCATCACGCTGATCGTTTTCTCCATCAGATTCCCCCAGTTGCATCATGACAGCTGTTTCCTTGATTTTCAACATTGACTTCTTCAGTAAACACAGCAGTGGTATGGTAATGCTGACTGAATAGTTGTCACTGCTCACAAGCAACGTGGATTGCTCAAAATTTTGGAGGACTTGGCAGAGGTCCAACATGTTGGCCCAATCGGATCCACAGAAGCTTGGCAGCTGTCCGGATGCGGCTCGGTACTGCGCCGTCATGTACTGGACCACTGCACTCTTCTGCTCGCAAAAGCGGGCTAGCATGTGCAGCGTAGAATTCCAGCGCGTAGGGACATCACACAGCAAGCGATGGTGGGGGAGATTGAAGCGCTCCTGCATCTTGGCGAGTGCCCCCGAAGCAGTACTGGAATTTCTACAATGTTTGGCCACTCGTCGCACTTTCAACAGAAGATCGGCCACGCCTGGGTATGTCCTCAGGAACCGCTGAACTACTAGGTTCATCACGTGCGCCAGGCAAGGGATGTGTGTCAGTTTAGCCAACCTTAAAGCGTGAATGAGATTACTCCCATTATCACACACAACCATGCCCGGTTTCAGGTCCAGCGGTGCCAGCCACAAATCCGTCTGTTCCTTTATTCCCCTCCAAATTTCCTCCCCTGTGTGCTGCTTATCCCCAAGGCAGATCAGCTTCAGCAACGCTTGCTGACGCATGCCAACAGCTGTGCTGCACTGCTTCCACGATCCTACTGCTGCTGGGTTAGCGTTTCCGGATGAGGTACAGCTTTGAGATGCGTTGGAGGAGAAGGAGTCAGAGAGGTAGGTGCTGCTGTTGTTATCCAGTGGGAGGGACGGCGGTGCAGCTGTTTGCGGCGTGGGCAACACCCGCGCCGTAGCAGGTGAGGAATCGCTGTCAGGCTCCACAAGGTTCACCCAGTGCACGGTAAGGGAGATGTATCGACCCTGGCCGAACGCACTCGTCCAGGTGTCAGTGGTGAGGTGAACCTTGCAGGCAACGACATTCTTCAAGCTTCGGGTTATTTTGCTGACCACGTGCTCATGCAACTCAGGCACTGCAGAGCGTGCAAAGTGGTAGCGGCTGGGAACCACATAACGTGGGATGGCCACTGACATCATGCCCTTGAAGCTGTTTGTCTCCACCACTCGATATGGCAGCATTTCGCAGGCCAGAAGCTTGGCTATGCTGGCTGTTAGTGCCACGGCCCGGGGGTCATTTGCTGGCAATTTCCTCTTGCGCTCAAGCATCTCCGAGACAGACAACTAAACCGTAGGGCTGCACACTGAACGGCTGTTGGTTGTTGTGTTTGATGACTGGGAGACCTCAAGAGCACTATTCCGGAAAGTGACAGTGTCAGCGTCGTCTGATGTTTGTGAATGTTGTTGTTGTGAACCACGCAATGGCTGGGCTACTGCTGCTGCTGAGGAGGGTCTGGTGGTGAGTCTGGTGACCCCAAGGTAGGCAGTGTTGCTGGTACCCTGTCCTGGCGGCCACAGAGTGGGATGTTTGGATACCATGTGGCGGGTCATGCTGGTGGTGGAGAGGTTGTTAATATGTTTCCCCCTGCTCAGGCGGGTCTTGCACACCTTGCAAATCACCATGGTACCATCCTCACTGCAGTCTTCAAAGAAAGGCCAGACTTTGGAGCACCTGCCTTGCTGGCGATTTCTGTTTGTGCCTCTTTTGCGTCTCACTTGAACTTCCACGCTTGTGGTGCCTGAAATTTCGCGCCCCCTACCTTGTGGCACAAGGCGAACTCGTGCAGCAGTGGGTTCTTCAACAGACTCATCTGTGCTGCTACGACTGCGATGTTCTCCTTCACATACAATATCTGGGTCTCTGTCAACATTGTCCATACCCTCCTCCTCTTCCATCTCCTCAAACTCGTCATATGTGATTGTGGGCCGCCGCCGTGGAGTAGAGCTCCCCACAACAACCTCTGCGCAGCACACTCCAACGTCGTCTTCAAGATCTTCTCGGCCGACCTCCTGCAATTGAAACCCCTCCTGCCCAACTTGCTCTGGGATTTGGGTTTCAAAGTCCTCCTCGGACTCGCCTTGCATTTCAGTGCGCGGTGCATTTCCCACAGTCAATGGTTGTGAATCCGGGCACAAAATTTCTGGCTGTTCCATTGACCTTTGAAAGGTGAAAGTTTGTTGGGCTGGGAATAGCTCCTGCGAATACCCCATTGTGTCCTGAGGAAATTCTTCGGACTGGTTATTTGGCAGTTGTGTGCGTGGTGTCGCTGCCGGTTGTGTCAGCTTTGTGCCCACTGGCTCCTTGTAACTGGCTGAGGACTCAGACCTCGTGCGTGATTTGCTGGTGCTGCTTAACCCACTGCTGGACGCTTGAGAGGTCATCCAATTAATTATCTGGTCCTGTTCTTTTGGATTTGTGAGGGTTGATTTCCTGGACAACATGGGCGGTATTGAGTGGGTTTTCTTCGGTGCTCCACTGTGGTCTTTACGTGAACCGTCAGGGGGAACACCTCTTCCCTTGCCCCTCCCTCTTTCACAGGATTTCTTCTTCATTTCACTTATCCTTAAAGTACACGCTGACTGGCAGCAGTACAGTGGCAGTACAGAACTGCTATACAGTGGCGGGTGAGCGGTGTACTACTGTTCCCAGCAGAGACACAGAGTGGCAGTAAACACAATGCTATATAGTGTGGGTGAGCGGTGTACTACTGTTCCCAGCAGCGACACAGAGCACAATGCTATACAGGGTGAGCGGTGTACTACTATTCCCAGCAGCGACGCAGAGCACAATGCTATACAGTGGTGGGTGAGCGGTGTACTACTGTTCCCAGCAGCGACACAGAGCACAATGCTATACAGGGTGAGCGGTGTACTACTGTTCCCAGCAGACACACAGAGTGGCAGTAAACACAATGCTATATAGTGTGGGTGAGCGGTGTACTACTGTTCCCAGCAGCGACACAAAGCACAATGCTATACAGGGTGAGCGGTGTACTACTATTCCCAGCAGAGACACAGAGTGGCAGTAAACACAATGCTATATAGTGTGGGTGAGCGGTGTACTACTGTTCCCAGCAGCGACACAGAGCACAATGCTATACAGGGTGAGCGGTGTACTACTGTTCCCAGCAGCGACACAGAGCACAATGCTATACAGGGTGAGCGGTGTACTACTGTTCCCAGCAGACACACAGAGTGGCAGTAAACACAATGCTATATAGTGTGGGTGAGCGGTGTACTGCTGTTCCCAGCAGCGACACAGAGCACAATGCTATACAGGGTGAGCGGTGTACTACTATTCCCAGCAGCGACGCAGAGCACAATGCTATACAGTGGTGGGTGAGGGGTGTACTACTATTCCCAGCAGCGACACAAAGCACAATGCGAAACAGTGGTGAGTGAGTGGTGTACTACTGTTCCCAGCAGCGACACAGAGCACAATGCTATACAGGGTGAGCGGTGTACTACTATTCCCAGCAGTGACGCAGAGCACAATGCTATACAGTGGTGGGTGAGCGGTGTACTACTGTTCCCAGCAGACACACAGAGTGGCAGTAAACACGATGCTATATAGTGTGGGTGAGCGGTGTACTACTGTTCCCAGCAGACACACAGAGTGGCAGTAAACACGATGCTATATAGTGTGGGTGAGCGGTGTACTACTATTCCCAGCAGCGACACAGAGCACAATGCTATACAGGGTGAGCGGTGTACTACTGTTCCCAGCAGACACACAGAGTGGCAGTAAACACAATGCTATATAGTGTGGGTGAGTGGTGTACTACTATTCCCAGCAGCGACACAAAGCACAATGCGATACAGTGGTGGGTGAGCAGTGTACTACTGTTCCCAGCAGCGACACAGAGCACAATGCTATACAGGGTGAGCGGTGTACTACTATTCCCAGCAGCGACGCAGAGCACAATGCTATACAGTGGTGGGTGAGCGGTGTACTACTGTTCCCAGCAGCGACACAGAGCACAATGCTATACAGGGTGAGCGGTGTACTACTGTTCCCAGCAGACACACAGAGTGGCAGTAAACACAATGCTATATAGTGTGGGTGAGCAGTGTACTACTGTTCCCAGCAGAGACACAGAGTGGCAGTAAACACAATGTTATATAGTGTGGGTGAGCAGTGTACTACTGTTCCCAGCAGAGACACAGAGCACAATGCTATACAGGGTGAGCGGTGTACTACTGTTCCCAGCAGACACACAGAGTGGCAGTAAACACAATGCTATATAGTGTGGGTGAGCGGTGTACTACTGTTCCCAGCAGACACACAGAGTGGCAGTAAACACAATGCTATATAGTGTGGGTGAGCAGTGTACTACTATTCCCAGCAGTGACACAAAGCACAATGCTATACAGTGGTGGGTGAGCGGTGTACTACTGTTCCCAGCAGCGACACAGAGCACAATGCTATACAGGGTGAGCGGTGTACTACTATTCCCAGCAGCGACGCAGAGCACAATGCTATACAGTGGTGGGTGAGCGGTGTACTACTGTTCCCAGCAGCGACACAGAGCACAATGCTATACAGGGTGAGCAGTGTACTACTGTTCCCAGCAGACACACAGAGTGGCAGTAAACACAATGCTATATAGTGTGGGTGAGCGGTGTACTACTGTTCCCAGCAGCGACACAAAGCACAATGCTATACAGGGTGAGCGGTGTACTACTATTCCCAGCAGAGACACAGAGTGGCAGTAAACACAATGCTATATAGTGTGGGTGAGCGGTGTACTACTGTTCCCAGCAGCGACACAGAGCACAATGCTATACAGGGTGAGCGGTGTACTACTATTCCCAGCAGCGACGCAGAGCACAATGCTATACAGTGGTGGGTGAGCGGTGTACTACTGTTCCCAGCAGTGACACAGAGCACAATGCTATACAGGGTGAGCGGTGTACTACTGTTCCCAGCAGACACACAGAGTGGCAGTAAACACAATGCTATATAGTGTGGGTGAGCGGTGTACTACTATTCCCAGCAGCGACACAGAGCACAATGCTATACAGGGTGAGTGGTGTACTAATGTTCCCAGCAGACACACAGAGTGGCAGTAAACACAATGCTATATAGTGTGGGTGAGCGGTGTACTACTGTTCCCAGCAGCGACACAGAGCACAATGCTATACAGGGTGTGCGGTGTACTACTGTTCCCAGCAGACACACAGAGTGGCAGTAAACACAATGCTATATAGTGTGGGTGAGCGGTGTACTACTGTTCCCAGCAGAGACACAGAGCACAATGCTATACAGGGTGAGCGGTGTACTACTGTTCCCAGCAGACACACAGAGTGGCAGTAAACACAATGCTATATAGTGTGGGTGAGCGGTGTACTACTGTTCCCAGCAGACACACAGAGTGGCAGTAAACACGATGCTATATAGTGTGGGTGAGCGGTGTACTACTATTCCCAGCAGCGACACAGAGCACAATGCTATACAGGGTGAGCGGTGTACTACTGTTCCCAGCAGACACACAGAGTGGCAGTAAACACAATGCTATATAGTGTGGGTGAGCGGTGTACTACTATTCCCAGCAGCGACACAGAGCAGAATGCTATACAGGGTGAGCGGTGTACTACTGTTCCCAGCAGACACACAGAGTGGCAGTAAACACAATGCTATATAGTGTGGGAGAGCGGTGTACTACTATTCCCAGCAGTGACACAATGACCGGGGGACCCTGGCTAGCCTGGCTGGAGAGAGAACTACCCTGCCTGCCTACCCAAAGCTAAACCCACAGACAAATGGCTGAGAAATGACGTGGATCGGGTATTTATTGACCCGAACCACGTGACCCGTTCGGCCAATCAGAGCGCGTTCGGGTCCGAGCCACGTGACCCGTTCGGCCAATCACAGCGCTAGCCGAACGTTCGGGTAACGTTCGGCCATGCGCTCTTAGTTTGGCCATATGGCCGAACAGTTTGGCCGAACACCATCAGGTGTTCGGCCGAACTCGAACATCACCCGAACAGGGTGATGTTCTACAGAACCCGAACAGTGGCGAACACTGTTCGCCCAACACTAGTTCCTTCAAGAAAGTGGCTACTGCCTTGATCCCTCTGTCATGCGGGATGCTAGAGTAGAGAGCCTCCACATCCAGGGACACAAGGAGAGTGCCGGGGGGTACACATAACCCATCCAGGACTCGCAATAATTGAGTGGTGTCCTTATTGTATGATGGGAGGCTCTGTACATGAGACTGGAGGTGCCTGTCAATGTATATGCGTACTTTTTCTGTGAAAGCACCCCTACTGGACACGATCGGCCTACCAGATGGATCAGTCATCCGCTTATGTACTTTGGGTAATGAGTAGAAGGTAGGGACAATAGTGTCCGTTACCTTCAAAAATGACCTTACTTGTTCATCAATAATGCCATCTTTCAGGGCTCCATTGACAAGCACCTCAAGCTCAGCCATAGCACGTGTAAGCCTGGATGGGGAGACTCTCAAGTAGCATCCCGGGCGACCGAGGAGATCAAGGCACATTTTACGATGGTTTAATGGTCCATTCAGTGCGGTCCGGTAACCATGTAAGGGCCTCACTTTCTTCACTAGTCAGATTTGAATCTGTCACCCCAGAGACGTCCAGCTGCACAATACCACGTCCCACTGCTCTAATGAACGATTTTAGACCATCATTCGTGGTCAGTGGTGGAAATTTCTGCGAAACTGTGAATTAAGATAAGTATAAGGGGGAACTATAGGTCCATGATGTTGTAATGTATTCATAGATGGCTCACATGTAAGGGGGTCACCTATGTCGTCATTTGTCAATAGCACCCTCAGTATACAACTCCTCCAAATCTTTAAGTGCAGCCAAATCTTCCTCACTGAGATCAGAAGGGATGGTCCCTTCTGATGTCAGTCGTGGTCCACCACGGAAAGATCCAAACAACAATCTATGACAGAACAATTGCAAGTCTACAATGAATTCAAATTTATCCAGGCTCTGTACAGGACAGAACCCCAAACCCTTGCCCAACAAAGATTCTACTGTTGGGGGTATGTCACAACCTGTGAGATTGATTACCTGTAAACCATCCGTGGTGGACCCATTGCCCATACCCAAGGCCTCGACAGTGTCAAGGCCTAGAGGCCCCTGTGGTCTAAAAAAACACAAGCTGAGGGTAAGCAGGAGGCATTGACTCCCATATTGTTGACCAATGCACATTCCGCTACTGGCCCACTTCCTGTGTCAGTCTTCTGTGTCGGACTTGTCCCTCCTGTTTTTAATTTGTTTAGCGTCTTTCTTATTGGAATTTAAGGATATCAATGGATATCTAGATTTTTTCTCCTCCCGTTTGTCCGAGTTTTCACTTGCAGAAGGTGGTTGTTAGTTCTCACTACCAACCACCAAAACAGACTCCCCACCGGTAGGTACCTGTTTGGGAGTCTGCTTCAGTTGTTCTGCCCCTAGGGCGAGGTGGTTTAGGTTTATTGTCCCAACGGTATGCCGTGACGATTTTGTAGGCTAATCTGTCACTGTTAATTTTTACGATCTCTGACAATAATCAGTTCATGATTATATTTTTTAATATGGGTGGTTAATGATTCATTTCTTTTTTATAAAGAGAATCACCTGAAAATTTGCTTAATTCAGCTGTAATTTTTTTTTTTAATTTCAACTTCCACTTCCTCTAATTCAGACTCATCCAATTCATTGAGTAGGGATAAGAAGACCTGTGCACAGGGGCGTAGCAATAGGGGGTGCAGCGGTAGCGACCGCAT
Source organism: Hyperolius riggenbachi (assembly GCF_040937935.1). NCBI lineage: Eukaryota > Metazoa > Chordata > Amphibia > Anura > Hyperoliidae > Hyperolius > Hyperolius riggenbachi. The sequence continues at coordinate 31,689,008 of NC_090646.1, read as the reverse complement.
CGGGGCCCTTGGGCCAGAGGGGCCCCGAAGGGCCCTCCCTCAACTACAGTATTAGTTCTCTATTGGTCCTGTGCTCATAATAATCACTTCTATATATACATTGAGTAGTGGTAAACATTAACAAGCTCTTCCTCATCCACTTCTTGCATCTCTGACACTGTAGTTGCCATTGCCATTGGCAGGTTTTGGTGAGCCGTATCAATTGTTATGTATAGAGTGCCTGGGGGGCCCCATTGTAAAACTCGCATCGGGGCCCACAGCTCCTTAGCTACGCCACTGCCTGTGCACAATTATCAAAATTCGCCTCCCAGCGTTTTATAAAATCGGGAGTTATATTTTTACGATGAGGAAATGTTTGAATTCTTAACCAAGCTGGTGCAAAGTGGTCGTCTGTATAGGTTTTATTATATTTTATGTTCCACCACCTGGACGAGTGCGTTTGGCCAGGGTCGGTACATCTCCCTTACGGCGCACTAGGAGAACCTTGTGAAGCCTGGCAGCGACTCCTCACCCGCTACGGAACAGGTGTTGTCAACGCCGCAAATTGCCGGACCTGCTTCCCTGCGAGTCAATGACAACAGCGACCTCTCTGGCTCCTACTCCACCGCCTCTCCAAGCTCTACCTCATCCGGCATCGCTAACCCAGCAACAGGAGCATTGAAGCGGTGCAGCACAGCTGTTGCCATGCGTCAGCAAGCCTCAAGCCTTACTGAAGCTGATCTTCATTGGCGATAAGCAGCACACAGGTGCAGAAATTTGGAAGGCAATCAAGGAACAGACCCAGTTGTGGCTGGCACCGCTGCACCTGGAACCAGGCATGGTTGTGTGTGATAATGGGAGCAATCTCATTCGCCCCTTACAGTTGGCAAAGCTAAAACACATCCCTTGCCTGGCCCACGTTCTGAACCTAGTTGTTCAGCGGTTCCTGTGGACATACCCAAATGGTGTGAATTTTCGGCTAAAGGTGCGGCGAGTGGCCAAACATTTCCGAAAGTCCAGTGCCACTTCGGCCGCACTCACCAAGTTGCAGCAGCGCTTCAGTTATGCCTGCAGTTTGTTGCCATGCCAGGCCTGGGTTGTGTCACAAAGCATGGTCTTGCTCTCCTGTAGTACCTCCTCTTCCATCCTGTGTGCTGGGCTAGCGTTGCCGCTGTCTTTTTAAGGAATATCTCATTCTATCATATTTATCACTGCATGGCGACAAAATGCCTTGCTGTACGCATGCATTTTGTCACCATGCCAGGCCTGGGTTGTGTCACAAAGCGTGGCTTTGCTCTCCTGTAGTACCTCCTCTTCAATCCTGTGTGCTGCGGGGTTAGCGTTGCCGGTCCCATTGGTAGTACTATGACAGCTTTCCAGGATCTCATTTGCCCCCCCCCCCCCCCCCCCCCACACACACACACACACACTATTCCCAAGCCATTTTGCAGAAGTTTCCCTCATTTTTTAAGGTTTTTCTGGCAGACTTCGCAGAAATATTCGGGTCCCAATTGACTTGCATTGGGTTCGGAATTCAGCCTGAACATGCCGAATATCGAGCGACGTTCTGCCGAACTGAACCGAACCCGAACATTTTGGTGTTCGATCAACACTACTCTAAACCAATATTAATACTTTTTGTGACTCCATCTGTTAAGTCTCACTATCAAGAGTCAATTTCTTAGACAACATGCATTGAGACTTCTAACCATTTATTTCTGGAACCTTAATATTTTCTTTGCTGATCAGCAAAACCCCATATATGGTACACTACCCTAGTGACTAAAGGATATTTCCATATTAACCTGGTGGGGCGTTTTCCCCTTTTTCATACCTAGCCACTGACCAGGCCCAAACGTGGCGTAGATAGATTCTTCCAACAAATAACTGTCACAGTTGTGTTACAGATTAGCAAATTAATATATTAATGAATGAATATATTAGTAAATAAAAAAAAAATATTTCTTAATAAATATCCACACTAAAATTAATACATTAGTCAATTAATAAATTAAATAGATTAATAAATAAATAAATAGTGTAGTTAAAAAATTAGGAAGTTACTGAAGTAGGAAATAGAAGGAATTACGGTTATAAATAGATAAATTAGTTAATAGATAGATTAGGAAAAGGTTAATTAAATAAAAAAGTATATTCTCTGTCTTCCTTTAAAATAATTAACTGTTATGTTTCCATTCTTCTTTAGGTGAATTTTCCCTAACCAAAATCTTTACGGAGATGGAAGAATGTAAAAAGAAGTACGTCAGGTGAGTTTTTCCTTTCTATTCCTTGGTTCACTCATGCAACTTCCTTTTTCCACAGGATGATCCAGTTACCAACCGACACAGTCTTCCCAAAGGTAATTAACCAATAACTTTCATTTAAACTGGTAACTTCCTTGTATTAATCTTCTCCCTTCCTTTCTGGCTCCTGGAACGTCAGACTCTAGGTAAGTATCTCTTTCTCTAAAACAACTGTTGACCTTTTTTTTTCTTTTTAAAGTAAGCAGTTCATGTATTTATTATACCTTAGTCGCTATATAAAGCAGTCGGCGGAGGCCTTTTCAGTCTATAGGAATATTGAGGCACAGCATTAAGGATTTTTATCTCTTAGATGAACATAAAAAAAAACTGGCTTTAGCAGGCAGTAATCTCAGTCCATATGCATGAGCACAGTAACCATATGGAAAATACAGGTTGCTATGGGTTACACAAAACACTTAAACCAATGTTGGGCATTGGGAATCAATAAGGGGGTAGGCCTCACTTAATTCAGGCATCTGATTTACATCTTCTCACTTCCCAACTGATGATGGATTGTGGCCAGAGAGCAATAAAAAAATACAGTTCTCAAATGGTAAATGAGCAAAAGGAAAAACAAAAATAAAAAAAAAACAATCATTTGACAGACAGGCAGTAATAAAACTCAGGCTCAGCTCTTTCCTGCACCTTTCTCCACTGTCAGCTTAATTTTGCTATAAAGTACACTCCACTGATGCTGTTATACTGTTTTCTTCCCTATAGATTAGCTTGGTACAAATAGGGATTATACTCCGGAGGCCACAATGTGTAACTCTCCATGACTCTCCATCCGCTGCCCTTGTTATCAGCCTCCTTACTGTAATTTTCTATCTCTCTCTAGGCTGCACAGATCCCCCTTGGATAGCATTTGGGGGCTGCAGGAAGATTCCTTTTGATGCCCGCTGGCTCCCCCGCTCCTTCCTGCTGCTGTCTCTGTCAGACAGTCTCAGCAGCCTCAGCCGTGTCCTCCCTCCTGTCTCTCTGCCGCCTAACTGCATCACCACACACAGGGAACTGGCCAAATCCAGTTCCCTCAATAGCTTCCCCACGCGCTGCTCAATCCCCTCTCCTCGCACTCTCAGCACGAGCACCCCCCTTGTCCCTCTGTAGAGTTGGGCCGAAAGTCCGATTTTCGGTTCGCGAACCGGGTTCGCGAACTTCCGCGGAACGTTCGGTTCGCGGAAAAGTTTGCGAACCGCAATAGACTTCAATGGGGATGCGAACTTTGAAAAAAAAAAAAATTATGCTGGCCACAAAAGTGATGGAAAAGATGTTTCAAGGGGTCTAACACCTGGAGGGGGGGATGGCGGAGTGGGATACATGCCAAAAGTCCCCGGGAAAAATCTGGATTTGACGCAAAGCAGCGTTTTAAGGGCAGAAATCACATTGAATGCTAAATGACAGGCCTAAAGTGTCATGAATTGTCAGGCCTAAAGTGTCATGAATGACATAAATGACAGAACAGTGGCGGGTCCACTGAACAGAACAGGTATGCAGTGGCGGGTTCACTAAACAGAACAGGTATACAGTGGCGGGTTCACTGAACAGAACAGGTATACAGTGGCGGGTTCACAGAACAGGTATGCAGTGGCGGGTCCACTGAACAGAACAGGTATGCAGTGGCGGGTTCACTAAACAGAACAGGTATACAGTGGCGGGTTCACTGAACAGAACAGGTATACAGTGGCGGGTTCACAGAACAGGTATACAGTGGCGGGTCCACTGAACAGAACAGGTATGCAGTGGCGGGTTCACTAAACAGAACAGGTATACAGTGGCGGGTTCACTGAACAGAACAGGTATGCAGTGGCGGGTTCACTGAACAGGTATACAGTGGCGGGTCCACTGAACAGAACAGGTATGCAGTGGCAGGTTCACTGAACAGAACAGGTATGCAGTGGCGGGTTCACTGAACAGGTATGCAGTGGTGGGTTCACAGAACAGGTATGCAGTGGTGGGTTCACAGCACAGGTATGCAGTGGCGGGTTCACTGAACAGAACAGGTATGCAGTGGCGGGTTCACAGAACAGGTATACAGTGGCGGGTTCACTGAACAGAACAGGTATACAGTGGCGGGTTCACTGAACAGAACAGGTATGCAGTGGCGGGTCCACTGAACAGAACAGGTATGCAGTGGCGGGTTCACTAAACAGAACAGGTATACAGTGGCGGGTTCACTGAACAGAACAGGTATACAGTGGCGGGTTCACAGAACAGGTATACAGCGGCGGGTTCACTGAACAGAACAGGTATACAGTGGCGGGTTCACAGAACAGGTATGCAGTGGCGGGTCCACTGAACAGAACAGGTATGCAGTGGCGGGTTCACTAAACAGAACAGGTATACAGTGGCGGGTTCACTGAACAGAACAGGTATACAGTGGCGGGTTCACAGAACAGGTATACAGTGGCGGGTCCACTGAACAGAACAGGTATGTAGTGGCGGGTTCACTAAACAGAACAGGTATACAGTGGCGGGTTCACTGAACAGAACAGGTATGCAGTGGCGGGTTCACTGAACAGGTATACAGTGGCGGGTCCACTGAACAGAACAGGTATGCAGTGGCGGGTTCACTGAACAGAACAGGTATGCAGTGGCGGGTTCACTGAACAGGTATGCAGTGGTGGGTTCACAGAACAGGTATGCAGTGGTGGGTTCACAGCACAGGTATGCAGTGGCGGGTTCACTGAACAGAACAGGTATGCAGTGGCGGGTTCACTGAACAGGTATGCAGTGGTGGGTTCACAGAACAGGTATGCAGTGGTGGGTTCACAGCACAGGTATGCAGTGGTGGGTTCAATGAACAGGTATACAGTGGCGGGTCCACTGAACAGAACAGGTATGCAGTGGTGGGTTCACAGCACAGGTATGCAGTGGTGGGTTCACAGCACAGGTATGCAGTGGTGGGTTCACAGCACAGGTATGCAGTGGCGGGTTCACTGAACAGAACAGGTATGCAGTGGCGGGTTCACTGAACAGGTATGCAGTGGTGGGTTCACAGAACAGGTATGCAGTGGTGGGTTCACAGCACAGGTATGCAGTGGTGGGTTCAATGAACAGGTATATAGTGGCGGGTCCACTGAACAGAACAGGTATGCAGTGGTGGGTTCACAGCACAGGTATGCAGTGGTGGGTTCACAGCACAGGTATGCAGTGGTGGGTTCACAGCACAGGTATGCAGTGGTGGGTTCACAGCACAGGTATGCAGTGGTGGGTTCACAGCACAGGTATGCAGTGGTGGGTTCACAGCACAGGTATGCAGTGATGGGTTCACAGCACAGGTATGCAGTGGTGGGTTCACAGAACAGGTATGCAGCCAGACAGGAACAAGTTAAGCCTAACTAATCTTTCCCTGAGAGACAGTCTGCAGCAGCTCGCCCTACTCTCACTAACGCAGGCAGCACACGAGTGACCGTAATGGCCGCCGCTGCCTGCCTTATATAAGGGGGGGTGGGGCTCCAGGGGCTAGTGTAGCCTAATTGGCTACACTGGGCCTGCTGACTGTGATGTAGAGGGTCAAAGTTGACCCTCCATGTGCATTATGGGGCGAACCGAACTTCCGCAAAGGTTCGCCTGCGGAACGCGAACGCGAACCACGGAAGTTCGCATGGAACCGTTCGCAGGCGAACCGTTCGGCCCAACTCTATCCCTCTGGCTTCACCGTTCCCTGTTGCCTGGCAACCTGGAGGAGTGCATGAGATGATACAGTTGTGTGCACTCCCCTGCTCCTCCGCAGCCCAGCATCTGACCGCCAATCAGCATCCAAAGAGTCAGCAGCCAAAGAGCTGCTGCTCAGGCTACACTTGTCAGATCTGACAATAATGTCAGAAACACCTGATCTGCTGCATGCTAGTTCAGGGGCTATGGCTAAATGTATTAGAGGCAGAAGATCAGCAGGACAGCCAGGTAACTGGTATTGCTTAAAAGTAAACAAATAGGACAGCCTCCATAGCACTCTTGTTTTAGTTGCCCTTTAAAGGAGAACTGAAGAGAGAGGTATATGGAGGCTGCCATGTTTATTTCCTTTGAAGCAATACCTGTTTCCTGGCAGCCCTGCCGATCCTCTGCCTCTAATACTATTAGCCATAGCCCCTGAACAAGCATGCAGCAGATCAAGTGTTTCAGACTTTAAAGTCAGATCTGACAAGACTAGCTGCATGCTTGTTTCTGGTGTTATTCAGATACTACTGCAGAGAAATAGACCAGCAGGGCTGCCAGGTAACTGGTATTGATTAAAGGAAATAAATATGGCAGCCTCCATATACCTCTTACTTCAGTTCCCCTTTAAGGGCAATAGTTAGAATAAGTGGGATTTTTTTATTTCAAAAGGACCTTGTAGTTCCTTTTGTAGAAAATCAATTTTAAACATTTTTGAACACAAAAGTATTTTTAAAAATATAATCAATATTTTTACTGTGAAGAATCGTGAAAAGCGTGACATTGCAGAACAATTATATTTTTAATGGCAATCGTTTTTACAGCAAAAATGCAACAAATATATATTTATACTATGAAAATGTGAAAAAAGTGAAAAATTTTTTGAAAAACAACAATTAATTTTCGACTGAATTTTTTGCTAGAAAATGAATTTAACATTTTTTGCAAAAATGAATGTGAGGAGAATATTGGCATTTCCAATCATCTTTGCTTGCATGCTCTGTGTGTTTTCTTTGTCAAGAAACTATGACCTGGCCCCTGAGCAGGGGCGTAGCAATAGGGGTTGCAGAGGCTGCGACTGCATCGGGGCCCTTGGGCCAGAGGGGCCCTTCCCTCAACTACAGAATTAGCTCTCTATTGGCCCTGTGCTCATAATAATCACTTCTATAGATACTTTTGAATTGTGGTAATCATTAACAAGCTGCTCCCCATCCCTTTCTTGCACCTCTGACACTGTAGTTGGCATTGGGAGAATTTGGTGCACCATATCAATTGTTATGTATAGAGTGCTTGGGGGCCCCATTGTAAAATTTGCATCGGGGCCCACCGCTCCTTAGCTACGCCACTGCCCCTGAGAAAACAAAACAAAAAACAATAACAATAGTATTTTATGGGATCTATGGACAGAACACACATAGGTAGAATAAGCGGTATTTGTTCAGTGTCAGCTGACATGTCCATGTTTATATAGCAGCATTTACAAGGTGGCTTCCTGGAATTGTGCAAGAAGTCTTTCCTTCACCAGCTCCTCCCTGGTTCTGTATTGTGGTCTATCACTGAATGAATTCTTATAAAAAATGCACACAATACAATGATTCGTTAGAGGTAGTAGTTGTGAATGTCTGAGTCATGTCATGACAAACATTGAAGCGGCCACCGATGAGAAGGTGGTCTAAAATTAGCTTTGCCCTCATGATGAACTCTGTTAACATAATATTGTTCCTTAAAACTCTATGGGCTTGGCACAAAAGGGTGCTAACTTAGTTAGCATGCCTAAAAGCCCCATAGCACGCCTAAAGCCCTTTAGGACTTACAAAGTTTTGCGCGCTAAGTTAGCACGTGCAAAGTTCAGAGCTGTGCGTGCAAAACATCGCACCAGGAGCACCTAAAACGTCACACGGTGCGACATTTTAGCCGCACCCGGTGTGACATTTTAGGCGCATCTGGTGTGCCGCTTTGATCATACCCGGTGCGACATTTTGTACGCACCGCGCACCGCTAGACTTTCCGCGCGATCAATAAATGCTTTGGGCGTGAAAACTGCTTAGCACCCTAGTTAGCACGCCCAAAGCTTTTAGGTGTGCTAACTGAGTTAGCACACTTTTGTTAATCGAGCCCTATGGGTCTCTCCCATTCTCCACGCCCTTTCCTTTCCAACCTCTTGGAAGTTTCTCCTAGCATTTCCAAATGATTCTGAACAGATTGACATGATTCTGAAATGATTGACATGTGACAATTGCACAGCACCACCTGGGGGAACTTTCAGTGATGTATTAGATGGAGAGATCCACTCATACGCTTAGAGAACAAGGGACGGGAAATAGGAGGAACCCCATGAACAATGAGCAACATCTGGAGACTCAGAAGGAGGTAAATTTATTTCACCCAGTACAGTGGAAGTTGTACCCAAAATTATTGTTGGCACATACAGGGTCGGTGATAGTACAGTACACTCAGATGAAATGCAAAAAAAAAAAAAAGAAAAAGCAGTGGTAGTCGGAATGATGCAATACGAGGTCACAGAGAACATAGGGGCAAGTAGCCATGTGAAAGAAGCTTGAGATTTATGGTTTTACAAGAAGTCCAGCAGATTTCAGCTGGTGCAGACCACAGACATCTTGACAGATTTCAAACACTTGTGTTTTCACATAGGTAACATTGTATAGAGATGATACAAAGACATACTTACCTAAGACACATGTAAACTGATTTAAACCATTTGCTGCCAAAATCAAACTTACTGGTGCCAGTGTGAGCAGAGATCAATCCTGCTATTATGAAGTCTCCATCTTGATGATATTCATATTCAAACGCAGGTTTTATGGCTTCAATCCTACAAGAAGAGGATAAAGTCTGGCTTCTCACTGCTCCATTGTATGTGACAGGGAGAGAAAGTGTCAGCAGGATAGAGGCAGAGTGTAGAGGAGTCCAGCTCATGTCACCAGCAGATGTTGTCACACAGTCTTGTCACCAGCAGATGTTGTCACACAGTCTTGTCACTGGCAGCTCTGCACATCCTCAGCACAGGATGGGGACATACAGTCACCAGCACCTTATATACATTATCTGTCACTGATTTACATCTACAGCTCAGCTGCAGAACAAAGCACTGGCTTAATAATATCAGATATGAAAAATAAAGTCTACATGGACTGCAACTAATTTAACAACAGTTATCTTAGTTTCAGATGCTGCTTCTACCACAATCCAGACTTAACTGATAGAGATTTTAGCTTAATATGGCTCACCTCATAAAAATGTGTACTTGCTGAGATATCATATTGGCACCTATTATTAAACTGAGGTGGACCTAGAGGAATAGCTATAGGGGGACAAGAGGGGACATATGTCCCCAGGTGCAGCACTGCAAGGGCACCCCGATGTGCAGGACAGAGGCACCACCAGCATACAAGTGAGGCACACCCCTGCTTTGGGCCTCACTTTAGAGGGGGGGCCTTGCTTTGTTGCTGGAGGCCACCTTTCTGCCTCGTGCTGTGCGGCCTCCCAGTAACTTACATAACCCCATTCTAGCGCAGACTCCTGCCGCCGCTCTCTCCTCCTGTCTCTGCTCTCTTCTCCTGTCGCTGCCTCACTTGGTTTACGTCCTGTCTCCTTGGTTACCACAGCAGCACCTCTCATGATGTCAGAAGTCCTGCTGGAAGTAGCAATGGTGGTAGGACATGGCTAGGTGGTGAGAGGAGGGAAGCGCAGTGAGAAGAGTTGGCGCTGGAAGGGGGTTGTGTAAGTCTCCATTGGCAGTCGCTGGCCGATGCCTGGCTAACCTATATTGGGGCACCACCTTTACCTGGCTACCTATACTGTGGCACCTATAGCTTGCTACCTATACTGGGGCACCTATAGCTCGCTACCTATAATGGGGGCACCTGTACCTGGCTAGCTATACTGGGGCACCTATAGCTCGCTACCTATACTGGGGGCACCTGTACCTGGCTAGCTATACTGGGGCACCTATAGCTCGCTACCAATACTGTGGCAACTGTACCTGGCTTACCTATACTGGGGCACCACCGGTACCTGGCTACCTATACTGGAGCACCTATAGCTCACTACCTATACTGAGGTTATCTGTACCTGGTTAACCTATACTGGGGGCACCTTTACCTGGATACTTATACTGGGGTAACCTATGCCTGGATACCTACACTAGGGGCATCTATGCCTGGTTACCTATACTGGGGGCACCTATGCCTGTATACCTATACTGGGGGCACCTATGTCTGGCAATCTATACTTGGGGGATTTATACCTGGATACCTATATGGGAGGCACCTATACCTGGCTTAGACAGGACAGGGGGACAAGAACTGACACAGAGGGGGAGAAGAGGTCACACAAGAGGACACAGAGGAGGACCAAAGAGGGACAGGGGGAACAGAAAGGGGAACAGAGGAACAGGGGGAACAGAGGTGACACAGAGGGGGACAAAAGAGGCAAAGGAATAAAGAGGGGGATAAAAAGGGATGAATTCAGGTTAAAAACAGACCTACATCTTGACATGGCCACACCCACTTTTCCGCTTTCTATGGTGACTGGCGGGCCACATCTATTTTTCATTGTGGCATGATTCCCATGCCACACTTTTTGGGGGTGGGGAGGGGCTCATGTTATGGGCTGCTTGGGGAACACAAAACCTTAGCTGCACCCCTGTTGCACGAGAGGCGGCTAACTGGCTGCCGGAAGTGCTCAATCACGCAAAAATGGCTGTGTTACAATTTGCATGGAGTTTGTGCGCTGCACCTGGAGCAAACAGAAACCAACGCACAAACCCACAACCAGGCAGAGATGTCACTGTTTAGGAAAAGACTGACAAGCCAGGAGTAAATGACTAACAAGGATTTATTGAAAATAAAGTAATACTGTGCATTAACCTCATGCACGGAAGCAATCAGTATCAACTTGCAGGCAACGTATTCTACACACATACAATACACTGCATCAAATAATACAGGCAGATACATTCAATAAGCCTACAAAGGTATGAAAATCAGGGTTTATACAAGGACCTCTCTGCATAAAGCGAGTTATGCAGAGTAGATCCAGTGTATAGAATTGTGTGCACATTGACCCTGGATCCAGAATAGTAAAACAACATAAACCTAGAAATATATATATATACAAAATACAGATTCACAATCGAGGAGGAGACCAGTGGTGCTCAGCAGAGCTCGAATATTCGAGTAGCTCGAATATTCGAGCTCTTTTCCAGCTATTCGAGCTCGGTATTCGAGCTCCGAATAGCTGGAGCTATTCGAATGGGCTATTCGAGTACACTCGAATAGCCCATTCACTATTCGAGCTATTCGAGCAAACGGCGCTATTCGAGCTCGGTACCGAGCTCGAATAGCGTCATAGCCCAGATTGATGTCCTTAGAGCCAATCAGAGGGCTCCCAGGCCCTCTGACGGCAGCCAATCACAGAGGGGGACCCTGGCCAGCCCCTACCCTATAAATAGCGGCCGCCATGTTACGTTTCTCCGTCCTTGCCTGAGACTTGCATAGAGAGAGAGTTGCTCCTTTGTGCTTTGGCTTAGCAAGAGCTTTATTGTGGTCATTTACCTAGCGTTTTTGCTCACATGCACCTCCTATACACACCTATATTGTTGTTAGTTAGTTAGACATTGTATTTTAGTTAGTAGCTTTTGTGTTACAAAGAGACAGCTGCTGCAGGCTTACAGCTTTAGGCCTCAGGGCCTGCCTGTGTGGGCAGCTGTCCTCCTGTCCTCTGTTTATTTCTCTCTATTCTATACCAGTATTTCTGCTGTCCTTTACTACTGATTGTATTAGTATTGTAGTTATATACTGTAACTGTACTAGGACACTCACTGTCACTGTTCATAGGCTACTAGCTGCTCCTGCGTGTGTGCACTCACTGTCTGTGTACACACTACACACACTCTATTTCCTTCTCTGATAACTGATTGATTATTGTAATTGAATATTGTAATTAGTTAGTTGTACTCACTGTTACTACTTACTGTACTAGGAGTCTAGGACACTCAGTCACTGTTCATAGGCTACTAGCTCCTGCGTGTGTGCACTCACTGTCTGTGTACACACTACACACACTCTATTTCCTTCTGATAACTGATTGATTATTGTAATTAGTTAGTTGTACTTACTGTTACTACTTACTGTACTAGGAGTCTAGGACACTCAGTCACTGTTCATAGGCTACTAGCTCCTGCGTGTGTGCACTCACTGTCTGTGTACACACACTACACACACTCTATTTCCTTCTGATAACTGATTGCTTATTGTAATTAGTTAGTTGTACTTACTGTTACTACTTACTGTACTAGGAGTCTAGGACACTCAGTCACTGTTCATAGGCTACTAGCTCCTGCGTGTGTGCACTCACTGTCTGTGTACACACACTACACACACTCTATTTCCTTCTGATAACTGATTGCTTATTGTAATTAGTTAGTTGTACTTACTGTTACTACTTACTGTACTAGGAGTCTAGGACACTCAGTCACTGTTCATAGGCTACTAGCTCCTGCGTGTGTGCACTCACTGTCTGTGTACACACACTACACACACTCTATTTCCTTCTGATAACTGATTGCTTATTGTAATTAGTTAGTTGTACTTACTGTTACTACTTACTGTACTAGGAGTCTAGGACACTCAGTCACTGTTCATAGGCTACTAGCTCCTGCGTGTGTGCACTCACTGTCTGTGTACACACACTACACACACTCTATTTCCTTCTGATATTTGATTGCTTATTGTAATTAGTTAGTTGTACTTACTGTTACTACTTACTGTACTAGGAGTCTAGGACACTCAGTCACTGTTCATAGGCTACTAGCTCCTGCGTGTGTGCACTCACTGTCTGTGTACACACACTACACACACTCTATTTCCTTCTGATAACTGATTGCTTATTGTAATTAGTTAGTTGTACTTACTGTTACTACTTACTGTACTAGTAGTCTAGGACACTCAGTCACTGTTCATAGGCTACTAGCTCCTGCGTGTGTGCACTCACTGTCTGTGTACACACACTACACACACTCTATTTCCTTCTGATAACTGATTGCTTATTGTAAGTAGTTAGTTGTACTTACTGTTACTACTTACTGTACTAGGAGTCTAGGACACTCAGTCACTGTTCATAGGCTACTAGCTCCTGCGTGTGTGCACTCACTGTCTGTGTACACACTACACACACTCTATTTCCTTCTGATAACTGATTGCTTATTGTAAGTAGTTAGTTGTACTTACTGTTACTACTTACTGTACTAGGAGTCTAGGACACTCAGTCACTGTTCATAGGCTACTAGCTCCTGCGTGTGTGCACTCACTGTCTGTGTACACACTACACACACTCTATTTCCTTCTGATAACTGATTGATTATTGTAATTAGTTAGTTGTACTTACTGTTACTACTTACTGTACTAGGAGTCTAGGACACTCAGTCACTGTTCATAGGCTACTAGCTCCTGCGTGTGTGCACTCACTGTCTGTGTACACACTACACACACTCTATTTCCTTCTGATAACTGATTGATTATTGTAATTAGTTAGTTGTACTTACTGTTACTACTTACTGTACTAGGAGTCTAGGACACTCAGTCACTGTTCATAGGCTAGCTCCTGCGCGTGTTTGCACGTGCGTGCACTCACTGTCTGTAGTGTACACACACTAAATTTACTTGTGATTAGTGATAATTGTAACTGCTAGTTGTACTTCCTGACTGTTACTACTTACTTACTGTACTAGGGACACTCACTCAGTCACCTCAACCACCAACCCACTCCATTAAAGTACCCCACTTTTCAACCGCCCTTTTAAAAAACTTTTGTCTATACGCCCAAAACATCGAAGATGTCTGGAAGTGGCAGCCAGCGCGGTTTGGGCAAGGGGAAGGGCAGCAAGGGAATCAGGAGGAGAGGGAGCAGCATTGTGGCAAGCCGCGGGCGCGGGCGCGCCACCATGCACAGTTCCGCAGCAGCCGCAGCAGCGTCAGTGGCTAACATTCCTCCCATAGCCACTGGCCGTGGACGCCTTGGGCGCCGCCCAGCAGGAGCATCTGCAACTCACGCTGCAGAGACACAGCAGCAGCAGCGTGTAGCACCTGCTCCGATTTTCCTCCAGCCGGGTCGGAAACGTCCCATTGAGGAAAAGGATGCAGACACTGTGGTGCAACTCATGACGGAGGATGAGCAGCCCGCCATCAGCTCTGCATCCGAGGCCTCCACCCTCACCACCATCACCACCACCCCTGTTCGCAGCAGCCGCCCAGCAGGGCCTGGGGAGGAGGCCAGTTCACCGTCAGTCGCCGACCTGTCATTCAGCACTCTTTTGACCCCAGGCATGATGAGTCAATTGTCTGCTGTTGTTGGCGATTTGGAGGAGGAGATGCTGATGGGCACTTTGGGGGATGAGGGATTGGACAGCAAGACTGTGGCGACAGTCAAGCAGCCCATCCATGCATCAGGAGAGAAGTTTGGGGGGTCATCATCCCAGCAGGACATGTTTCAGGAGGGGGAGGATGATGATGACCCGGTGACAGACAGAGACTGGGTTCCACCACCTCCAGGGGATGTCGTCCTCAGCAGCTCTGAGGAAGAAGAGGAGGATGCGCTTGTGGGCCTTGCAAGGAGGCGCATCATTGCAAGCATTGGCAGCAGTAGGCAGGTCCCACAGCCTGCTGGTGTCTCAGGCTCAGCAGCAGCAGCAGCAGCATCTGCCAGTACCACCACCAGCCGCACCCAAGCCCCCCCCCCCCCCCCCCCCAACCACCACAGGGAGACAGGCAGCAGCGCTTCCATGCCGTAGGGGGATGTTTCTGTCACCAATCTGGCGATATTTCACCATGCCCACTGTGTACAGCAAGTACGCCACTTGCAAACACTGTCAGCGGAAGTTGAGCAGAGGTGCAGACCCCTTAAAGTTCAGCACCAGCTCGCTCATCAACCACCTTTCTGCGAAACATTTCCACCAGCATGAGGAGTTCCAGAGGCGGAAGGCATCTGGTGCTGGCAGTGGCACCACACCCATCACTGCACAGCCTTCAGCAGCAGCAGCAACAGCAGCCACCCGCCCTCCTGCTCCTCCAGCAGCACCAGCAGGAGTGCGGAAACGCACTGCTCCTCCCCCCTCTGCAACTCCTGCCGCCGACACTGAGGCCTGTTCTGGCAGCCAGTCCTCAGTGGCCTCCTCCGCTGTGTCTGCTGATTCCCGTGCCAGCAAAAGGCCACGCCAGAGCCTTTTGAGCGAGTCCTTCCAGGGGGTGGTTAGGGCTCTGCCTCCCAGCAGCCGTCGCGTGCGGCAGCTGAACGGCTTGCTGGCACGGGCCATGTGCTCCCAACTCCTGCCGTACACGCTCGTGCAGGAGGGGAGCGACATTCGTGCGCTGCTTGCTTGCGCAGCCCCAGACTGGCAGCTCCCCAGCAGACACTTTTTCTCCCGCAAGGCCATTCCTGCACTGCACCGCTTTGTGATGGCCAATGTGGAGCGAGGGCTGGAGCACGCGGTTGGTGAAAGGGTCCACGTCACCATGGACTGCTGGAGCAGCCGCTTCGGGACAGGCCGCTACCTGTCCTTCACTGTCCACTGGGTCAGCTTGGTGGAAGGGGGTGAGGATGGGAGAGCAGCAGCGGGCACAGCAGCAGCAACACAGTGGGTGGTGCCACCCCGCAGGGTCAGGGGAACTGCAGCAGGTTCCTCCGATCCTCTGCCATCCTCCGGCACACCTGGCCAAACCCCCCGCCTCAGCAGCAGCGTGAAGGCCCACCACTGCCAAGCGCTGCTGCACTTGGTCAGCCTTGGGAAGACCAAGCTGACGGCAACCCATGTGTTGGCCAAACTCCAGGAGCAGGAGAGGATTTGGCTGACCCCCAGAGGCCTCAGAGTCGGAGAGGTGGTGGCCGACAATGGGGCCAATCTGGTTGCCGCAATAGACAGGGGAAACCTGACCCACATCCCCTGTCTTGCCCACGTGCTGAACCTGGTAGTGCAGAAGTTCTTGCGCACCTACCAGGGGATGGGCGAACTGCTGGAAACGGCAAGGAACGTTGTGCGTCACTTCCGGCGCTCGGCTGCAGCCTGTGCGAGCCTGGAAGACGTGCAAAAGGAGCTGGATCTGCCACGCCATCGGCTGATCCTTGATGTTCCGACTCGCTGGAACTCCACCCTGGCGATGTTGGAGCGTCTGGTTGAACAGAAGCACGCTGTCAACCAGTACCTTGCCCTGGCCACTGTTTCCGCCGCTCGGAGAAGGGACAAGACCAGCAACATCCCGTCCATCGTCCCCGATGATGACTGGAGGCACATGCAGCAGGTGTGCTTAGTGCTGGCTCCCTTTCTGCAGGCCACTAACATGGTGAGCAGGGACCATGCTATGGTCTGCGAGTGGGTGCCCCTGGTTTGTCTGCTGAACAGGGCCCTCGATGCTTTGCTGGAACAGGGAGCGGCAGCCTTGGACCAGCAGGAGCGGCAAGCAGCTGCACAGTCCACCTCTGAGGGGGAGGAGGAGGAGGACTTGGTGGAGGTCCCTGACCTTGCTGCTGATGAGGGGGAGCAGCACAGTGCAGCTGAGTTGGTGCGGGGGTGGAGAGAGGATGAGGCTGACGAGGCAGAGGAGGAGGATGAGGACAGCAGCACTGCCGTCGATGTGCCAGCAGACGTGGCCCGCCTCTTCCCAATGGCAGCGCACATGCTGACGTGCCTGCGCAGAGACCCCAGGGTGATCCAGATGAAGCAGAGGAAGGACATCTGGATCAGCATGATGTTGGACCCACGCCTCAAGGGGAAGTTGAGCCAGTTCCTGCTGCCTGCAGGAGGAGACCCAGCGCAACAAATAAGGAGCTTGCAGCAGGCCCTTGTTGAGCGCTTGGAGGAAGCCTTCCCCCAGCCTTCCACCCCCACTGTCCAGCAGCCAGCACAGAGGCAGCAGCAGGTGCCTGCATCCAGCAGCAGCAAGCGCCCCACAGACCTGCTGTCTCTCAGCCACGAGCTCTACAGGACTGTAGAGGCTCCGGCAGCAGTGACTAGAGATGAGGTGCATGCAGCAGCATCCTCCACCGGTCACAGCCAGCGCCTGACCCGCATGGTGGCTGACTACATGGGGTCCTACAGCGGGCTTGACAGCGATGCCCCTGTTGATCCCATGGAGTATTGGGTCAAGCGCCTGGAGATCTGGAGCGAGCTGGCGCAGTACGCCCTGGAAGTGCTGTCCTGCCCCCCTTCCAGCGTGCTGTCCGAGCGCTGCTTCAGTGCAGCTGGTGGCGTGGTCACCGAGAAACGCTCACGTCTGTCTCACAAGTCTGTGGACAGACTGACGTTTCTCAAGATGAACCAGGCGTGGGTGGAAGGCGAGTTCCTGGCCCCTGTTGTCGGCGAGAGGGGGACATGAACTGGCTACCGGAAAAACCATCTTTAATGTGCCTTACCACCCTTTACCACCTCCTGGCTCCTGCTCACTAAGCCAGCCTGGTTCAGTTTGACTATTACGTCGCCTGCAGCCACACATTTTACACCTACAGTGGGCTGCTGTGTACTGCCCTTCTGCTGTCTGTCTGTGTTTCCCACTGCCAGGGTACACAGAATTACATTCTGCTGCCACTCTGCCACCAGCTATTACGTCAAACAATAGCTATATATCTGTGTAATTGGTTTTACAAACAAAACCAAAAAACCATTAAAAAAAAAAAAAAAGGTTTAATTTTTCTGAGGTGCCCGGGTTGAAAACTGTGTTGTCCCAGTTGTGTATTGGACACGATGTGGGCTGCACGACCGCTGTCTGGGACCTCCTGTTGTGTTCATTTACGGCCTGGTATCACCGCTAGGTACCAGGGCTATTATGTCACGCTGCCTGCCTGCTGCCACACTCACACTACTCCTCCATTCCTCCTGCTGATGCTGCTGTCTGTCTGTGTTTCCCACTGCCAGGGTACACAGATTTCCCTTCTGCTGCCAATCTGCCACCAGCTATTACGTCAAACAATAGCTGCACACATAATTACTCCTCCATTCCTCCTGCTGCTGCTGCTGCTGTCTGTCTGTCTGTGTTTCCCAACGCCAGGGTACACAGATTTACCTTCTGCTGCCACTCTGCCACCAGCTATTACGTCAAAAAATAGCTATATCCGTGTAATTGGTTGTAAAACCAAAACTACAAAACCAAAAAAAAAAAAAAGGTTTAATTTTTCTGAGGTG
The DNA here is from genome assembly GCF_040937935.1 of Hyperolius riggenbachi. Lineage (NCBI taxonomy): Eukaryota > Metazoa > Chordata > Amphibia > Anura > Hyperoliidae > Hyperolius > Hyperolius riggenbachi. The sequence goes on along the minus strand of NC_090646.1, from coordinate 31,670,882 downwards.
CCCGGGTTGAAAACTGTGTTGTCCCAGTTGTGTATTGGACACAATGTGGGCTGCACGACCGCTGTCTGGGACCTCCTGTTGTGTTCATTTACGGCCTGGTATCACCGCTAGGTACCAGGGCTATTATGTCACGCTGCCTGCCTGCTGCCACACTCACACTACTCCTCCATTCCTCCTGCTGATGCTGCTGTCTGTCTGTGTTTCCCAACGCCAGGGTACACAGATTTACCTTCTGCTGCCACTCTGCCACCAGCTATTACGTCAAACAATAGCTGCTCACATTACTCCTCCATTCCTCCTGCTGCTGCTGCTGCTGTCTGTCTGTCTGTGTTTCCCAACGCCAGGGTACACAGATTTACCTTCTGCTGCCACTCTGCCACCAGCTATTACGTCAAAAAATAGCTATATCTGTCTGTGTAATTGGTTGTAAAACCAAAACTACAAAACCATAAAAAAAAAAAAAAAAAAGGTTTAATTTTTCTGAGGTGCCCGGGTTGAAAACTGTGTTGTCCCAGTTGTGTATTGGACACAATGTGGGCTGCACGACCGCTGTCTGGGACCTCCTGTTGTGTTCATTTACGGCCTGGTATCACCGCTAGGTACCAGGGCTATTATGTCACGCTGCCTGCCTGCTGCCACACTCACACTACTCCTCCATTCCTCCTGCTGATGCTGCTGTCTGTCTGTGTTTCCCAACGCCAGGGTACACAGATTTACCTTCTGCTGCCACTCTGCCACCAGCTATTACGTCAAACAATAGCTGCTCACATTACTCCTCCATTCCTCCTGCTGCTGCTGCTGCTGTCTGTCTGTCTGTGTTTCCCAACACCAGGGTACACAGATTTACCTTCTGCTGCCACTCTGCCACCAGCTATTACGTCAAAAAATAGCTATATCTGTCTGTGTAATTGGTTGTAAAACCAAAACTACAAAACCATAAAAAAAAAAAAAAAAAGGTTTAATTTTTCTGAGGTGCCCGGGTTGAAAACTGTGTTGTCCCAGTTGTGTATTGGACACAATGTGGGCTGCACGACCGCTGTCTGGGACCTCCTGTTGTGTTCATTTACGGCCTGGTATCACCGCTAGGTACCAGGGCTATTATGTCACGCTGCCTGCCTGCTGCCACACTCACACTACTCCTCCATTCCTCCTGCTGATGCTGCTGTCTGTCTGTGTTTCCCAACGCCAGGGTACACAGATTTACCTTCTGCTGCCACTCTGCCACCAGCTATTACGTCAAACAATAGCTGCTCACATTACTCCTCCATTCCTCCTGCTGCTGCTGCTGCTGTCTGTCTGTCTGTGTTTCCCAACGCCAGGGTACACAGATTTACCTTCTGCTGCCACTCTGCCACCAGCTATTACGTCAAAAAATAGCTATATCTGTCTGTGTAATTGGTTGTAAAACCAAAACTACAAAACCATAAAAAAAAAAAAAAGGTTTAATTTTTCTGAGGTGCCCGGGTTGAAAACTGTGTTGTCCCAGTTGTGTATTGGACATGATGTGGGCTGCACGACCGCTGTCTGGGACCTCCTGCCTGCTGTGTTTATTTACAGCCCTGGTATCACCGCTAGGTACCAGGGCTATTATGTCACGCTGCCTGCCTCATTGACTGCCTGCTGCCACACACTCATCCTCCTCCTCCTGCTGCTGAATTTACCTCCTGCTGTCTGTGTGTTTCCACTGCCAGGGAGCACATACAATGGCGCTTCCAACATGCGTGCGCCACCAGCTATTTGTTACGCTCAAAAATAGCTGCATTTCTTTAAAAAAAAAAATTTGAAAAGAGAAATAAGTGAAGAAGAAGACGATATAGAAGAAGATGAAGATGAAGAAGAAGAAGAAGATGAAGAAGAAGAAGATGAAGAAGATGAAGAAGAAGAAGAAGAAGATGAAGAAGATGAAGATGAAGAAGATGAAGAAGATGAAGAAAAAGAAGATGAAGAAGAAGAAGATGATGATGAAGAAGAAGAAGATGAAGAAGATGAAGAAGAAGAAGAAGATGAAGAAGTTGAAGATGAAGAAGAGGAAGAAGAAGAAGAAGAAGAAGATGAAGAAGATGAAGAAGATGAAGAAGATGAAGAAGAAGATGAAGAAGATGAAGAAAAAGAAGATGAAGAAGAAGAAGAAGAAGAAGAAGAAGAAGAAGAAGAAGACAATATAGAAGAAGAAGAAGAAGATATAGAAGAAGATATAGAAGAAGAAGATATAGAAGAAGAAGAAGAAGATATAGAAGATAAAGAAGAAGAAGAAGAAGAAGTATATACAGTACTGAACAAATTTCTGGACACAACTTCTCTTTTCAACTTTTTTTTTTTTAAAGGAACATCCCCACATAATCACTTGCTGTTGTTACTTGGAAAAAAAGAGGTTTCTTGCATCATTCACCCTCAAAACAAGTGTTGGAAGCTATTTAAGGCCAATTCGAATAGTCAGCTCGAATAATGAGCTCGAATACCGACTCGAATAGTGAGCTCGAAGTCCGAGGTCGAATCGAATAGTAAAAAATATTCGACTCGAATATTCGACCGAATTCGAATAATTTACTATTCGAATTCGACCTAACTCGAATTTTGAAAAGGGGTATTTGAGCATCACTGGAGGAGACACACGGATAGTCAGCAAGCATAGGTCATACACAGGAGATCAAACAGTACAGTAATCGCTAGGCAAAGAATAGTCGGTATACAAAGCACAAGGTCAACACGGGAGATCAATACAGCAGGGAATCAAGGAACTAGGAAATATACCAGGAACAGGGAACTCAGGGCAGGATGGCTAGAACCAGGAACAAAGAGCTAGCAACTAGTTAGTTTACAGGTGTGGCTTAAATGGCATGCTGAGAGACCATGTGACAGTCCAGGCCTCCTCCCTGTCTGTGGAGAGATCTCTAGACAGTCCGCCCTGTGCTGGTGGGCAGAGGAAAGTTCAGGTTGTAAATTCATGGAGGAGGCTGGTGACATCTGCTGGTGAAGCAAAGTTAGTTCATGCAGGAATTTACCAGCAGATGTAGATTGTAACAGGCTGAACGGATTTGAATGAAATTTGGCACACACATAGTACATTACCTGGAATAAAGTATAGGATACTTTTTATTCCCATAACCAAAAAGGGGTGGAGACAAATACAAATTTTACTGGAAATTGTAAACTGCAGCCATTCTTACAATGTTAATGGTAGGGTTCTCAAACTTTGCACAGTTGGTCACTGTGTGACTGGGATTAATATTCAGAAAAGTGGGTGGAGCCTACAAATGCCAATCAAAATCCACCTATTGCTTTTCAAAGAAATTATGTAATTGCTGCCATTCTTGCACTGTTAATGGCACAAACACCACACATGGTACAGTTGATCATTGGGTGACTGGGGTTCAAATTCAGAAAAGGGTGTGGAGCCACAAACATCCAATTAGATTTGTTTCATTTCAATGCAAATTATTGATGCCAAAGAATGTAAAACTCACAAACTTGGTCATTGAGCAATATACACATTAATGGAGCAATAATTTTTCTACAGGTGCTCACCGTTATGTATAGATAAATTTGGCCAACATCAATAAGTATGAAAACAGTATACATTTATTTAAAAGCTACTGTAACACTACATAAGAATCTAAAAACAACATGAGATGGCCATTCCCTCCTGCTGGCACACACCACGCATACCCCCAGACATACCACTGGCCAGTATGATGGAAAAAACAAGGTGGTGAGTTCACAAAAGGATGTATGTGGTAGTACCGGGCAGTCTACACTGAGACCAGCTACAAAGACATGTGTTGTTGGCAAAAGCAAGAAAGTCCAGCAGCAGTAATATAGACAAAGCAGAGTGCAAAGCAGCACATGCAGACATGCGGAATTCAGACCAGATTAACAGGGCAAAAAATGGGTAAAACTGAATGTCTCATTCAGACCTGGAGGCTGGCATGCCTTTAAGTTATAAATCCATTTAGTTTCTCTTTGGAGGAGCAAACGGTCAAAGATCCAACCACCCCCCCCTCCCCCCACCCCCGCCCCCCGGATGGTTCCATGAATTCTATCAAGACCCACAAACCGTAAACCATTGATCGTTCATAGTTGACACTGTCTCACGTGTCGGGCGATGGGAGTGAGGGATTCCTTATTACCCACATTATGTATATGTTCTGATATCCGCCTCCATAGAGGTCTTTTAGTTTTGCCTATATAAAAGGACCCACAGGGGCACAATAGTAAATAGACCACGAGTTTGGTTTGGCAATTTACATAATGTTTTAGATGGACTGTACTACCATTGGGCAAGGGAGCAGCTCTACTTACTCGTATGCACCTGCAATAGGGGCAACCCCCCCTCCAACACTATGCAGTGACACCTTGGGTTGACTCCAACAAAATGATTTTGCACCAGGTTATCGCACAGCGATTTTGCTCTTTTAAACGTAGCACGTGATCGTTCTGGGACTACATTTCCAATAGCTGGGTCATTTCGAAGTAGATACCAATGCTTTTGTAGAATATGTCTAAGACTAGAGTGTTCGGCACAGTATCTCATCACAAAACACAGCTCAGAATTGTGTTGGGTGGTCTGACTATGATGACGCTGTCTTAGAAGACTCGATCAATCCCTCTTTCTGACTTTGTTAAACACACATCAAAGTACAGCATCAGGGTAGCCCCTTTTACAGAAACGAGTATGCAAGATATCAGCTTGCGTGCATGAATCAGTCTCGGAGGAACAATTCCTCCTAACCCTCATATATTGCCCAGTGGGGATACCCCTGATGGTGTGAAAGGGGTGGAAGCTCGTCGCGTGTAGCAGGGCATTCGTTGATGTGTCTTTTCTATATAAATCTGTGGCAATCTGGAGGGATTGAGAGATTGGAGATCTGGAGTCACAAGACATCGTGAATGGTAAATTACGAGTGTTGTCATTGAGTTTGACAACAAATTCCAGAAATTCATCATGCCTTCCTGTCCACAGTACGAGGATGTCGTCGATGTACCTGTGCCACACCAATATGTGGCACAGGTACATCGCAAGCCTCAAGCAATTGGAAAGTTCAAAATGCTCAACCCCCTCAAATCAGGCCAGTAGGTGCAGGACCAGGAAAGCCAAGCCAGTTCACAGATATGCATAGAAGGATCCGCAGACCAAATACTGGTAGAAAAAATGCTGTTGTTCTTTATTCAAAAAATTCCACATGGCATGGCAATAAAACCACAAGGTTCAACTGACGCGTGTCGGGCTTACAATCTGCCCTTAGTCATATGTCACTATGACTAAGGGCAGATTGTAAGCCCGACACGCGTCAGTTGAACCTTGTGGTTTTATTGCCATGCCATGTGGAATTTTTTGAATAACGAACAACAGCATTTTTCTACCAATATTTGGTCTGTGGATCCTTCTATGTACATCGCAAGCCCCTCGTCTGTGAAGATGGAGTGCTCCCACTCCCCCAGGTACAGGTTTGCATACGATGGAGCATAAGTTGTGCCCATTGCCGCCCCCTGCACCTGGAGGTAGTGGGCACCATCAAATACAAAGATATTGTTGGTGAGTAGCAGTCTCAAAAGGCCCAGCAGGAAAGTGTTATGTGATGTCTCTGTGCAAGCGCGTTCCTTCTAGTGTTGGGCGAACACCTGGATGTTCGGGTTCGCGAACGTTCGCCGAACATGGCCGCGATGTTCGGGTGTTCGCGCCGAACTCCGAACATAATGGAAGTCAATATGGACCCGAACTTTCGTGCTTTGTAAAGCCTCCTTACATGCTACATACCCCAAATTTACAGGGTATGTGCAGCTTGGGAGTGGGTACAAGAGGAAAAAAAATGTAGCAAAAAGAGCTTATAGTTTTTGAGAAAATCGATTTTAAAGTTTCAAAGGGAAAACTGTCTTTTAAATGCGGGAAATGTCTGTTTTCTTTGCACAGGTAACATGCTTTTTGCCGCCATGCAGTCATAAATGTAATAAAGATAAGAGGTTCCATAAACAGGGACCGGAAACGCTAACCCAGCAGCAGCACACGTGATGGAACAGGAGGAGGCGCAGGAGGAGAAGGCCACGCTTTGAGACACAACAACCCAGGCCTTGCATGAGGACAAGAAGCGTGCGGATAGCATGCTTTTTACCGCCATGCAGTCATAAATGTAATAAAGATAAGAGGTTCCATAAACAGGGACCGGAAACGCTAACCCAGCAGCAGCAGCACACGTGATGGAACAGGAGGAGGCGCAGGAGGAGAAGGCCACGCTTTGAAACACAACAACCCAGGCCATGCATGAGGACAAGAAGCGTGCGGATAGCATGCTTTTTACCGCCATGCAGTCATAAATGTAATAAAGATAAGAGGTTCCATAAACAGGGACCGGAAACGCTAACCCAGCAGCAGCAGCACACATGATTGAACAGGAGGAGGCGCAGGAGGAGAAGGCCACGCTTTGAGACACAACAACCCAGGCCTTGCATGAGGACAAGAAGTGTGCGGATAGCATGCTTTTTACCGCCATGCAGTCATAAATGTAATACAGATAAGAGGTTCAATAAACAGGGACCGGAAACGCTAACCCATCACAGATGGTCATTGTTCATGTTACTTGGTTGGGGTCCAGGAGTGTTGCATAGTCGTTTCCAATCCAGGATTGATTCATTTTAATTTGAGTCAGACGGTCTGCATTTTCTGTGGAGAGGCGGATACGCCGATCTGTGACGATGCCTCCGGCAGCACTGAAACAGCGTTCCGACATAACGCTGGCTGCCGGGCAAGCCAGCACCTCTATTGCGTACATTGCCAGTTCGTGCCAGGTGTCTAGCTTCGATACCCAATAGTTGAAGGGTGCAGATGGATTGTTCAACACAGCTACGCCATCTGACATGTAGTCCTTGACCATCTTCTCCAGGCGATCGGTGTTGGAGGTGGATCTGCACGCTTGCTGTTCTGTGGGCTGCTGCATGGGTGTCAGAAAATTTTCCCACTCCAAGCACACTGCCGATACCATTCCCTTTTGGGCACTAGCTGCGGCTTGTGTTGTTTGCTGCCCTCCTGGTCATCCTGGGTTTGCGGAAGTCAGTCTGTCGGCGTACAACTGGCTAGAGGAGGGGGAGGATGTCAATCTCCTCTCTAAAGTCTCCACAAGGGCCTGCTGGTATTCTTCCATTTTGACCTGTCTGACTCTTTCTTCAAGCAGTTTTGGAACATTGTGTTTGTACCGTGGATCCAGAAGGGTATAAACCCAGTAATTGGTGTTGTCCAGAATGCGCACAATGCGTGGGTCGCGTTCAATGCAGTCTAGCATGAATTGAGCCATGTGTGCCAGAGTCCTGCCAGAATCCTCATCATCCTCTTGTGAGCGTTGTGATAGTTGTTGTGATGCATCATAGTCGTCACCTTCTTCCTGGTCTGCTTCTGCTGACCATTCGCGCTGAATTGTGGAAGTCCAACGTGCACCACTCTGGCCCTCGTCAGTGGTGGCAGGAAATTCCTGCTCCAACTCCAGCTGTTCCTCCTCCTCTTCTTCATCATAGCTGCTGGGGCCAGCGTTTCCTGAGGCGGATGGCCTGATGTTGGTACCATCACGCTGATCGTTTTCTCCTTCAGATTCCCCAAGTTGCATCATGACAGCTGTTTCCTTGATTTTCAACATTGACTTCTTCAGTAAACACAGCAGTGGTATGGTAATGCTGACTGAAGAGTTGTCACTGCTCACAAGCAACGTGGATTGCTCAAAATTTTGGAGGACTTGGCAGAGGTCCAACATGTTGGCCCAATCGGATCCACAGAAGCTTGGCAGCTGTCCGGATGCGCCTTGGTACTGTGCCGTCATGTACTGGACCACTGCACTCTTCTGCTCGCAAAAGCGGGCTAGCATGTGCAGCGTAGAATTCCAGCGCGTAGGGACATCACACAGCAAGCGATGGTGGGGGAGATTGAAGCGCTCCTGCATCTTGCCGAGTGCCCCCGAAGCAGTACTGGAATTTCTACAATGTTTGGCCACTCGTCGCACCTTCAACAGAAGATCGGCCACGCCTGGGTATGTCCTCAGGAACCGCTGAACTACTAGGTTCATCACGTGCGCCAGGCAAGGGATGTGTGTCAGCTTAGCCAACCTTAAAGCGCGAATGAGATTACTCCCATTATCACACACAACCATGCCCGGTTTCAGGTCCAGCGGTGCCAGCCACAAATCCGTCTGTTCCTTTATTCCCCTCCAAATTTCCTCCCCTGTGTGCTGCTTATCCCCAAGGCAGATCAGCTTCAGCAACGCTTGCTGATGCATGCCAACAGCTGTGCTGCACTGCTTCCACGATCCTACTGCTGCTGGGTTAGTGTTTCCGGATGAGGTACAGCTTTGAGATGCGTTGGAGGAGAAGGAGTCAGAGAGGTAGGTGCTGCTGTTGTTATCCAGTGGGAGGGACGGCGGTGCAGCTGTTTGCGGCGTGGGCAACACCCGCGCCGTAGCAGGTGAGGAATCGCTGCCAGGCTCCACAAGGTTCACCCAGTGCGCGGTAAGGGAGATGTATCGACCCTGGCCGAACGCACGTCCAGGTGTCAGTGGTGAGGTGAACCTTGCAGGCAACGGCATTCTTCAAGCTTCGGGTTATTTTGCTGACCACGTGCTCATGCAACTCAGGCACTGCAGAGCGTGCAAAGTGGTAGCGGCTGGGAACCACGTAACGTGGGATGGCCACTGACATCATGCCCTTGAAGCTGTTTGTCTCCACCACTCGATATGGCAGCATTTCGCAGGCCAGAAGCTTAGCTATGCTGGCTGTTAGTGCCACGACCCGGGGGTCATTTGCTGGCAATTTCCTCTTGCGCTCAAACATCTCCGAGACAGACAACTAAACCGTAGGGCTGCACACTGAACGGCTGTTGGTTGTTGTGTTTGATGACTGGGAGACCTCAAGAGCACTATTCCGGAAAGTGACAGTGTCAGCGTCGTCTGATGTTTGTGAATGTTGTTGTTGTGAACCACGCAATGGCTGGGCTACTGCTGCTGCTGAGGAGGGTCTGGTGGTGAGTCTGGTGACCCCAAGGGAGGCAGTGTTGCTGGTACCCTGTCCTGGCGGCCACAGAGTGGGATGTTTGGATACCATGTGGCGGGTCATGCTGGTGGTGGAGAGGTTGTTAATATGTTTCCCCCTGCTCAGGCGGGTCTTGCACACCTTGCAAATCACCATGGTACCATCCTCACTGCAGTCTTCAAAGAAAGGCCAGACTTTGGAGCACCTGCCTTGCTGGCGATTTCTGTTTGCGCCTCTTTTGCGTCTCACTTGAACTTCCACGCTTGTGGTGCCTGAAATTTCGCGCCGCCTACCTTGTGGCACAAGGCGAACTCGTGCAGCAGTGGGTTCTTCAACAGACTCATCTGTGCTGCTACGACGGCGATGTTCTCCTTCACATACAAAATCTGGGTTTCTGTCAACATTGTCCATACCCTCCTCCTCTTCTGTCAAATATCTGATCGATATCTGCTTAAAATGATTACCAACTCAGTAAAGGACCAGCCTTTAAAGCGTCATAACCAAAATTATACAGAAGTGGGTGCGTGCTCACTATAAACAGAATATTTATAGGTTAACAGTTTTACCTCTGAAAGAAAAACGCAACACTCAGCTGTTGAATTTTATAAAATTATCTTGTTAAGAAAAATAGATAAAGCATTTATATACAGGAATATACATCTCTCCAGTTGTTGTCAATTCATCCAAAAAATACATTTTCATCCAAAAATACATTTTCAAAGTTCCTTTAGTTAAAAGAGTCCATTTCAATATAGCAAATATTCTGCTGTAGCTTTTTATCCTTCATCGATAATTGTCTCGAGATTGAACAGTGTATGTTACGCACAATATAGCTTTATCCTTAAAAAATGATATATGAAGTTCTATTCTTATATAAAGAACTTAAAGTAGATATCTCTTAATCACTCAAAGCTTGGTAATGATCTCTAAGCTTGCATTTGCATTTGAATAGTAATGCTTACTGATTGTATATGAAATAGAGCATAGAAAAAAGTTATCTAAAAAACTCAAAAAACTGCTGAAGTTTAAAAAGACAAGTCTTTAACTTTTGCATAGACTAATTGTCAAAGAATTCACCAAGAATTATTGCATATTACCTCTCTTGGGTTTCAGAATCACAATGGAAGGCAGTCTCTTGCTAGGCCTCAATCATCTCTGTAGAGTTTCAGGCTTGATGCTCCAATGTGCTAGCCTGCTAGGCCTATTTATTGTAATTTTTCCAATATGGCGTCGGGGTAGGGGATTTTACATGAAGTCATGTTCTTTTTATAACATTACCTCACCCTTTATTTTTAGATATGGATATCTAGATGCCCCTTATGGTTGTAAGTGGTAGTAGCAGGCACAAGAGATTCCCCCTGTGGTTATAAGTGGTAATGGCCGACACAAGGCTTATGGCCTAACTGTTTAATACAATCTGAAATAAAGTGTATATTATTGATCAGCATATTAGATATGTGTGAAAACTATGTGATTAACATCTTGCGTATAAAATAGGCTTAGCTTAAGCAGTGTATATCTTGTATCTCTTATATATCTTGACCCTAGATGGTTAAACTTACTAACACAACAAATACTGCATAACACATGAACATTTCTTCATTACTATCTCACTTTTAACCTTGTAGACATAAACAGCTCACTTCCAATCATAACATTGAAAAGTACACAATCTAATTTTGATTTTGCCCGTACTCACGGATCTTGAAATTCACTCAATTTATCTGCAAACCATTTCACATTTGTATACGATTTGGGCAAGAGGGAGGATCAGTTCTCTGCATTAATATGAGATTCTGACACCCCCGGATGCAGAGAGATGATAGAATCTTGCTTGTTTTGGTAGTAGTTAACTCTTAGTATAAAGTCTAATTCCACAGTGGTGCAATTTCTTCTCAGGCAAATCTTTGCTCTTTAAGTGGCACTTTTTTTGTGGCATAGTCAAAGTCTCAGTCCTTGATTAATATCTTCTCCGTTAGATACGTTTTACTGGTCCAGACAGTCTATAGTCTTTTCCATGACATCCTTGAATTTGAAGTTTTCATCACAATGGTGGCTTGTGTACATGTGTAAGTAAGTTCACAGTCAGTATGTTGCCATTTAAGGTCAGGTGCAAACTTTCATAGTAGCAAAGCATTGACAGCAATTATGCTTTGCATGTGGCTCCTAGATTGCTTCTTTTGGAGCATGATAATTATCTTAGGATCACAGAGGTTGCTGTGACTGACTTGGATAGTCTCCTGGTACTGTCGGAGTAAGATCATCGTCAGTGGAAGGTGTTGATGGACCATGATATCCATTCACTAATCCAGGTGTATCGGATCCTTCATCATCCGATGATAGAGGATTGATCGGTCCAGCTCTCCAAACCTCTTCTGTGCAGACAGGTATCTTTGTAGCATCATACGTGATGGGTGGAACATCAGGTGCATTGAATATCAGATGCAGCTTATTATCAGGGGTCTCCACAGTGTAATCGTTTCCCATTTTAAGACATGTGGTGAAACTTAAAGTTCAAAATGTATAAACAGGAATTATACCATTGATGTGATGTGACTCCTGAATGCTTTCAGAGCACAATGCATACAACATTGTATTGTTAGCTTACAACAGGTTAATTAGTTAGTTGGTTAGTATTATGCATTAATACAATTAATTACACCTTTCTTATACCACAAAGTTTCTTTCACAAATGGTATGTAGCAGAGCAAAGTATGTGTAGTTCCTCAGCAGGATCCCATGTTGTGATGTCATCTTACATTTGATGTAGATATCATATTGAGAGCTTAGACATTAAAAAGTTCTTGGAAATGCAATTTGCAATGTATCCAGCTGTAGTAAGCCGTTTTCAAATATGTTCTTCATGAACAACATTTACTAACTTCACATTGTTGAAGGTGCTTCTCCACTTCATGTTTCATCTTTCCAGCATTGTGGAGTAATTCTTTCTCTTGAATTGATCAGTATCTTTACCACAGATTTTAAAGTCTTTTGTCACTTATGATGTAGACTGTGAGCATTCTTGTATGAGAATTTTGGTATGTTATATGGATGTTTTTTCTCCAATGATGAAAATAATGGAATAGTTCATGTGCCAATTAGCTAGACAAAAACATAGGCCAGAGTTTCATAAACAATTCTTCAGCTAGCTCAAGGTTGTCTTCTCTGATACGTCTGCTAGAACATTTGTCTGAATGTCTCTCATAATATTCAGCTTATTCTGACTAAAATGGCACTTTTCTCCATATTTATTCTGGGGTATTAGAGGTAGTGGTCATCTTATTGATGCAACAAAAAAACAAACAAATGCCTATGTATATGGCGATTCCAACGATGATAATACAAAGAATTGTATTTAGCATGTTTCCAATCCATCCGGAAAACCAGTTAACTGGGTTGAGAAACTCCAATGATACTATCTCTGAATTTTTCTTTCTAAAGGCGGCTTTCACTTCTTCCATATGTTTCAAGTGGCCTTCTATTATTTCACTATAATTTTGATGTATGAAATTGCAACAAGCAGCTCCTACAATTGCACATGTCCCTCCTTGTGCTGCAGTTAAAAAGTCTAACACTAGAGTATGTTGAGCCAACATTTTAGTATGCCATTTTAACTCTTCATTCACTATTCCAATAGTCTGAAATATTTCATCTGTAACATTATCAAATAGTCCAGCAAGCAATTCTATATTTTGCGAATTTATTAAAGTTAGTCCTCCTGTTCCAATCAGTCCAGTAAACACACCAACTTTTGCATACCATGGTACTTGAAGGAGTCTTCCTTTCTTAGTTCCATCAGCACTTCTCTTGTACATACCACACGTAGCACGTGTACGTAGCACCTCCCTTTCCCTAATAATTTATTTAATGTCCTAACTAGAGGCGATGTGCCTGGATATATGTATGTTTATTCTTATCATTGACCCCTGTGGCTAGGGTCCAATTCGGTGCACTCCCCCTTCCCCTGTATGTTTGTCAGCATGCAGACAGCTTATGCTGGTGTATGCGCATTGTGCACATGGACACATAACATTAGCTCCCTTGTGCGATTGGTAAGATGCACTGTCTTTCCCAGGAGAGGAAGTTAGGATGTGTGCTCCTAATCCATTGATAGGTTTGATGCAATGAATGTGTTTGCATGTCTGCACTATGCATGTTACAGGGCCAAAGTTAGGACACCTATGTTTACCTGGGTACTTCTGCGCAGTATAGGTGATTAAGCATAAGAATGCATTCTTCTGTGAACTAAAACCCTGGCTTTTAATTTAGCTGTAGGGATAACAGTTGTGCCTGGATGAGTGAATCTGTGAATGCAATTGTGTGAACATTTGCATGTGAGTGTGCGAAGGGTTAATAGATTTTTGCTGTTTTCTAGCCACACCCCCTTCAGCACCTCCCTTTCCCTAATAATTTATTTAATGTCCTAACTAGAGGCGATGTGCCTGGATATATGTATGTTTACTCTTGTACATATGATGATTGGAAATTTGCTCAATGCTTATCTGGTCTTTCTCGACAAACCAAGTGGCGGGTGCTATTTTAATGATTGTGCACCTTCCTTTTCCACCTATAGGTAATAACTTGTACGCTGTATTTCCACAAGCCCAGAACCAGTTATATGGCAGTTTGATGTGTCCCAAGATGCTTCCTTGAAATGCATAAGTGAACAATGGTTCTCTCCAAGTTTTATTTGCAAAGAGATTTTCATATTGTTTTCCTTTTTCAGTCAACTTATAAGTTAGTCCTTTTTCCCAGTTACAGTGTAGGTTTAAAAGTGTTCCTTTTGGAGTATATCCCAAATGTTGTAGGGAATCAGTAGAAATATTTTTGCAATTTTTAGGCTTCAAGCATATGTATGACTGTCCTTTGTTTAATTGAACAGGATTTTCTCTTTCGATTGTCCACCAGGGTGTATACATCCAGGTTGTCAGTTGTAGTCCATGTATGGAGTAATTGAATTTTTCTGTAGTAAATGTCCCATAACTTGCATGTGTAGTATTTACCAATTCTTCTAGTGGTACTGGAATTGCTAGGTAAGGCATGATTTTTGCAGATAGTGGAGTATGTGAACAGATCCAACAGTCGCTCTTGTTCAAGCGCTGGGCATATTGTTGATGCATCAGGATCAATTTATTTTGAAGTTTTCCTTGTAGATTATGCCGTTCCGCTTCAGTATGCAGTAGTAGCGGCAGACACAGCCAACACCATAATAGTGGCATCTTTATGAATTGTAGATTAGGTTGTCAGTTTCAGCACCTTAAAAATATAAAAAAGTAAAGAGAGGCAAAACATATATAATATGCAATATTCTTGGTGACCTTCAGCATAAAATAACTACCTTCTCACATGTGATTCTGAAACAAAAATATGTTATTTTGATGTTACTAGGTGCAAGTTGTATTTTTACTTGTTTGGTCAAGTTATAGCAGAAAGTTCAATCTTTCCTTGCTGGTGTCTCTTTAAGCTTTATCGTAGTTCATCTGTAAAAATCACAATAGTATTTATTTTCCTTCTGTAGAAAAAATTACATGCTTCAAATAGTGCCTCAAAAATAGCACATCACTTATATCTTCATATGTGTGTTCATATGTCATGGTTTTTCTTAGCTTGACTTCTATCTTGTTGCTTGTAAGGTATATTAACAGAAAAAAATAATGTCCTTTCATTTTCATTACACTCTTTATCAGTAGATTATCTGAACACAATTCTTCCAGTGCTCCAGTGTACTTCACTTTTTCTTTTTTGTATATCTTTAAGAGATCATTGTCCATTTAGGCTTCACCTTTCACACAAGGCCTCTGCTGCTTTTCACACAGAGCATATGTTGTAGTGCAGATGTCTGCAGAACTAGCTTGATTGCTGTATGTCTGTATTCTAACAGTCATCTTCCTGTTTCAACTGTAGAAATCTCTCTTCTGTCTCTTGGTATCTGCTTCTTTTAGCTAGAGCATGTCCTTGTATCATCGCACAGGTAGAAAGTTCCCGGTCTTCATAGACTTCTTTATGTATGGAATCAAAAATAAAAACATTCATCTATGTTTCAGTCATCTTCTCAAGATATTATGTAGGCTATCTTCTTTCATCACAGGATAATCTTCTTCAAGATCTTAATGTAGTGTCACCATCTCCATTTCTTCAAATCTCCATCTCAAATCTTCTCATCATCTTCTAATTTGACTGCTTTTATCTGTAAAGTCAATCACCATCTTCTTCTTCTAATATCTTCAGTTTGTTCACTCACCTGATAATTTACTTTATCTTAATGCCCTTACTCTTCTTTCTATGTTCGGTTCTTGTCTCCCAAGTGGCCTACTCGTCTTAGTGCTATCTTGATCTGTTGTCAGCTAGTTTTCAAACCATTGGTCAGATTTTTGAAAGAAGTAGAAAGTCCTCAGTCCTCACACACTTCTTTTGGACACTCCACCCAATTGTATTGATGTTCAGCTGTTTCAGATCAGATCTTCTAGCTTAGCCTGTTTCAGTGGCTTGTCTTCATGTTGACATCTTGCTCAGTCTTCTTGCATGTAGCTGTCTTCACTTGTCTTAGCAAGTTTCTTCAGGCCTACATGGGATTCTTGTTTGAAGTCTTGGTGGGCCAGACAAAATAAATTATCTTGTGAGACTTCTAAATCCTGGTAGCAATAGCAACCTTTTCCATTCTTCAAAAAATGACAGTCTCTTTACTGATGTGTAGGATGCCTTAATGCTTCTCTGTACAATTCTAGCCTCAAAATATATAGAATTCCCCCCTTTGAGGGTAGAAACTACATAAAAATATTTTTTTTTTTTTTTTAATATCTGTGTGTGATACCTAACTATCTCAGCCCTATATCTGAGTCTTCGTGATTGCTTGCACAAAACTTTGACTTTTTTAATAAAAATAAATAAGTAATGAAAAATAAATAAAATAAAATAAAAAAACTCAATCTTCATGATTGCACCTTGTATTATCTTTTTATCTTTCTATGGCATAAACTGTTCCTTATATTTGTATTTAGAAAACTTGTAAAAAAAAAAAAAAAAAAAACAAAGAAGAAAAAAATGTTCATTTGCTGTGTTTTACTATAAAGGCGGGGTTGAGCGCGCCCTGTATGAGACTTTTGTTTATCAACTCCTGCAGCTCTCGCTGTGAAATCTCCGCTGGATTCTGTGTATTTTTTTTTCTGGTAGATGCTTAAACACGGAGCATTTTCATCTGGCGTTGAAATTTAACTTCTTCTTATGACGATAGAATGAACTTTATCTAGCCTAATAGCTTGGTGAAAAGTCATGTAGGATTGCCTCTTTTTTTTTTTTCCCCTTCCAGCTTTCAGCTGAAAAAATATCTTGTCTCTCCTTCGAGCTGTGAATTACTGAAAGATTTTGTTTTGTCTCCGTAAACCTTTCTGATAGTGTAGCCTTTTACACAGTAGAAGACACACAGAAGAATGAATAACAATTCAGTTATGAAGTCCGTTTCCTTCAGTCTTGTAAAGAGTCATTGCACTATATATTAGCTTGACGAAAAACTATGAATTCTCTTCATAATAATATATG
Organism: Hyperolius riggenbachi; assembly: GCF_040937935.1. Lineage (NCBI taxonomy): Eukaryota > Metazoa > Chordata > Amphibia > Anura > Hyperoliidae > Hyperolius > Hyperolius riggenbachi. The sequence goes on along the minus strand of NC_090646.1, from coordinate 31,654,346 downwards.
TTTACTTGTTTATTATAAAGTACTGTATTTCTTATAAAAGTGTCTTGTAAAAAAAAAACCAAACAAAAACTGTTTCTCCTCTTCTTGAGGGATACGGCATGTCACTTTGCTAGAATCATCTGTTGCGCACAATTTTCCTTTCAGTGTCGCTATGTTCAACTGTCAACTATAAACATTGTCCGTCTTTCTCTATTATTTTCTCTGTATTCTGAGATATCAACGGCATGTTGTATTTGAAAGAAAGCTGCTAGACTCATCCTGCTTGAATCTCTCGTCAGAGATATATAGGGATGTGTAGGTAGCTCTTTTCTTCTCAGATAAAAATAACTTTCACCGTTATTTATTAAAGTATTCTATAGACTGTAGCATGAGTGTGCTTGTAAAAAAAAATCTCCTCTCTGAGATTAAAAAGCATAAGAATTCTTGCTTCTTTGCTTCAGATTATGGCTGCAGTTACATTTCTGACCATATATATATAAAAAAGTTTGCTAGCTTATTTCCCGGGTAAAATTCACAATGATCTATGCTTCCATCAAGTGAATATGTAATTCCAGGGTAACTGTTAACACATCTGGGGTGCCATCTGTCAAATATCTGATCGATATCTGCTTAAAATGATTACCAACTCAGTAAAGGACCAGCCTTTAAAGCGTCATAACCAAAATTATACAGAAGTGGGTGCGTGCTCACTATAAACAGAATATTTATAGGTTAACAGTGTTACCTCTGAAAGAAAAACGCAACACTCAGCTGTTGAATTTTATAAAATTATCTTGTTAAGAAAAATAGATAAAGCATTTATATACAGGAATATACATCTCTCCAGTTGTTGTCAATTCATCCAAAAAATATATTTTCATCCAAAAATACATTTTCAAAGTTCCTTTAGTTAAAAGAGTCCATTTCAATATAGCAAATATTCTGCTGTAGCTTTTATCCCTCATTGATAATTGTCTCGAGATTGAACAGTGTATGTTACGCACAATATAGCTTTATCCTTAAAAAATGATATATGAAGTTCTATTCTTATATAAAGAACTTAAAGTAGATATCTCTTAATCACTCAAAGCTTGGTAATGATCTCTAAGCTTGCATTTGCATTTGAATAGTAATGCTTACTGATTGTATATGAAAAAGAGCATAGAAAAAAGTTATCTAAAAAACTCAAAAAACTGCTGAAGTTTAAAAAGACAAGTCTTTAACTTTTGCATAGACTAATTGTCAAAGAATTCACCAAGAATTATTGCATATTACCTCTCTTGGGTTTCAGAATCACAATGGAAGGCAGTCTCTTGCTAGGCCTCAATCATCTCTGTAGAGTTTCAGGCTTGATGCTCCAATGTGCTAGCCTGCTAGGCCTATTTATTGTAATTTTTCCAATATGGCGTCAGGGTAGGGGATTTTACATGAAGTCATGTTCTTTTTATAACATTACCTCACCCTTTATTTTTAGATATGGATATCTAGATGCCCCTTACGGTTGTAAGTGGTAGTAGCAGACACAAGAGATTCCCCCTGTGGTTATAAGTGGTAATGGCCGACACAAGGCTTATGGCCTAACTGTTTAATACAATCTGAAATAAAGTGTATATTATTGATCAGCATATTAGATATGTGTGAAAACTATGTGATTAACATCTTGCGTATAAAATAGGCTTAGCTTAAGCAGTGTATATCTTGTATCTCTTATATTTCTGGACCCTAGATGGTTAAACTTACTAACACAACAAATACTGCATAACACGTGAACATTTCTTCATTACTATCTCACTTTTAACCCTGTAGAAATAAACAGCTCACTTCCAATCATAACATTGAAAAGTACACAATCTAATTTTGATTTTGCCCGTACTCACGGATCTTGAAATTCACTCAATTTATCTGCAAACCATTTCACATTTGTATATGATTTGGGCAAGAGGAAGGATCAGTTCTCTGCATTAATATGAGATTCTGACACTTCCATCTCCTCAAACTCGTCATATGTGATTGTGGGCCGCCGCCGTGGAGTAGAGCTCCCCACAACAACCTCTGCACAGCACACTCCAACGTCGCCTTCAAGATCTTCTCGGCCGACCTCCTGCAATTGAAACCCCTCCTGCTCAACTTGCTCTGGGATTTGGGTTTCAAAGTCCTCCTCGGACTCGCCTTGCATTTCAGTGCGCGGTGCATTTCCCACAGTCAATGGTTGTGAATCCGGGCACAAAATTTCTGGCTGTTCCATTGACCTTTGAAAGGTGAAAGTTTGTTGGGCTGGGAATAGCTCCTGCGAATACCCCATTGTGTCCTGAGGAAATTCTTCGGACTGGTTATTTGGCAGTTGTGTGCGTGGTGTCGCTGCCGATTGTGTCAGCTTTGTGCCCACTGGCTCCTTGTAACTGGCTGAGGACTCAGACCTCGTGCGTGATGTGCTGGTGCTGCTTAACCCACTGCTGGACGCTTGAGAGGTCATCCAATTAATTATCTGGTCCTGTTCTTTTGGATTTGTGAGGGTTGATTTCCTGGACAACATGGGCGGTATTGAGTGGGCTCCACTGTGGCCTTTACGTGAACCGTCAGGGGGAACACCTCTTCCCTTGCCCCTCCCTCTTTCACAGGATTTCTTCTTCATTTCACTTATCCTTAAAGTACACGCTGACTGGCAGCAGTACAGTGGCAGTACAGAAATGCTATACAGTGGCGGGTGAGTGGTGTACTACTGTTCCCAGCAGACACACAGAGTGGCAGTAAACACAATGCTATATAGTGTGGGTGAGCGGTGTACTACTGTTCCCAGCAGCGACACAGAGCACAATGCTATACAGGGTGAGCGGTGTACTACTGTTTCCAGCAGACACACAGAGTGGCAGTAAACACAATGCTATATAGTGTGGGTGAGTGGTGTACTACTATTCCCAGCAGCGACACAGAGCACAATGCTATACAGGGTGAGCGGTGTACTACTGTTCCGAGCAGACACACAGAGTGGCAGTAAACACAATGCTATATAGTGTGGGTGAGCGGTGTACTACTATTCCCAGTTGCGACACAGAGCACAATGCTATACAGGGTGAGTGGTGTACTACTGTTCCCAGCAGACACACAGAGTGGCAGTAAACACAATGCTATATAGTGTGGGTGAGCGGTGTACTATTATTCCCTGCAGCGACACAGAGCACAATGCTATACAGGGTGAGCGGTGTACTACTGTTCCCAGCAGACACACAGAGTGGCAGTAAACACAATGCTATATAGTGTGGGTGAGCGGTGTACTACTATTCCCAGCAGCGACACAGAGCAGAATGCTATACAGGGTGAGCGGTGTACTACTGTTCCCAGCAGACACACAAAGTGGCAGTAAACACAATGCTATATAGTGTGGGTGAGCGGTGTACTACTATTCCCAGCAGCGACACAATGACCGGTGGACCCTGGCTAGCCAGGCTGGAGAGAGAACTACCCTGCTTGCCTACCCAAAGCTAAACCCACAGACAAATGGCTGTGAAATGACGTGGATCGGGTATTTATTGACCCGAACCACGTGACCCGTTCGGCCAATCAGAGCGCGTTCGGGTCCGAACCACGTGACCCGTTCGGCCAATCACAGCGCGTTCGGGTCCGAATCACGTGACCCGTTCCGCCGATCACAGCGCTAGCCGAACGTTCGGGTAACGTTCGGCCATGCGCTCTTAGTTCGGCCATATGGCCAAACAGTTTGGCTGATGGAACTCGAACATCACCCGAACAGGGTGATGTTCTGCAGAAACCGAACAGTGGCGAACACTGTTCGCCCAACACTAGTTCCTTCAAGAAAGTGGCTACTGCCTTGATCCCTCTGTCATGCGGGATGCTAGAGTAGAGAGCCTCCACATCCAGGGACACAAGGAGAGTGCCGGGGGGGTACACATAACCCATCCAGGACTCGCAATAATTGACTGGTGTCCTTAATGTATGATGGGAGGCTCTGTACATGAGACTGGAGGTGCCTGTCAATGTATATGCGTACTTTTTCTGTGAAAGCACCCCTACTGGACACGATCGGCCTACCAGATGGATCAGTCATCCGCTTATGTACTTTGGGTAATGAGTAGAAGGTAGGGACAATAGTGTCCATTACCTTCAAAAATGACCTTACTTGTTCATCAATAATGCCATCTTTCAGGACTCCATTGACAAGCACCTCAAGCTCAGCCATAGCACGTGTAAGCCTGGATGGGGAGACTCTCAAGTAGCATCCCGGGCGACCGAGGAGATCAAGGCACATTTTACGATGGTTTAATGGTCCATTCAGTGCGGTCCTGTAACTATGTAAGGGCCTCACTTTCTTCGCTAGTCAGATTGGAATCTGTCACCCCAGAGACTTCCAGCTGCACAATGCCACGTCCCACTGCTCTAATGAACGATTTTAGACCATCATTCGTGGTCAGTGGTGGAAATTTCTGCGAAACTGTGAATTAAGATAAGTATAAGGGGGAACTATAGGTCCATGATGTTGTAATGTATTCATAGATGGCTCACATGTAAGGGGGTCACCTATGTCGTCATTCGTCAATAGCACCCTCAGTATACAACTCCTCCAAATCTTTAAGTGCAGCCAAATCTTCCTCACTGAGATCAGAAGGGATGGTCTCTTCTGATGTCAGTCGTGGTCCACCACGGAAAGATCCAAACAACAATCTATGACAGAACAATTGCAAGTCTACAATGAATTCAAATTTATCCAGGCTCTGTACAGGACAGAACCCCAAACCCTTGCCCAACAAAGATTCTACTGTTGGGGGTATGTCACAACCTGTGAGATTGATTACCTGTAAACCATCCGTGGTGGACCCATTGCCCATACCCAAGGCCTCGACAGTGTCAAGGCCTAGAGGCCCCTGTGGTCTAAAAAACCACAAACTGAGGGTAAGCAGGAGGCATTGACTCCCATATTGTTGACCAATGCACATCCCGCTACTGGCCCACTTCCTGTGTCAGTCTTCTGTGTCGGACTTGTCCCTCCTGTTTTTAATTTGTTTAGCGTCTTTCTTATTGGAATTTAAGGATATCAATGGATATCTAGATTTTTTCTCCTCCCGTTTGTCCGAGTTTTCACTTGCAGAAGGTGGTTGTTAGTTCTCACTACCAACCACCAAAACAGACTCCCCACTGGTAGGTACCTGTATGGGAGTCTGCTTCAGTTGTTCTGCCCCTAGGGCGAGGTGGTTTAGGTTTATTGTCCCAACGGTATGCCATGACGATTTTGTAGGCTAATCTGTCACTGTTAATTTTTACGATCTTTGACAATAATCAGTTCACGATTATATTTTTTAATATGGGTGGTTAATGATTCATTTCTTTTTTTATAAAGAGAATCACCTGAAAATTTGCTTAATTCAGCTGTAATTTTTTTTTTTAATTTCAACTTCCACTTCCTCTAATTCAGACTCATCCAATTCATTGAGTAGGGATAAGAAGACCTGTGCACAATTATCAAAATTCGCCTCCCAGCGTTTTATAAAATCGGGAGTTATATTTTTACGATGAGGAAATGTTTGAATTCTTAACCAAGCTGGTGCAAAGTGGTCGTCTGTATAGGTTTTATTATATTTTATGTTCCACCACCTGGACGAGTGCGTTTGGCCAGGGTCGGTACATCTCCCTTACGGCGCACTAGGAGAACCTTGTAGAGCCTGGCAGCGACTCCTCACCCGCTACGGAACAGGTGTTGTCAACGCCGCAAATTGCCGGACCTGCTTCCCTGCGAGTCAATGACAACAGCGACCTCTCTGGCTCCTACTCCACCGCCTCTCCAAGCTCTACCTCATCCGGCATCGCTAACCCAGCAACAGGAGCATTGAAGCGGTGCAGCACAGCTGGGGCACGGGGGCAATATGATGGGTTTTCAATTTCAGGGAATAGAGAGAGTCAATCCACCGACAAGAGGGGGAGACCTGTATAAAATTCTTCGTAAGAAGGAGGCTATGTGGATTCATCGCTTGGGATCTAGGCTACCCCATGGCCTTAATGCAAGGTTGGACCTAGCACTCATCATGCACTAGCCTGTTCTACTTCCTTCCAACCCCCCCCCCCCCTCCCCTCCTTCTCCTCTCGACACACACACCCCCCCCCACATGTTCCATCTACGTTAGTGGGGTACTTCTGTCTACTCATATATGTGTACATGTGTCGTCCCTTCATACATGGGCAGGGATTTTATTTGCCATATGTGTTTCATATACTTATATTTGATGTTGTGATCAACCGCGCTGCTCTTTGCCATATTTTATTAACAGCATTCACTTTGGTACAGTATTTGTTTTCTGCATTGTGTATTCTATACTGTTTTAACACATGTGTACAGTGTTTTGCTTCTGTAGTGTGTTCACAGGTAATTACCTGTCTATCACATGCAAACCACTCCCCCTCTTTACCTTTCTCCCCCCCTATTTTGGGGTGGGGTCGGGAGTGGCTAGCACAGGATGTCCTCCTATTTATAGGACTTTCTGTCATTTTGTAACTAGCTATGATTAAGAGCTGAGATAGCTCGAAACATGTCAGCGTTTTGATGCATGTACATGTGCATATTTTTATATTGGATATGTCCTAAATAAAGCCATTGTCTGGGATCCTGGTTTGGTGCGGACCTTTTGTTGCATATCGTGGTGCAGCACAGCTGTTGCCATGCGTCAGCAAGCCTCAAGCCTTACTGAAGCTGATCTTCATTGGCGATAAGCAGCACACAGGTGCAGAAATTTGGAAGGCAATCCAGGAACAGACCCAGTTGTGGCTGGCACCGCTGCACCTGGAACCAGGCATGGTTGTGTGTGATAATGGGAGCAATCTCATTCGCGCCTTACAGTTGGCAAAGCTGAGATACATCCCTTGCCTGGCCCACGTTCTGAACCTAGTTGTTCAGCGGTTCCTGTGGACATACCCAAATGTGGTGGATCTTTGGCTGAAGGTGCGGCGAGTGGCCAAACATTTCCGAAAGTCCAGTGCCACTTCGGCCGCACTCACCAAGTTGCAGCAGCGCTTCAGTTATGCCTGCATTTTGTCACCATGCCAGGCCTGGGTTGTGTCACAAAGCGTGGCCTTGCTTTCCTGTAGTACCTCCTCTTCCACCCTGTGTGCTGGGCTAGCGTTGCCGCTGTCTTTTTAAGGAATATCTCATTCTATTATATTTATCACTGCATGGCGACAAAATGCCTTGCTGTACGCATGCATTTTGTCGCCATGCCAGGCCTGGGTTGTGTCACAAAGCGTGGCTTTGCTCTCCTATAGTACCTCCTCTTCAATCCTGTGTGCTGCGGGGTTAGCGTTGCCGGTACCATTGGTAGTACTATGACAGCTTTCCAGGATCTCATTTGCCCCCCCCCCCCCCCCCCCACACACACACACACACTATTCCCAAGCCATTTTGCAGAAGTTTCCCTCATTTTTTAAGGTTTTTCTGGCAGACTTTGCAGAAATATTCGGGTCCCAATTGACTTGCATTGGGTTTGGAATTCAGCCTGAACATGCCGAATATCGAGCGACGTTCTGCCGAACTGAACCGAACCCGAACATTTTGGTGTTCGATCAACACTACTCTAAACCAATATTAATACTTTTTGTGACTCCATCTGTTAAGTCTCACTATCAAGAGTCAATTTCTTAGACAACATGCATTGAGACTTCTAACCATTTATTTCTGGAACCTTAATATTTTCTTTGCTGCTCAGCAAAACTCCATATATGGTACACTACCCTAGTGACTAAAGGATATTTCCATATTAACCTGGTGGGGCGTTTTCCCCTTTTTCATACCTAGCCACTGACCAGGCCCAAACGTGGCGTAGATAGATTCTTCCAACAAATAACTGTTACAGTTGTGTTACAGATTAGCAAATTAATATATTAATGAATTAATATATTAGTAAATAAAAAAAAAATTCTTAATAAATATCCACACTAAAATTAATACATTAGTCAATTAATAAATTAAATAGATTAATAAATAAATAAATAGTGTAGTTAACCTCCTTGCCGTTATAAAAAATCCGGCAAGGAGGCAGCGCCGCACTTTTTTTAATTTTTTTTTTTTAAATCATGTAGCCGCTAAGCGCCGGCATCCCCCCACCCACTCCGATCGCCTTCGGCGATCAGAGTATGCAGGGAATCCCGTTGAGAACGGGATTTCCTGCAGGGCTTCCCCGGTCGCCATGGCGACCGGGCGGGATGACGTCACCGACGTCATAGACGTCGTGACGTCAGAGGGAACCCCGATCCGCCCCTTAGCGCTGCCTGGCACTGATTGGCCAGGCTGCGCAGGGGTCTGGGGCGGGGGGGGCGGCTCGGCGCAGCGGGTAGCGGCGAATCGGCGGCGAGCGGCGGCGATCGCGTACTACACGCAGCTAGCAAAGTGCTAGCTGCGTGGAGGAAAAAAAAATTATGCAAATCCTGAGCTCGGGATAACCGTCAAGGAGGTTAATAAATTAGGAAGTTACTGAAGTCGGAAATAGAAGGAATTATGGTTATAAATATATAAATTAGTTAATAGATAGATTAGGAAAAGGTTAATTAAATAAAAAAGTATATTTTCTGTCTTCCTTTAAAATAATTAACTGTTATGTTTCCATTCTTCTTTAGGTGAATTTTCCCTAACCAAAATCTTTACGGAGATGGAAGAATGTAAAAAGAAGTATGTCAGGTGAGTTTTTCCTTTCTATTTCTTGGTTCACTCATGCAACTTCCTTTTTCCACAGGATGATCCAGTTACCAACCGACACAGTCTTTCCAAAGGTAATTAACCAATAACTTTCATTTAAACTGGTAACTTCCTTGTATTAATCTTCTCCCTTCCTTTCTGGCTCCTGGAACGTCAGACTCTAGGTAAGTATCTCTTTCTCTAAAACAACTGTTGACCTTTTTTTTTCTTTTTAAAGTAAGCAGTTCATGTATTTATTGTACCTTAGTCGCTATATAAAGCAGTCGGCGGAGGCCTTTTCAGTCTATAGGAATATTGAGGCACAGCATTAAGGATATTATCTCTTAGATGAACATAAAAAAACTGGCTTTAGCAGGCAGTAATCTCAGTCCATATGCTTGAGCACAGTAACCATATGCAGAATACAGGTTGCTATGGGTTACACAAAACACTTAAACCAATGTTGGGCATTGGGAATCATTAAGGGGGTAGGCCTCACTTAATTTAGGCATCTGATTTACATCTTCTCACTTCCCAACTGATGATGGATTGTGGCCAGAGAGCAATAAAAAAATACAGTTCTCAAATGGTAAATGAGCAAAAGAAAAAACAAAAAGAAAAAAAAAAACAATCATTTGACAGACAGGCAGTAATAAAACTCAGGCTCAGCTCTGTCCTGCACCTTTCTCCACTGTCAGCTTAATTTTGCTATAAAGTACACTCCACTGATGCTGTTATACTGTTTTCTTCCCTATAGATTAGCTTGGTACAAATAGGGATTATACTCATCACTCCGGAGGCCGCAATGTGGACTCTCCATCCGCTGCCCTTGTTACCAGCCTCCTTACTGTAATTTTCTATCTCTCTCTAGGCTGCACAGATCCCCCTTGGATAGTATTTGGGGGCTGCAGGAAGATTCCTTTTGATGCCCCCTGGCTCCCCCGCTCCTTCCTGCTGCTGTCTCTGTCAGACAGTCTCAGCAGCCTCAGCCGTGTCCTCCCTCCTGTCTCTCTGCCGCCTAACTGCACCACCACACACAGGGAACTGGCTAAATCCAGTTCCCTCAATGGATTCCCCGTGCGCCGCTCAATCCCCTCTCCTCGCGCTCTCAGCGTGAGCACCCCCCTTGTCCCTCTGGCTTCACCGCGCTTGCTCCCCGCCGCACGTTCCCTGTTGCCTGGCAACCTGGAGGAATGCATGAGATGATACAGTTGTGTGCACTCCCCTGCTCCTCCGCAGCCCAGCATCTGACCACCAGTCAGCAGCCAAAGAGTCAGCAGCCAAAGAGCTGCTGCTCAGGCTACACTTGTCAGATCTGACAATAATGTCAGAAACACCTGATCTGCTACATGCTAGTTCAGGGGCTATGGCTAAATGTATTAGAGGCAGAAGATCAGCAGGACAGCCAGGTAACTGGTATTGCTTAAAAGTAAACAAATAGGACAGCCTCCATAGCACTCTTGCTTCAGTTGCCCTTTAAAGGAGAACTGAAGAGAGAGGTATATGGAGGCTGCCATGTTTATTTCCTTTGACGCAATACCTGTTTCCTGGCTGCCCTGCTGATCCTCTGCCTCTAATATAATTAGCCATAGCCCCTGAACAAGCATGCAGCAGATCAGGTGTTTCAAACTTATAACTGCATGCTTGTTTCTGGTGTTATTCAGATATTACTGCAGAGAAATAGACCAGCAGGGCTGCCAGGCAACTGGTATTGATTAAAGGAAATAAATATGGCAGCCTCCGTATACCTCTTACTTCAGTTCCCCTTTAAGGGCAATAGTTGGAATAAGTGGGCATTTTTTTTTCAAAAGGTAGTTCCTTTTGTAGAAAATCAATTTTAAACATTTTTGAACACAAAAGTATTTTTAAAAATATAATCAATATTTTTACTGTGAAGAATCGTGAAAAGCGTGACATTGCAGAACAATTATATTTTTAATGGCAATCGTTTTTACAGCAAAAATGCAACAAATATATATTTATACTATGAAAATGTGAAAAAAGTGAAAAAAAATTGAAAAACAACAATTAATTTTCGACTGAATTTTTGCTAGAAAATGAATTTAACATTGTTTGCAAAAATGAATGTGAAGAGAATATTGGAATTTCCAATCATCTTTGCTTGCATGCTCTGTGTGTTTTCTTTGTCAAGAAGCTATGACCTGGCCCTGCCCTGAGAAAACAAAACAAAAAACAATAACAATAGTATTTTATGGGATCTATGGACAGCACACACATAGGTAGAATAAGCGGTATTTGTTCAGTGTCAGCTGACATGTCTATATGTATATAGCAGCATTTACAAGGTGGCTTCCTGGAATTGTGCAAAAAGTCTTTCCTTCACCAGCTCCTCCCTGGTTCTGAATTGTGGTCTATCATTGAATGAATTCTTATAAAAAATGCACACAATACAATGATTCGTTAGAGGTAGTAGTTGTGAATGTCTGAGTCATGTCATGACAAACATTGAAGCGGCCACCGATGAGAAGGTGGTCTAAAATTAGCTTTGCCCTCATGATGAACTCTGTTAAACATAATATTGTTCCTTAAAACTCTATGGGCTTGGCACAAAAGGGTGCTAACTTAGTTAGCACGCCTAAAAGCCCCATAGCACGCCTAAAGCCCTTTAGGACTTACAAAGTTTTGCGCGCTAAGTTAGCACGTGCAAAGTTCAGCGCTGTGCGTGCAAAACATCGCACCGGGTGCGCCTAAAACATTGCACCCGGAGCACCTAAAACGTCACACGGTGCGACATTTTAGCCGCACCCGGTGTGACATTTTAGGCGCACCTGGTGTGCCGTTTTGATCATACCCGGTGTGACATTTTGTACGCACCGCGCACCGCTAAACTTTACATGCGATCAATAAATGCTTTGGGCATGAAAACTGCTTAGCACCCTAGTTAGCACGCCCAAAGCTTTTAGGTGTGCTAACTGAGTTAGCACCCTTTTATGAATCGAGCCCTATGGGTCTCTCCCATTCTCCACGCCCTTTACTTTCCAGCCTCTTGGAAGTTTCTCCTTGCATTTCCAAATGATTCTGAACAGATTGACATGATTCTGAAATGATTGACATGTGACAATTGCACAGCACCACCTGGGGGAACTTTCAGTGATGTACTAGATGGAGAGATCCACTCATATGCTTAGAGAACAAGGGACGGGAAATGGGAGGAACCCCATGAAGAATGAGCAACATCTGGAGACTCAGAAGGAGGTAAATTTATTTCACCCAATACAGTGGAGGTTGTACCCAAAATTATTGTTGGCACATACAGGGTCGGTAATGGTACAGTACACTCAGATGAAATGCAAAAAATAAAAAAAATAAAACCAGTGGTAGTCGGAATGATGCAATAAAAGGTCACAGAGAACATAGGGGGCAAGTAGCCAAGTGAAAGAAGCTTGAGATTTATGGTTTTAAAGTCCAGCAGATTTCAACTGGTGCAGACCACAGACATCTTGACAGATTTCAAACACTTGTGTTTTCACATAGGTAACATTGTATAGAGATGATACAAAGACATACTTACCTAAGGCACAGGTAAACCGATTTAAACCATATGCTGCCAAAGTCAAACGCAGGTTTTATGGCTTCAATCCTACAAGAAGAGGATAAAGTCTGGCTTCTCACTGCTTCATTGTATGTGACAGGGAGAGAAAGTGTCAGCAGGATAGAAGCAGAGTGTAGAGGAGTCCAGCTCATGTCACCAGCAGATGTTGTCACACAGTCTTGTCACCAGCAGATGTTGTCACACAGTCTTGTCACCAGCAGATTTTGTCACACAGTCTTGTCACCAGCAGATGTTGTCACACAGTCTTGTCACCGGCAGATCTGCACATCCTCAGCACAGGATGGGGACATACAGTCACCAGCACCTTATATACATTATCTGTCACTGATTTACATCTACAGGTTCAGCTGCAGAACAAAGCACTGGCTTAATAATATCAGATATGAAAAATAAAGTCTACATGGACTGTAACTAATTTAACAACAGTTATCTTAGTTTCAGATGCTGCTTCTACCACAATCCAGACTTAACTGATAGAGATTTTAGCTTAATATGGCTCACCTCATAAAAATGTGTACTTGCTGAGATATCATATTGGCACCTATTATTAAACTGAGGTGGACCTAGAGGAATAGCTATAGGGGGACAAGAGGGGTCATATGTCCCCAGGTGCAGCACTGTAAGGGCACCCCGATGTGCAGGACAGAGGCACCACCAGCATACAAGTGAGGCATACCCCTGCTTTGGGCCTCACTTTAGAGGGGGGGCCTTGCTTTGTTGCTGGAGGCCACCTTTCTGCCTCATGCTGTGCGGCCTCCCAGTAACTTACATAACCCCATTCTAGCGCAGACTCCTGCCGCCGCTCTCTCCTCCTGTCTCCGCTCTCTTCTCCTGTCGCTGCCTCACTTGGTTTACGTCCTGTCTCCTTGGTTACCACAGCAGCACCTCTCATGATGTCAGAAGTCCTGCTGGAAGTAGCAATGGTGGTAGGACATGGCTAGGTGGTGAGAGGAGGGAAGCGCAGTGAGAAGAGTTGGCGCTGGAAGGGGGTTGTGTAAGTCTCCATTGGCAGTCGCTAGCCAATGCCTGGCTAACCTATATTAGGGCACCACCTTTACCTGGCTACCAATACTGTGGCACCTATAGCTTGCTACCCATACTGGGGCACCTATAGCTCGCTACCAATACTGTGGCAACTGTACCTGGCTTACCTATACTGGGGCACCACCTGTACTTGGCTACCTATACTGAAGCACCAATAGCTCACTACCTATACTGAGGTTATCTGTACCTGGTTAACCTATACTGGCGGCACCTTTACCTGGATACTTATACTGGGGTAACCTATGCCTGGATACCTACACTAGGGGCACCTATGACTGGTTACTTATACTGGGGGCACCTATGCGTGGATACCTATACTGGGGGCACCTATGCCTGGCAATCTATACTTGGGGGATTTATACCTGGATACCTATATGGGAGGCACCTATACCTGGCTTAGACAGGATAAGGGGACAAGAACTGACACAGAGGGGGAGAAGAGGACACAGAGGAGGACCAAAGAGGGACAGGGGGAACAGAGGTGACACAGAGGGGGACAAAAGAGGCAAAGGAATAAAGAGGGGGATAAAAAAGAATGAATTCAGGTTAAAAACAGACCTACAGTCCCTATCTCATTTGTTAATCAGGGACTACCTGTATTTTGCGAGTATTTGGCTCCACCCACATCTTGACATGGCCACACCCACTTTTCCGCTTTCTATGGTGGCTGGCAGGCCACATCCATTTTTCATTGTGGTATGCTTCCCATGCCACACTTTTTGGGGGTGGGGAGGGGCTCATTTTATGGGCTGCTTGGGGACCACAAAACCTTAGCTGCACCCCTGTTGCACGAGAGGCGGCTAACTGGCTGCCTGAAGTGCTCAATCACACAACAATGGCTGAACGGATTTGAATGAAATTTGGCACACACATAGTACATTACCTGGAATAAAGTATAGGACACTTTTTATTCCCATAACCAAAAAGGGGCAGAGACAAATACAAATTTAACTGGAAATTGTAAACTGCAGCCAATCTTACACTGTTAATGGTAGGGTTCTCAAACTTTGTATAGTTGGTCACTGGGTGACTGGGATTAATATTCAGAAAAGTGGGTGGAGCCTACAAATGCCAATCAAAATCCACCTATTGCTTTTCAAAGAAATTATGTAATTGCTGCCATTCTTGCACTGTTAATGGCACAAGCCCCACACCTGGTATTGTTGATCATTGGGTGACTGGGGTTCAAATTCAGAAAAGGGGGTGGAGCCACAAACATCCAATTACATTTGTTTCATTTCAATGCAAATTATTAATGCCAAAGACTGCAAAGCTCACAAACTTGGTCATTGAGCAATATACACATTAATGGAGCAATAATTTTTATACAGGTGCTCACCGTTATGCATAGATAAATTTGGCCAACATCAATGAGTATGAAAACAGTATACATTTATTGAAAAGCTACTGTAACACTACATAAGAATCTAAAAACAACATGAGATGGCCATTCCCTCCTGCTGGCACACACCACGCATACCCCCAGACATACCACTGGCCAGTATGATGGAAAAAACAAGGTGGTAAGTTCACAAAAGGATGTATGTGGTAGTACCGGGCAGTCCACACTGAGACCAGCTACAAAGACATGTGTCATTGGCAAAAGCAAGAAAGTCCAGCAGCAGTAATATAGACAAAGCAGAGTGCAAAGCAGCACATGCAGACATGCGGAATTCAAATGCTGGTAAACCAGCTATGCTGACAGGGTCTCACATAAGACAATAGAGTTGCATAAGCAGCAGTATCTCACCACTCCACCGACATCAGGACGGGAGCTTGAATAGTCCACTGGTATTGGTTCAGGCCAGTAAGCCAGCTAAGGATGCAATCCGAGTTGTGTAAGCACCAGTCAGAGCTGGTAGGCAATGTCCAAGTGATCTGTTTCCATCTACCATGCAAAAGGTCGCAGGCTGCGGAGGATAGTGGCTAAGCCGCTGGATATGGAGCCAGTCACTGCGTGGGTTAACTGCGCGGAAGGGCAGCCGGTGGGTGCTGCGGGATGGGACGGCGTCTCATGCAGGCACATCCTTTACATGATCCGCCGTTCTCACGGTGACATCAGAAGGCGTGCCTTGCAATACTGTGCGCCCATTCAAATAAGCAATTGTGGCCAACCGGAGCACAGCCGAAGTGCGCGTCATGGGTGGAAGTGACGTATGCGGTCCAAAGGAGAGGAAGAGTGGTGTCTTCTCTCACCGTCGCGTCCCAGTAGCCACATGATGTATCACCACAGCGCTAAGGCGGCCCAGAGTTTCAATCACACAGATCACTATCACAACACACAGGTCACCCACAGCAATTGATAAAGAGTAAGTGACTCAATCTGAAAAAAGAGAAAAGCATAAGTTAAAGTACGAGGTTTAAATGGGTACACTGTATAAGACTCATAGTGTCCCATCAGAATGGTGAGACTGTCATGATATACACATGTCCAGAGCTTATCGCATCAAGGGCATGCATTTAGGATACCAGAAAAAAAACATCATATGTTAACCAGCAGGAGGCACCATGGCCAAGCCAGACAGCAAAAGTTGCCCATGGGGGACAGGGCGCAGGCCCCAGGGGGCGGGATGGAATTGCCCAGCAGGACAGCAGACCAGATTAACAGGGCAAAAAATGGGCAAAACTGAATGTCTCCTTCAGACCTGGAGGCTGGCATGCCTTTAAATTATAAATCCATCTAGTTTCTCTTTGGAGGAGCAAACGGTCAAAGTTCCAACCCCCCTGCCCCCCGGATGGTTCCATGAATTCTATCAAGACCCACAAACCGTAAACCATTGATCGTTTATAGTTAACACTGCCTTACGTGTCGGGCGATGGGATTGAGGGATTCCTTATTACCCACATTCTGTATATGTTCTGATATCCGCCTCCATAGAGGTCTCTTAGTTTTGCCTATATAAAAGGACCCACAGGGGCACAATAGTAAATAGACCATGAGTTTGGTTTGGCAATTTACATAATGTTTTAGATGGACGGTGCTACCATTGGGCAAGGGAACAGCTCTACTTACTCGTATGCACCTGCAATACTGGCAACCCCCACATGTGTAGGTTCCCAACACTATGCAGTGATGCCTTGGGTTGACTCCAACAAAATGATTTTGCACCAGGTTATGGTGCAGAGATTTTGCTCTTTTGAACGTAACATGTGGTCGTTCTGGGACTACATTTCCAATAGCTGGGTCATTTTGAAGTAGATACCAATGCTTTTGTAGAATATGTCTAAGACTAGAGTGTTTGGCACAGTATCTCATCACAAAATGCAGCTCAGAATTGCGTTGGGTGGTCTGACTATGATGACGCTGTCTTAGAAGACTCGATCGATCCCTCTTTCTGACTTTGTTAAACGCACGTCAAAGTACAGCATCAGGGTAGCCCTTTTTACAGAAACGCATATGCAAGATATCAGCTTGCGTGCGGAAATCAGTCTCGGAGGAACAATTCCTCCTAACCCTCATATATTGCCCAGTGGGGATACCCCTGATGGTGTGAAAGGGGTGGAAGCTTGTCGCGTGTAGCAGGGCATTCGTTGCTGTGTCTTTTCTATATAAATCCGTGGCAATCTGGACACTCGTATCAATTGAGATTTTTATGTCTAGGAAAGGGATTGATCTGGAGTCACAAGACATCGTGAATGGTAAATTACGAGTGTTGTCATTGAGTTTGACAACAAATTGCAGCAATTCATCATGCGTGCCTGTCCACAGTACGAGGATGTCATCGATGTACCTGTGCCACGACAATATATAGCACAGGTACATCGCAAGCCCCTCGTCTGTGAAGATGGAGTGCTCCCACTCCCCCAGGTACAAGTTTGCATACGATGGAGCATAGGTTGTGCCCATTGCCGCCCCCTGGACCTGGAGGTAGTGGGCACCATCAAATACAAAGATATTGTTGGTGAGTAGCAGTCTCAAAAGGCCCAGCAGGAAAGTGTTATGTGATTTCTCCGTGCAAGCGCGTTCCTTCAAGAAAGTGGCTACTGCCTTGATCCCTCTGTCGTGCGGGATGCTAGAGTAGAGAGCCTCCACATCCAGGGACACAAGGAGAGTGCCAGGGGGTACACATAACCCATCCAGGACTCGCAATAATTGAGTGGTGTCCTACTGTCCTTAATGTATGATGGGAGACTCTGTACATGAGACTGGAGGTGCCTATCAATGTATATGCTTACTTTCTCTGTGAAAGTACCCCTACTGGACACGATCGGCCTACCAGGTGGATCAGTCATCCGCTTATGTACTTTGGGTAATAAGTAGAAGGTAGGGACAATACAGTCCATTACCTTCAAAAATGACCTTACTTGTTCATCAATAATGCCATCTTTCAGGGCTCCATCGACAAGCACCTCAAGCTCAGCTATAGCACATGTAAGCCTGGATGGGGAGATTCTCAAGTAGCATCCCGGGCGACCGAGGAGATCAAGGCACATTTTACAATAATTGAATGTGGTCATCCACATTCCCACCCTTATCAGATGGTTTAATGGTCCATTCAGTGCGGTCCTGTAACCATGTAAGGGCCTCACTTTCTTCGCTAGTCAGATTGGAATCTGTCACCCCAGAGACGTCCAGCTGCACAATGCCACGCCCCACTGCTCTAATGAACGATTTTAGACCATCATTCGTGGTCAGTGGTGGAAATTTCTGAGACTTACTGCGAAACTGTGAATTAAGATAAGTATAAGGGGGAACTTTCGGTCCATGATGTTGTAATGTATTCAATTGTAGCAAAAAGAAAATATTGTGGCGAGTGCACTCAATAAAAACTAGCCGTGAACCATATGCAAAAAAGATGGTGCAACATCCAGAATCAATAAGGAATATCATATAGTTATATCAAAGAAGCAAAGCATTCCAGGAGCAGCACATCCACTTCAAAACTTGAACCTTTAATATGTTTCTTAGTAAAAAACACACATTTCAATGGTAGTCAACGGCTAAAAAGATTTTTTCCAAAAATACAAAAATACAAAACAGATGATACTTAGCAGGTCACTGCAGGTATAGGAGGTGCGGAGGTGAAGTCGACGGCCGTTTCGCCCCGCAATTGGGGCTTTCTCGAGACTGAACACCCCACTATAGCAGAGAGCGAGGCTATATAGTGCAGAGGCATCCCTCCCCCACCGCTGGGAGCGGCTGTGGAACCAAGCCCCCCACACAAAAAAGACCAATAGCGTACACTGTGACAAACAGGTGATTACACTCACCTGTAGAAATAAAGGCTTCCAATCGGGGGAGAGAAAAGGCAGAGGCAACCGGCGTATCACACGCCACTTCACTCCAGTCTCATTATCATCCCGGCCGCCGTAGCCAGTACTTCCGCATGTCACTCTGATGGAGCGCATCCGCGTTCCATCTCGCGTCCCAGCACAACCGCGCATGCTTCCGCCCCATGCACCACGCGCACAAGCGTACATCACGCCGTACACGCAAAAAGAACGCGTAAGCCAAAGACGCGGGCACAGCGGCATCTAGCGGCTAAAAAATATATATATTAACAGTGTGGTGCTAAGTAGTGTTGGGCGAACAGTGTTCGCCACTGTTCGGGTTCTGCAGAACATCACCCTGTTCGGGTGATGTTCGAGTTCGGCCGAACACCTGACGGTGCTCGGCCAAACCGTTCGGCCGCATGGCCGAACTAAGAGCGCATGGCCGAACGTTCCCCCGAACGTTCGGCTAGCGCTGTGATTGGCCGAACGGGTCACGTGGTTCGGACCCGAACACGCTCTGATTGGCCGAACGGTCACGTGGTTTGGGTAAATAAATACCCGAACCACGTCATATCTCCGCCATTTGTCTGTGGGTTTAGCTTTGGGTAGGCAGGCAGGGTAGTTCGCGCTCCAGCCACGCTAGCCAGGGTCCCCCCCAGTCATTGTGTGTCGCTGCTGGGAACAGTAGTACACTGCTCGCTCAGCCACACTATATATAGCATTGTTTACTGCCACTGTACCTCGCTCAGCCACGCTATATATAGCATTGTTTTTTCTGACACTCTGTGTACACCGCTCAGCCAGACTATATATAGCATGTGTGTACTGCCACTGTACCTCGCTCAGCCACGCTATATATAGCATTTTGTTTTCTGACACTCTGTGTACACGGCTTAGCCTGACTATATAGTATTGTGTGTACTGCCACTGTACCTCGCTCAGCCACGCTATATATAGCATTGTGTTTTCTGACACTCTGTGTACACGGCTTAGCCTGACTATATAGTATTGTGTGTACTGCCACTGCACTGTGCACCTCGCTCAGCCACGCTATATATAGCATTTTGTTTTCTGACACTCTGTGTACACGGCTTAGCCTGACTATATAGCATTGTGTGTACTGCCACTCTGTGTACACCGCTCAGCCAGACTATATATCATTGTGTGTACTGCCACTCTGTGTACACCGCTCAGCCAGACTATATATCATTGTGTGTACTGCCACTCTGTGTACACCGCTCAGCCAGACTATATAGCATTGTGTGTACTGCCACTCTGTGTACACGTCTCAGCCAGACTATATAGCATTGTGTTTACTTCCACTCTGTGTCTGCTGGGCCTGGGAACAGTAGTACACCGCTCACCCGCCACTGTATAGCATTGTGCTCTGTGTCGCTGCTGGCAATAGTGGTACACCGCTCACCCACCACTGTATAGCATTTCTGTACTGCCACTGTACTGCTGCCAGTCAGCGTGTACTTTAAGGATAAGTGAAATGAGGAAGAAATCCGGTGAAAGAGGGAGGGGCAAGGGAAGAGGTGTTTCCCCTGACGGTTCACGTACAGGCCACAGGGGAGCACCCAAGAAAACCCACTCAATACCGCCCATGTTGTCCAGGACAACAACCCTCACAAATCCAAAAGAACAGGACCAGATAATTACTTGGATGACCTCTCAAGCGTCCAGCAGTGGGTTAAGCAGCACCAGCACATCACGCACGAGGTCTGAGTCCTCAGCCAGTTACAAGGAGCCAGTGGGCACAAAGCTGACACAATCGGCAGCGACACCACGCACACAACTGCCAAATAACCAGTCCGAAGAATTTCCTCAGGACACAATGGGGTATTCGCAGGAGCTATTCCCAGCCCAACAAACTTTCACCTTTCAAAGGTCAATGGAACAGCCAGAAATTTTGTGCCCGGATTCACAACCATTGACTGTGGGAAATGCACCGCGCACTGAAATGCAAGGCGAGTCCGAGGAGGACTTTGAAACCCAAATCCCAGAGCAAGTTGGGCAGGAGGGGTTTCAATTGCAGGAGGTCGGCCGAGATAATTAATTGGATGACCTCTCAAGCGTCCAGCAGTGGGTTAAGCAGCACCAGCACATCACGCACGAGGTCTGAGTCCTCAGCCAGTTACAAGGAGCCAGTGGGCACAAAGCTGACACAACCGGCAGCGACACCACGCACACAACTGCCAGATAACCAGTCCGATGAATTACCTCAGGACACAATGGGGTATTCGCAGGAGCTATTCCCAGCCCAACAAATTTCCACCTTTGAAAGGTCAATGGAGGAACAGCCAGAAATGTTGTGCCCGGATTCACAACCATTAACTGCGGGAAATGCACCGGGCACTGAAATACAAGGCGAGTCCGAGGACTTTGAAACCCAAATCCCAGAGCAAGTTGGGCAGGAGGGGTTGCAATTGCAGGAGGTCGGCCGAGAAGCTCTGGAAGACGACGTTGGAGTGAGCTGCGCAGAGGTTGTTCTGGGGAGCTCTACTCCACGGCGGCGGCCCCCCACAATGACATATGACGAGTTTGAGGAGATGGAAGAGGAGGGTATGGACAATGTGGACATAGACCCAGATTTTGTTTGTGAACGAGAACATCGCCGTCGTAGCAGCAGCACAGATGAGTCTGTTGAAGAACCCACTGCTGCACGTGCACGAGTTCGCCTTGTGCCACAAGGTAGGCGGCGCGCAATTTCAGGCACCACAAGCGTGGAAGTTCAAGTGAGAGGCAAAAGAGGCGCAAATAGAAATCGCCAGCAAGGCAGGTGCTCCAAAGTCTGGGCTTTCTTTGAAGACTGCACTGAGGATGTTACCATGGCGATTTGCAAGGTGTGCAAGACCCGCCTGAGCAGGGGGAAAAGTATTAACAACCTCTCCACCACCAGCATGAGCCGCCACATGCTATCCAAACATCCCACTCTGTGGGCAAACGCGGCAGGACAGGGTACCACCAGCAACACTGCCTCCCTTGGGTTCACCAGACTCACCACCAGACCCGCCTCAGCAGCAGCAGTAGCCCAGCCATTGCGTGGTTCACAACATTCGCAAACATCAGACGACGCTGACACTGTCACTTTCCGGAGTAGTGCTCTTGAGGTCTCCCAGTGTTCATCATCAAACACAACAACCAACAGCCCTTCAGTGTGCAGCCCTACGGTTCAGTTGTCTGTGTCGGAGATGTTTGAGCGCAAGAGGAAATTGCCAGCAAATGACCCCCGGGCCGTGGCAGTAACAGCCAGCATAGCCAAGCTTCTGGCCTGCGAAATGCTGCCATATCGAGTGGTGGAGACAAACAGCTTCAAGGGTATGATGTCAGTGGCCATCCCACGTTACGTGGTTCCCAGCCGCTACCACTTTGCGCGCTCTGCAGTGCCTGAGTTGCATGAGCACGTGGTCAGCAAAATAACCCGAAGCTTGAAGAATGCCGTTGCCTGCAAGGTTCACCTCACCACTGACACCTGGACGAGTGCGTTCGGCCAGGGTCGATACATCTCCCTTACCGCGCACTGGGTGAACCTTGTGGAGCCTGGCAGCGATTCCTCACCTGCTACGGCGCGGGTGTTGCCCACGCCACAAACAGCTGCACCGCCGTCCCTCCCACTGGATAACAACAGCAGCACCTACCTCTCTGACTCCTTCTCCTCCAACGCATCTCAAAGCTGTACCTCATCCGGAAACGCTAACCCAGCTCCAGCAGCAGTAGGATCGTGGAAGCAGTGCAGCACAGCTGTTGGCATGCGTCAGCAAGCGTTGCTGAAGCTGATCTGCCTTGGGGATAAGCAGCACACAGGGGAGGAAATTTGGAGGGGAATAAAGGAACAGACGGATTTGTGGCTGGCACCGCTGGACCTGAAACCGGGCATGGTTGTGTGTGATAATGGGAGTAATCTCATTCGCGCTTTAAGGTTGGCTAAGCTGACACACATCCCTTGCCTGGCGCACGTGATGAACCTAGTAGTTCAGCGGTTCCTGAGGACGTACCCAGGCGTGCCCGATCTTCTGTTGAAGGTGCGTCGAGTGGCCAAACATTGTAGGAATTCCAGTACTGCTTCGGGGGCACTCGCCAAGATGCAGGAGCGCTTCAATCTCCCCCACCATCGCTTGCTGTGTGATGTCCCTACGCGCTGGAATTCTACGCTGCACATGCTAGCCCGCTTTTGCGAGCAGAAGAGTGCAGTGGTCCAGTACATGACGGCGCAGTACCGAGGCGCATCCGGAAAGCTGCCATGCTTCTGTGGATCCGATTGGGCCAACATGTTGGACCTCTGCCAAGTCCTCCAAAATTTTGAGCAATCCACGTTGCTTGTGAGCAGTGACAACTCTTCAGTCAGCATTACCATACCACTGCTGTGTTTACTGAAGAGGTCAATGTTGAAAATCAAGGAAACAGCTGTCATGATGCAACTGGGGGAATCTGAAGGAGAAAACGATCAGCGTGATGGTACCAACATCAGGCCATCCGCCTCAGGAAACGCTGGCCCCAGCAGCAGCTATGACGAAGAAGAGGAGGAGGAACAGCTGGAGTTGGAGCAGGAATTTCCTGCCACCACTGACGAGGGCCAGAGCGGTGCACGTTGGACTTCCACAATTCAGCGCGAATGGTCAGCAGAAGCAGACCAGGAGGAAGGTGACGACTATGATGCATCACAACAACTATCACAACGCTCACAAGAGGATGATGAGGATTCTGGTAGGACTCTGGCACACATGGCTCAATTCATGCTAGACTGCATTGAACGCGACCCTCGCATTGTGCGCATTCTGGACAACACCAATTACTGGGTTTATACCCTTCTGGATCCACGGTACAAACACAATGTTCCAAAACTGCTTGAAGAAAGAGTCAGACAGGTCAAAATGGAAGAATACCAGCAGGCCCTTGTGGAGACTTTAGAGAGGAGATTGACATCCTCCCCCTCCTCTAGCCAGTTGTACGCCGACAGACTGACTTCCGCAAACCCAGGACGACCAGGAGGGCAGCAAACAACGCAAGCCGCAGCTAGTGCCCAAAAGGGAATGGTATCGGCAGTGTCCTTGGAGTGGGAACATTTTCTGACACCCATGCAGCCGCAGCCCACTGAACAGCAAGCGTGCAGATCCACCTCCAACACCGATCGCCTGGAGAAGATGGTCAAGGACTACATGTCAGATGGCGTAGCTGTGTCGAACCATCCATCTGCACCCTTCAACTATTGGGTATCGAAGCTAGACACCTGGCACGAACTGGCAATGTACGCAATAGAGGTGCTGGCTTGCCCGGCAGCCAGCGTTATGTCGGAACGCTGTTTCAGTGCTGCCGGAGGCATCGTCACAGATCGGCGTATCCGCCTCTCCACAGAAAATGCAGACCGTCTGACTCAAATTAAAATGAATCAATCCTGGATTGGAAACGACTACGCAACACTCCAGGACCCCAACTAAGTAACATGACCAATGAACATCTGGGATGGTTTAGCGTTTCCGGTCCCTGTTTATTGAACCTCTCATCTTTATTACATTTATGACTGCATGGCGGCAAAAAGCATTGCTGCTATATCCGCACGCTTTTTGTCCTCATGCAAGGCCGGCGTTGTTGTGTCTCAAAAAGCATGGCCTTCTCCTCCTGCGCCTGCTCCTGTTCCACGCGTGCTGCTGCGTTAGCGTTGCCGGTCCCTGTTTATGGAACCTCTCATCTTTATTACATTTATGACTGCATGGCGATAAAAAGCATGCTATCCGCACGCTTTTTGTCCTCATGCAAGGCCTGGGTTGTTGTGTCTCACAAAGCGTGGCCTTCTCCTCCTGCGCCTCCTCCTGTTCCATCACGTCTGCTGCTGCTGGGTTAGCGTTGCCGCCCGGTACCTGTTTATTGAACCTCTTATCTTTATTACATTTATGACTGCATGCATGGCGGTACAAAGCATGCTATCCGCACGCTTTTTGTCCTCATGCAAGGCCTGGGTTGTTGTGTCGTGGCCTTCTCCTCCTGCGCCTCCTCCTGTTCCATCACGTGTGCTGCTGCTGGTGCTGGGTTAGCGTTACCGGTCCCTTTTCCTGGAACCTCTTCTCTGTATTACACTTATGACTGCATGGGGACAAAAAGCATGTTACCTGTGCAAAGAAACATGACATTCTCCACATTTAAAAGACAGTTTTTCCTTTGAAACTTTACAATCAATTTTCTCAAAAACTATAAGCTCTTTTTCAAATATTTTTTTCCCCTTGTACCCACTCCCAAGGTGCACATACCCTGCAAATTTGGGGTATGTAGCATGTAAGGAAGCTTTACAAAGTACGAAAGTTCGGGTCCCCATTGACTTCCATTATGTTCGGAGTTCGGGTCGAACACCCGAACATCGCGGCGATGTTCGGCGAACGTTTGCGAACCCGAACATCTAGGTGTTCGCCCAACACTAGTGCTAAGGAGGTGACTCCACACTACAGCCTCACCCCCCACATACATAGGGACATGCCAGAAAAAAATATAACAACAACAAAAACATATAAAAAACCTTTTCAATCATCAAACAAAAGCCAAATGGAGAACATGCTCAAATTACACCAATCTTAGATCTGGTGTATATATCCAGATACCATGCTATTTACCTAGAAAAAGAAGATAATTAGATGAAACCAACATTGCAGTTAGTGTTTGAGGCTGTCTCAAGATGTGACCATCCTCAGGGATACCAATATACCCGAGAGGTCGCCACCAATTATCATCGACCGCCTCTCAATTCACAACTTTGTATCTACCTTGGCTCAATTGGACCAAACATCAGCAGCAGACTCAATGGTCAGGGGATGGCACCCAAAAACTTGGGACCTACCACAAATGCAAATCATCGTACTGCACCCCAACACTTTTCATTATTAAGGATAGACATGAGCAGGATAGATAAAACAACAGATCGTATTGATACATAAGACTATACATAATTATTTTCCAGGTCGCCTCAGAAAGAGAAACCGCTACGGGGAAAATAAACCCCAAGGGTTTCCCAATTATCATCGCGCCACCTGTTACAAAAAAACAGCCATATCTAATTTATCATTGAAGCCCATGGGGCCCTCTGTGTGTAACCTCATTATCCACTTACTCTCAATCTGTAGTAGTAACCTCTCCTGATCTATACCCCCCCTAGGATTTGCCACCACTTTATCCACCCCAAAGAACCTCAGACAATTTGCATCTGCACAGTGCCTTTCCCTGACATGGTCGATCAGCCTCTTTGCCCCCCTCCCATTCCCAATGGATTTATAATGTTCCGAGAACCTCTCCTTCATGGTACTCGTTGTTTTCCCTATGTAGATGAGATTACACGGACAGCATACTGCATATACGGTCATTTCAGTTGAACAATTGAAAAAATATCGACTTTTATACCATCTATTCATATGCATAAAACCTCTTCCCCTCCTAACATATCTGCAGTAAATACACTTGCCACATGGGTGTGTACCCACCACCCTAGATTGGTTTAGCCAGGTTTTTCTTTGAGGGGACTTGAACTCGCTCTGAACGAGTTCGTCCCGTAAATTTCTACATCTTGTAAATGATATGCAAGGAAGTTCTCCGCATTTCTCTCTCAACACAGGGTCAGACTGTAAGAGGCCCCAATTATTCCTAATCGAATCCGCAATGATGTTTCCCATTGATGAATGGGAGAAGTGCATGAAAAAATTGTTATTCCTCTTCTTTTTTCTTCTTCCAGGCTGTAAGAGAACCGATCTGTCCACGCCATGTACTCGGTTAGTAGCAGATCTCAATACTTGTTCACTATAACCCCTCTGAGCAAACCTATTTCTAACCTCAGTTATCTGTTTTATGCCTTCCATTATATCTGAATTATTTCGCTTCATCCTCACCATCTGGCTATATGGAAGACTGTCTTTGAGCCTTTTAGGATGGAAGCTTTCCCCATGTAAAACCATGTCAGAAGCTGTGCTCTTCCTAAAGGTACTCGTCAATATCTGGTTATCAACAATTTTAATTTTAAGGTCCAGGAATTCCAAACTATCACCCCCCCATGTAGAAGTAAGGTGTAGGTTGACATTATTCTGGTTCAAGGAAGCTATCCAATCCTCAAATTCTTTCTGTTTCCCCTCCCATATTATTAAGATGTCGTCAATGTATCTGGCCCAGAGGCGGACCCGAGCGGAAACTCCTCCCCTCCCGGAAAAAATGTGATCAAGCTCCCAGCGCCCCATGAAGAGGTTGGCATAGGTGGGGGCCACAGGGGTCCCCATCACAGTGCCAACCTCCTGATGGTACCACCGGCCGTCGAAGAGGAAGGAGTTGCCGGTCAGGACCGCCTCCAGGCCAGCCAGGACAAACTTATTCTCCTCTGGTTTTTCCCCCAACAAAGGTAGGAACGATCATACAGCCTCCAGACCGTCCCTATGACGTATCCTACTATAGAGGGAGGTCACATCTACACTAGCCAGCTGGAAGTCCTCCTCCCATTTCACTTCCTGGAGTCGGAGAAGTACTTGAGTTGAGTCGAGGGTAAAAGATGGAAGGGCCTCCACCAGCGGTCTCAATTTCAAACACGGAACCAATGGCCGAACAAATCGGGCGGCCCGGAGGGCATGACATGTTCTTATGTACCTTTGGTATACAATACCATATTGGCCTTCTGGGGTTGGACGGAATCAACTTATTGGCAGAACTCCAACTCATCACACCCTCCTCCACTGCCTCTCTCAGGATGATTTTTAATTCACCAAGGTATTTTTCTGTTGGGTCACCTCTAAGTCTACTGTAT
This sequence comes from Hyperolius riggenbachi, assembly GCF_040937935.1. Lineage (NCBI taxonomy): Eukaryota > Metazoa > Chordata > Amphibia > Anura > Hyperoliidae > Hyperolius > Hyperolius riggenbachi. The sequence goes on along the minus strand of NC_090646.1, from coordinate 31,627,103 downwards.
GTTATGCCATCCTCCAATTGATTCATGCATTCCTTAGTATACATAGATATCGGCCAGAGGACAATATTGCCCCCCTTGTCTGATGGCTTTATAACTACCTCCTTTTGCCCTTTTAACCATTTTAACCACTTGAGGACCCACCCTTTACCCCCCCTTAAGGACCAGCGCTGTTTGTTTGGATCTGTGCTGGGTGGGCTCTGCAGCCCCCAGCACAGATCCGCGGCCACACAGAGCGATCAGATCGCCCCCCTTTTTTCCCCCCTATGGGGATGATGTGCAGGGGGGGTCTGATCGCTCCTACCTGCAGGCATTTTGTGGGGGGGGGCACCTCAAAGCCCCCCTCCGCGGCGACATTCTCCCCCCTCCCTCTCCTACCTGCTCCCCCGGGAGATCTGGGCTGCACAGGACGCTATCCGTCCTGTGCAGCCAGTGACAGGACGTCCCCTGTCACATGGCGGCGATCCCCGGCCGCTGATTGGCCGGGGATCGCCGATCTGCCTTACGGCGCTGCTGCGCAGCAGCGCCGTACAAATGTAAACAAAGCGGATTATTTCCGCTTGTGTTTACATTTAGCCTGCGAGCCGCCATCGGCGGCCCGCAGGCTATTCACGGAGCCCCCCGCCGTGATTTGACAGGAAGCAGCCGCTCGCACGAGCGGCTGCTTCCTGATTAATCAGCCTGCAGCTGGCGACGCAGTACTGCGTCGCTGGTCCTGCAGCTGCCACTTTGCCGACGCACGGTATAAGCGTGTGGTCGGCAAGTGGTTAATGCCCTCTTTTCCTCTTCAGTGAGGTTTGACTGTACCATCGGATACACAAGTGCCTTGACTTCCTGTTTCACCTTATTATAGAAAATTTCCAGTGCTGACCCTGGGGACAACTGGGGATTAAATCTGGATTTCGGCCCAATATGTGCTGGAACCTCCAACTCTTTTTGGGACCAAACCTCCTTATCCATGCCATCAATTTCACATAGATCTCTGATCCAACTTTGTTCCTCACTGGTGAAATCCTCACTCAAGATCATAGGGATAGCAATCATTTCGGGGGGTTCTGGATCTTTATATAAACCCAATCGCTTCTGAGACTCAAAGTGTCTATGGCACGCCATTTTCCGCACATTTTTAAACCACTCAATTTCGAACTCCACCTCATCAAACTCTACACAGGGGCAGAAGTTCAAACCCCTCCTAAGGAGTGAGATACATGACTCATTCAATTGTAATTCAGATAAGTTGATAACATCTAAATTCTGTTGTTGTGACATCTCTGCGACCGTCTCACCTCCTTCTGATCCCATGTAATCTGATCATTTTTCAGAATGCCCTCGCCCCTTCCTCTGCCTTTTTGGTCTTCTATGCCTCCTACTGCGCCTTGTTGGTCTCCATCCCCCAAAGGGGTGTCCTCATCGGAACCTGACCTATTATCTGGGCTAGTGGTTGGGCTACCATACCAAGCAGATTGGGGGGAACTATCCCCTGATTCAGGGTTTGGTTTTCTTGGGTGCTTTTTTGGATTCTCAGGGGCCTTAGGATTTCTCGGAGTTTTCGGGTTGCCCCCCGGGGTGCCCCCCGGGTTTCCCTTAGGTGGACGTCTCGGTGGTCCTCTTGGGGTATACCATTTTCCACCTCTTGGTCGATAATCCAAATCATCCACGTCCCTCCAGTCAAAGACTCGTTTCAATTCATAGTCCATCTTGTCCCGCAAGATGTATTTTTTCTTTTTTAACTTGCTCCTGGATATTCGCAAGCTGCTGCTTAAACCGCTCCAAGCATTTTTCCAAGTGTGATTCATCAGACTTGGCCACAATAGCTGATTTCAATTTCGTTATCTCTTCTTCATTTTCCTCATAATCGAGCTGATTTTCCTCCAAAACAACTTCTTGGAATTTTAACGTGAATTCCTGCATAAGTTTCTCACATTTTACTTTTGATGATTGTCTGACCCTGGCCTGGGCCAATTTTTTAATAATCCGTATGCCCCTTGGGGCCCTCCGCACCTCTATATACTGTTTGAGGAATACAATTGTCCAGTATTTCCTTATCTCTTTTTCTAGAGCTCGTAGTAACTTCCTTTCAAGAACAGGTAAGCTGAACGTGGTCCACGCCAACTCCATTTTCTTCTCAAACAGTGGTGCTGTATCCTTCCTTCCCTCAATCAGTGCTGCATGTGCCATTATGAATCCACTAAAAGTAACCACAGTTACCTTGGTGCAACTTCAAGCCACTAGAGCAAACAGTTCATATTGATTCAATTGTAGCAAAAAGAAAATATTGTGGCGAGTGCACTCAATAAAAACTAGCCGTGAACCATATGCAAAAAAGATGGTGCAACATCCAGAATCAATAAGGAATATCATATAGTTATATCAAAGAAGCAAAGCATTCCAGGAGCAGCACATCCACTTCAAAACTTGAACCTTTAATATGTTTCTTAGTAAAAAACACACATTTCAATGGTAGTCAACGGCTAAAAAGATTTTTTCCAAAAATACAAAAATACAAAACAGATGATACTTAGCAGGTCACTGCAGGTATAGGAGGTGTTGAAGTAAAAAACAACCTTATCTACTCAGAAGCACCGGAGGAAACAGAATTGATTTCAGAAACAAAGCGTTGTTTATTACACACGTGCGGCTTCTCTCTGGATAACAAGAGTCTATGATAAGCACAGCTCTACCCAAAAGAGAAGTAAGTTTCCCGCGCAGCCAACCCCCCCTTTATAGTCCTCCTTTGTCTTTTGGGTGTCTCCTTGGTGATGTCAGGTCATGGGCGGTGTCATCAGGGAAAGTCAGTATCTGACCAGTAGAAGTTCAGAGTTCAGTGCTTTCTCCTTATATGTCTTTACTGAAACCAAGGCTCCCTGGTGGTTCCTCATTCTGTGTAAGACTCATGTCCAGACAGAGTGGGCCTCATCCTCCAGACGTGCTCATTTCCTGAGGAGAGTAAAAATATCCACGGCAGTTTGCTGTTCTTTGGAGCACATATGTCAACTCATTTCCCTGATCCTACTTTCACTGACAGGCTTTAGCCTTTTAAGGTAACACGACAGCTGCTTAAACAGTAATACTAAGTTAACCCTTTAACACTTGCTAAGCTTGATGCACAAAACACATATGCTTATATCCACATTTCCCTCCTGTTATTACTTTTAAAGCAGCTTACTGCAAAACTAACATTACAATTCTTAACTTCGATAGCTCACTGTGAAAACATCAAATGCTGGAAAAGTCTATGACTGGTATTGCAGCATTGTCATGTAACAGTTCTGTACCATTATACATTGTGATCTTAGTCTTTGTCTCAATGAAACTCATCAAGTATTTCTTTGCTAGGGGAAATACACAGCACGCTAGCAAACAAAATATAAAGAGTATAGCAATTAGTGTGACACCAAAGTTCTGAAAAAGGGAAGCCCATGATCCGAACATTTTTTGAAACCAGTCGGAGATTGGGTTATTGATCCCTGAATTCTGTTTTAACTCTATTGACAGGTCTTCTAACTTCTGCAGAGCAATGGTGACCTTCCCATTTGGGCCTGTGTTATTGGGTATATAGGTGCAGCAGGTATCCCCAAAGCCCATGAATTTGCACACCCCTCCCTTCTCGGCCAGCATCATGTCTAAGGTCATTCTGTTTTGGAAGGTCATTCGGGAGTTAGGACCCAGTTCATTTGCTAAACCTTGGAGGGCGTCTCTGGTATAATTAACAAACCTCTGTTGGTTATAGTAGATGTAGTTAATCCAATCAACATTTTTGTTAATCGTGATCATAGGGATCAGTGATTCAAACCCAGCAGCGACCTGATCTCTGGCTTTAAATTCATCAGGTACTCCTCTCGGCACGCCTATAGCGTCACGGTATACATGGGGGTCTAGGCTGCCTTTAAGTTCTCTTTTGACTCTACCCATGTTGTGCACTTCCTCTGCTGCATCACCTTCCTTAAAGATGTGCAGAGGCATTAGGACTTTAGCGAGTGCACATTGCCCCTTCCATCTGCTGGGTAACTTTGGTCTCAGGTTTAGGTCCCCACACAACCAATAAATATCCCCTATGGCTTGGGTTTGGTTTTGTATCTCAGTACCGTTTATAGTGCTGAAAGTGCCACAGTAGCCAGGTGGGAAGATTCGTACATCAACTCCCTTCTCATCACCTGAGCTATAGCAGGTGTAATTGCCTTTATAGACACTGACAGGGGATGTCAGCTTGTTATTGGGAGCGGATAGGATAGGGTATTTTGCCTTCCAATGCTCACAAGCCGGGTCATTTGTACTTGAGTTAGTATACAGGCTTAAAAAACATTCCTCTCCCTCCTGTGGGAGATGGAGGGGGACAGTTCCCAGGTGAGGTCTGGCACCCCCACACACATAACAGTCAGACATGTTGTGTTGATTAGCTGTATATCTCATCCACTCCAACCACATGTTAGTGTCTGAGTACCCCCTTTCTGTGGCCAAGACATCCTCATACGTTGGGTCTGCTGTTGCTATCATTTTAGAAAAGGAAAAGGAGTCTGTTTTTGGAGCTATGGGGTTCTGAGTTGGCTTACTCGCCTGGTAATTCTTATTTTGGTACATGTCTTTCAGCTGGAACTTGCCCCTGCGTCCTGCTGAGGCTCCTGGCATATGGAGCCCCATGACATACGTTCCTGCATCCCCAGGGCTTGGGTTTTCTATATTTAAGGTTAAGCGCATAGTGCTTCCTGTTTGCCCATAGTTAGTACAGGTCCCTGTCTTTATCAGGGTCATCCTATCGCGGAGAGTTTTACCATTTTTGTCTTTTCGAGTCATTGCTGTGTCAGGTTTGTAACCCCAGTCATCTCCAGTGTTCCAGGCTGCTGCTCCCCAATTCCCACACTCTGATCCCCAGTAGTCATCTGTCACACACACATAAATATGTCCACGAGTGTACATGGTGCATTGCCAGGGGACTGGTGGGCAGGACACTATATTGCAATAGTCAAAGGTGTATGTTGCTACTTGGATGCTTGAGGAATTATACCAGAACACTGGCTGGGTGCCTTCCTTTGTAATATCCACTTGTCCCTGGTCTCTCTTAGTTTTTGTAGCAATCACTAAGCTGCGTTTTTGCCTGAGATGTGGTTGCTGCCAATCGGTCCTATCTGACATGGGTGAGAGTACTACCTCGGTGTATGGCTGTTCATGGTCATGCAGCGCCCATCCCCAAAGTCCAAGCATCATAATTACTGACAGGGCTGAGACAATTATGTACGCTTTCCCTTCTGGGGTTCTATGGAATCCTACGTCCATGAGTCCCAGTCTCCGAGGTGTGAGGATTCTAGTGGCTGGTTGGGGAGTGAGGATTCTAGTGGCTGATTGGTCTGCATCTGGGTTGGACTCTAGGGTCTCTGTAGGGGGCACCATCTCTCCCTGTTCTACCTCCTCAGTCATCCTGCTCAGGGCTTGTACCCGCTATGAATAGAGGAAGATCTCTAACGTTTCCTCCACCCGCTGTGACTGTGATCTTGACTGGAGCTCAAGCAAATGTTCCTGTCACTCCAGAGCCCCAGGAGCTACCACCTCCCCTCGCAGGATGCTACCTATTCTGTCCCTTTCTCTGGAACAGGTGCCCTCTTACAATGTGTCAGGTGAACCCAAGTGTTCCTTTCCGCCACTCTGACTGCTGTAGGGGTAGCAATCAAAACCTGGTAAGGTCCCTCCCACCTGGGGGTATTCCAATGTTTTCTTTTAATGATTCTGACCCATACCCACTCTCCTGGGTTTACAAGTAAATCCTCACTTACAGCTGGTCCCTCTGGGGGGTTCCCTGGTGATCGTGCTCTCTGTCTGCAGGTGTGTCTTAAGTAATCTGCGAGCTCCCACTCCTCTGGGGAGCCTTGGACTGCGTCAAATGTCGGTATCCTGTATACCCTGCCAAACAGAATTTCATAGGGTGACAATTTGCCCTTCTTTGGAGTAATTCTCATACTTAACAACACCAATGGCAGGCACCACATCCAGCTTTTCCCTGTTTCTGTCATTGCTTTACTAAGCTTATTCTTAATTGTGCCATTAGCTCTTTCCACAGCCCCAGCTGATTGGGGGTGGTAGGCACAATGGTTCCTTACATCAATGTGCAGTGTGCTTGTCAGCTGTTTGATGATCTCATTTACAAAATGACTACCATTGTCACTGATCATTTTTTCTGGTATTCCCCATCTGGGTATGATTTCTCTAGTTAATGCTTTTGCTACCGTGAGTGCATCTGCTTTTGCTGTGGGGAAAACCTCTACCCACCCTGAGTATATGTCCAGTATTACCAGGGCATATTTCTTCCCTTCCGAGGGGTTCAATTCAATGTAGTCCAGCGCTACTGTGTGGAATGGGTAGGCTGGTGTAGGTGTAGTGCCTGTGGGTGGTTTTAGCCCCTTTGCTGGATTATGCTGTGCACAGATAGTGCATTGTGACACAAATTTTTGAAAAAATGTGCTGATGCCAGGGCAGTGGAAATGGGCAGTAGCAGTAGCTATCATTCCTCCTGTTGACACATTGGTAACACCATGTGTCATTAAGGCAAGCAATCTGAATAAGAGCCTGGGGAGACAGACCTTGTTGTTTACAGCATATAGACCTTGTGCATTGAGGGTGGCTGAAGCTTTGAGCCAGGAGGAAGTCAGCTCTGCCTTTGGGACATTTTGCTGGAATTCTGTTAAATGGAGGTGAGCGAGGACTGTGGTTGGGGTGTCTTCGCTCACAGCTGCTTTCTTAGCTTCAGAATCAGCAAAGTTATTACCTCTGGTGACGGGGGTGTCATCATTTTTGTGAGCTGCGCACTTGACTATAGCAAGTTTCTTTGGCAGCTGGACGCTCTGTAGGAGCTGTTCCAATAGGGACTTATGCCGGACAGGTTTACCTGCCGCGGTAATCATGCCTCTGTTACGCCACTCTGCAGCAAAAGTATGCACTGTAGAGAAAGCATACTGGCTGTCCGTATATATAGTGACAGCTTGATCTTTGTACAGGGTGCAGGCACGGGTGAGAGCATGAAGCTCGGCAGCTTGGGCTGAATAACTAATGGGCAGTTTACCAGACTCTCTTACTTCATCCAGAGTCACTACTGCATAGCCCACTCTATTAGTGCCTACTAGATCTTTGGAGGCTGAGCCGTCCACAAAGACTAGTGAACCCTCTGTCAAGGGTTCAGACTGAAGGTCTGGTCTGGGCAGGAACTCTCTGCGAGAGCCTTGCAAACAGTCATGGTGGTCCTCAGCATCAGTCAAGTTATCTGATGTGGGAAAAAGTGTGGCTGGGTTCAGAGTCGTGCAGCGCTGCACCTTTAGGTGAGGCTGACCCAGCAGGGTAGCAGCACAGTAGAGATGGCGTGCAGGGGTAAGTAGTGTCATTTTATCCTGCAACAAGAGGGCATGAACAGCATGTGGAACAAGCACTTCTAAGGGATGGTAAAGCACAAGTGAAGCAGTAATCTCAACAGCTATAGCTGCAGCAATGACAGCCTGAACACAGGATGGTAAAGCACAAGCTACAGCATCAAGTGGGCGTGAGTAAAAGCCCAAAGGTCTCTGTTTGTCTCCCCACCTTTGTGTCATTACAGCTGTCATGCATTTGTCTCTGCAATCAACATACAAATGAAATGCCTTAGTATAGTCAGGAAAGGCGAGTACAAGGGGATCCTTAAGTGTTTGCTGACAACGTTTGAACTGCTCATCAAGCTCATCAGTCCATGTAATTGTGTCATTGAGTGCCATGGGATGTTGATGTATGGCATTGTAAAGTGGTTTCACTAGGGCTGAACAGTGTATTATCCAAGCCCTGCAATAGTTCAGTGTTCCAAGAAATGACATCATTAGAGTTGGGCCGAACCTCCGATTTTAGGTTCGCGAACCGGGTTCGCGAACTTTCGCGAAAGGTTCGGTTCGCGTTAAAGTTCGCGAACCGCAATAGACTTCAATGGGGATGCGAACTTTGAAAAAAAAAAAATTATGCTGGCCATAAAAGTGATGGAAAAGATGTTTCAAGGGGTCTAACACCTGGAGGGGGGCATGGCGGAGTGGGATAGATGCCAAAAGTCCCCGGGAAAAATCTGGATTTGACGCAAAGCAGCGTTTTAAGGGCAGAAATCACATTGAATGCTAAATGACAGGCCTAAAGTGCTTTAAAACATCTTGCATGTGTATACATCAATCAGGTAGTGTAATTAAGGTACTGCTTCACACTGACACACCAAACTCACCGTGTAACGCACCGCAAACAGCTGTTTGTGTAGTGACGGCCGTGCTGGACTGGTGCGCACCATGGCGAGAGTGCAGGTTTTGGTGGCTTTACAGCCCATATGGTCGCCTGGCTGATGTAGCTGAATGACAGAACAGTGACTGTCCAGCTGATCAAATTTGGTCTGACCACAATGAAGCAACGACCTTATTATCTTTTGTGTGCCCCCCGAGACACTCATCTAGGCGCCGGTCATTGCTTCATTGTGATACGCAAGCCCCTTCACCACGGCAAGGTAATGATCACGAAGGGGAATGGGCGCATGTACATGCCTTTTCTTTTGTTGTTGCAGCTGCCCGCAGTGCAGCCAGAAAAATTAGGCAGTCATGTACACGCACCCGAAAAATTATTACAGCGGCCGCTGCTAGCAGCGGCGTAAAAAATTCAGCAATCCGCCTGGAGTCCCGGACTCTGTTGGTGGTGGCGGAGAAGGTAGTGAAGCGGCCTGCAGGCAGACATGCTGTGTGGAGGGACTGGGAGCGACTTAGTCTTCTTGGGGCAGGCCAGGCAGCCAGTCACACGGCGTGCAGGCAGAGATGCTGTGTGTGCGGGGACTGACTTAGTCTTGGGGCGGGCAGCAGCCCTCCGGGATCCATGCCTCATTCATTTTGATAAAGGTGAGGTACTTAACACTTTTGTGACTTAGGCGACTTCTCTTCTCTGTGACAATGCCTCCAGCTGCGCTGAAGGTCCTTTCTGAGAGGACGCTTGCGGCAGGGCAGGAGAGAAGTTGGATGGCAAATTGGGACAGCTCTGGCCATAGGTCAAGCCTGCGCACCCAGTAGTTCAAGGGTTCCTCATCGCTGTTCACAGCAGTGTCTACATCCACACTTAAGGCCAGGTAGTCGGCTACCTGCCGGTCGAGGCGTTGGTGGAGGGTGGATCCGGAAGGGCTACGGCGAGGCGTTGGACTAAAGAACGTCCGCATGTCCGACATCACCATGAGATCGCTGGAGCGTCCTGTCTTTGACTGCGTGGACACGGGAGGAGGATTAGTGGCAGTGGTACCTTGCTGGCGTTGTGCTGTCACATCCCCTTAAAGGCATTGTAAAGCATAGTTGACAGCTGGTTCTGCATGTGCTGCATCCTTTCCACCTTCAGGTGAGTTGGTAACAGGTCCGCCACTTTGTGCCTGTACCGAGGGTCTAGTAGTGTGGCCACCCAGTACAGCTCATTCCCCTTGAGGTTTTTTATACGGGGGTCCCTCAACAGGCAGGACAGCTTAAAAGACGACATCTGCACAAAGTCGGATCCAGTACCCTCCATCTCCTCTTGCTCTTCCTCAGTGACGTCACGTAAGTCAACCTCCTCCCCCCAGCCGCGAACAATACCACGGGAAGGTTGCGCAGCACAAGCCCCCTGCGACGCCTGCTGCGGTTGTTCTCCTGCCGCTGTCCCCTCCTCCTCCTCCTCCTCCTCCCCCAAAGAAACACCTTGCTCATCATCCTCTGAGTCTGACTCGTCTTCTGCACACGACCTCTCTTCTTCCTCCTCCTCCCCCCTCTGTGCTGCCGCAGGTGTTGAGGAAACAGCTGGGTCTGATGAAAATTGGTCCCATGCCTGTTCCTGCCGTAACGGTTCCTGGTCACGCTCATTCGCAGCTTCATCCGCCACTCTACGCACAGCACGCTCCAAGAAGTAAGCAGAGGGAATTAAGTCGCTGATGGTGCCCTCACTGCGGCTCACCAGGTTGGTCACCTCCTCAAACGGCCGCATGAGCCTGCATGCATTTTTCATCAGTGTCCAGTTGTCAGGCCAGAACATCCCCATCTTCCCAGACTTTTTCGTTCTACTCCAGTTGTAGAGGTACTGGGTGACGGCTTTCTTCTGTTCTAGCAGGCGGGAGAACATGAGCAGGGTCGAATTCCAGCGAGTGGGGCTATCGCAAATGAGGTGTCTCACCGGCATGTTGTTTTTACGCTGAATTTCTGCAAATCGTGCCATGGCTGTGTAAGAGCGCCTCAAATGCCCACAGAACTTCCTGGCCTGCTTCAGGACATCCGCTAAGCCAGGGTACTTTGCCACAAATCTATGAACAACTAGATTCATGACATGTGCCATGCAGGGTATGTGTGTCAGCTTCCCCATATGCAAAGCGGCAAGCAGATTGCTGCCGTTGTCGCACACCACGTTGCCTATCTCCAGGTGGTGCGGGGTCAGCCACTCATCCACCTGTTTCTTAAGAGCAGCCAGGAGAGCTGCTCCAGTGTGACTCTCCGCTTTGAGACAAGCCATGTCTAAGACGGCGTGACACCGTCGTACCTGGCATGCAGCATAGGCCCTGCGGAGCTGGGGCTGTGTAGCTGGAGAGAACTGCCACTCAGCCGAGGAGGAGGAGGACAGCGAAGAGCATGTAGCAGGAGGAGAGGAGGTGGCAGGAGGCCTGCCTGCAAGCCGTGGAGGTGTCACAATTTGGTCCGCTGCGCCCTGCTTGCCATCGTTCACCACCAGGTTCACCCAATGGGCTGTGTAGGTAATGTAGCGGCCCTGCCCGTGCTTGGCAGACCAGGCATCCGTGGTCAGGTGTACCCTTGACCCAACGCTCTTCGCAAGAGATGACACCACTTGCCTCTCAACTTCACGGTGCAGTTGGGGTATGGCCTTTCTCGAAAAATAAGTGCGGCCTGGCATCTTCCACTGTGGTGTTCCGATGGCCACAAATTTACGGAAGGCCTCAGAGTCCACCAGCCGGTATGGTAACAGCTGGCGAGCTAACAGTTCCGCCACGCCAGCTGTCAGACGCCGGGCAAGGGGGTGACTGGCCAAAAGTGGCTTCTTCCGCTCAAACATTTCCTTCACAGACACCTGACTGCTGCTGTGGGCAGAGGAGCAGGAACCGCTCAAGGGCAGAGGCAGAGTGGAGGAGGGTGCCTGTGAAGGTGCAAGGGAGAAAGCGGCATAAGCAGATGATGCACCTGAAGGAGGAAGAGGAGAAGGAGGGTGACTTTTCTTTTGTGTGCTGCTGCTGCTTTTGCTCAGGTGGCCATCCCATTGCTGTTTGTGCCTTTTTTCCAGGTGCCTTCGTAAGGCACTTGTCCCTACGTGAGTGTTGGCCTTTCCACGGCTCAATTTTTGTTGGCAGAGCGAACAGATGGCTTTGGTCCGATCTGAGGCACACACATTAAAAAATTTCCACACCGCTGAGCCACCCTGGGATGTGGGCACTATGGGGACCTCAGCAGCTGATGCTGAAGGGCAAGTTGGCTGGCTGTACATAGGTGGCGATACATGGTGCCGGACACTGCCACCAGCTGTTTCTGATGAAGAGCTGCCCCAGCTTCTTTCAGCAAATTCTCTCCTCCTACTACTCTCTGACTCCCCCTCTGAACTGTCCCCCTCTTCACCTCCTCTATTGGGAACATACAGAGGATCCCTATCATCGTCATCATCGTAATCATCCTGCCCAGCTTCGCTTGCCTCAGAAAAATCCAAACGTGTAGGTCCTTCATCCTCCTTACACGTTACATCCATAGTGTTGCCGCGTATCGCAGACATATGAGCTGGTGAAAATTAATCTGGCTGTAACAATGGCTGTGCATCGGTGATTTCACCACCACTAAATAATTCTTGCGAAGTGTCAAATGCAGCGGAAGTGGTGCTAGTAGTAGCGCTGGTGGCTGAGCAAGATGAGGTGTTCTGTGTCGCTAAATACTCAACCACGTCCTGACAATCTTGGGAGGTGATGGGACGTGCCTTCTTCCGAGCACTGTACTGTGGGCCAGGTCCACACGAAATTACATTTACACGACCTCGCGCAGACCTGCCAGGTGGCCTTCCTCTGGCTCTGCCACTACCTCTTCCTCTACCTGTTTTGTCCATATCGGGTATGCACGGAGTGGTATATCACACTGCGTGCACTCACGTAGGTAGGTGGGTTCACTTAACTGCACAGGTATGCGCACTGATGCGGTGGGTTCACTGAACAGTACAGGTATACAGTGGCGGGTTCACTGAACACAACAGGTATGCAGTGGCGGGTTCACTGAACAGGTATGCAGTGGCGGGTTCACTGAACAGGTATACAGTGGTGGGTCCACTGAACAGAACAGGTATACAGTGGCGGGTTCACAGAACAGGTATGCAGTGGCGGGTCCACTGAACTCAACAGGTATGCAGTGGCAGGTTCACTAAACAGGTATACAGTGGCAGGTCCACTGAACAGAACAGGTATACAGTGGCGGGTCCACTGAACAGAACAGGTATACAGTGGCGGGTTCACAGAACAGGTATACAGTGGCGGGTCCACTGAACAGAACAGGTATACAGTGGCGGGTTCACTGAACAGGTATGCAGTGGCGGGTCCACTGAACAGAACAGGTATACAGTGGCGGGTTCACTGAACAGAACAGGTATACAGTGGCGGGTCCACTGAACAGAACAGGTATACAGTGGCGGGTCCACTGAACAGAACAGGTATACAGTGGCGGGTTCACAGAACAGGTATACAGTGGCGGGTCCACTGAACAGAACAGGTATACAGTGGCGGGTTCACAGAACAGGTATACAGTGGCGGGTCCACTGAACAGAACAGGTATACAGTGGCGGGTTCACTGAACAGGTATGCAGTGGCGGGTCCACTGAACAGAACAGGTATACAGTGGCGGGTTCACTGAACAGAACAGGTATACAGTGGCGGGTCCACTGAACAGAACAGGTATACAGTGACGGGTTCACAGAACAGGTATACAGTGGCAGGTCCACTGAACAGAACAGGTATACAGTGGCGGGTTCACTGAACAGGTATGCAGTGGCGGGTCCACTGAACAGGTATACAGTGGCGGGTCCACTGAACAGAACAGGTATACAGTGGCGGGTCCACTGAACAGAACAGGTATACAGTGGCGGGTTCACAGAACAGGTATACAGTGGCGGGTCCACTGAACAGAACAGGTATACAGTGGCGGGTTCACTGAACAGGTATGCAGTGGCGGGTCCACTGAACAGAACAGGTATACAGTGGCGGGTTCACTGAACAGAACAGGTATACAGTGGCGGGTCCACTGAACAGAACAGGTATACAGTGGTGGGTCCACTGAACAGAACAGGTATACAGTGGCGGGTTCACTGAACAGAACAGGTATACAGTGGCGGGTCCACTGAACAGAACAGGTATACAGTGACGGGTTCACAGAACAGGTATACAGTGGCAGGTCCACTGAACAGAACAGGTATACAGTGGCGGGTTCACTGAACAGGTATGCAGTGGCGGGTCCACTGAACAGGTATACAGTGGCGGGTCCACTGAACAGAACAGGTATACAGTGGCGGGTCCACTGAACAGAACAGGTATACAGTGGCGGGTTCACAGAACAGGTATACAGTGGCGGGTCCACTGAACACAACAGGTATACAGTGGCGGGTTCACTGAACAGGTATGCAGTGGCGGGTCCACTGAACAGAACAGGTATACAGTGGCGGGTTCACTGAACAGAACAGGTATACAGTGGCGGGTCCACTGAACAGAACAGGTATACAGTGGCGGGTCCACTGAACAGAACAGGTATACAGTGGCGGGTTCACAGAACAGGTATGCAGTGGCAGGTTCACTGAACACAACAGGTATGCAGTGGCGTGTTCACTAAACAGGTATACAGTGGCGGGTCCACTGAACAGAACAGGTATACAGTGGCGGGTTCACAGAACAGGTATACAGTGGCGGGTCCACTGAACAGAACAGGTATACAGTGGCGGGTTCACTGAACAGGTATGCAGTGGCGGGTCCACTGAACAGAACAGGTATACAGTGGCGGGTTCACTGAACAGAACAGGTATACAGTGGCGGGTCCACTGAACAGAACAGGTATACAGTGGCGGGTCCACTGAACAGAACAGGTATACAGTGGCGGGTTCACAGAACAGGTATGCAGTGGCAGGTTCACTGAACACAACAGGTATGCAGTGGCGTGTTCACTAAACAGGTATACAGTGGCGGGTCCACTGAACAGAACAGGTATACAGTGGCGGGTTCACAGAACAGGTATACAGTGGCGGGTCCACTGAACAGAACAGGTATACAGTGGCGGGTTCACTGAACAGGTATGCAGTGGCAGGATCACAGTACAGGTATGCAGTGGGCTGAGGGCTCACTGAACAGAACAGGTATGCAGTGGCAGGATCACTGAACAGGTATGCAGTGGCAGGATCACAGTACAGGTATGCAGTGGGCTGAGGGCTCACTGAACAGAACAGGTAAGCAGTGGCAGGATCACTGAACAGGTATGCAGTGGCAGGATCACAGTACAGGTATGCAGTGGGCTGAGGGCTCACTGAACAGAACAGGTATGCAGTGGCAGGATCACTGAACAGGTATGCAGTGGGCTGAGGGCTCACTGAACAGAACAGGTATGCAGTGGCAGGATCACTGAACAGGTATGCAGTGGCAGGATCACAGTACAGGTATGCAGTGGGCTGAGGGCTCACTGAACAGAACAGGTATGCAGTGGCAGGATCACTGAACAGGTATGCAGTGGCAGGATCACAGTACAGGTATGCAGTGGGCTGAGGGCTCACTGAACAGAACAGGTATGCAGTGGCAGGATCACTGAACAGGTATGCAGTGGCAGGATCACAGTACAGGTATGCAGTGGGCTGAGGGCTCACTGAACAGAACAGGTATGCAGCCAGGAAGAAGTTAAGCCTAACTAATCTTTCCCTATATGAGAGACTGCAGCAGCTCGCCCTACTCTCACTAATGCAGGCACACGAGTGGCCGTAATGGCCGCCGCTGCCTGCCTTATATAAGGGGGGGTGGGGCTCCAGGGGCTAGTGTAGCCTAATTGGCTACACTGGGCCTGCTGACTGTGATGTAGAGGGTCAAAGTTGACCCTCAGGTGCATTATGGGGCGAACCGAACTTCTTCCGCAAAAGGTTCGCGTGCGGCACCCGCACGCGAACCACCTAAGTTCGCGCGAACCACGTTCGCGCGAACCACGTTCGCCGGCGAACCGTTCGGCCCAACTCTAGACATCATGTCTTTCTTTGTTTTTGGCTTAGTCATGGTCTGTATGGCCTGAACTCTGGTCTTCTCTAAGGTTCTGCCAGCTGCTGAGATCAGTTGGCCTGTGAGCCCAGCCTGGAATTGAGACCTCATACAGTGTGTTCCCATTATTGTCTTCCCAGAGGCCATCAACAGCTAGTTTTACTGTCATGCCCAGTGGGAAGCTTGCTTCATAGTCTGTGTCACTACTACCATCAAGTATGACATGAGTGGTAACATGAGGTACTTCTATCATGTCTTGTTCATTACTGGGGGAACCTGCGTCCCCTGTCATCCAGTCGAGTACTTCATTGCCCAGGATGATCCCATACCAGTGGAAGCCCATGCTTTTCCCGTGCTCACCCGACTGCGGGGAGGGGAATGGCTGCTTCAGCCTTTTAATCTGTAATGAGTCTCTGCCGGGTTCAATTGTCAGCTGCAAGTCACCTATCAAATCCCTCCCATACAGATTTATAGGACATTTGCGGGAAATCACAAAACTGCAAGACACTGTTATGCCTGACAAGGGGTCTCTGACCTCTATGGGCTTAGTGGTGGGCTTGCACTCCACCCCTCCCCCTGCGTTCTGAGTCAGAACAGTGCCCGCTTTTTCCCAGCGAATGTGAGTTGAAGCTCCTAAGACAGAGCGACACGCACCAGTATCCACCAGAAATCTGATCTTATTCCCTCCCACCAGCAGGGTTATTTCAGGTTTATGGGTGTCTGCGTAATCAATGTTTATACACGTCCTCTGGTGCTGAATGTTAGTCTCACTTTCCCTGCTGTTTGTACCATCTAGTCATGCAGTGGGTCTACTTCTCCTCTCCCTCTTTGGGCAATTTCGAGCAAAGTGACCTTTCTCACCACAAGAAAAGCATTCTCCTCGGTCACGTCTCCCCTCATAATCTTTGATCCTCCGCCTAGGGCGAGGCATAGTGTCATTTACATAAACACAGTCGCTGCTGTCTTTGTCACTGCTGCTGTCGTAGTCTAAAGCATATGTAGCAGCTGTGGTAACTCTCTTTTGTTTTCTTCTCTTGTCTCTAGCAGTCCTTTCTGTATGCCTAGCATATTCCAGAAAGTCTTGTAACCTGCAAGTACGCCAGGTCACCAAATGCTTGTGGATAAACCACTGCAAGTCCTCTCGCAAGGATCTGTCTATTTGGGCTTTGAGTTGCTGTTCCCATGGACTGTCATCAGCCCTGTTTGCAGGCCTTGTAAGGCCACTGTATTTGTCAAAAGCATCCATTACCCTTGCTACTAAGTCATCTACAGTTTCAGTTGGTTTTTGGGTTATGGATGCGAGCTTACTGTAGTCTGGGGTTACTTTGTAATATGTTTCCATGCGGTCTAGTACCGCTTCAAATGCATCTTTCAGCGCTCCACTGCTCCAGGAAGTACCATTCATTCGCCTGAGGACTCTGTCGCATTCTAATGCTGTCAATTTAAAGCTAGCTCTCAAACCCCTTAGGCCTTTTACACAGTCTGCTATATCTTCCTTTGGGGTAGGAATACCTTTGAGAGCACTAATCATGTCATCCTCAGTCCAAGGTCTGTAGACCTCCTGTATGCTCCCTGAGCCATTTGGGAGTTCTATCATGGGCATAGACTGCACCATAGGGTGAGGTGGTGGGGAAGGTGCTGTAGGTACTTCCTCTTTTGGCAAAGGTGGATATACATTAACATAGGGGGGCGGAGGAGGATGGGCATAATCCTCCTGTAGGTGAGCCTCCGCCTCCTCCTCCTTGATGGCAGGTTCCTCCTTCCTTGATCTACCCCTTCTCTTCTCTGTCTGTTTTGGTTCAGATTTAAATGTAGTCTTTTTGCTTGTCGTCCTGTTAGTGGGGGTGGATGCAGATCTATGTGAGGCCACCGATCTAGCTCTGAGTCGGGGTGACCTGCTAATGGGGGAAGGAGAGCGGTCACGCCTATCGACTACCTCGTCCTCCACCTCCTCCTCGTCACTACTTTCTGGGTCATTTTGTCGTGTGTGTGCAGTCACATAGTCACTTTCAACAACATCAGTCTTTTTCCCAAAGTAAAATGAACAAACGTCTTTCTTTTTCTTATCTGCCTCACATCACCTTTAGCTTCATCCTTAATACGTTTTATGAGGGCCCGGCATTGCTTTGGGTGTAAGTGACCCGGGAATTGAAACCGCGCCCGCCAGAGGCCACACTTCTTTGTGTAAGAAGGATCCCTTCTGTGCATGATGACCTCGTCATCTGTAGCCTCTAGAGGACGGGGTTTGTTACTTCCTTGTCCCATGCCTGGGTTTGAGAATTACAAATGAGCTATGACAACAACAATTTTCAGTCCCTTTCT
This sequence comes from Hyperolius riggenbachi, assembly GCF_040937935.1. NCBI lineage: Eukaryota > Metazoa > Chordata > Amphibia > Anura > Hyperoliidae > Hyperolius > Hyperolius riggenbachi. The sequence continues at coordinate 31,609,555 of NC_090646.1, read as the reverse complement.
CTCTGGACTACCTTAAGGATTTTTCTATCACCTCACGACTCAAACATTCACATCTACTCCTGTGAATAGGAAAAAGGAAGTAACACTTACGTTTCTGCAGTTAGAATCAATGGACCCGGGACCCTCAGTGAGTGGCACGCGATGTCTCTGAACTGTCTCCTCCGTCTGTGGTTCTTTGGAAGCAGCTGTTGAGGACGATGGAGTCTGTTTCGAGTGGCCTCTTTTGACAGGTTACCTTTGCGGGCCCCGGAGGACTTTGGGTGGACGTCAGCTGTGATTAGACGTCCAGCAGCACTCGACCAGAGGTCCAATTCGTCTACGATCAGTGCTTCCGGTTCGAAAAGACCAAAGATGTTGAAGTAAAAACCAACCTTATCTACTCAGAAGCACCGGAGGAAACAGAATTGATTTCAGAAACAAAGCATTGTTTATTACACACGTGCGGCTTCTCTCTGGATAACAAGAGTCTATGATAAGCACAGCTCTACCCAAAAGAGAAGTAAGTTTCCCGCGCAGCCAACCCCCCCTTTATAGTCCTCCTTTGTCTTTTGGGTGTCTCCTTGGTGATGTCAGGTCATAGGCGGTGTCATCAGTGAAAGTTGGTATCTGACCAGTAGAAGTTCAGAGTTCAGTGCTTTCTCCTTATATGTCTTTACTGAAACCAAGGCTCCCTGGTGGTTCCTCATTCTGTGTAAGACTCATGTCCAGACAGAGTGGGCCTCATCCTCCAGACGTGCTCATTTCCTGAGGAGAGTAAAAATATCCACGGCAGTTTGCTGTTCTTTGGAGCACATATGTCAACTCATTTCCCTGATCCTACTTTCACTGACAGGCTTTAGCCTTTTAAGGTAACACGACAGCTGCTTAAACAGTAATACTAAGTTAACCCTTTAACACTTGCTAAGCTTGATGCACAAAACACATATGCTTATATCCACAGAGGTGCGGAGGTGAAGTCGACGGCCGTTTTGCCCCGCAATTGGGGCTTTCTCGAGACCGACCACCCCACAATAGCAGAGAGTGAGGCTATATAGTGCAGAGGCATCCCTCCCCCACCGCTGGGAGCGGCTGTGGAACCAAGCCCCCCACACAAAAAAGACCAATAGCGTACACTGTGACAAACAGGTGATTACACTCACCTGTAGAAATAAAGGCTTCCAATCGGGGGAGAGAAAAGGAAGAGGCAACCGGCGTATCACACGCCACTTCACTCCAGTCTCATCATCATCCCGGCCACCGTAGCCAGTACTTCCGCATGTCACTCTGATGGTGCGCATCTGCGTTTCATCTCGCGTCCCAGCACAACCGCGCATGCTTCCGCCCCATGCACCATGCGCTCAAGCGTACATCATGCCGTACACGTGGTACACGCAAAAACACTAACTGCAATGTTGGTTTCATCTAATTATCTTCTTTTTCTAGGTAAATAGCATGGTATCTGGATATATACACCAGATCTAAGATTGGTGTAATTTGAGCATGTTCTCCATTTGGCTTTTGTTTGATGATTGAAAAGGTTTTTTATATGTTTTTGTTGTTGTTATATTTTTTTCTGGCATGTCCCTATGTATGTGGGGGGTGAGGCTGTAGTGTGGAGTCACCTCCTTAGCACTAGTGTTGGGCGAACACCTAGATGTTCGGGTTCGCGAACGTTCGCCGAACATCGCCGCGATGTTCGGGTGTTCGACCCGAACTCCGAACATAATGGAAGTCAATGGGGACCCGAACTTTCGTACTTTGTAAAGCTTCCTTACATGCTACATACCCCAAATTTGCAGGGTATGTGCACCTTGGGAGTGGGTACGAGGGGAAAAAAATATTTGAAAAAGAGCTTATAGTTTTTGAGAAAATTGATTGTAAAGTTTCAAAGGAAAAACTGTCTTTTAAATGTGGAGAATGTCATGTTTCTTTGCACAGGTAACATGCTTTTTGTCCCCATGCAGTCATAAGTGTAATACAGAGAAGAGGTTCCAGGAAAAGGGACCGGTAACGCTAACCCAGCACCAGCAGCAGCACACGTGATGGAACAGGAGGAGGCGCAGGAGGAGAAGGCCACGACACAACTGGCATGTCCCTATGTATGTGGGGGGTGAGGCTGTAGTGTGGAGTCACCTCCTTAGCACCACACTGTTAATATATATATTTTTTAGCCGCTAGATGCCGATGTGCCCGCGTCTTTGGCTTACGCGTTCTTTTTGCGTGTACCACGTGTACGGCGTGATGTACGCTTGTGCGCGTGGTGCATGGGGCGGAAGCATGCGCGGTTGTGCTGGGACGCGAGATGAAACGCGGATGCGCTCCATCAGAGTGACATGCGGAAGTACTGGCTACGGCGGCCGGGATGATGATGAGACTGGAGTGAAGTGGCGTGTGATACGCCGGTTGCCTCTGCCTTTTCTCTCCCCCGATTGGAAGCCTTTATTTCTACAGGTGAGTGTAATCACCTGTTTGTCACAGTGTACGCTATTGGTCTTTTTTGTGTGGGGGGCTTGGTTCCACAGCCGCTCCCAGCGGTGGGGGAGGGATGCCTCTGCACTATATAGCCTCGCTCTCTGCTATAGTGGGGTGTTCGGTCTCGAGAAAGCCCCAATTGCGGGGCGAAACGGCCGTCGACTTCACCTCCGCACCTCCTATACCTGCAGTGACCTGCTAAGTATCATCTGTTTTGTATTTTTGTATTTTTGGAAAAAATCTTTTTAGCCGTTGACTACCATTGAAATGTGTGTTTTTTACTAAGAAACATATTAAAGGTTCAAGTTTTGAAGTGGATGTGCTGCTCCTGGAATGCTTTGCTTCTTTGATATAACAACGTTGTAATGTATTCATAGATGGCTCACATGTAAGGGGGTCACCTATGTCATCATTCATCAATAGCACCCTCAGTATACAACTCCTCCAAATCTTTAAGTGCAGCCAAATCTTCCTCACTGAGATCAGAAGGGATGGTCTCTTCTGATGTCGGTCGTGGTCCACCACGGAAAGATCCAAACAACAATCTACGACAGAACAATTGCAAGTCTACAATGAATTCAAATTTATCCAGGCTCTGTACAGGACAGAACCCCAAACCCTTGCCCAACAAAGATTCTACTGTTGGGGGTATGTCACAACCTGTGAGATTGATTACCTGTAAACTGTGAGTAATAGCAGAGACGCCGCCGCCGCGCGGGGCAGCATGGCGGCGGTCTCCACCTCCCAGTCGGCGGTTTCCGACACATACGGAGCCGCCGGCGCAGAGCAGGGGGGACACCGCCGCAGCTGGCGATATGGCGGCGGGTCCCGCAATCCAGCCGGCGGACTTCGGTGCGCGATCGTGCCCTGACCTGGGACCTGGCCTCTCTGGTGTTCAGAGGCAGAGGGTCATGCGCATGCGCACGAGGCGGCAGGACTTTTACCTCCTACGAAGGAGGGTCAGCTGACTCTCCAGTCAGCTGACCTCAGGAGGCCTCCAGATTGGCTGGGCTTCTGGGCGGGCTGGCTGAGTGATTCTCAGCATATAAGGAGCTGGATGTCAGTTGCTCCTTGTCTGCTGTCGTGAATACACATTGTGTTAGCGCTCAGACCTTAGTCCAGTTTCCCAGGTGTTGTCACCAAGGACGTCACACCTTAGATTAGGATTGTATTTGTATATTTACCTGTGTTTTGACCTTGGCTTTCCCTGACTTCTCTTTACTCTTACCGCTCTTGCACTTCTGCCTATCTGATTCAAGTTGCCGACCCTGCCTGTTTAAACGACTCTGAATCAGTCTTCTGTTTCTGTACTGTTGCCGCCTTCTCTGTTGCTGAACCTTTGCTTGTCTGACCTTTCTCCCTCCAGTAGAACGTCTCCCACTGTAGGGTTACCTCTGAGGCTTGCCTCTCCGAGACGCCTGCCCTGGCAGACGATTACTGCCAGAGGCTGAGATTCCTCTCTTTGCCTGGACTGAGGATCTCACAAACAGGGTTCCCATTCAGAGGTAACCACACCTCTGAGGAATCGCCGTGTGGTGGATATTTCCACGATCTTGTCATATTATTGCTGTTGTATTGTTATTCACTGTGTTAGGTGTCCGGAGGTTAGTTGCACTTGTATTATTGGTGATTCTGCAGATCATCAATAATCGGGTGACATCTGTATTGTTGGTGATACTGCAGATCACCAATAATCAGATTCTCTCTGTGTGCTGACACCGATTCTTACAGAACAGCAGACCACAAATGATGGATGCATTACGCAGCCAGGTTGAGGCTTTAACCACCTCAGTTAATAACCTCGTTGAGGTGGTTAATACACAACAGAGCAAGATCAATCAACTGTCTGGATCTGTGCGGGTCCTCCAGACGGCTGTAGCTACCATGCAATCCCCTCTAGTCACAGATCTGCGTTTGTCAGTACCTGAGAAATTTTCAGGACACAGGTCTGACTTCCAGAACTTTTGTAACTGAGTGTTGTCGTATTTTGAATTGAGGCCCACTTTGTCGGGTACCGAACCTCAGAGGGTGACATTTATAAAGACCTTATTGTCCGGGGACTCACAAACCTGGGCATATGGTCTTCCGCCAGAAGACGTGGCATTAACTTCCGTCCAGGAGATTTTTAAAGCAATGGCCATCATTTATGATGATCCGGATGCTTCTATCACTGCGGAGAGGAAGCTCAAAACTCTCAAGCAGGGTCGAGATACGGTTGAGGTTTATGCGGCAGAATTTAGAAGGTGGGCTGTGTCATCTAGGTGGGGACCCTATGCCTTGCTAGACTGCTTCCTTTCAGGTGTATCAGACGCAGTCTCTGAATTAATGTTAGGTCATCCTGAACCAAAGTCACTCGATGACGCGATTCCTCTGGCGGTGCGAGCTGACCGCCGGTTATATTATCAGCGTCAATCCAGAGGCAGGAATGCGGTAAGGGCACTCTCCTATGCGTCCTCCTCACCTATCCCGCCTACTGATGAACCGATGCAAATCGGACACTCCCGATTGATTCGGGCTGAGAAGGAACGCAGAAGGGCTGAGAGGCTTTGTTTGTATTGTGCGGGGGAGGGTCACATTTCTCAGAATTGCCCTAAGAAGTCAGGAAACGCTGCCGTCTAGGTTTAGTCAGAGGTAGATGCCTCAGAGATCGGGGTGGGGGCTGTGCTGTCTCAGCGCTCGGGTCTACAGGGCAAGACACATCCTTGTACCTAATTCTCACGCAGGTTTTCTCCTGCTGAGAGAAACTACGATGTGGGCAACAGGGAACTCCTGGCCATCAAGCTAGCCTTCCACAAATGGTGTCATTGGCTTGAAGGTGCGGAACACACCATTACTGTATATACTGATCATAAGAACCTGGAGTACACTGAGTCGGCCAAGAGGCTCACTCCTCGACAGGCCCGCTGGTCTTTATTTTTCTCGCGCTTCAGATTTGTTATCATGTACACTCCAGGTTCTAAGAACGTTAAAGCAGACGCTCTCTCCAGATGTTTCGAGCCTGAGACAGCTCAGCCCGCACTTCCCGAGAGCATTTTACCACACAAGATGGTGCTGGCAGCCACTGAGACCTGGGAAGATTGGGCAGTCACATTAGCTGCTTACCAGCTAGATACCCCAGAAGGGAAACCAGAGGGGGTCCTCTTTGTTCCACTTCCGTTCCGTTTGCAAATCATGCAGCTGTTCCATGCCCATAAGAACGCCGGTCACCCTGGGGTCACCCGCACTCTGGATCTACTCATGAGGTGTGTTTGGTGGCCTTCATTGGCCTCTGATTGCAAGGAATTTGTCAGAGAGTGTGTGGTGTGTGCCAGGAGCAAATCATCTCGCCAGGCTCCAGTGGGTACCTTACAATCCTTACCAGTCCCAAGTGAACCATGGACCCATCTGTCCATGGACTTCGTTGGCGAGCTTCCCAAGTCTGAGGGTATGACTGTGATATGGGTGATCGTGGACAGGTTCAGCAAGATGGCCCATTTTGTTCCTCTTAAAGGACTTCCATCAGCTCAAGTGTTAGCCGACCTCTTCATACAACACATCTTCCGGTTGCATGGAATTCCGTATGATGTGGTATCTGATAGAGGAGTCCAATTTGTATCGAAGTTTTGGAGGGCCTTTTGCCGTAGTTTGGGTATGAACCTGTCCTTTTCGTCTGGGTATCACCCACAGACCAACGGGCAGACCGAGAGGGTTAATCGGGCACTGGAACAATTCCTTAGATGCTATGTGGCAGATGCGCAAACAGAATGGGTTAAGTTTTTGCCCTTTGCAGAGTTTGCACACAACAACCTGAGAAGTGCTTCAACAGGCTACATTTTCCCCATTGCCGGTGTGTTCCTCTCCCTTCCCAGCCCTGGAAGATTGGCAGAAGGTTTTGAAGGAACTTTGGGGACAAGTGAAAAAAAATTTGGGAGTAGCCTTCCAGAATCAAAAGAAACAGGCCGACAAGAGACGGTGTGCTGAGTGGCACTTTTCTCCTAGAGACATGGTGTGGGTGTCAACGAGACATTTGGCACTCAGACAACCGTCCACCAAGTTGGGGTCCAGGTTCATAGGGCCTTATCCGGTGGCCAAAAAGATCAATGAGGTCTCTTATGTGATTGATCTCCCAGCCAGCATGAGAGGTGGGAGATCGTTCCATGTCTCTTTGTTGAAACCAGCAGTGTATGTGGATTTCTCTCCCCCCCCCCCCAGTGGTAGTAGAGGGCCAGACAGAGTACGAGGTTGGAGAAATTTTGGATTCCCGACTGGTGCAGAATTCTGTGCAGTATCTGGTCCATTGGAAGGGGTATGCGGTGGAGGACAGATCCTGGGTACCAGAGGGTCGCATGCATGCTGAGAAATTAAAAAACAGGTTTCATCAGTTACATCCTGAGAAGCCATGTAGGAAGTGTCCGGAGTCCACTCCTCAAGGGGGGGGGGGGTACTGTGAGGAATAGCTGAGAGGCCGACGCCGCGCGGGGCAGCTTGGCGGCGGTCTCCGCTTCCCAGTCGGCGGTTTCCGACACACATATGGAGCCGCTGGCGCAGAGCAGGGGGGACACCGCCGCGGCTGGCGATATGGCGGGGGGTCCCGCAATCCAGCCGGCGGACTTCGATGCACGTTCGTGCGCTGACCTGGGACCTGGCCGCTCTGGTGTTCAGAGGCAGAGGGTCATGCGCACGCGCGCGAGGCGGCAGGACTTTTACCTCCTACGAAGGAGGGTCAGCTGACTCTCCAGTCAGCTGACCTCAGGAGGCCTCCGGATTGGCTGGGCTTCTGGGCGGGCTGGCTGAGTGATTCTCAGCATATAAGGAGCTGGATGTCAGTTGCTTCTTGTCTGCTGTCGTGAATACACATTGTGTTAGCGCTCAGACCTTAGTCCAGTTTCCCAGGTGTTGTCACCAAGGACGTCACACCTTAGATTAGGATTGTATTTGTATATTTACTTGTGTTTTGACCTTGGCTTTCCCTGACTTCTCTTTACTCTTGCCGCTCTTGTACTTCTGCCATCTGATTCAAGTTGCCGACCCTGCCTGTTTAAACGACTCTGAATCAGCCTTCTGCTTCTGTACTGTTGCCGCCTTCTCTGTTGCCGAACCTTTGCTCGTCTGACCTTTCTCCGAACGTCTCCCACTGTAGGGTTATCTCTGAGACTTGCCTCTACGAGACGCCTGCCCTGGCAGACGATTACTGCCAGAGGCTGAGATTCCTCTCTTTGCCTGAACTGAGGATCTCACACACGGGGTTCCCATTCAGACATAACCACACCTCTGAGGAATCGCCGTGTGGTGGATATTTCCACGATCTTGTCATATTATTGCTGTTGTATTGTTATTCACTGTGTTAGGTGTCCGGTGGTTAGTCGCACTTGTATTATTGGTGATTCTGCAGATCATCAATAATCGGGTGACATCTGTATTGTTGGTGATACTGCAGATCACCAATAATCAGATTCTCTCTGTGTGCTGACACCGATTCTTACATAAACCATCTGTGGTGGACCCATTGTCCATACCCAAGGCCTCGACAGTGTCAAGGCCTAGAGGCCCCTGTGGTCTAAAAAACCACAAGCTGAGGATGAGCAGGAGGCACTGCCTCCCATATTGTTGACCAATGCACATCTCCCTACTGGCCCACTTCCTGTGTCAGTCTTCTGTGTCGGACTTGTCCCTCCTGTTTTTAATGTGTTTAGTGTCTTTCTTATTGGAATTTAAGGATATCAATGGATATCTAGATTTTTTCTGCTCCCGTTTGTCCGAGTTTTCACTTGCAGAAGGTGGTTGTTAGTCCTCACTACCAACCACCAAAACAGACTCCCCACCGGTAGGTACCTGTTTGGGAGTCTGCTTTGGTCGTTCTGCCCCTAGGGCAAAGTTGTTTAGGTTTATATTGTCCCAACGGTATGCCGTGATGATTTTGTAGGCTAATCTGTCACTGGTAATTTTACAATCTTTGACAATAATCAGTTCACGATTATATTTTTTAATATGGGTGGTTAATGATTCATTTCTTTTTTTATAAAGAGAATCATCTGAAAATGTGCTTAATTCAGCTGTAATTTTTTTTTTATTTCAACTTCCACTTCCTCTAATTCAGACTCATCCAATTCATTGAGTAGGGATAAGAAGACCTGTGCACAATTATCAAAATTCGCCTCCCAGCGTTTTATAAAATCGGGAGTTATATTTTTACGATGAGGAAATGTTTGAATTCTTAACCAAGCTGGTGCAAAGTGGTCGTCTGTATAGGTTTTATTATATTTTATGTTCCACCAAAGTCTTGATTTACGTTCATATAAGCGTTCCAGTTTCCTGAAACCTGAATTGATGGTCTGCTGGGCTTCCCTGCTCACCACCGTCAGCGCACAGTCACTCTCTACCGCAGATACAATGCTGTCCCACTGCAACATATTAACCTCTAATGCAGAGTGCCACTGCCAGACTTCCCCCCAGGACCAATCATGCCCCGGTGTAAGTAACCTGTAAAAGCAGGTATCTAGCTGCATGGGAGCGGCAAGGACAAATGCTCAAATCAAAAGACTATTAACTAACACATGGCCAGAGATGGCGAACAGTTCCAGGCGAACTTCCGGTGGTTTGCGTTTGCCATGTAACACAAACTTTTCCGGAAGTTCAGTTCGCCCCATAGTGCACCATTAGGGTCAACTTTGACCCTCCACATCACAGTCAGCAGGCACATTGTAGCCAATCAGGCTACACTCTCTCATGGAGCCACTCCCCCCTTATATAAGGCAGACTCCGCCGGCCATTACACTTACTCGTGTGCCTGCAATAGTGAGAGAAGGGACAGCTGCTGGCAGACTCTCATAGGGAAAGATTAGTTAGGCTGTTATAGGCTTGTTAGCTTGCTCCTGGCTGATTCTTATTGTTAAAATAACACCCCAAAACAGCTCTTTTGAGAGCTAATCTTGTTCTTCTATTTTTTTTCTGTGTGTCCCACTGACACTTGTGTTATACAGACAGCCTTGCTAATTCATACTGTGTGTGTGCCACTACCAGGCCCAGCACATTCAGTGACTACCTGTGTGTGTGACAGGTGCACATTGTAATACCAAGTACTGCATATGCCTACCTGTTGTGTTTAGTTAACCCACCTCATCACTGCATATACCTACCTTTTGTGTTGAGTGAACCCACCTCATCACTGCATATACCTAGTTTTTGTGTTCAGTGAACCCACCTCATCACTGCATATACCTACCTAACGCAAAGTCTATGAAATGCATACGAAGCGAATATTTGATTTCGAAGCCGTAGTTTGGTGAAGCGTAATTGCATAATTGCGTAACAGCATAGCGAACAGCATAGCGAAGTTGGCTGACTACAATCATCCCTGAGTTAGTGCACCCACCTACCTACCTGAGTGCACGCAGTGTGATATACCACTCTGTGCATACCTGTTAACTGCACCTGTGTGACTGCACATTGTATTAGTCAAGTCAGTGCATACCTTTCACTTCATCCCCCCCGATATGGACAAAATGGACAAAACAGGTAGAGGAAGAGGTAGAGGCAGACCCAGAGGAAGGCCACCTGGCACCGGCAGATCTGTGCGAGGTCGTGTTGATGTGATTTTGTGCGGCCCTGGCCCAAAGTACAGTGCTCAGAAGAAGGCACATGCCATCAACTCCCAAGATTGTCAGGATGTGGTTGACTATTTAACACAGAACACCTCATCTTCCGCAGCCACCAGCGCTACTACAAGCACCACATCTGCTGCATTTGACACTTCGCAGGAGTTATTTGGTGGTGAAATCACTGATTCACAGCCACTACTGCAACAACAAGATGCAGGCACTAAGCAAGTTACACGACCTCATATGTGTGAGTTAGGCGACACTATGGACGTAACATGTGAGGAGGAGGATTATGAAGTACCTGCTGTTGGTGCAGTTTTGGAGGTGTCTGAGGCAAGTGAAGCTGGGCAGGATGATTATGATGATGACGATGATACGGATCCCATGTATGTTCCCAGTAGAGGAGATGAACAGGGGCACAGTTCAGAGGGGGAGTCAGAGAGGAGTAGGAGGAGACGAGTTGCTGAAAGAAGCAGGGGGAGCTCGTCGTCAGAAACAGCTGGTGGCAGTGTCCGGTGCCATGTATCGCCTCCTATGGACAGCCAGCCAACATGCCCTTCAACGTCAGATGCTGATGCCACCATAGTGCCATCACCCCAGGGGGGCTCAGCGGTTTGAAAATTTTTTAGTGTGTCTGCCTCAGATCGGAGCAAAGCCATCTGTTCTCTCTGCCTCCAAAAATTGAGCCGTGGAAAGGCCAACACTCACGTAGGGACAAGTGCCTTACGAAGGCACCTGGAGAAAAGGCGCAAACTGCAATTGGAAGAGCACCTGAGCAAAAGCAGCACACAAAAGAAAAGCCACCCTCCGCCTCCTCTTCCTCCTTCAGGTGCAGCATCTTCAGCCGCTTTCTCCTTTGCAGCTTCACAGCCACCCTCCTCCACTCCGCCTCTGACCTTCAGCAGTTCCTGCTAGTCTGCCCACAGCAGCCAGGTATCTGTGAAGGAAATCGGAAGAAGCCAATTTCTGCCAGTCACCCCCTTGCCTGGTGTCTGACAGCTGGCATGGTGGAACTGTTAGCTTGCCAGCTGTTACCATACAAGCTGGTGGACTCTGAGGCCTTCTGTAAATTTTTTGCCATTGGGACTCCGCAGTGAAAGATGCCAGGCCGCAATTATTTCTCTAAAAATGTGATACCCAAACTGCACCGTGAAGTGGAGAGGCAAGTGGTGTCATCTCTGGCACACAGCGTTGGGTCAAGGGTCCACCTGACCACGGATGCCTGGTCTGCCAAGCACGGTCAGGGCCGCTACATTACTTACACAGCCCATTGGTTCAACCTGGTGACCGATGGCAAGCAGGGAGTACGTGGTTGTGCAGCGGACCAACTTGTGACACCTCCACGGCTTGCAGGCAGGCCCACTGCTACCTTCTCTCCACCTGCTACATCCTCTTCGCTGTCATCCTCCTCCTCCTCCTCCTTGGCTGGTGCCACGATTTCCTCTCCAGCTACACAGCCCCAGCTCCCCAGGACCTATGCTGCATGCCAGGTACGACGGTGTCACGCCATCTTAGACATGTCTTGCCTCAAATCGGAGAGTCACACTGGACCAGCTCTCCTGGCTGCTCTTAAAGGGACTCCGAGCTCTGATTAAAAATAAAATTTGAACTTACCCGGGGCTTTCTCCATCCCAGCCCTGGTCGGGACGTCCCACGCCGGCCTCCTGGCTCTTCTCCCGGCGGCTGTCCGCATAGCGCGGACAGGCCGGGCCACCGGGCGACACTGGCGAGTGTCGGGGCTTCTTCTTCCCTATACGTCACGAATGACGTCACACGCCGGCCGCCGCGCGTCATGACGGCGGCCGGCGTGACAGCACGGCACATGCGCGATTAAACCGCGCATGCGGGTAAGTTCAAAGCCCCGGGTAAGTTCAAATTTTATTTTTAATCAGAGCTCGGAGTCCCTTTAACAATCAGGTGGATCAGTGGCTGACCCCGCACCAGCTGGGTCACACACCACGGCAACGTGGGCATTTCAGGTGGTCTTACACGGCCATGGCATGCTTTGTGGACATTCAGTGGAGAAACAACTTGCCAGTGAGATGCCTCATTTGCGATAGCCCGACTCGCTGGAAATCCACCCTGCTCATGTTCTCTTGCCTGCTAGACCAGGAGAAAGCGGTCACCCAGTACCTGTACAATTACAGTAGAAGGACACAATCTGGGAAGATGGGGATGTTCTGGCCACCGAACTGGACACTGATGCGAAATGCATGCAGGATCATGCAGCCGTTTGAGGAGGTGACCAACCTGGTGAGTCGCGCTGAGGGCACCATCAGCGACTTGATCCCCTACGCTTACTTCCTGGAGCGTGCCATGCATAGAGTGGTGGATGAAGCTGTGGAGGAGCGTGAAGAAAAACAGTTATGGCAGGAGGAGTCGTAGAAGCAATTTTAATCAGAACCAGATGTTTCCTCAACACCTGCGGCAGCACAGATGTTGGAGGAGGAGGAAGAAGAGGAGTCGTGCGGGGAAGGAGAGGAGTCAGACTTAGATGAGAATGAGGAAGGTGTTTCTGTGAAGGAGGAAGAGGCGGTGGCAGAAGAACAACCACAGCAGCCGTCAGAGGGGGCTTGTGCTGCTCCACGTTCCCGTGGTATTGTTCGTGGCTGGGGGGAGGAAAAGGACTTGCGTGACGTCGCTCAGGAAGAGCAAGAGGAGATGGAGAGTACGTCTGGATCTGACTTTGTGCAGATGGCCTCTTTCATGTTGTCCAGCCTATTGAGGGACCCCCGTATCAAAAAACTCAAGGGGAATGACCTGTACTGGGTGGCCACGCTACTAGACCCTCGGTACCGGCACAACGTGACGGACCTGTTACCAAATCAACAGAAGGCGGAAAGGATGCAGCACTTGCAGAACAAGCTGGCAATGATGCTTTACAATGCATTTAAGAGTGATGTGACAGCAACTGAATAAAGGTACCACTGGCAGTAATCCTCCTCCTCCCAAGTCCACACAGGCAAGGACAGGACAATCCAGCGATCTCAGGGTGATGTCAGACATGCGGACATTCTTTAGTCCAACGCCTCGCCGTAGCCATTCCGGATTCACCCTCCACTAACTCCTGGACTGGCAGGTAGCCGACTACCTGGCCTTAACATCGGGAATGTAGACACTGTGAGCAGCGACGATGAACCCTTGAACTACTGGGTGCGCAGGCTTGACCCGTGGCCAGAGCTGTCCCAATTTGCCATCCAACTTCTCTCTTGCCCTGCCGCAAGCGTCCTGTCAGAAAGGACCTTCAGTGCAGCTGGAGGCATTGTCACTGAGAAGAAAAGCAGCTCTATCCTAACCATTATACCAGCAACACAACACACTACAATGCTACATGCTGAAGCCAGCCTAGCATGTACCATTATGATATATCCAAGAGAAAAATGAGCTTGCTTAAAGGGGAACTGAAGAGAGAGGTATATGGAGGCTGTCATGTTTATTTCCTTTTAATCAATACCAGTTGCCTGGCAGCCCTGCTGGTCTATTTCTCTGCAGTAGTATCTGAATAAAACCAGAAACAAGCATGCAGCTAGTCTTGTCAGATCTGACTTTAAAGTCTGAACCACTGAAACACCTGATCTGCTGCATGCTTGTTAAGGGGCTATGGTTAATAGTATTAGAGGCAGAGGATCAGCAGGGCTGACAGGCAACTGGTATTGCTTAAAAGGAAATAAACATGACAGCCTCCATATAGCTCTCTCTTCAGTTCCCCTTTAAGGATTTGTAGTATGTCAAAAGCCAACTCACATTGGCCAGGAATCGAAACCAGGCCTACTGCTCTGTAAGAAGAACAAACGATGTGCAATCTTGCGCTAAACAAGCTTGACAAAGGTGACCAGAGGATAGGCTCCCGGTGTCCATGAACATCTAGGACCACCCCTGCTGCTGGCCACAGAGGAGGAACAGGTTGCCATCCAAGGTCTTTTCTTTTGGGGGTATTCACCCATGATATGCCTGATGTTTTTTATATTCTTGTAAGTGTTTTTAACCCTTGTGTGGTATCCAATTAAAAGGTTTAATACACTACGGAACGCTCCTCCCTTTTCCATATTTCTTTTTCCTACTGCTCTGTAGGCTGCTATCCTAACCATTTTACCACCAACACAACACACTACAATGCTACATGCTGAAGCCAGCCTAGCATGTACCATTGTGATATACCCAAGAGAAAAATGAGCTCTCTTTCTCTCTCTCTCTAGGACTTGATGCCATTGAAGTGAATTTTCAGCTTAAAACCATCAACCAAAACCATCATACCGGCAGAATTTCACAGGCAATTTCGGAATTCCGCCAGAGTGAAAAAGCAATTCCGTTCTGACCAAACGGAATGGAATGACCAATTTCCGCCCAAAATTGCAGAAAATACAATTCTGCGGGGGGGGGGGGGGGAGAGAGAGAGAGAGAGAGAGAGAGAGAGAGAGAGATCTACATGGCTATCTGGGGTTCTCTCCGGACAACTGTTGAACACAAAAGACAAGGCCATGCCTGGGTGGGCTTGAACCACCAACCTTTCAGTTAACAGCCAAACATGCTAACCAATTGTGCCACAGAGACTATGTACCACAAAGACTGTACACGCAGTTGCTGTTGAATGATTTTATGGGGATGTATGTGTGTCTTTTGGAGGTAGGAAGTAAGTCTGCTCCAAGAACTTCAGCATGTAGTGTTGGTGGTATAATGGTGTGGATAGCAGCCTACCACGTGGTAGGCCTGGGTTCTATTCCTGACCAATGTGAGTTGGCTTTTGACATACGACAAATCCTTAAGCAAGCTCATTTTTCACTTGGATATAATATGGTACATGCTAGGCTGGCTTCAGCATGTAGCATTGTGGTGTGTTGTGTTGGTGGTATAATGGTTAGGATAGCAGCCTACTGAGCATTAGACCTGGGATCGATTCCCAGCTAATGTATGTAAGCTGTCTTTTTAATTCCTACATTTCACTTAGCAAGCCCATTTTTCTCTTGGATTTATCGCAATGGTACATGCTAGGCTGGCTTCAGCATGTAGCATTGTAGTGTGTTGTGGGTTCAGCATGTAGTGTGGATGGTGGTGAAGAGAGCTACCTACCACTCACTCAGACCTGGGTTCAATTCCTGGCCAAGGTATGTAAGCTGGCTTTTGAAATACTACAAGACAAGTCTTTCCGGAAGGAGGGGTGAGGAATAACAATCAGCTAGGAACAAGCCTACAAGTGCCTAACTAATCTCTCCCTAGCAGAGTCTGTCAGCAGCTGTCCCTTAAGTAATTACTGGAGGCAGAGGAGTGAGTAAAATGACAGGAGAACCTTGCCTTTTATAAAAGGGGGTGGGGGCTCCAGGAGTGAGTATAGTCTGATTGGCGATAATGTGCCTGCTGACTGTGATGTAGAGGGTCAAAGTTGTGCTCAACGGAGCATTATGGGGGCAAATCGGACTTCCGCAAAAGGTTGCCTTCGCCGGAGAATGCGTACGACCTAAAGTTCGCCTGGAACAATTCACGGGCGAACGGTTCGGGCCATCTCTATCTCCCTCCTCCCCTTTGCATCAAAACTCCTTGAGTGTCTGGTTCACAAATGCCTGACTCAGTACCTCAATGCCAACTCACTGCTAGACCAACTGCAATCTGGATTTCAGCCTGCCCACTCAACCGAAACTGCTCTCACCAAAGTGAGATTTTGGGAAGTGAAATAGGAGGCCCAATTAAAAAGCCTATGGGAGATTTTAGCACTTTTGCACCCCTGTAACTCTGGTTTGCAGAGATGTAGGGAACCCAACATTGGAGTGCAAGTACAACAGTATGCCTTCTACCTGCATGAGACATGTCGTGAGATTCAGACTTTGCTAACAGCCATGGCTGCAATTTATGTTCGTCAGAATCGCCACCACTAACATTGCCAAAATAAACAGATTTTTGTGGCCCTAGGCTATGACCTCTTTGGCCTAGGGGCCCGAAACTCACTAGTCATGAGCCCCTAAGAGTCCCTACAATGCTAGAAAATTTGCCTCTGTCGAGCCATTGTCCTTTGAAAAGATTTGGGATTTTTTAAAGTGAAATAGGGAGCCCAATAAAAGCCAATGGCAGAATTCAGCACTTTTGCACCCCTATAACTCTGGTTGGTTATCACCCGCCGACTTTAGCAGTTAATAGCAAAGGCCCCTTACATCCTAGCAACACCAAATTTGCAGGATATGTTAAAAAGATAGCAGGAAACAATATTTAAAGGATTTCCTAGGCCTCCCAATGCGTCCGATGTATGCACGCATATTGATGATGCATCGGGAGGAGGCCCTAGAGCTGCGCAGCCGCAATCACGTCTATGTGGACTGCGCAGCCGCGGCAATCTGTGTTGGCCATATTGAGGGGGGAATGAGAACCTGACCCATTCGGAGGGGTCGGGACCCGACCGGGGCCGGTATTACTGCGGGAGCCATGGTGGAATGACCGGGAGGGCGCGGATGGCGTCCTACATGGATCTGGATTATGAAAAGGTATTTAACTTTTTTCACATTTGTGGCCTCGAAAGTCCTTTAAATTTTTTTTTATTATTATTTTATGTGCTGAGTGTGGGAAATCTGAAAAAAAAAATGGCGTGGGGTCCCCCCACCCGAGCCTCTGTAACCCCTTGTCCCCCATGCAGGCTGGGATAGACAGAATGCGGAGCCCCGGCTGACTGGGGCTTCGCACCCTGAGCTATACCAGCCCACATGGTCCATGGTATGGGGGGCTCCAGGGGGGAGGGGCAACCAAGCACCCCCCCCACCGGAGCCCTTGTCCAATCCATGGACAAGGGGCTCTTCCCCACCTCCAGTGCCCCAGGAGGAGGTGGGGGCGATGACTCCCTGGGGGGGTTCATGGTGGCATCTGGGAGTCCCCTTTAAGAAGGGGACCCCAGATGCCCACCCCTCTCCCAGGAGAAATGAGTATAGGGGTACTCCTTACTCATTTCCACAAAGGGTTAAATGAAATAAAAACACAACCACAAAAAAAAATCCTTTAATGTTCTTAATTAACCAGAAATACTTACCTGTACCTTTAAAAAAATATTCCCACTCCAACATCCTTGGTAAATGATCCAAAGAATACAGTATCCTCTTATCTTGCGATCTTCAATTAAGTTGATTGAAGATGTCCGACGCCCCCCATATAGCAGAGAATGTGTCCTTTGAGAAGCATAGCTGCCGGCTCCCACTGTCTCTCCTCACCAGCCTTCACCTGTCACCCTCACCTAGGCTGGCACCTGGTGCACCGGGTGCCAGCCTAGATGAGGGTGACAGGTGAAGGCAGATGGGGAGAGACAGCGGGAGCCGGCAGCTGTACGTCCTGCTCAGGACGCATTCTAAGCTATACTAATGGTTCATGAATCATCCGATTCTTTTTAATGAATCGGTTCCTTTTTTTAATGAATCGGCTCTTTTTTCATTGAAACTTTGAAATCGATTTTCTCAAAAACTATAAGGTCTTTTTACAAAAAAAAAATATGTTCCCCTTGTTCCCACTATTCTGTTTAACATTCCCAGCAATTTCGGTGTTTCTAGCTTTTAAAGGGGCTTTGCTATTAACCACTAAAGTTGGCGGGGGGGTATTTTCCCACGGTCAGAAGGAGAATGTACATTGAAACTTTAAAATCGATTTTCTCAAAAACTATAAAGTCTTTTTGATTTTTTTTTCCCCTCTTGTAGTCACTGAAAAAACTCATGTGTTAGATGCCTTGAAACATCTTTTCCATCACTTTTGTGGCCAGCATAAATGTTTCTAGATTTCAAAATTTGCCTCCCCATTGAAGTCTATTGCGGTTCGCAAAAGTTCCTGCGAACCGAACTTTTTGCGGAAGTTCGCGAACCGGTTCACAAACCGAAAATCGGAGGTTCGGGCCATCTCTACCTCTCATAAGTACAAGGTATGGCTTTGCCTACTTACTTTCAAAATGTACTGGTACTGAGGGTCATGGTCATCTTGACTGAGCCTCTGCACCTCTCATAAGTACAAGCAGGGGTGTAACAATAGACTGTGCAAGGGATGCCTCCGCAGGTGGGCCCAGAAGCCACAGGGGGCCCCGTGGGGGAAAAAGTTTGAGAGACTGACAACTAAGGGCATGGAGAGAAAATGTATTCTACTCTCCTACCATTGTTATGTTGACTGCATGTAAGGAATCATACACACTTTGGAATTTGTACACTGTCCCTGCTCCCTAGGGTTCGTAAAAAAACATCTGTCTCACACTGCAGAAGAGTTCTCATGACTTAATGTACAACTTTACAAACCAGTCACAGTTGAAAAAAAGTTGTAGACTATCCCTCAGAAAAGATTCCTAGATTCTTATCACACACAGGCTAGTGACCATATGGTGTCTGATTACTGGACACAGTGGAATGGGTAAGATTGATGTCTGACTGTTGCTGCCTCATTGAGTGCTTGTTGTCTCATAGTGAGTCCAATATCCTGTAATAACAGTATCAATCAGTGACATTCTGAATGTTTTGCCAAAGTACAGTGAATACTATATCTCACGTTCAGCATGTCATTATTGTTCCTCCATATGCATGTGCTCTCATGTAGTAAAATAATACTGTGTGTGTATGTATGTACTGGGAGCAGAGCTGTGATAATGGACTTGTTGGCTGCAAGGGGCTGGATGAAGCCCCTGGTAAGTAGATCTAGGGGTAGCATAGATTGCCTGACATTTCCTTTAAAGGGAACCTTAACTGAGAGGGATATGGATGTTTTCTTTTAACCTCCTGGGCGGTAAGCGCGTGCGCAGCCTGGCCAATCAGTGGCAGGCAGCGCTGAGGGGTGGACCGGGACTCCCGATGATGTCATGGCATTGATGATGTCATTGCGATCATCGTCATAGAGACGGGGGAAGCCAAGCAGGAAATCCCATTCTGAACGGGATTTCCTGCTTGCTCTGATCGCCGGAGGTGATCGGAGGGGGTGGGGGGATGCCGCTGCTCAACGCTAGGCTAGCTACATGATTTTTAAATTAAAAAAATAGTGCTGCGCTGCCCCCTGGCGGTTTTAATTGACCGCCAGGGAGGTTAAACAATACCAGTTGCCTGGCAGCCCTGCTGATCTCTATGGCTGTAGCAGTGGCCTAATCACACACCTGAAACCAGCATGCAGCTAATCCAGTCTGACTTCAGTCAGAGCACCTGATCTGCATGCTTGTTGAGGGGCTGTGGCTAAAAGCATTATAGACACAGGATCAGCAGGAGGGTCAGGCAACTGGTATTATTTTAAAAGGAAAAATCCATATCCTTCTCAGTTTCGGTTCCCTTTCAGTCTAAGTGTTTTAATCTGCATGGGGAAAACACATTGGTCCTCAGTTGGTCCTCAGTTTTCCTGCGCAGAAAACAAGTAGGGTGGAGGAGGGACCTTCCAAAGTTTCGCAGGGGGGCCTAGTGATGTCTAGTTATGCCCCAGAGTAAAATGTATGATTTTGCCTTCTTACTGCCAAAATGTACTGTTACTGGGGGTCATGGTCATCTTGACTGAGCTGCTGCTCCTCTTATAAGCAGTGTTGATCGGATACCTCATTATCCTATCCGAGTTTGGTCGAATTCGGATAGTAAACTATCCGAATTCACTCGAAGTTCGATATTCGAGTTAATCGAATATCCGATTCGACCTCGGATATCCGACGTCACTATCCGAGTCTGTATTCGAGTAAAATATTCGAGCTGGCCTTAAATAGCTTTTAAAACTTGTATTGGAGGTCAATGATGCATGAAACCACCTTTTTTATGAAGAAAAACATCAAGTAATTATGTGGTGATGTAGTAGTTATAAAAAAGGTCTCAAAAATAGTAAATTAACTTCATGAAAAGTGTTTGCATGAGAAGGTGTGTCCAAAATGGTTGTAAGTTGGAAGTCTTCATTTACGTCGTCTTCATCTTCTTCTTCTATATCTTCTTCTTCTTCTTCTTCTTCTATATCTTCTTTTTTTTCTTCTTCTTCTATATCTTCTTCTACTCGAATCTTCTTCATCTTCTACTTCTTGTATCTTCTTCAATTATCTTTTTCTTCTTCTATATCTTCTTCTTCTTCCTCTTCTTCTATAGCTTCTTCTTCTTCTTCTATATCTTCTTCTTCTTCAATATCTTCTTCTTCTTCTTCTATATCTTCTTCTTCTTCTTCTTCTATATCTTCTTCTATATCTTCTTCTTTTTCCTCTTCTTCTATATCTTCTTCTTCTATATTTTCTTCTTCTTCTATATCTTCTTCTTCTTCTTCTATATCTTCTTCTATATCTTCTTCTTCTTCTTCTTCTATATATTCTTCTTCTTCTTCTTCTTCTTCTTCTTCTTCTTCTTCTTCTTCTTCTTCTTCTTCTTCTTCTTCTTCTTCTTCTTCTTCTTCTTCTTCTATATCTTCTTCTTCTTCTACTTCTATATATTCTTCTTCTTCTATATCTTCTTCTTCTTCTTCTTCTATATCTTCTTCTTCTTCTATATCTTCTTCTTCTTCTTCTTTTTCTTCTATGTCTTCTTCTTCTTCTTCTTCTTCTTCTTCTTCTTCTTCTTCTTCTTCTTCTTCTTCTTCTTCTTCTTCTTCTTCTTCTTCTTCTTCTTCTTCTATATCTTCTTCTTCTTTGTCTTCTATATCTTCTTCTTCTTTGTCTTCTTCTTCTATATCATCTTCTTCTTCTTCTTCTATATCTTCTTCTATATCTTCTTCTTCTATATCTTCTTCTTCTTTCTTCTTCTTCTTCTTCCTCTTCTTCTATATCATTATATTATGTGTCTTGGTTTTTCTTTCTTTTGTAATATTTTTTTTACTTCATTTGTGGAAATATTTTATTTTAATAACACCATAGTTATATTTGTGTTGATGACATAATAGGTAGGTAGTGGCACATTGCAAGCCACAGCGCCTTTTTCTGTGTACCCTGGCGGTGGCAAAACACGGACATCAGCAGGAGGAGGAAGTAGTTGCAAGTTGTAGTGTGGTAATAGCTGATAGGAGAGTGGGTGGGCAGGTGGCAGGCTGGCAGCAGAAAATAGTTCTTCTTCTGTTCTCCCTGGCAGTGGTAGCAGCACACAGACAGCAGAAGCTCAATGCAGCTACAGGAGGAGGAGTAGTGTGTGTCAGACAGTGTGATGTGACTGACAAAATAGGCCCTGGTTACTAGCGGTGGTACCAGGGTCGTAAATAAATAGCATGAGGTTCGAGACAGCGGTCGTGAAGCCAACATTGTGTCCAATACACAATTGGGACAGCACAGTTTTCAACCCGGACACCTCTAAAAAAATTACAATTTTTTTTTTCAAAATAATGCAGGCAGTGAGGCAGCTATTTTTGAGCGTAATAGCTGGTGGTGCATGGTCAGCAGCACCTTTTAATGTGTTCCCTGGCAGTGGAGACACAGACAGCAGGAGGAAATACAACAGCAGGCAGCGTGAGGAGGTTGAGTGTGTGGCAGACTGGCAGGCAGCAGGCAGGAGGGCAGGCAGCGAGACATAATAGGCCCTGGTTCCTAGCGGTGGTACCAGGGCTGTAAATAAACAGCATGAGGTTCCAGACAGCGGTCGTGAAGCCCACATTGTGTCCAATACACAATTGGGACAGCACAGTTTTCAACCCGGACACCTCTAAAATAATTACAATTTTTATTTTTTCAAAATAATGCAGGCAGTGAGGCAGCTATTTTTGAGCGTAATAGCTGGTGGTGCATGGTCAGCAACACCTTTTAATGTGTTCCCTGGCAGTGGAGACACAGACAGCAGGAAGAAATACAT
The DNA here is from genome assembly GCF_040937935.1 of Hyperolius riggenbachi. Lineage (NCBI taxonomy): Eukaryota > Metazoa > Chordata > Amphibia > Anura > Hyperoliidae > Hyperolius > Hyperolius riggenbachi. The sequence continues at coordinate 31,587,813 of NC_090646.1, read as the reverse complement.
TAGCAGCAGCAGCAGGTGTAATGTGTGTGTGGCAGACTGGCATTTGGCAGCAGGCAGCAGGGCAGGCAGCGAGACATAATAGGACCTTGTTCCTAGCGGTGGTACCAGGGCCGTAAATAAACAGCATGAGGTTCCAGACAGCGGTCGTGAAGCCCACATTGTGTCCAATACACAATTGGGACAGCACAGTTTTCAACCCGGACACCTCTAAAATAATTACATTTTTTTTTTCAAAATAATGCAGGCAGCTATTTTTGAGCGTACTAGCTGGTGGTGCATGGTCAGCAGCACCTTTTAATGTGTTCACTGGCAGTGGAGACACAGACAGCAGGAGGAAATACAACAGCAGGCAGCGTGAGGAGGATGAGTGTGTGGCAGACTGGCAGCAGGCAGCAGGAGGGCAGGCACCGAGACATAATAGGCCCTGGTTCCTAGCGGTGGTACCAGGGCCGTAAATAAACAGCATGAGGTTCCAGACAGCGGTCGTGAAGCCCACATTGTGTCTAATACACAATTGGGACAGCACAGTTTTCAACCCGGACACCTCTAAAATAATTACAATTTTTTTTTTCAAAATAATGCAGGCAGCTATTTTTGAGCGTACTAGCTGGTGGCGCATGGTCAGCAGCACCTTTTAATGTGTTCCCTGGCAGAGGAGACACAGACAGCAGGAAGAAATACAGCAGCAGGCAGCGTGAGGAGGTTGAGTGTGTGGCAGATTGGCAGGCAGCAGGCAGCAGGCAGCAGGCAGGAGGGCAGGCAGCGAGACATAATAGGCCCTGGTTTCTAGCGGTGGTACCAGGGCCGTAAATAAACAGCATGAGGTTCCAGACAGCGGTCGTGAAGCCTACATTGTGTCCAATACACAATTGGGACAGCACAGTTTTCAACCCGGACACCTCTAAAATAATTACATTTTTTTTTTCAAAATAATGCAGGCAGCTATTTTGAGCATAATAGCTGGTGGCGCATGGTTAGCAGCACCTTTTAATGTGTTCCCTGGCAGTGGAGACACAGACAGCAGGAAGAAATACAGCAGCAGGCAGCGTGAGGAGGTTGAGTGTGTGGCAGACTGGCAGGCAGCAGGCAGCAGGCAGGAGGGCAGGCAGCGAGACATAATAGGCCCTGGTTTCTAGCGGTGGTACCAGGGCCGTAAATAAACAGTATGAGGTTCCAGACAGTGGTCGTAAAGCCTACATTGTGTCCAATACACAATTGGGAAAGCACAGTTTTCAACCCGGACACCTCTAAAATAATTACAATTTTTTTTTTCAATATAATGCAGGCAGTGAGGCAGCTATTTTTGAGCGTAATAGCTGGTGGCGCATGGTCAGCAGCACCTTTTAATGTGTTCCCTGGCAGTGGAGACACAGACAGCAGGAAGAAATACATTAGCAACAGCAGCAGGTGTAATGTGTGTGTGGCAGACTGGCATTTGGCAGCAGGCAGGAGGGCAGGCAGCGAGACATAATAGGACCTGGTTCCTAGCGGTGGTACCAGGGCCGTAAATAAACAGCATGAGGTTCCAGACAGCGGTCGTGAAGCCCACATTGTGTCCAATACACAATTGGGACAGCACAGTTTTCAACCCGGACACCTCTAAAATAATTACATTTTTTTTTCAAAATAATGCAGGCAGCTATTTTTGAGTGTACTAGCTGGTGGTGCATAGTCAGCAACACCTTTTAATGTGTTCACTGGCAGTGGAGACACAGACAGCAGGAGGAAATACAACAGCAGGCAGCGTGAGGAGGATGAGTGTGTGGCAGACTGGCAGCAGGCAGCAGGAGGGCAGGCAGCGAGACATAATAGGCCCTGGGTCCTAGCGGTGGTTTTAGGGCCGTAAATAAACACCATGAGGTTCCAGACAGTGGTCGTGAAGCCCACATTGTGTCCAATGCACAATTGGGTCAGCACAGTTTTCAACCCAGACACCTCTAAATTAATTACAATTTTTTTTTTCAAATTGATGCAGCTATTTTTGAGCGTAATAGCGGGTGGCGAATGGGCAGCAGCACCTTTTAATGTGTTCCCTGGCAGTGGAGACACAGACAGCAGGAAGAAATACAGCAGCAGGCAGCGTGAGTAGGATGAGTGTGTGGCAGACTGGCGGCAGGCAGCAGGAGGGCAGGCAGCGAGACATAATAGGCCCTGGGTCCTAGCGGTGGTTCCAGGGCCATAAATAAACACCATGAGGTTCCAGACAGTGGTCGTGAAGCCCACATTGTGTCCAATACACAATTGGGACAGCACAGTTTTCAACCCGGACACCTCTAAAATAATTGAATTTTTTTTCTTCAAAATAATGCAGGGCAGGCAGCTATTTTTGAGCGTAATCGTTGGTGGCGCATGGGCAGCAGCACCTTGTAATGTGTTCCCTGGCAGTGGAGACACAGACAGCAGGAAGAAATACAGCAGCATCAGCAGCAGGTATAATGTGTGTGCGCCACTTCATGTCCCCCTCTCGCCGACAACAGGGGCCAGGAATTTGCCTTCCACCCAAGCCTGGTTCATTTTGAGAAACGTCAGTCTGTCCACAGACTCGTGAGACAGACGAGATCGCTTCTCAGTGACGACTCCACCAGCTGCACTGAAGCAATGCTCTGACAGTACGCTGGAAGGCGGGCAGGAGAGCACTTCCAGGGCATACTGCGCAAGCTCGCTCCAGATTGGCAGGTGCTTGACCCAATACTCCATGGGATCAAGAGGGGCAATGCTGTCAAGCCCGCTGAAGGACCCCCTGTAGTCAGCCACCATGCGGGTCAAGCGCTGCCTGTGACTGGAGAAGGATGCTGCTGCAGGCACCTCCTCTCTAGTCCTTGGCAGCTCTACACTCATGTAGAGCTCGTTGGTCAGAGACAGCAGGTCTGTGGTGCGCGTGCGCTTGCTGCTGGTGGATGCAGGCACCTGCTGCTGCCTCTGTGCTGGCTGGACAGTGTGGGTGGATGTCTGAGGGAAGGCTTCTTCCAAGCGCTCAACAAGGGACAGCTGCAAATCCCTCATTTGTTGCGCATGGTCTCCTCCTGCAGGCAGGAACTGGCTGAGCTTTCCCTTCAGACGTGGGTCCAGCATCATGCAGATCCAGATGTCCTCCCTCTTCTTCATCTGGATGACCCTTGGGTCCTTGCGCAGGCACCTCAGCATGTGCGCTGCCATTGGGAAGAGTCTGGCCACGTCTGCTGGCACATCATCGGCAGCCCCAGAGCCGACAGTGCTGTCCTCCTCTTCCTCTGCCTCCTCCACCTCATCCTCTCTCCACCCCCGCACCAGTCCAGCTGCGCTCTGCTGCTCCCCCTCATCAGCAGCAAGGTCAGGGACCTCCACCAACTCCAAGCCCTCCTCCTCAGAGGTGGCCTGTGAAGCTGCCTGCAGCTCCTGCTGGTCCAAGGCTGCCTCTCCCTCTTCCAGCAGTGCATACAGGGCCCTGTCCAGCACACACACCAAGGGGACCCATTTGCACACCATTGCATGGTCCCTGCTTACCATGTTGGTGGCCTGCAGGAAGGGTGCCAGGACTGAGCACACCTGCTGCATGTGCCCCCAATCCTCCATGGAGATGATAGACAGGAGGTTGGTGGCGGCACGCCCAGTTGCAGTGATGGAGGCAACTGTTGCTCGTGCAAGGTACTGGCTGACAGCCTGCCTCTGTTCAACCAGATGCTCCAACATCGCCAGGGTGGAGTTCCAGCGAGTTGGAACATCAATCATGAGCCGGTGCTGTGGCAGGTGCAGCTCCTTCTGCACCTCTTCCAGGCTCACTACGGCTGCAGGCGAGTGCCGGAAATGACGCACAACCTTCCTTGCCACCTCAAGAAGTCGATCCATCCCCTGGTAGGTCCGCAGGAACTTTTGGACTACCAGGTTCAGGATGTGCGCCAGGCAGGGGATGTGGGTCAGGTCTCCCCTGCTGATTGCAGCAACCAGGGCTGGTGTGCCGAAGGATGGAAGCAGATCAGAGGAACCTGCTGCAATTCCGCTGACCCTACATGGTGGCACCACCCACTGCGCTGTTGCTGCTGCTGCTCTGACAGTGCCCAATGCTGCTCCCCCCTCCTCACCCCCTTCCACCAAGCTGGCCCAATGCGCGGTGAAGGACAGATAGCGGCCTGTCCCAAACCGGCTGCTCCACGAGTCCATGGTGACGTGGACCCGTTGACCCACCGTGTGATCCAGTTCTCTCCCGACATTGGCCATCACAGAGCGGTGAAGTGCAGGGATGGCTGTGCGTGCGAAATAATGTCGGCTGGGGATTGGCCAATCGGGGGCTGCACACATCAGGAGCGCAATCATGTCGCTCCCCTCCTGCACAAGGGAATAAGGCAGGAGTTGGGAGCACATGGCCCGTGCCAGCAAGCCGTTCAGCTGACGCATGCGACGGCTGCTGGGAGGCAGAACCCTGACCACCCCCTGGAAGGTGTCGCTGAGCAGGGTCTGGCGACGCCTTTTGCTGGCACGGGAATCACTGGAGGGAGCAGAGGAGGCCACTGAGGACTGGCTGCCAGAACGGGCCTCAGTGTCAGCGGCAGGAGTTGCAGAGGGAGGAGGAGCAGTGCGTTGCTGACGCACTCCTGCTGGTGCTGCTGGAGGAGGTGGAGGAGGGCGGGTGGCTGCTGCCGACAGCTTCGCAGTGGTGGCGGGTCTGCCACTGCCAGCTTCTTTCAACTTCATGAACTCCTCATGCTCATGAAAGTGTTTCCCTGCCAGGTGGTTTACCAGAGAGGTGGTGCCATACGCAGAGGGCTCCTTCCCTCTGCTGAGCTGCTTGCGGCACTGGTTGCAGGTGGCATACTTGCACTCCACATATGGCAGGGTGAAAAAACTCCAAATTGGGGAGGTGAAGTTGCCCTTTCGGTTGGAAGGTGCTGCTGCCGCTGGTCTCCCTGTGGTGGTTGGGGGGGGGGGGGGGGGTTCTTGGTGCGGCTGGTGGCACTGGCAGAACTCTCTGCCTCTGGATCAGCACCCTGTGTGGCCTGGATACCACGCCCACTTCTGATCCTGCCCATGCCTGCGATGCTGATCCTTCTAGCAAGGCCCACAGACACATCCTCCTCCTCCTCCTCAGAGCTGATGACATCCCCAGGATCTGCCACCCAGTCTCTGTCCTTCACCCTGTCATCATCATCCTCCCCCTCCGCAAACATGTCCTGCTGGGATGACCCCACAAACTCCCCTTCTGCATGCATGGGCGGATGGACAGTCACCACTGTCTGACTGTCCAAAGCATCATCCCCCAAAGTGCCCATCGGCATTTCTTCCTACTCCAATTCTGCCGCAACAGCACTCCATAGCCCTGCTGTGCTTGGGGATAACAAGAAGGTGCTGCTGAGTGAGCTGGTGTTGCCCGCTGGGGCTGGAGAACTGCACTCCTCCTCCTCCCCCCCCCCAGGCAGTGCTGGGCGGCTGCTGCTGCTCTTGCGAACAGGAGTGGTGGCGGGGGTGGAGGACTCGGTTCCAGAGCTAATGGTGGCCTGCTCATCCACCATCAGTTCCACCACAGAGTCTGCGTCCTTCTCCTCAATAGGACTGCTACGACCTGGCGGTGGGATGAACATCTGCGCCACATGCTGCTGCTGCTGCTGCTGTGTCTCTGCAGCGTGACTCCCAGCTGTTTGGCGGCCAAGGCGTCCACGGCCAGTGGCTAATGGCGGAATAGCCATTGGTGCAGACGCACAACTGCGCATGGTGGTGGTGGTGGTGCGGCTGCCACGCCCATGACCCCCTCTCTTGCCAATGCCCTTGCTGCCCTTGCTGCCCCTGCCCAAACCGCGGCTGCCAGTGCCAGACATCGTATATTTTTAATATTATACAAATGAAAAAAAAAAGTTATGTATAGGCGTGTGGGTCAAGTGGGGTACTTTAATGAGGTGGGACTGGTGGTGGTGGTGGGTGTTTGAGGTGACGGACAGGTGTACTCTACAGCAGAGATTGGTGTAGCGCTAACGAGAGAGTGCGCAGTGCGCACACAAAGACCCTAGCTGACGCTGACTGACGGTGTCCCTATACATAAACTACAGTACAGTACAAGTCAGCGAATACACAATAGAAGTAATATATAAACAATATGACGGGTGTAGCACTAACGAGAGAGTGCGGACAGCGCAGACGTGCACTGACTGCGCACACAAAGACCCTAGGTAACGCGGTGACGGACGGTCCCTATACACAGACTAGAGTACACTACAGTACTACTGACTAAACAATAGAAGAATCTAGCTAAATAATACAACAGGTGTGACTAGATTACAGAGAGCAGATACAGGACAGGTATAGCAGTAAAGCTGGGCCTTGCTAACTACAAAATAGTACAATAATCTATCTAACACAGAAGTAGTAGTACAGTAGAGTAGGACAGGTGAACTTTTTTATTAAAGAAAAACTCAAGTGGCATACAATAAATAAGTAGGATAAAAATATGCCATTAAATCCAAGCATGACAACGCATAGCATACAATATAGTAAGAAAATAAAAGTATGCAACACATCTTATATAAACAAGAGAGTCATAGGATAATCTATCCCAACAAACTGCCACAGTTTGAACAAAATAATAAGTGCAAACTAATTCAGCATAATCCGTACTCCATAATTACACAAAAAATCTAGGACAAGCCACTCCATATAGAAATAACCAGTGTACCCAAAATCAACTGGTGAGAGGACATCACGCATTCACATTCAAAACAACAGGACAACCAGACAAAGAAAAAAAAGAAAATAAAAAACACATAACACTAACCACCACCCAAAAAAGAACACATGTCAACACCTACACTACGCCATGCAAACAACGAGACAAAAAATATAAAGGAAAAAATAAAAGACATATAACATATACCACCACCCAAAAAGGTGAAGACAACAACCTACATCACGCCATACATTCCACATGCATACTGCGAGACTTTTACGCTCGCATAATGAAAACGACATAAGACTGAGGACCTACATAATACGGGACAAAAACAAAAAATGAATCCCCCGACAAGACAAGACCTCACCAACAGGTAAAAAGAAGCACAAAGGGACACTCCCCTTGTGCCTGCGGCCAGACTTAAAAAATACTAGAAAAAATCAAAAAACTACGGTGAAAAAGAAAAGAAATAGAATAGCTCTGCACCCAGGAGAGACTTCTACCAGTTCAAGGAGGCTTGATGTTCTGCCACGCAAGAACCCAAGCCCCTCTCCCCAGTTTCTTCCTCTCCAAGTACCGAATGCTCCCCACCTCACCTAGAATGTTGCTCACCACCACCTGGACGGGCAAGAGTTGCTTCCTGATAGCTAAATCACACCGTGCCAACCATAAGTGTCTCCTAACCACTAAACTAACTACATATAATGTGCACAAATCATATCCCTGGCGCTGATTGAAAGCCCCATAGGCCCACTCGGCATAACTGAGATGCGCCAGGAACGGGATATTCAGGGCCCTCCCCACTTGTTCATACACCTCTATGTTGAAAGGACATGACATCAGGAAATGGTCCATGGTCTCCTCAACAGGGCACTCCTGCCGAGGACACGCACGGTTTGCCGCATCCCGACACTTCACGTTCCCCCCAACATAGAGCTTACCCTGGAAGGTGACCCAGGAGATGTCCCACAATTTGTTCGGAACCCGCGATGAATTCAACAAACGCAAACCGTCCTCCAAAATTGTGCCTGGGCAATCCCTCAAGGCCAGTGAGTCATGAAAGTGTGAGTCCATCACCCTAGCCAACAGGGCTTTCCTGTCGACCGATCTGATGTCCTCCACCGTCAATCCCCACTGCAGTTTCTTCGTGCACGGTAAGACATAGGCCGGAAGATAGCCACGACGTATTCTCAGACTCTTCACTGGGCCACCGCTCTTCCATTCTCTAAGGTAAGGCTCACACCAAGTCTGGAAGATCTCTACCCAACTAGGCGGGCTCTCTAACAGTATGCTACCAATATTGTGTTTAATAAAAATTAGAGAGAAAAACACAATCGGGTTGACCATGCCTAAGCCACCCTACCGCCTAGTTTTGTAGGTGACATTTCTACGCACCAGGTTCAGCCTGTTTCCCCACAACATTAGGAAAAACAAACTATTGACCCTGGTGTACAGAGATGCTGGCAAAATCGCAACATAGCTGACATATAACAATATTGGCACCAAGTAGCTTTTGATCAAGTCAACTCTTTCCCTGAAGGTCAAACTCCAACCTTTCCAGCGTACCACTTTTCTGTCGACATCAGACAGCTTGCTCTCCCAATTTCGCAGGCCATAATCGCCTGGGCCGAATTTGATGCCGAGGATTTTAATTTCTTCTTGAGGCATGGGAAAGGATCCGGGAAGTCGAAAGGACTCTCCAATTTTTCCCATCCAAAACGTCTCACATTTATCTGGATTGATCTTTGAACCAGACGCCAACGAATACCTGGCGATCTCATCAGCAACCACCGACGCCTCCTCTGCATCAGAGATCACCACAGTAACATCGTCAGCGTAGGCTACCACCTTCAGAGATGGGCTCCCAGAGATGCCAGCCGGAACCCCACTAAGCACGCTGCCATCTAGCCTCCTCACGAAAGGGTCGATGGCAAACACGTACAGCAAGGAACTCAACGGACACCCCTGGCGGACCCCCGAGCTCACCTCGAAAGGCCGGCCGACCCATCTATTGATCAACATGAAACTTTCTGCCACTCTGTACAAAGTCTGCAGCTAATCAACAAACCTCCCCTGCAAACCGTACACAGTAAGTAGCCACCATAGGTACTGGTGATTGACTCGATCAAAAGCCTTAGACTGGTCCAACGTCAGCAAGTATTTTCCCCAACCTTCAGCCCTGCACCGCTCCAGGCCCTCCCGGACAGCCAACAATGCTGAGAGCGTACTCCTACCCACAACAGAGCAGTGCTGATGGCGGGAAAGCACATCTGTCACCTGGGACAATCGCCAGAACAAAACTTTTGCCAAGATCTTCCTGTCGACGTTGAGAAGGCTGATGGGACGCCAATTCTCAATCATCTCAGGGTCACGACCTTTTGACAACAGGATCACAGCAGATTGCTTCATGGAGGGTGGTAACTGGCCCTCAGCAAGGCAATCATTGAAAGCACCGGCCAATTGAGGGGCCAAGATGGACACGAAGGCCTTGTAAAACTCAGCCGTCAGTCCATCCGGACCCGGAGTCTTTTTAGGCGCAAGGCCACCAATGGCCCTTGCTACTTCATCTGCGGTGATCTCTGAGGTCAAATCTAGGGCAGAAATGTCAACATCTCCCAGACCTGGTGTGGAGACCAAGAAGTCCTCCATCCTCGCCTGATCAAGTGGCTTCTCCCCAAGCAAGTCAGCATAAAACTCTCTAGCGATGCCTAGGATCCCCGACCTGGACTTCGCCAGAGACCCCGAGGCATCCCTGAGACCAATGACCGTCTTAAGCGCCGCACTTTGTTTAAAACTCTGATAAGGGTCCGGCGAGCGGTATTTACCATGATCCCTTTCCAGAGCCAAAGAAGCCAGCCGGTCGTATTGCTGCTGCTTGAGTTGAAGTTTGACCTCGGAGATCTCCCCCGGATCTCCGCCCTCAGAGACGAGGACAGTCAACCTCTCCCTTAGCCGCCGGTAAGCGAGATTTCTATCAATACTTCTACGAGATGCTAGACCCTTGAAGAGTCCAACACTACGTCTTTTGACCTCTTTCCACCACTCAGACCTATTGTCAAAACAGTCCAGGATGGAAACCTGTGCTTGAAAAAACTCCTCAAAGGATCGTCTCACCTCATCTTCCAGTAGCAGGGTCGAATTCATCCTCCAAATACCCCGTCCTCTGGGAGGAGCATCTGAAGCATTCAAGCCCACCGACAGAATAACGTGATCGGAGAACTCCACCGCCAACAACTTAGGAGTTGAAGTGATGAGGCTCTCCGAAACAAAAAACCTATCTAACCTAGACCTACAGCTACCTCTATAAAAGGTGAAACCCATGAGATCCGGGGAGTGACGAACGTGCACATCCACCAGATCAGCCTCACTAACTAGCTTAACTAAATACGTACTATCTGTACCTATCCGGACCTGGGCCCTTGCCCTGTCCTTGGCCCTAGTGATGGTGTTGAAATCACCACCCAGGATCACAGGATAGGCTGAAAAAAGGAATGGCCTGATCTGCATAAAGAGGCGCTTTCTCGCCCCCAAACATTTGGGGTCGGCATAGATGTTGATCAGCCTGAGATCCTGCCCCTTCATGCAGACGTCTAAGACCAGACACCTACCCATCTCTACCTCAATTACTCGCCGGTACGTTACCATGTCGGCCCTAAAAAGGACCGCCACACCACTACCAGGCTCTCCCGCAAGAGACCAAAAACTCGGACCAGACACCCAGTCCCTCTCAGCTAACCAGAGGTCAGCCGCAGAGGTGAGCCTGGTCTCCTGCAGGAAAAACACGTCAGCCTCATGGGCAGCCAAAATCGAGAAAGCCAATTTTCGAGCTCTGGTCATTTTAATGCTGGCAACGTTGATCGTTGCCAACATGAGTGGTGGGGGAACTGCCATCAGAATAATTTAAGGTTTCCCTTTATACTTCTTTAGACACAGACAATGAAGAAAATAAGAAAGACAACGTTTACTAAAAGAAAGAAACACTAACACAACTACAATGCCCCCTCACCGGGAACTGAACTTTCAGTGACCATCCCTTCCTCTTCCGAGGCAAGGGGAGAGGTGGCCAGCACCTCAAAACGATTTGCCAAACTCAAATCTTTACTCTTCTGCCTTCTCTGAGAGGCAGCTGCCCTATTGGCCTCCCTTTTTTCTTCAGGGAGGGGTTTAGTTATGGGCTTTACTCCCTTCTTTTTCTTTATTTTGAGCCGTTGTTCCAGGTAATCTAGCTCATCCTGGGATAGGAACTTTCGGCTCGAGGGAGAAAAGGCCGCATTAGTCAGCATGGGACTTGAAAATGCGTATGCGGTCGGGATAGGACAAGTTGAAACAAAGGCACCTTCAGAGGTGGATTGGACATGGGGAGGGGAAGGAGGTAGGACAGGGTCAGGGGGGTCAGGGAGAGGGGGAGGAGCTACCGGGGCTGGGGACTCAGGGAGGGGGAGGGATACATCAGGGGCTGGGGGACCAGGGGGAGGAAGGGACACAACAGGGGCTGGGGGACCAGAGGAGGGGGGAGGGGCAGCAGGGGCCTGGCCCTCAGGAGGGGAGGGGGACACAGCAGGGGCTGAGGGGGCAGGGGTGGGGGGGGCAGGGATGGGAGGGGGCAAATTAGAGCCACCCGGTGGAGAACCGGTGGTAGGAGGGACCTTCGTCCTCCTAGGAGTGGGTTGAGGAACCTTCAAGGGTTCCTCCGCAGGAGCAGTAGAGAGAGGTCTAAGACCTCCTCCTCCCCTACTCCTTGAAGGTTTGAGTCGTTGCTCCTTGGGAGGAGGGTTGCTGTCACCTTGAGCAGCACCCCGGGCGGGAGCCGATGACTCAGGTCCAAGCTGCCTATTTGAGGCCCTGCTGGCTGAAAGAGAACCAGAGGAAGGGACAACAGGTGACGAGGTAACAACAGACGTAGACACGTTAAGGGCTGAGGCAGACTGAACAGACACACTGGGGGCAGACACTGAGACTTCCTGGCTCTCTCCCATATTAGCCAACAGCAGTGGTGCTCAGCAGAGCTCGAATATTCGAGTAGCTCGAATATTCGAGCTCTTTTTCAGCTATTCGAGCTCGGAATTCGAGCTCCGAATAGCTGCAGCTATTCGAATGGGCTATTCGAGTAAACTCGAATAGCCCATTCACTATTCGAGCTATTCGAGCAAACGGCGCTATTCGAGCTCGAATACCGAGCTCGAATAGCGTCATAGCCCAGATTGATGTCCTTAGAGCCAATCAGAGGGCTCCCAGGCCCTCTGACGGCAGCCAATCACAGAGGGGGACCCTGGCCAGCCCCTACCCTATAAATAGCGGCCGCCATTTTAGGTTTTTCCGTCCTTGCCTGAGACTTGCATAGAGAGAGAGTTGCTCCTTTGTGCTTTGGCTTAGCAAGAGCTCTATTGTGGTCATTTACCTAGCGTTTTTGCTCACATACACCTCCTATACACACCTATATTGTTGTTAGTTAGATAGACATTGTATTTTAGTTAGTAGCTTTTCAGGGGCCCCAACCGTCCCGATTTCGGTGGGACGGTCCCGATTTTGGGGGCCGTGCCGCTGCCCCGCGCTGCCCCCCCCCCTGGTCCCGGCCGCTGGGGAGTGAGGGGGAAAAAAAACGATCGAGGCACCAGCCCGGGATGCGGCATGGATGGCCGCCGCCCGCCGCCATTACACTTCTCCCTCCCTCCCTCCTAATATGTCCCCCAGTGTCCCCTTCCCCCCGCACAGTAATATGGGCAGCGGAGCGGGCAGTGAGTCTTACCACTGCCTCTCCGCTGCGTACCGGGATCTCCTCTGATCTTCCTGCTTCCTGTGACGTCACAGGAAGCGAGAAGATCAGAGGAGATCCCGGTACGCAGCGGAGAGGCAGTGGTAAGACTCACTGCCCGCTCCGCTGCCCATATTACTGTGCGGGGGGGGGGGAAGGGGACACTGGGGGACATATTAGGAGGAGGGAGAAGGATAATGATGGCGGCGGCGGCCATCCATGCCGCATACCGGGCGGGCTGGTGCCTCGATCGGCTTTTTTTCCCCCCTCTCTCTGCCTGGCCACCCCCCTCCTCCTTCTCCTCACCACCACCACCCCGGCACCCTCCCATTTGGGAGTAATTTAATAACAATTATTTAAAAAAAAAAAACTTTTTTCCCCTGGGGTGGGCGTGACTAGGGGGTTGGGGGCGTGGCCAGGGGTGTGGCCTAATTGTCCCGTTTTGGGACATTGAAATGTTGGGAGGTATGGCTTTTGTGTTACATAGAGACAGGCCAGCTGCTGCAGGCTTACAGCTTTAGGCCTCAGGGCCTGCCTGTGTGGGCAGCTGTCCTCCTGTCCTCTGTTAGTTTATTTCTCATTAGTATTAGACAGTATTAGACAGTATTAGATAGTATTAGACAGTATTTCTGCTGTCCTTTACTACTACTTAGTGATTGTATTTTGTATTGTAGTTATATACTGTAACTGTACTAGGACACTCGCTGTCACTGTTCATAGGCTACTAGCTCCTGCGTGTGTGCACTCACTCACTGTCTGTGTACTGTACACACACTCTATTTCCTTCTGAATAGTTATATACTGTAACTGTACTAGGACACTCACTGACTGTCACTGTTCATAGGCTAGCTCCTGCGTGTGCTTGCACTCACTTTCTGTGTACTGTACACACACTCTATTTCCTTCTGAATAGTTATATACTGTAACTGTACTAGGAAACTCACTGTCACTGTTCATAGGCTACTAGCTCCTGCGTGTGTGCACTCACTCACTGTCTGTGTACTGTACACACACTCTATTTCCTTCTTACATATATTACATATTTATTTTGGTTGAAAAAAGACATACGTCCATCGAGTTCAACCAGTACAAGGTACAACTCCAGCCCGTCCCCCACATACCCCTGTTGATCCAGAGGAAGGCGAAAAAAAACCCCACCAGGCATGGTCCAATTAGCCCCAAATGGGAAAAATTCCTTCCTGACTCCAGATGGCAATCAGATAAAATCCCTGGATCAACATCAAATGTTCTGAATAGTTATATACTGTAACTGTACTAGGACACTCACTGACTGTCACTGTTCATAGGCTAGCTCCTGCGTGTGCGTGCACTCACTGTCTGTGTACTGTACACACACTCTATTTCCTTCTGAATAGTTATATACTGTAACTGTACTAGGACACTCACTGACTGTCACTGTTCATAGGCTACTAGCTCCTGCGTGTGCGTGCACTCACTGTCTGTGTACTGTACACACACTCTATTTCCTTCTGAATAGTTATATACTGTAACTGTACTAGGACACTCACTGTCACTGTTCATAGGCTACTAGCTCCTGCGTGTGTGTGTGCACTCACTGTCTGTGTACTGTACACACACTCTATTTCCTTCTGATTACTGATTGATTATTGTAAATTCTACTTCCTGACAGTTACTACTTACTTACTGTAGTAGGGACACTCACTCAGTCACTGTTCATAGGCTAGCTCCTGCACGTGTGTGCGCGTGCGTGCACTCACTGTCTGTAGTGTACACACACTCTATTTCCTTGTGATTACTACTGATTATTGTAACTTCTAGTTGTACTTCCTGACTGTTACTACTTACTTACTGTACTAGGGACACTCACTCACTCTCTGTTCATAGGCCACCTCCTGCGTGTGTTTGCGCGTGCGTGCACTCACTGTCTGTAGTGTACACACACTCTATTTCCTTGTGATTACTACTGATTATTGTAACTGCTAGTTGTACTTCCTGACTGTTACTACTTACTTACTGTACTAGGGAATCGGGACACTCACTCACCTCACCCACCCCATTAAAGTACCCCACTTTTCACCCGCCCTTTTCAAAAACTTTTGTGTTTACACCCAAAACATCGAAGATGTCTGGAAGTGGCAGCCAGCGCGGTTTGGGCAAGGGAAAGGGCAGCAAGGGAATCAGGAGGAGAGGGAGCAGCATTGTGGCAAGCCGCGGGCGCGGCCGCGCCACCATGCACAGTTCCGCAGCAGCAGCAGCGTCAGTGGCTAACATTCCTCCCATAGCCACTGGCCGTGGACGCCTTGGGCGCCGCCCAGCAGGAGCATCTGCAACTCACGCTGCAGAGACACAGCAGCAGCAGCAGCGTGTAGCACCTGCTCCGATTTTCCTCCAGCCGGGTCGGAAACGTCCCATTGAGGAAAAGGATGCAGACACTGTGGTGCAACTGATGACGGAGGATGAGCAGCCCGCCATCAGCTCTGCATCCGAGGCCTCCACCCTCACCACCACCACCACCACCACCCCTGTTCGCAGCAGCCGCCCAGCAGGGCCTGGGGAGGAGGCCAGTTCACCGTCACAAGTTGGCGACCTGTCACTCAGCAGTATTTTTACCCCAGGCACCATCAGGGTATTGTCTGCTGTTGTTGGCGATTTGGAGGAGGAGATGCTGATGGGCACTTTGAGGGATGAGGGATTGGACAGCAAGACTGTGGTGACAGTCAAGCAGCCCATCCATGCATCAGGAGAGGAGTTTGGGGGGGTCATCATCCCAGCAGGACATGTTTCAGGAGGGGGAGGATGATGATGACACGGTGAAAGACAGAGACTGGGTGCCACCACCTCCAGGGGATGTCGTCCTCAGCAGCTCTGAGGAGGAGGAGGAGGATGCGCTTGTGGGCCTTGCAAGGAGGCGCATCATTGCAAGCATTGGCAGCAGTAGGCAGGTCCCACAGCCTGCTGGTGTCTCAGGCTCAGCAGCAGCAGCAGCAGCATCTGCCAGTACCACCACCAGCCGCACCCAAGCCCCCCCCCCCTAACCACCACAGGGAGACAGGCAGCAGCGGTTCCATGCCGTAGGGGGTTGTTTTTGTCACCAATCTGGCGTTTTTTCACCATGCCCACAGTGTACAGCAAGTACGCCACTTGCAACCACTGTCAGCGGAAGTTGAGCAGAGGTGCAGACCCCTTAAAGTTCAGCACCAGCTCGCTTATCAACCACCTTGCTGCGAAACATTTCCACCAGCATGAGGAGTTCCAGAGGCTGAAGGCATCTGGTGCTGGCAGTGGCACCACACCCATCACTGCACAGCCTTCAGCAGCAGCAGCAACAGCAGCCACCCGCCCTCCTGCTCCTCCAGCAGCACCAGCAGGAGTGCGGAAACGCACTGCTCCTCCCCCCTCTGCAACTCCTGCCGCCGACACTGAGGCCTGTTCTGGCAGCCAGTCCTCAGTGGCCTCCTCTGCTGTGTCTGCTGATTCCCGTGCCAGCAAAAGGCCACGCCAGAGCCTTTTGAGCGAGTCCTTCCAGGGGGTGGTTAGGGCTCTGCCTCCCAGCAGCCGTCGCGTGCGGCAGCTGAACGGCTTGCTAGCACGGGCCATGTGCTCCCAACTCCTGCCGTACACGCTTGTGCAGGAGGGGAGCGACATGCGTGCGCTGCTTGCTTGTGCAGCCCCAGACTGGCAGCTCCCCAGCAGACACTTCTTCGCCCGCAAGGCCATTCCTGCACTGCACCGCTTTGTGATGGCCAATGTGGAGCGAGGGCTGGAGCACGCGGTTGGTGAAAGGGTCCACGTCACCATGGACTCCTGGAGCAGCCGCTTCGGGACAGGCCGCTACCTGTCTTTCACTGTCCACTGGGTCAGCTTGGTGGAAGGGGGTGAGGATGGGAGAGCAGCAGCGGGCACAGCAGCAGCAACACAGTGGGTGGTGCCCCCCCCGCAGGGTCAGGGGAACTGCAGCAGGTTCCTCCGATCCTCTGCCATCCTCCGGCACACCTGGCCAAACCCCCCGCCTCAGCAGCAGCGTGAAGGCCCGCCACTGCCAAGCGCTGCTGCACTTGGTCAGCCTTGGGAAGACCAAGCTGACGGCAACCCATGTGTTGGCCAAACTCCAGGAGCAGGAGAGGATTTGGCTGACCCCCAGAGGCCTCAGAGTCGGAGAGGTGGTGGCCGACAATGGGGCCAATCTGGTTGCCGCAATAGACAGGGGAAACCTGACCCACATCCCCTGTCTTGCCCACGTGCTGAACCTGGTGGTGCAAAAGTTCTTGTGCACCTACCAGGGGATGGGCGAACTGCTGGAAACGGCAAGGAACGTTGTGCGTCACTTCCGGCGCTCGGCTGCAGCCTGTGCGAGCCTGGAAGACGTGCAAAAGGAGCTGGAGCTGCCACGCCATCGGCTGATCCTTGACGATCCGACTCGCTGGAACTCCACCCTGGCAATGTTGGAGCGTCTGGTTGAACAGAAGCACGCTGTCAACCAGTACCTTGCCCTGGCCACTGTTTCCGCCGCTCGGAGAAGGGACAAGACCAGCAACATCTCGTCCATCGTCCCCGATGATGACTGGAGGCACATGCAGCAGGTGTGCTTAGTGCTGGCTCCCTTTCTGCAGGCCACTAACATGGTGAGCAGGGACCATGCTATGGTCTGCGAGTGGGTGCCCCTGGTTTGTCTGCTGAACAGGGCCCTCGATGCTTTGCTGGAACAGGGAGCGGCAGCCTTGGACCAGCAGGAGCGGTAAGCAGCTGCACAGTCCACCTCTGAGGGGGAGGAGGAGGAGGAATTGGTGGAGGTCCCTGACCTTGCTGCTGATGAGGGGGATCAGCACAGCGCAGCTGAGTTGGTGCGGGGGTGGAGAGAGGATGAGGCGGCAGAGGAGGAGGATGAGGAGGACAGCACTGCCGTCGATGTGCCAGCAGACGTGGCCCGCCTCTTCCCAATGGCAGTGCACATGCTGGCGTGCCTGCACAAGGACCCCAGGGTGATCCAGATGAAGCAGAGGGAGGACATCTGGATCAGCATGATGTTGGACCCACGCCTCAAGGGGAAGTTGAGCCAGTTCCTGCCGCCTGCAGGAGGAGACCCAGCGCAACAAATAAGGAGCTTGCAGCAGGCCCTTGTTGAGCGCTTGGAGGAAGCCTTCCCCCAGCCTTCCACCCCCACTGTCCAGCAGCCAGCACAGAGGCAGCAGCAGGTGCCTGCATCCAGCAGCAAGCACCCCACAGACCTGCTGTCTCTCAGCCACGAGCTCTACAGGACTGTAGAGGCTCCGGCAGCAGTGACTAGAGAGGAGGTGCATGATGCAGCAGCATCCTCCTCCGGTCACAGCCAGCGCCTGACCCGCATGGTGGCTGACTACATGGGGTCCTACAGCGGGCTTGACAGCGATGCCCCTGTTGATCCCATGGAGTATTTGGTCAAGCGCCTGGAGATCTGGAGCGAGCTGGCGCAGTACGCCCTGGAAGTGCTGTCCTGCCCCCCTTCCAGCGTGCTGTCCGAGCGCTGCTTCAGTGCAGTTGGTGGCGTGGTCACCGAGAAACGCTCACGTCTGTCTCACAAGTCTGTGGACAGACTGACGTTTCTCAAGATGAACCAGGCGTGGGTGGAAGGCGAGTTCCTGGCCCCTGTTGTCGGCGAGAGGGGGACATGAACTGGCTAAGAACCATTGTTAATGTGCCTTACCACCCTTTACCACCTCCTGGCACCTGCTCACTAAGCCAGCCTGGTTCAGTTTGACTATTACGTCGCCTGCAGCCACACATTTTACACCTACAGTGGGCTGCTGTGTACTGCCCTTCTGCTGTCTGTCTGTGTTTCCCACTGCCAGGGTACACAGAATTACCTTCTGCTGCCACACTGCCACCAGCTATTACGTCAAACAATAGCTGCTCACATTACTCCTCCATTCCTGCTGCTGCTGCTGCTGCTGTCGGTCTGTGTTTCCCACTGCCAGGGTACACAGAATTACATTCTGCTGCCACTCTGCCACCAGCTATTATGTCAAACAATAGCTATATATCTGTGTAATTGGTTGTACAAACAAAACCAAAAAACCATTAAAAAAAAAAAAAAAGTTTAATTTTTCTGAGGTGCCCGGGTTGAAAACTGTGTTGTCCCAGTTGTGTATTGGACACGATGTGGGCTGCACGACCGCTGTCTGGGACCTCCTGTTGTGTTTATTTACAGCCCTGTTATCACCGCTAGGTACCAGGGCTATTATGTCACGCTGCCTGCCTGCTGCCACACTCACACTACTCCTCCATTCCTCCTGCTGCTGCTGTCTGTCTGTGTTTCCCACTGCCAGGGTACACAGAATTACCTTCTGCTGCCACTCTGCCACCAGCTATTACGTCAAACAATAGCTGCTCACATTACTCCTCCATTCCTCCTGCTGCTGCTGCTGTCGGTCTGTGTTTCCCACTGCCAGGGTACACAGAATTACATTCTGCTGCCACTCTGCCACCAGCTATTACGTCAAACAATAGCTATATATCTGTGTAATTGGTTGTACAAACAAAACCAAAAAACCATAAAAAAAAAAAAAAAAAGGTTTAATTTTTCTGAGGTGCCCGGGTTGAAAACTGTGTTGTCCCAGTTGTGTATTGGACACGATGTGGGCTGCACGACCGCTGTCTGGGACCTCCTGTTGTGTTTATTTACAGCCCTGTTATCACCGCTAGGTACCAGGGCTATTATGTCACGCTGCCTGCCTGCTGCCACACTCACACTGCTCCTCCATTCCTCCTGCTGCTGCTGTCTGTCTGTGTTTCCCACTGCCAGGGTACACAGAATTACCTTCTGCTGCGACTCTGCCACTAGCTATTACGTCAAACAATAGCTGCTCACATTACTCCTCCATTCCTCCTGCTGCTGCTGCTGTCGGTCTGTGTTTCCCACTGCCAGGGTACACAGAATTACATTCTGCTGCCACTCTGCCACCAGCTATTACGTCAAACAATAGCTATATATCTGTGTAATTGGTTGTACAAACAAAACCAAAAAACCATTAAAAAAAAAAAAAAAAGGTATAATTTTTCTGAGGTGCCCGGGTTGAAAACTGTGTTGTCCCAGTTGTGTATTGGACACGATGTGGGCTGCACGACCGCTGTCTGGGACCTCCTGTTGTGTTTATTTACAGCCCTGTTATCACCGCTAGGTACCAGGGCTATTATGTCACGCTGCCTGCCTGCTGCCACACTCACACTACTCCTCCATTCCTCCTGCTGCTGCTGTCTGTCTGTGTTTCCCACTGCCAGGGTACACAGAATTACATTCTGCTGCCACTCTGCCACCAGCTATTACGTCAAACAATAGCTATATATCTGTGTAATTGGTTGTACAAACAAAACCAAAAAACATTAAAAAAAAAAAAAAAGGTTTAATTTTTCTGAGGTGCCCGGGTTGAAAACTGTGTTGTCCCAGTTGTGTATTGGACACGATGTGGGCTGCATGACCGCTGTCTGGGACCTCCTGTTGTGTTTATTTACAGCCCTGTTATCACCGCTAGGTACCAGGGCTATTATGTCACGCTGCCTGCCTGCTGCCACACTCACACTACTCCTCCATTCCTCCTGCTGCTGCTGTCTGTCTGTGTTTCCCACTGCCAGGGTACACAGAATTACCTTCTGCTGCCACTCTGCCACCAGCTATTACGTCAAACAATAGCTGCTCACATTACTCCTCCATTCCTCCTGCTGCTGCTGCTGTCGGTCTGTGTTTCCCACTGCCAGGGTACACAGAATTACATTCTGCTGCCACTCTGCCACCAGCTATTACGTCAAACAATAGCTATATATCTGTGTAATTGGTTGTACAAACAAAACCAAAAAACCATTAAAAAAAAAAGTTTAATTTTTCTGAGGTGCCCGGGTTGAAAACTGTGTTGTCCCAGTTGTGTATTGGACACGATGTGGGCTGCACGACCGCTGTCTGGGACCTCCTGTTGTGTTTATTTACAGCCCTGTTATCACCGCTAGGTACCAGGGCTATTATGTCACGCTGCCTGCCTCATTGACTGCCTGCTGCCACACACTCATCCTCCTCCTCCTGCTGCTGAATTTACCTCCTGCTGTCTGTGTGTTTCCACTGCCAGGGAGCACATACAATGGCGCTTCCAACATGCGTGCGCCACCAGCTATTTGTTACGCTCAAAAATAGCTGCATTTCTTTAAAAAAAAAATTGAAAAGAGAAATAAGTGAAGAAGAAGACGATATAGAAGAAGATGAAGAAGAAGAAGATGAAGAAGAAGGAGAAGAAGAAGAAGAAGAAGAAGGAGAAGAAGAAGAAGATGAAGAAGAAGAAAATGAAGATGAAGAAGATGAAGAAGAAGAAGAAGATGAAGAAGAAGAAGATGAAGAAGAAGAAGAAGAAGAAGAAGATGAAGAAGAAGAAGAAGAAGAAGATGAAGAAGATGAAGAAGATGAAGAAGAAGATGAAGAAGATGAAGAAGATGAAGATGAAGAAGATGAAAAAGATGAAGAAGAAGATGAAGAAGAAGAAGATGAAGAAGAAGAAGATGAAGAAGATGAAGAAGATAAAGAAGAAGATGAAGAAGAAGATGAAGAAGAAGATGAAGAAGAAGAAGATGAAGAAGATGAAGAAGAAGAAGATGAAGAAGAAGAAGAAGAAGAAGATGATGATGAAGAAGATGAAGAAGATGATGATGAAGAAGATGAAGATGAAGAAGAAGAAGAAGACAATATAGAAGAAGAAGAAGATATAGAAGGAGATATAGAAGAAGAAGATATAGAAGAAGAAGATATAGAAGAAGAAGAAGATAGAAGATAAAGAAGAAGAAGAAGAAGAAGAAGAAGAAGAAGTATATACAGTACTGAACAAAATTCTGGACACAACTTCTCTTTTCACCTTTTTTTTTTTTAAAGGAACATCCCCACATAATCACTTGCTGTTGTTACTTGGAAAAAAAGATGTTTCTTGCATCATTCACCCTCAAAACAAGTGTTGGAAGCTATTTAAGGCCAATTTGAATAGTCAGCTCGAATAATGAGCTCGAATACCGACTCGAATAGTGAGCTCGAATTCCGAGGTCGAATCGAATAGTAAAAATTATTCGACTCGAATATTCGACTGACCTCGAATAATTTACTATTCGAATTCGACCAAACTAGAATTTTAAAAAGGGGTATTTGAGCACCACTAGCCAACAGGGCTCTCTTCAGATCCGAGGGCATCGTCGTCCAGGAAGTCGGGCACTCCGTGTAAGGATGGCCAAATTCAAAACAGAAGTTGCATTTTATCCTCTTACACGAGGACGCGGAGTGCCCAAATTCCTGGCAACGACTGCACCTCGGATCCGGGCAGCCGCTGGCCAAATGCCCCCGCTTCCCGCACCTGTTGCAGGTCCTGGGCTGGCCCGGGTAATATGTGATAACCTTGTCCCGCCCTATGAGGGCGGAACGGGGAATATGGGTGACGACCCCCTCCTTTACATGGAGCTTGATCGCCACCTCATATTCCCCCCACCATATCCCAAGCTCATCCAGGACCTTATGCGGCGGGGACATTATGTCCGCATAATGTTGGACCCAAGTCATCAGGTGCCGGACCGGGATGCTTTCATTCTGCACCACGATGTGTGCCTTCCTCTCCAACGACTGCCTAGACAATGGAATCACCTGAAATCCGTGCTATTCATTTCCAACGGATTCTTTTAATCGCTCTTCTAGAAAAGACTCCATGCCCTGTTGAGAGAGGAAGGACACATCGTAGTACGACGGAGGGTCCCCTGGAGCCAGAATAGCAAAAAGATCTGCGGGCCTAAACCCCAGGTCGAAGAGGTACCTCACAAATTCACGTTTAGTGGGGATGGCAGAGGCATGCTCCCACTTAAGACGGACAACGTTTCTTCGACCTGGGGCATGGGCCCCCAATTCTGTCTCCAGGGGAGCCACAACCCTCCTCCCAGAAGCAGAACCCCTAACTGCTCTTGAGTAGGATGTTGGTCTAGTTGTGGATGCACCCCGAGCCGAAGCTGCCAGAGGAGCAAGGGCCCCTGGGTTCTGTGCTGGACCAAGGGCTGGAAATCCAATTCTTGCTACACTCTCGAGCTCTGGCAGCTCCGGCTCCGTTATGGCTAGAGATGAGCGTAATGACGTAATTACGATTTCACGAAATTTCGCGTAATTAGTGTAATTACGATTATGGCCGTAAGTACATAATCGTAATGAAGAAGGATTTCGCGAAATTTCGCGTAAGCGTAATTTTCGCGTAATTTTCGCATTACAGCCTCAAATTTGGGGAATATATTAAGGAGATCAGGAGGAATAAGAGGAATTTTTTTTTTTCAAAAAGACCTTATAGTTTTTGAGAAAATCGATGTTAAAGTTTCAAAGGAAAAATGTAAACATTTAAAAACCCGCCGACTTTAACGGTTAATAGCAAAGCCTGCTTAAAGTTTAGGAACACCAAATTCCCAGGGTATATTAAGGGGATCAGTGGGAATAAGAGGAAATTTTTTTTTTTCAAAAAGACCTTATAGTTTTTGAGAAAATCGATTTTTAAGTTTCAAGGGCGAAAATGTCTTTTAAATGCGGAAAATGTCAGGTTTTTTTTGCACAGGTAACAATAGTGTATTATTTTCATAGATTCCCCCAAGTGGGAAGAGTTTTACTTACTTCGTTCTGAGTGTGGGAAATATTAAAAAAAAAACGACGTGGGGTCCCCCCTCCCAGACCTCTTTAACCGCTTGTCCCCCATGCAGGCTGGGATAGCCAGAATGCGGAGCACCGGCCGCGTGGGGCTCCGCACCCTGACTATACCAGCCCGCATGGTCCATGGATTGGGGGGTCTTGGAAGGGGAGGGGCAGCCAAGCTTTCCCCTCCCCCTCCGAGCCCTTGTCCAATCCAAGGACAAGGGGCTCATCTCCACCTCCGATGGGCGGTGGAGGTGGAGGCCGCAATTTCCTGGGGGGGGGGTTCATGGTGGAATCTGGGAGTCCCCTTTAAAAAGGGGTCCCCCAGATGCCCACCCCCCCTCCCAGGAGAAATGAGTATAGAGGTACTTGTACCCCTTACCCATTTCCTTTAAGAGTTAAAAGTAAATAAACACACAGACACTTAGAAAAAGTATTTTAATTGAACAAAAAACATAACCACGAAAAAAGTCCTTTAATATTCTTAATTAACCATTAATACTTACCTGTCCCTTTAAAAGCCAGTTCCCACGCAATATCCTCGGAAATATACTAATCAGTTACAATGTAACAAAGTTATTACAATGTAACAACTTTGTTACATTGTAACTACGCCGCACCCGACGTCACTCGCCGCTCAGCCGCCGCACCCGCACGCACCCGACAGAGCTCTGAGCTATATAGCTCAGAGCTCCCTAATCATCTTTGTATTTGGGCTCCAAGGAGCCCCATTGGTCCTTAGCAGACCAATGGGGTTCCTTTAAATCAGAAGGAACCCCATTGGTCTGCTAAGGACCAATGGGGCTCCTTGGAGCCCAAATACAAAGATGCTAAGAGAGCTCTGAGCTATATAGCTCAGAGCTCTGTCGGGTGCGTGCGGGACGCTAAGTCCCCGCCCTCTCCCGCTGTCCACCCCGCCCACATCTGTCACCCACATGTCACCCACATGTGGGTGACATGTGGGTGACATGTGGGAGAGGCGGGGTGGACAGCGGGAGGCGGCGGGGACTTAGCGTCCCGCACGCACCCGACAGAGCTCTGAGCTATATAGCTCAGAGCTCTCTTAGCATCTTTGTATTTGGGCTCCAAGGAGCCCCATTGGTCCTTAGCAGACCAATGGGGTTCCTTCTGATTTAAAGGAACCTCATTGGTCTGCTAAGGACCAATGGGGCTCCTTGGAGCCCAAATACAAAGATGCTTAGGGAGCTCTGAGCTATATAGCTCAGAGCTCTGTCGGGTGCGTGCGGGTGCGGCGGCTGAGCGGCGAGTGACGTCGGGTGCAGCGTAGTTACAATGTAACAAAGTTGTTACATTGTAATAACTTTGTTACATTGTAACTGATTAGTATATTTCCGAGGATATTGCGTGGGAACTGGCTTTTAAAGGGACAGGTAAGTATTAATGGTTAATTAAGAATATTAAAGGACTTTTTTCGTGGTTATGTTTTTTGTTCAATTAAAATACTTTTTCTAAGTGTCTGTGTGTTTATTTACTTTTAACTCTTAAAGGAAATGGGTAAGGGGTACAAGTACCTCTATACTCATTTCTCCTGGGAGGGGGGGTGGGCATCTTGGGGACCCCTTTTTAAAGGGGACTCCCAGATTCCACCATGAACCCCCCCCCCCCCAGGAAATCGCGGCCTCCACCTCCACCGCCCATCGGAGGTGGAGATGAGCCCCTTGTCCTTGGATTGGACAAGGGCTCGGAGGGGGAGGGGAAAGCTTGGCTGCCCCTCCCCTTCCGAGACCCCCCAATCCATGGACCATGCGGGCTGGTATAGTCAGGGTGCGGAGCCCCACGCGGCCGGTGCTCCGCATTCTGGCTATCCCAGCCTGCATGGGGGACAAGGGGTTAAAGAGGTCTGGGAGGGGGGACCCCACGTCGTTTTTTTTTTATATTTCCCACACTCAGAACGATGTAAGTAAAACTCTTCCCACTTGGGGGAATCTATGAAAATAATACACTATTGTTACCTGTGCAAAAAAAAACTGACATTTTCCGCATTTAAAAGACATTTTAGCCCTAGAAACTTAAAAATCGATTTTCTCAAAAACTATAAGGTCTTTTTAAAAAAAAAATTTTTCCTCTTATTCCCACTGATCCCCTTAATATACCCTGGGAATTTGGTGTTCCTAAACTTTAAGCAGGCTTTGCTATTAACCGTTAAAGTCGGCAGGTTTTTAAATGTATACATTTTTACTTTGAAACTTTAACATCGATTTTCTCAAAAACTATAAGGTCTTTTTGAAAAAAAATTTTTCCTCTTATTCCTCCTGATCTCCTTAATATATTCTCCAAATTTGAGGCTCTTAGCATTTAAGGGGGCTTTGCTATTAACCCTTAAAGTCGGCGGCTTTTTTATATTATACGGAGCGTTACGGTTTAACGCAAAATTACGGTAGCGTTTAATGCGAAATTACGGCATGAACGAAACGCGAAATTACGCGTTGAAAATTACGCTTACGGTATTTTCAATTACGATTTTAATGGCAATTACGCTACCGCAATTTCGCATCGTAATCGCGAATTTCGCATGCGTAATTATAGTAATGCGAAATTACTAAAATTTCGGCTCAACTCTAGTTATGGCATCCCCAACAGCCTCAACCATCGCACTGTCAGTGATACTAGGTGTAATTACATTATCATTGGGTGTGTCCGCCCCATCAATCACATCTGCAGAGACTTCAATGATACCTTGGTCAGGCCTAACCTCAGTGGAAACAGGGGGAGGAGGAGGCCCATACCTGGGGGCATTGGGCCCCAAACCAAAGATAGTTTCCATCCACTCAACTTTACCACTGAAATCAAATCTTTTGAAGATCTCATTCTCCACTACGATTTTTTTTCCATCGGCCCTAAATTCTAGCTGTCGCCCGCAGTCAGGGTCACCCATGCCCACCAGGTATAGACCCTCGTAGTGTCCCCCTGGTTCCACCGAGTGGGTAACGGCCTCACCAGTGTGCTCATTGATTATAACCAGCCTGGTCTTTTCCAACCTGTATGTAGTATTGGTGGACTTGAATTCCGTCACCAAATCCTCCAATACAACTGGTGGAGGTTCCAGATATTTTTTCTTTCCGTTTTTCTTCCCCTCTTCTTTCCCTTTATTTTCATCATCCGGATAAAAATCGGAAAAAAAATTTCTTTCAAATAACGCATCAAGATCTCTATAGCCTTTCCCCTTGGACGTTCCTTGATCTCCTTGGGTTAGCAGAATTTCTCCACCCTCCACCTCTTGTACGAAAGTAGGGGACCTCCGCCCACCCTGACCACTCTCCCCCTTACCACCCTGGGCCTCTGCAGAGGACACATCAGTTTCATCCACACACATTGAAGCAGAGATCCCCTTGCGTCTCCTACCCCCCCTTCCAATATCAATATCAAGTTTTTAAAGCTTACTAATCTTATTTTTCCTTTTTTCCCTTTTTTTGTCTTTTGCTTTGAAGATATTAGAGTTTTTGTCTCACCATCTTCATCGGTTCCACTCTGCTCCTCAGGACCACTGCTGCCCTCCGCCTCACCCGAATCCTCAGGGCATAATTCTTGGGCCAGCTGTTCAAACCCGGTTTCTGCAATGTCCATGGATAATCCAGGTAACTCCAAACTTTGATTTTGGGCAAAATCCTCCTCAGTGAATTCCTCCACCGACAAGTCCATCTTGAGGCAGGGTTGCCCGGCCACTTGCACAAGATCCTTGTTCAAATCTCCGTCAGAAGCAGAGACCAAAAGTCCATGATTAATAGACCCAGAATCTTCTGGCATCCCCTGCATCACTGCGGATTCCTTTGCTGTTGTTGCTTGGCTGCTCCCATGCCCGGATGGATTCCTTTGTACAGAGATAGTCACCTCCTCCTCATTTGCATTTTCCTCCTCAGGATCCACCTCTCTTGGCAGGACAAGCAATTCCTCCGCTTCCCCTGCATCCCTTTTCACCTCCAGGGGCGGAATTCCTCCTTCTGGTGGACTCTCCGCCTCTTCAGTCTTGTTTCCGCATTCGTCTGCCTTAACTTCAGTAGAGTTTCCGTCTGCATGCGGAATTTGGGTTGGGTCAGCATCGCCGGAAAATCCGCGTTCAGGCTTATTATCTTCAATGGGGTTTCCGGATTCACGCGGATTTTCAGCCGCTTCAGTACCGCCATGAAGTCCGCGTTCAACATCATTATCCCCAATGGAAATTCCGGATTGACACGGATTTTTTGCAGCTTGCGTCACTTCCGCTCTGCAGGCAGAAGTTTGTTCGGCGTGATCGAGACACCACTCCTAGAGCCGGCGCCATCTTGGGGAGCCCCGCTGCGATGCGGAGAGCGTTCCCTGTAGCCCTTGGCACACACCCCCCCCCCCTGCCTTACCCAGGACCCCACGTCAGGCACAGTAAGTGACCCCAACACGGGACCCAAGGCCACAGCAAGAGGGGAAGCCATGTGGGCACCCGAGGAGGCTGCCGCAGCTCCATCCACACTATCCCCTCCAGGTATTACAGAGGGGAGTGTGGTAGCCGCGGCCACAGCACCCACACCACCACCCCCCGCCACACCAAGGGCCCCAGCAGCATTTTCCACACCACCAAGACCCCCAGCAGCGGGGGCAGCAGCACAAGCACCGCTGGCACTCACTCGGACACCCGCCACAGGACCAGGTACTTGCTCTGCATCACTCACCACCACTCCTTCGTCAGTTTCCGGCACCTCTTCCTCCTCCATAGGATCACCCTGTCCAGGTGGGATCTGTGACTGGGACAGCCCAGTTGTGATCCATGGTGGTCTTTCCGGAGGGGTGCACTCATCTTCTACCACAATACAGTCCTCCTCCGTATCGCTGTCATCTATATCTGTTTCTGGACTCAGCATAGACTTGAAGCGTTTTTTGTAGCCTAATTGCTCAGTGAAAGGACCTCCAACGGCTTCCAACTCGGTGAGTCTTGCCTTCTGAGCTTTGATCTGCTGTCTTAGGTCTAACAGTTTGTCGTCCTGCCATAGGTACTCTGGCTTCCACTTGAGCCCGTACCTAAACTTGGCCTTGGCGAAACTGTACCTTAGTTGTGAAAGTGTCTCTTCACATTTCTTCGCAGCCTTCACCCAAGCCACGGCATTCAAAGCGATATTTTCCTCCAACGAGGAATCCTCCTCTTCCCCCAGGTGAGTAGTGGAAGCGGTAGGGGGGGAATGAGCTGGCCGCTACATGCCTGGAGCGGCCAGTTAGTACAGGAAAAGTCCCTGCCCGGCACAGGTCCGGAGCAGGGACCTCAGGTGGAAATCTTCCCAGAAAAAGTGTCCAGAAGTTGGATCAAGCCTCCAAGCAACAAGGCCTCCCCTGGAAGACCAGGAGCTCTCTCACGCACGTCCACCTCCTGA
This sequence comes from Hyperolius riggenbachi, assembly GCF_040937935.1. NCBI lineage: Eukaryota > Metazoa > Chordata > Amphibia > Anura > Hyperoliidae > Hyperolius > Hyperolius riggenbachi. The sequence continues at coordinate 31,559,443 of NC_090646.1, read as the reverse complement.
CATGTGAGAGCACAGGTAACTAGAGACTAGAGCAAAGAGCAGGGCAGGCTGCCTTGCCTAGGCACAGGGCCTAGCTGCTGCAGCTGCAGCAGCACCAGTGACAGTCTCCCTCCCTAGTCCCTAATCACACAAACTAAACTGCCTAAAATACAATCTATCTACAATAAAAAGCAATACAGTTGAATATCAAGTATTGGAGTGTAAAAAACGCTTGGTTTAGAACACAATAAATGCACTTGCACACAGACAAAAAGCACTGGAGCAGTCTCTCAGTACAGTTAGTCAGTAAGTCGCAAGCAGGACGAGTGAGGCAACATTGCGCCCGCTATTTATAGAGGGGGGGCTTGGCCAGGCTCCCCCTCTGTGATTGGCTGCAGTCAGAGGGCTGGGAGCCCTCTGATTAGCTTGTGAGGACTCGAGGTGATGTCTGACGTGACGCTATCCGAGCTGGTGACGCTATCCGAGTTTGGATAGCTAGGATATCTCCGGATAGCTGATTGCTATCCGAGTGCGCTCGGATAGCACAGCCCGGATAGTGGCCACCAAAACAGGAAGTAGGTTGATGTACAGTATGTCCACACATAGAAAATACATCCATACACAAGCAGGCTGTATACAGCCTTCCTTTTGAATCTCAAGAGATCATTTGTGTGTTTCTTTCCCCCTGCAGTTCTCATCCACTGAAGTGTCAGGCTGCTCGTTTCTTCCTGCAAACAGCTTTGCCCTTGTCTGTAATTCCTCAGTATGTGAAAGCCCAGCCAGCTCAGAGGACAATTTATTCAGCTTGTAAAAGATAAGAGAGAAGAGAGAAGCTGCCCTAAACTAAATAATACACAGGCAGTGTGCATAGAGGGGCCTGGAAGGGGGAGTTCATAGCAGAACCACAACACTGAAGAACTTGGTAGCCTTCCAGACACAGGCCGACAAGTCTGACAGGGGAAAGATAAACTGATTTATTACAGAGACTGTGATAGAAGAAAGAGCTGCAGTAAGCCAGAACACATTAGAATTGCTTTTGGAACTTGTAGGATGATAAAAACAGGATGCAATTTTTGTTACGGAGTCTCTTTAACTGAGCTGTTGCTTCTCTCGTAAGGACAAGGTATGGCTTTGTCTACTTACTGCCAATATGTACTGTTACTGAGGGTCATGGTCATCTTGACTGAGCCGTTGCTTCTCTTATAAGTACAAGGTATAGCTTTGCCTACTTAATGTTAAAATGTACTATTACTGAGGGTCATGGTCATCTTCTTGACTTAGCCACTGCTCCTCTGATTAGTATAAGGTATGGATTTGCCTACTTACACAGAGGCGTAGCTAGGGTTTTGAACACCCGGGGACAAAGACAGTTTTTGCGCCCCCGCCCCAGAGAAAATGGGCGTGGTCATATATCCGAATGTGGGCGTGGTCATGGAGGCCACTATGTCTGCAGACAGGGAGCCCACCCTGTAGGTAACTAGAGAGGCCACCTTTAGGTAGCAAGAGAGCCCCCCCCCTCACCACACTTCCCTTTTAGGTAGCTAGAGTAACAAAACTATGTACTCTGTAAAGTGCTGCAGAAGATGCCAGTGCTATATAAATACATAATAATAATATGGTAGGACATTAGGCTATGACTATGGTAGGATTAGATTGTGAGCTCCTCTGAGGACAGTCAGTGACATGACTATGTACTCTGTAAAGTGCTGCAGAAGATGTCAGTGCTATATAAATACATAATAATAATATGGTAGGACATTAGACTATGACTATGGTAGGATTAGATTGTGAGCTCCTCTGAGGACAGTCAGTGACATGACTATGTACTCTGTAATGTGCTGCAGAAGATGTCAGTGCTATATAAATACATAATAATAATATGGTAGGACATTAGACTATGACTATGGTAGGATTAGATTGTGAGCTCCTCTGAGGACAGTCAGTGACATGACTATGTACTCTGTAATGTGCTGCAGAAGATGTCAGTGCTATATAAATACATAATAATAATAAGGTAGGACATTAGACTATGACTATGGTAGGATTAGATTGTGAGCTCCTCTGAGGACAGTCAGTGACATGACTATGTACTCTGTAATGTGCTGCAGAAGATGTCAGTGCTATATACATACATAATAATAATATGGTAGGACATTAGACTATGACTGTGGTAGGATTAGAGTGTGAGCTCCTCTGGGGACAGTCAGTGACATGACTATGTACTCTGTAATGTGCTGCAGAAGATGTCAGTGCTATATAAATACATAATAATAATATGGTAGGACATTAGACTATGACTATGGTAGGATTAGAATGTGAGCTCCTCTGAGGACAGTCAGTGACATGACTATGTACTCTGTAATGTGCTGCAGATGTCAGTACTATAATAATAATAATAATATGGTAGGACATTATGTAGGACTGTGACCTTGGAGGAGCTTACAATCTAATCCCCTACCATAGTCATAGTGAAGTCAGGCCAGCCAAGGGTCATACACGTAGGACACAAGACGAAAGCAGACGAAAAAGTGCTCAAGTACTAGCAGAGGTTAGTCTAAGCGGCAATCCAAGAATAATCAAAAACACAAAGGGGTCAAACCAGGCAGCAATCACAGAGGGGTCAGTTCCAAGCAGAAATTCAGTCCAGGCAGCAATCACAGAGGGGTCAGTTCCAAGCAGAAATTCAGTCCAGGCAGCAATCACAGAGGGGTCAGTTCCAAGCAGAAATTCAGTCCAGGCAGCAATCACAGAGGGGTTAGTTCCAAGCAGAAATTCAGTCCAGGCAGCAATCACAGAGGGGTCAGTTCCAAGCAGAAATTCAGTCCAGGCAGCGGTCAAAGTGAAGAATAAATAACAGGCAAGGTCAGTAACCAGATAATCCAATAAGAGTAATCACACCCACTTAGCAGAAGCTAATGCTTTTACGGGCAGTTTGAAATGGCAAGGAGCAACACTAATACCTCTCCTGCACCAATCAGCAGCCTAGCTGCGACTGGCCAATCAGCTCCTGAGCACTTCCTACTAGCGCGGCGTCTCATAGCATAGTGTGGGCACACGGCTGCACTACTTTAGCAACCCCCAGTCTGTGCTCGCACATGCATCACCACGTGGGGGCGTGAGCCGACTGAGACCTGGAAGTGCCGCGAGCACACGGACCAGGCAATATTACACTGACTGAGCCAGTCAGAAACTAGAGAACTACTGCACATGTGTGGACCTGGTCGCATGCCTCCTTGGTTGCGTTCACGTGGTCAGAAGCCCTGTCATAAGCCTTAACTAACTATGCAGAGGCAAAACACTCATTGCCACAGGAGCACGATCAAGGAGTGAGCAGCCAGGGTCAGATATGGGGCAGTAGTCTGATTACCGGCAGCGGGAGATCATAGTGACAGTGAGGGAGCTCATGGACTAAGCTGGAGGAAGCCCCAGGTAGGTATAAATGAGCACACACGTGTCTCATCTCAGGCTTCTTTAAACTAGTGCCTGCTAAGGGCCCATTTCCACAGCGAAATACTCAGCGTTTGCCCACATGTGAGCTGGACTGGGAAAGGCTGCCTATTCAGACACCTGCATGGTGTCCGAACTGCTTGCTGGTGCAATTCTGGTTGGCATGCTGCAGTTTTCTGTTGCATGCATCTGAATCTCTATAGCCATGCATGGCCGGGCTGCAGGGATTCTGGTGTGTACTCACATCAGTGCAAGCTCAGGTGTGTGTCTCGCCAGACGCATGCCAGCGTAATGGAAACCAGCCCTAAAGGTACCCATACATCTAGCCAGATTTTGGTGGCCAGTCGATCAACAGACAGATCTCTCTCTGATCGTAGAGAGATCTGTTGGCCGCCATAAACCGCAGGCTAATTCTCAATCAGCTTGAGCTTTAAATCTTTTGGTAATCAGCCTTGTGTCGCCGCCTTGGCCGCTGTCTTCCCCTGATATACATGTCCCCCCCCCCCCCATGTCCCGTTGCAGTTATACTTTACCTGTCTTGTGTCCGCTGCTAAGTCTGTACTCCTCCTCCGGACTCGGCTGCCAGTGTTGTAGCATGACATCACACACGCGCCCTGCATACAATACTCTGGCAACCACGTGGGGCGCAAATCCGGAAGCGGAGTGTGGACTTAGTATCGGACACAAGACAGGAAAAGTATAAATGCACGGGGCAGCGGGGGTGGGGGGGGGGGGTACATGTACATTAGGGGAGGACAGTGGCTGGGGGTTTCCATCGCATTTATCATTTGCGAGCATCACGTGCCATTACCTCCACGCACCTGGTCAGCCTGAGATTTTCCTGCATGTCAGAACGATACGGCCTCATCGTCGAGCAAGCATGCTTTTGCTGGCAAAGATTTTCATCCAATTTGATAATTATAAAATCAGAATGTTGATCGGCCACAAAATCTACAGATGTATGGCCACCTTTAGTCACCTTTAGTGTTAGGAGAGAAATAAAGAAGAGGAAATGGTGTCAGGAGGAAAGCTGACTAAAGATTAAACTAACACTAAAAACTAACATGTCACAGTTGGTCAGAGGGAGCATGTATGCAGATCAGCAGTAGTGACCAGACATTACTTCTGCTACACGAGGACTATGAGTGGGGTCTGCAGTAAATTCCTCATCTTCCATGATGATGCACTGTGAGCTCACTCAGCAGCGTCCCAGCAGACAAGAAGGCTGACAGGAACACTGCATGACGGGCAGAGGGCTGGGGGATGGGTTACAACAACGCAGCCAGCAACTACAGGCAAGAGAAGAGTGCAGAGATCAAACCTTCCTGTGCTGGAACGCTGCACTGCTGGGCTCCACTAATTAGCTGCTCTGTAATTCTGGCTGTAACTCTAATGCTGGCAGCTCGATGCACGTCCATGCCTGATGAGGCAAACAGAGGGGGTGGAGCCTGACCAGCGGGGACAGTAGAGGAGGCTGGGAAGGAAAGAGGCTGGGCGACAATTGGCTGGCTGAGACAAGGGGCAGAACTGGACGGCTCTGTAAGCTGTGTGGCAATCATGCCCCGCCCCCCGCTGGAATGACATCACTGACAGGGAGATCCCAGCCAGCCCATGCCAGCCCAGCGAAACGAGGTACTAGGAGAATTAAAAAAAAAAAAAAGACACTGCACCGCTGGGCGATGGGCGCCCTTAGGGACCCAGCGCCCGGGTGCACATGTCCTACCCAGCCCTCCCCCAAGCTACGCCCCTGTACTTACAGCCAAAATGTACTGTTACTGTGGGTCATGGTCATCTTGACTGAGCTTCTGTTCCTCTCATAAGTACAAGGTATGGCTTTGCCTATTTACTGTCAAAATGTACTGTTACTGAGGGTCATGGTCATCTTGACTGAGCTTCTGCTCCTCTAATAAGTACAAGGTATGGCTTTGCCTACTGTGATATTCTGGGGTTTTTTAACTCAATGGTAGAGTAGGTCAGCAGCATCAAGGGTCATAACACACCAGCCAGTGAGTCTTTTTAGGGTAAAAATAAAACAATCCAGCTTTATTGTCAGTCAAACAGTGTTCATAAACAGCCACAAAATAAACCACTCTGGATATTCAGTAAACACACTGTAGGCACAGCACAAAATATACAGCCTTCTCCAGCTACACTGGCTTTTCAGTGACACCCTGCCACGGGCCTAATGGCAGTCCTGGTGCCACTCACCTTTCCCAGGCTTCTCCTGGTTTTTCCAGTACTGGAGTTCAACTCCCCTCCAGCACTTCCGCATCAGCAGCTTCCCTGCTGCTACAGGCCTGGCAGCCCTCTTGGCTACACAGCCTTCCCGGAGCCTGCTTGCTCCACATACAGCCCACTGAATCCTGACTGATGCAGCTACTTATGCAAATCCACACAGGTGAATCCATTAACCCTCCACCTGCCAGACTCAGGCCTGGACTTGGAGGAGTGGCGTGTAACTAAGGCCCACCCTTCTCCCAATACACACCAGCCCTGGATCCCAAACTAATCTACCAGATAATGTTGTTGCTAAATTGCAACAACAGTCATTATCCAGGACCTTTTCCTTCACATCCAGACCTGAAACGAGCAGACATCTGCTCTGACCATCACACTACTTACTGCCAAAACATATTGTTACTGAGGGTTATGGTCATCTTGACTGAGCTGTTGCTCCTCTCATAAGTACATGGTATGGATTTGCCTACTTACTGCTAAAATGTACTGTTACTGATGGTCATGGTCAGGGGCATCTCACCCACCAGGCAAGTATAGGCGGTTGCCTGGGGCGCCATGAGGTGGTGAGGCGCCATGAGGTGGTGAGGCGCATTCCCCCGCCGCTGCTACCGTAACCATGTTTTTTTTTTTTTTATATATATATTTTTATATTACCTCCCGACTCAGTCCCCGGTGCTCGGCACGCTACCATGTGCTCAGCAGTGCCTCCACCTCCACTTCTCCCCAGCCAATAGAGCAATCAATACTGCTCTTCTCTGCCAGGCTCCTTCTTTAAAGCCGTGCCCCTTCTTCTCAGTAGCCACACAGGTAAAGTGTTCACCTCGTGTGGCCCAGCCTTTAACTCCGCCCCACACCAGTCAAACCAGGAGCCAGCGGCCATCCAGCTTATGCCCCCGACAGTCTGACCCCCCACCTGTGTCACTGGCTGCACACAGACACTGGAGCGAGACAGCCATGGGACAGATGCAGTCACAGAGAGAAGAATGTGATGTGTCCGTGTTGGAGCCCCCCCCCCCCCCCCCCTGCACAAGACAGCAACACAGCCCGGGAGAAGGGACGTTTCTGCTCCGGAGTAGTGATGGGAATTCCGGCTCTTTTTTAGAGAATCGGCTCTTCTGAATCGGCTCCCATTAACCACCCTGGCGTTCTGATTAAATCGCCAGGGTGGCTGCAGGAGGGTTTTTTTTAAATAAAAAAAAAACTATTCCATGCAGCCAACTGAAAGTTGGCTGCATGAAAGCCCACTAGAGGGCGCTCCGGAGGCGTTCTTCCGATCGCCTCCGGCGGCCAGAAGTAACATGGAAGGCCGCAATAAGCGGCCTTCCGTGTTTCACTTACCTCGTCGCCATGGCGACGAGCGGAGTGACGTCATGGACGTCAGCCGACGTCCTGACGTCAGCCGCCTCCGATCCAGCCCTTAGCGCTGGCCGGAACTGTTTGTTCCGGCTACGCTGGGCTCGGGCGGCTGGGGGGACCCTCTTTCGCCGCTGCACGCGGCGGATCGCCGCAGAGCGGCGGCGATCGGGCAGCACACGCGGCTGGCAAAGTGCCGGCTGCGTGTGCTGCTTTTTATTTGATTAAAATCGGCCCAGCAGGGCCTCAGCGGCAGCCTCTGGCGGTGTTGGACGAGCTGAGCTCGTCCAGACCGCTCAGCAGGTTAAAGAGCCGGCTCTTACGGCTCTGAATCGGCTCTTCATTAAATATCACTAAACACCACTCAGAATCGGAGTAAAAGCCCCACCCCCGTCTCCATGACAATTCCAGACTGCTTCTCTGACTGGGGCAATCCCTCCTGCTACTGCTCTGCTCTGCCCCATACACTCTTACAAGCTGCAAGAGGAGGACTACATCTCCCAACATGCCTCAGCGCCCTTTATTGCAGAGCTCTGTGGGGCGGCTGAGGCATCGGCTCTTTCAAAACTGAGAACCGGCTCTTGTCGTTCGCAGCAAAGAGCCGGCTCTTAGAGCCGGCTCGTTCACGAACCACCCATCACTACTCCAGAGATGATAAGCTGCATGCACAGGCAGAAGAGAAGGTATGCAGGCAGGCTGCTAAGAACACTTCCTGTCCTGTGTGCAGACTCCCAGTACTGTTATAACTGCTAGAATGTGCCCTGCTCTTTTGATACTAGAGTTTTCTTTGAAAGCTGGTTAGGCTGTAGGGCTGAGGCTGTAGGCTGATAAAGCTGTAAACCTGTGCTTTAGTGCTGTGCTGTCTCTCCCTCTCCCCTCTCTGTTCCTCTGCCCCCTCTTCCATCTTATGCTGTCTCTACCCCTCTCTGTTCCTCTGCACTCTCTTCCATCTTATGCTGTCTCGCGTACGTACGAAAAGGGCGTCGGGAAAAAAGGGCGCGTGGTATAAACGATAAATGGAAATATCGTTTATAGAAATTATTGTGTAGAATTTCGTTTATAAATAGTGTTTTAAGAATTTATAAATCACTAAATAATGTGTATGAGATCGGCAATTCTTAAAACGTTAATCTTCCCTGTTTGTAAAGTGAAACTTATATTTTCGTTTATTAAAAACCCTCCCTGTACCTATCCCTAACCCCTAGACCCCCTGTTGGTGCCTAAACCTAAGACCCCCCTGTTGGTGCCTAAACCTAAGACCCCCCTGTTGGTGCCTAAACCTAAGACCCCCCTGTTGGTGCCTAAACCTAAGACCCCCCTGTTGGTGCCTAAACCTAAGACCCCCCTGTTGGTGCCTAAACCTAAGACCCCCCTGTTGGTGCCTAAACCTAAGACCCCCCAGTTGGTGCCTAAACCTAAGACCCCCCTGTTGGTGCCTAAACCTAAAACCCCCTATGGATAATAATATTTTACAGACATTAATAAATAAAAAATGTAAAGAAAAAAAATGTAAATTATTTTTTTTGGGTGGATAATAATGTGTTAGAAATGTTTTAGAAATAGTGATTTATTATCTTCATAAACGTTATTCGTCACGGGCTCATTTTGTAAACTTAAATCATCACAAACATAGTTATAAATCCTTAAAAATCTCCGGGCGCCGTTATAAATCCTTAAAAATCTCCGGCGCCTTATTTTCCCCGTTCAGCGCCCATTAAACGATATTTATAATGGAAGTGAATGGGGCGCCCTTTTTGTCCACTTGTCTCATGCGCCCAAATCTACTGCTTCCTGCTGTCTCTCCCTCTCCCCTCTGTTTCTCTGCACCCTCTTCCATCTTATGCGGTCTATCCCTCCCCCTCTCTGTTCCTCTACCCCCCTCTTACATCTTATGCTGTCTCTCCCTCTCTACTCTTTCCCTCTGCTCGGATTACGTGTATTTTCTGGTGAAACGCTTCCACATTACGATTATTTTCTGACAACACTGCCCCGTTACAATTATTTTCTGGTGAAACGCTGCTGCCCTATGATTAATTTCTGGTGAAATGCTGCTGCAATAGATGTATTTTCTGGTGAAACGCTGCCACCTTACGAATATTTTCCGGTGAACTGCTGCTGCAATAAGTGTATTCTCTGGTGAAACGCTGCCACATTACGATTATTTTCTGGTGAATTACAATTCTGAATTACGATAATTAATATTATTTTCTGATGAAACACTGCCGCATTATGATTATTTTCTGGTGAAACGATGCTGCATTATGATTATTTTCCTGGGGGGGGGGGGGGGGGGGCGCCACAAGTTTTCTCGCCTGGAGTGACAAAATGACTAGAGGCACCCCTGGTCATGGTCATCTTGACTGAGTTTCTGCTCCTATTATTAATACAAGGTATCAATTTGCCTACTTACTTCCAAAATGTATTGTTACTTAGGGTTATGATCATCTTGACTGAGCTACTGCTGCTCTCATAAGTTTAAGGTATGGCTACTTACTGCCAAAATGTATTGTTCCTGAGGGTCATGGTCATCTTCACTAGTGTTGGGCGAACAGTGTTCGCCACTGTTCGGGTTCTGCAGAACATCACCCTGTTCGGGTGATGTTCGGGTTCGGCCGAACACCTGATGGTGTTCGGTCAAACTGTTTGGCCATATGGGGGATTTTACCAATTTTGGACCCCTGTAACTCTGGTTTGCAGAGATGTAGGGACCCCATCTTTGGAATCCAAGTCTAACAATATGTCTTCTACCTGCATGAGACATTTCGTGAAATTCAGACGTTGCTAACGGCCATAGCTGAGATTTATGTACGTCACCATCACTACCATTGAAATAGCCCAAATAAACAGGTTTTTGTGACCCTAGGCTATGACCTCTTTGGCCTAGGGGCCGAAACTCACCAGTCATGTTCCCCCTAAGGGTCCCTACAATGCTAGAAAATTTGGTACTGCTGAGCCATTGCCCTTTGAAAAGATGTGAGATTTTGGAAAGTGAAATAGGGAGGCAATGAAAGTCTATGGGGGATTTTACCAATTTTGGACCCCTGTAACTCTGGTTTGCAGAGATGTAGGGACCCCATCTTTGGAATCCAAGTCTAACAATATGTCTTCTACCTGCATGAGACATTTCGTGAAATTCAGACGTTGCTAACGGCCATGGCTGAGATTTATGTACGTCACCATCACTACCATTGAAATAGCCCAAATAAACAGGTTTTTGTGACCCTAGGCTATGACCTCTTTGGCCTAGGGGCCCGAAACTCACCAGTCATGTTACCCCTAAGGGTCCCTACAATGCTAGAAAATTTGGTACTGCTGAGCCATTGCCCTTTGAAAAGATGTGAGATTTGGAAAGTGAAATAGGGAGGCAATGAAAGTCTATGGGGGATTTTACCAATTTTGGACCCCTGTAACTCTGGTTTGCAGAGATGTAGGGACCCCATCTTTGGAATCCAAGTCTAACAATATGTCTTCTACCTGCATGAGACATTTCGTGAAATTCAGACGTTGCTAACAGCCATGGCTGAGATTTATGTACGTCACCATCACTACCATTGAAATAGCCCAAATAAACAGGTTTTTGTGACCCTAGGCTATGACCTCTTCGGCCTAGGACTGCATTGAACGTGACCCAGGCATTGTGCGCATTCTGGACAACACCAATTACTGGGTTTATACCCTTCTGGATCCACGGTACAAACACAATGTTCCAAAACTGCTTGAAGAAAGAGTCCGACAGGTCAAAATGGAAGAATACCAGCAGGCCCTTGTGGAAACTTTAAAGAGGAGATTGACATCCTCCCCCTCCTCTAGCCAGTTTTACGCCGACAGACTGACTTCCGCAAACCCAGGACGACCAGGAGGGCAGCAAACAACACAAGCCGCAGCTAGTGCCCAAAAGGGAATGGTATCGGCAGTGTCCTTGGAGTGGGAAAATTTTCTGACACCCATGCAGCAGCACACAGAACAGCAAGCGTGCAGATCCACCTCCAACACCGATCGCCTGGAGAAGATGGTCAAGGACTACATGTCAGATGGCATAGCTGTGTTGAACAATCCATCTGCACCCTTCAACTATTGGGTATCGAAGCTAGACACCTGGCACAAACTAGCAATGTACGCAATAGAGGTGCTGGCTTGCCCGGCAGCCAGCGTTATGTCGGAACGCTGTTTTAGTGCTGCCGGAGGCATCGTCACAGATCGGCGTATCCGCCTCTCCACAGAAAATGCAGACCGTCTGACTCAAATTAA